>NC_142575.1:10665000-11340000 GCF_041283825.1 Pyrus communis
ACAATAACCTATAAAAGAACCACCGATATTTTGCTCGATGATTTTTTATATTTGTTAGACGAAATAGTTCGTCGGGCAAAACCCTATTCATTAAAAAGGTTTGTGCCTTCTTCTTTCTCCCTCGCCGCTGCTCTCTCCTCTTGCAGAAAAAATTTCATTCTCTCTCTCTCTCACACACGCACACCCATATCTCCCCAACCGTTTATACGAAGTTAATTATGTTGATTAACTTCGTATAATAAATTTAGGAAAACCTTAGATTCGTTTGAGAGTTTGCTGGGTGTGCGTGTATATGTAGTATGCATCTCTACAATCTAACTGATTCTTGAATTGTCCAATTCAAATAGTTTGAAAGTGCACTAGTATGTCTTTAGGGTTTGCGGTGAACATGGTTAAGTTTCAATCATGGAAAATTCGGTTGTATTCCCTAATATTCTTCGAGTGCATACTAGATATTTGTTTACAATATCCACGTTGTGCATTTGGAGAACCCTAACGAGATGCTGTCGAAATGATAAAACAATAGTCTTATGAATCGCAAGCCGCAAGACAGAAAGTGCATTTTCGAATGGGATAATGATCATTAGCGGAGGCATAAAAAGGGTAGGGGGGAGGAATAAATGTTGGAGGGAGGGGGGACGGGTTGGCGGGGAGTACGGATGGGGGTGGGAAGGGGGCCAGGGGAGGACGGATGGGCTGGGGAGGGGACGGGTGTGGGGGACGGCATATATAACTAGAAAGCTAAGAAGGCATGGAAAAAGATCAGAGGTAGTAGAGTAGAAGTAGAAGTGCCATTTAATGATTTTGGTAGAGGAAGAGGTTGACATGACAATTCAAAAGGGACGTATCATGGTAAATTGGAAGACATAAGTCAGACCACAATCACATGGGATGGTCTCGCCGCACCCACCCAACCACCCCCCACCCTCCGATTGATACAAATCAGCAACAACGTGTTATTTCTAGCTTCTTGCTATGTCACAAATTGTACATATGGGAACAGTACAATTTTACCCCCCTTAACCCTCTATATAACAAAGTGAGCTAACGTACCAAATATACCATCAGTCCAACACATCAACAAGAAGAAACTATTATGGCCAAGTCTAGAACCACAAGTACTTGCAAGAAGAATAAGAGCACTGTGAAGCTCAAAATTGTAGTGGAAAAGCTACGAAGAAGTCTATCTTTGGGAAGATCAAAATCGTCAAATTATTCCGATGGCGACTCAACGACTGTGCCAGAAGATGTTAAGGAGGGCCACTTTGCTGTGATTGCGGTGGAAGGAGATGAACCAAAGAGATTTGTGGTGGCATTGAGTTACTTGACACACTCAACTTTCTTGAAGCTATTGGAGCAAGCAGCTGAGGAGTATGGTTTTGTTCACGAAGGTGCCTTATCCATTCCTTGCCAGTCAAGCGAGCTCGAGAAGATATTAGACGATCGGCAATGGCAGGAGGAAGAAAGAGGCTCATCTAGTGATGTTAACTGGGGTTATTATAAATCTATGGTACGGAACTGGTTTTTTTAATTTTGGTGAGGCTGTATAAGTTAGTCTCTCTGCCATATTTTACATTTTGTTTGAGTAAATTGTTTTTGTTTCTCAATATAGAGAGTAAATTTATCCATCGGCAGAGGCAGAGGAGTTTTGACATTGTTTATATTAATGTGGTGGACTTGTTAATATTCTCTAGCTTGCAAAAAGTGCTTATGTGACACCATGATGCCAATAATTGGTTTATTATTATGAAAGCTCTTAAGGAATAATTACGTTTGGGTCATAGTTATCATGATATTGATTTGGCGACATGTCATTCACCTATGGGTGGGTTAGTTTGATCATAAATTGTGTCGTTGTTTCCTATTCTCTCCTTCTTCGAAATTATGAAGGTTCAAATCTATGCCTTAGCATCTCCAATGACAAGGAGAGATGCCAAATGCCTTGAAATAGATATTTTATATCTTTTTTTTTTCGCAAGAATATTCTTCAACCACGAAATGTAAATTAATTATCTTCTCTAGAAGATGTAAATAAAAACCTAAATTTACATTCCTTTTTACATCCTTTGATGACAGATCATACTAATTAAAAAGAGAAAATTATATGAGATCTCAAATTTACATCTCTCCCATTGAAAGAGAACATTTAAATCTACCTAAAAACTAAAATGAGATGTAAATATAACTTTTATATCTCAAATTTGCAATTCCCCATTGAAGGAAGGGTAAGGGCCATAATGGTGGTAAATTTAGGTTCTCTAAATACAAACAAAGTGACTTTGAAAAACAGAAATATGTGCTCTAAAAATAATTCACGTGTTACAATATAAGTGAACAAAATCACATTTAATAAAACCTCATAGTGCGACATAATAATTAAAAAGAAAAAGGCGATTGAAAGTTGAAGCATCTGTCTAATTTAAAAATGAATGTGTTAAATTTTGATTATGAATTCAAAATCCGCAGTGAAGTGGGGGCATTTTTACTAGTATTCACTATTGTTTCACCTGAAGAAAGACTCAACTAACAACACCAAACACTTACTGTACTAGCATCTCCGCATCCTTTTTTTCTCTCCTTTTAATTAATCATTTCTCCCTCTCCCCCTCTCTTTTGTTGCAACAGTAAAGTGACAAATGACATCACCAAAACACATATAAAGATGACTATGAGCATGTTTGAGACTACTTTTAAAACCAATTAAAGTGTCATTTGACAACAAAAAATGCTTATAACTATGTTTAACATAAAAACTTAATATTACTTATGAGCCATATAAATATATATTTTTTAAAAACACATGCAATTCAAGAACCATTGTCAAATGCTTTTCCATTAAAAAAAGCCTTTGAACTCTAGTAACATTAAAATGTCAAGCACTTATAAGAGCAACTTCAATCCTATCTTTTAGGCCGGCCCAAAGCCTAAAAAAATAGGTTGGCACCCAAAAAAACCTCTCCACCCCTAAAAATAGGCCAGCCCAAAGTCCAAGCCAGTTTGTAGGCTGGCCCAAAATGGGTTGACGTAGGAACCGGCCTATTTGGCGTCATGTTGACGCTAGCATGACTTCAGCAAAGGCCTGATATTTTTTTTGTGACAGGCGCGTGGGCGCGCGTTCCAGACATCTGATAGATGGTGGGCCCCACACTGCAGGATCACTAAAGGGGAGCGGGACATGGGCCACGTGACACGTCTTTGGCATTTGGATTTCCTACGGTTAGTTTTCTGAATTGTTGGATTTGCAACAGTAAAAAAATTTTGAATTTCAAACCCAAAGGCTAGTGACGTGGCAACATATGGGCTATCCAATTCCTAGATCAACTGTCACAACCCGTCCCTGCCTTTAAAATTTTCTTAATTTTAAAAGTGTGAATTTACGAAAATGCCCTAGAGGCGAAGGTTTTGACTTTCATTGACCAACGTGTAGTGAGATGTACAAAATATTTTTTTAGTGTATTCCTGAAGTACTCGACGATACAGACGCATAGGCGCAAGTAGAAGTGATTGTGGAGCTACAATTAAAGTTTTACGAAGCTACGAATTCGATAGCATGTTAAAGGAATCACTATTTTAATTATATTATATTATTTTATATCACTAATTTATGATGCCACATGTGTGTGGCTGAGAGGAAAAAAAAAGAAGGGAATCGGGGGAAGAAGAAGAAGAAGAAAGGGAAGGGAGGAAAAAGAGGGCCGTTGCCCAATTGGAGGAGAGCAGAGAGAAGAGACTGACCCATCAGAGAGGAGAGAAAGGAGGGAAATGAGAGGAGAAGAAGGAAAGAACCTGTTGGGTTATCCTTGACCTGTGCCCAACCTGATTCCTCCACATTTTTCCGACGCCTTTGCAGGCGATTTTTCCGGCGAATCACCGTCATTCATCACTTGAAAACATTCCACTATCCTTCCTCTTTATTTTCCACCTAAGATTATAGTGAATTTGGTTGTATCTGGAGGAAACCATCCCAACGAAACCATGGGTGCCGTGAGGATCCTTGGCCGAGATCCACCAAACCTGAAACAATTTCATTCAATTATCACTACCAATAGACTCCCCTTGAACTCCTGAACAAAGCCCAATAGGTTTTAGGGGCGGCGGAACTTCGAGGGGGAAGAATCGAAGCACACCCTTTATAGGGTTTCCGACAGATTTTCGTGGAATTGGGAATTTTCCTGGGCAAATTGGCATTGGTCACATGTATGAAAGTTGCTCCACTCACTGAGATATTTATTTCTGTGAAATTTGGTAATTTTTAGAAATAGTTGAATTTTCCAGCGAACTGTGCGGCGGGCCACCACGCGCGGCAGCGTGTGGGCCGAGACTCCGCCTGACCTTCCTAGGCTAATTTTGAAGCCCTGATTCCATATTTAACATCTGTTTAGTGAAATTATAATGTTTAATATAGTTTCATAGTTGACCACCTAGTTGGCCATTAAGGGGTCCCTGCATGAATTGACGATCCAACCGTTGGATCGTCACCAAAGTTTAATACATTATGGTATGTAGTATTTGAGAATATTAGAAACTTATGGATTGGAAATCTGATGTACGGATCTTCCCAAATTGGATTTGTAAGTTTGTAAAATAAAACGTTGACCGCCACTTGAATTGGCAATTGGCGGAGATCCTACTGTTGGATTTGTAAGTTCGTAATGAAACTTTAGTATTATGTTCTAGAATTATAATGTGAATCTTGAGTTACGTAAGGTCGTGGACCTTACCGTTAATCTTTGACCGAATGTTGACTTTTAGTCAATGGATCTCAAATCATTCTAGAACGTCATTGGGATGTGTTTTATGTAAATTATAGGTTCTATGGATAAGAGTTCTGAGATGTGACTGAATAATTGTTCTAGGTAAAGATCGTTCGTGATGTCTCAATATTCGTATTGGGGAGTTATAGCGCGGACCTAAGGTGAGTGGGTCTTTTCCTTTCTATCGTGTGTGTGTGTGTGTGTGTATATATATATATATAAGATTGACATCTCCACAAACGTTTATAAATTGAATATTTCATATACCTTCTGTGAATGTTTAGAAGTACATACGTGAACTACGAATGACTTGATCCCTATTTAGGGTACGTAGGCAGTCTAACGAGACGTTAGATGCAACCATACAAGAAGTGAGATTAAATAATTGAGACAATAGCTTTGTTTGGGGAATTGAACAATGTGAGGGACATTGGTGTAAAATGTGAGTTTAACCTTATGTGTTGGTGGTTAAATGTTGGTTATAAATCAATGTGTGAAGAATCAAGAAATTAAAGTAAGGAAATGTAAGTAATGATAGTTAATTAAACTAGTGTCTAGTTGGGCTTGTCATCGATGATTATCCCTGAAAATAAATAGTTCGGAAGTAGGGCGTTACAGCTTATGCATTTTATGCCATATTATATATATGTATATAATTGAAAATGTTATGACATGGTTAAGTATTAGATTGCATCATGGTATATCCATATGTATATTACCTGCACATAATTATTGTGAATGCTTTGAAGTGCAAAGGTGAACGCAGGACACCCAGGTAAGTTCAGGTGAGTTTATGGTATTAGTTGAATCGATGGAGTTATAGCATGACTACATTTATGTGTTAGACAACTCCAACACTGTTGTACTAATTGCTCATGAGTTGTACATGTTATATTGAGATGCATTGAGAGCTCATAAACCTGCACCCCGATGTTAGTGATCCCGCCCGTGGCCAGGGTATAGTCTTTCGTGTGATGTTCACCTTCTACACCTTACATTCACCTTGGACTCAAGGTAGATGCACAGGCCTGTCGTATAAACCACTATAGGTGGTTCTGACTCGTAGATGACCCGCGATTATTCGTACAGCCTTCACGTGATCGTAACACTTGAGCGTACTTATTTACACTAGTCCTGTCGTATAAACCACTAGAGGTGGTTCCGACTCGTGTGTAGGGATGTTTGATGAGCTATATATTAAGTCGTACATGTCACTATAGGTGACTCCTGACTTATATGCTAGCATTAATTGATGATATATGGATAAGTCGTACAGGTCATTATAGGTGACTCCCGACTTATATGTAGGGGTGGAAAAAATTCCCGAAAATCCCGAACCGAACCGAAAAAATCCCGATCCCAAACTAAAAATTTCCCAAACCGAAATTCCCGAAATTTTTCAGGATGCTATCCCAAACTAATTCCAAAATTTCGGTATGGGATTCGGGATTGGCTTCTCGATATTTCGGGAATCCCATACCAAACCCAAAATATATAATATTAATTATTATATATATATTTATACATATATATATATATATTATTCTTTTATAATTGATGCTAGTAGTTTCTAATTCATGCTTAGCAACCTAGAATGCCTTACACCTTGCATATTTTTCATGTTCTGTTTGATATTCATGTGGATTTTATTATTGATGCTGCCATGGCTGATGATTTCAGAAGGCTTGATTCTTTTGTCTCTCAACAGATTGCAAAAAGAGTTTAATTAATTTGAATTTTGACTATGATAAAAAGAGTCAAGCATGCCAGTGTTCAATTAAATGGTAGTGTGAATGAAATGAAATTCCTAGTTCATGAATGTGTTCTTGAATTATATATTTGAAGAACAATTCATAATTTCATATTTCAATTTGGGATTCCCGATTTGTCCCAAAATCCCGAAAATATTTCGGGATTTCCAAAATTTGGGATTCCCGAAAATTTGGTTTGGGATTGGTCTTCAAATTCCCGTCCCGAAAAATTTCGGTTTGGGATTCGGGATACTAGTTTCGGTATGGTATCCCATACCGAACCACCCTTACTTATATGCTAGCATTGATTGATGAGTTATGGATAAGTCGTACAGGTCACTATAGGTGACTCCCGACTTATACGCTAGCATTGATTGATGAGATATGGATAAGTCGTACATGTCACTATAGGTGATTTCCGACTTATATGCTAGCATTGATTGATATAGATGACTCTCGACTTATATGTTAGCATTGATTGATGAGATATGGATAAGTCGTACAGGTCACTATATGTGACTCTCGACTTATATGCTAGCATTGATTGATGAGTTATGGATAAGTTGTACAGGTCACTATAGGTGACTCTCGACTTATATGCTAGCATTAATTGATGAGATATGGATAAGTTGTGCAGGTCACTATAGGTGACTCCCGACTTATATGCTAGCATTGATTGATGAGATATGAGTGCAGTCGTACAGGGTACCATAGATGTTTCAGACTTGCGTTCTAGTATGGGTTATTAAGCACGTGATTAACTATATTGCTAATGAGATGCTGAGTAGTGGTATATTTCTGGATTTACTGTGTGTATACATTTGATTTCATACTTCTACGTAGTATGATTTTCTGGAAATTATAAAGGTATTACGGCGAGGGGTTACTGCATTTAGTAATTGAAATTGGTTTGAAAAGTTTTGTTTCACTCACTCACATTTTCTATTTTTGCACCCCTCCAGGTTCTAGCAATAGAGTTCCGTATCGACGAGGATTTGTGACACTTTTCAGTAAAGATGTCTTCTTATGATGGTATAAACATTATCTTACCTTACTGTACTATATCAATGCTCTGTATCACGCGTGAAATGGGTCTAGACCCGTTCACCGTGCACTCGTGTTCTTAGGCACTTTAGATTTTAATTTATTCACATTTTCTACATTATCACACTTTATGGCTTCGTCACCTTTCAGATGTCGGCCAGCATGACTCGATTCGGGGTATTAGTGGACATTCTTGGTCGGGGTGTGTCATTAACGGTCCATGATTTTTGGCCAAAAACATGAAAAAAAAAAAGTACTCAGAATTCTTATCGTTGGCCATATGTCCAATTTTGGGCTGTTGGATTTCAATTTTTTTCAAATCCAACAATCCAGATTAATTAATTTAATATAAATTATTAAAAATTGTTTAAAAATACAAAAAAAAAAAACGAATTTTTTTTTTCTATAAATACCTAACCATCATCTTCGAGTCCGGATCTTATTTGTGAGGATCTCAGAGATCCGTGAATCGTGTCTGTTCATCGTACATCGTGTGGTTAGAAATCATTTTAAATATTTTAATTTAAAAATTAACATAAACAGTACTTGACAAAAACTAACCACACGATGTACGATGAACGGACATGATTTATAGATCCCCAGAATCCTCACCAAAAGGACCCAAAGAGGATACTGTTGGATCATCTTCCCCCTTACACCACATTTCAATATTTTCAACACTTCGAACCGAAGCTTTCATATACTTTTGTGTGCAAAAAATGGCAACTTGGAGGGTCATTGAAGATGTTACATTGTATGAATGCTGGGTTCAAATTACTCATGACCCGATTACGGGTAATGAGATGCAGTTGTGAGAACTTTGGAGAGAATTACTACAGTGTTTTGCGATAGGCTTGAAAAATACGCAAGAAATAGTCAAGGTTTTCAAGGTCGTTGGAAAAAACTCAGCAAATCGCTTACTTGTTGGAAAAACGCCTTCTCTCATGCTGCCATTAATCTGAGTAGTGGCAGAAGTTTAGTGGATCATGTGACAATATTTTTATTTATTTATTTGTTTTACACTTTGCATTTTATAATATTGTCTTATCCCACATTTTATAGACACTTCAAGCACAAGCTTGGTACAATGCGAACAACAAAAACAATTCATTCAACAGATGAGAATGTTGGAATGTTGTCAAAGATCGTTCCATATACAAACTTGTGCCAACCAGTCTAGAAGTTGTCATGCACAACATCCTTCTAACCAATAGGAAGGCGACACATTTGAAAAGCGGGAAAAAAAACCTCATCAGGGACTTTAGAACAATTGATTTTCTCATCCTCGCTATCTCATCCACTTGATTTGTAGATGTTCCATATGCAAGCATCTACAAGGCAGTAGTAATTTTTTAGTGGTGGAGATGCATTTGGTCATTTACTGTTCATTGAAATCAATTACTATTCATTTGGGTGGATTAAGTACTGGTTTGGTACTGAGGTGCTTTCTAAAAAGTGGGTATAAAAAAAAGGTGAGCTCAAAAAGGTGTTTGGTAAACACTTAAAAATAGCTTATTTTCTGAGTTTTGGGTAAAAAAAGATGAAAACATGAAGCAGCAAAAATGAATTTATTCTCACATCACAGCAGAAGTAATTTTTTTTCAAATCATAGCAATACCAAACTAGCTCTAAATGAACTTTGGACCAGCTCATTTTTTAGGGGTTGAGTTGCCCTAAAGTTATAATAAATAAATTTATGAGCAAAAGGCGCCACCGTTTTGTTTTGTTAAGATAAACGGCAGGCGTTTTGTTTTGTTGGGTTTAGTTATTGGACTAAAATTGAAATCACTGAAGTAAATACATCGAATAGGCCCATCGCCTCCAGCCCAAGCTCTCTCTACCCGAAACGGCACCGTCCATTCACCAGAAAAATCAGAACGCCGAAGAGGAGTCCCATCCGCATACGCAACCCAACCACATAGTGTGGATGGAACCGCCTATAACCGACGAACACGTGGAAAGCCACCTCAACCCTAACCTCCCCCCTTCCCAGGGTCTGGAATCTCCTATAAATTCCCAAATCTTCCACCTCCCTTTCTGGAAAACCTCCACAACCCAGGCCAACTGGTTTTTGCTCCTCTTACCTGACGTACCACCAAATATCTGTACACCCCCATCACCTGAAACGCAATCCCAGATCTGACCTCCCCCACCACCCTCCCTCTCTTCTCCGATCGTCTTCTCTTCTCCAAGGTACCTCCCCAATCTCAAATCCCTAATTCCCCATTACATATATCTATACACACGCATGTAAGTGTGTGAATTGGATTGTTGCAATTTTTTATTTTTGATGATGATTTTGCGACGTGCAGGTTGATCTTTGAAAACGATGGTGTCGGACGCGAGCAAGAAGAAGGCGGCGCAGAAGAAGGCGGCGGCGGCGGCCAAGAGAGGTGGGAAGGCGGCGGCGGCAGCTGCTTCGTCAAAGGCCGCTGCGGCCGACAACGGAGCCGATAAGCTGGCCAATGGAGTCGGGTCCATGCATATCTCGGATCGGAACTGCACCGGCGTGCTCTGCTCGCATCCACTTTCTAGAGATATCCGCGTATGTCTTCCAATACGATGTCGTCTCGATTTATTTTTGTTTTTGCATATATATATGGTCTTTGTCTCTTTGACATAGAGTATTTAATATGATATCTTAATTTTTTTTGCCTTTAGAGAAATTTAATTTATTTGTGATTTTTTTTTTTACTCAGGTGGTAAGGTGGTCAATGTTCCATTTAAGTTTGTATTTATTTACTTAATTTTTAATCCGAAAAAGTAATGTACGATGCAAATATCGTTGAATGTGGTAGGAGACAGTGTAATTGGTCCATGGGAGAAATTAGTTAGTTTTCGTAAGCTGCAAATCTGGTTGAATGTTGTAGAAGGGTGATATAGCAAGAAGAATTAGATGTAGTGACAGTAAATTTTATTTATTAAAGCTTAAAGCTTTAAGGTTTTAGTATTTAGTTTTCTGCTCAAATCTATATTTGTTGCTCAACTAGGAGGTTTCGTTATTGATATTGTGTGTACAAGTGAATACTTGATTTCCTAGTTTTTTAAAGGTTGTAATCTAGTTTCGTTATTAGTTTGGTATCATGGTTTGAAACCTTTTAGGTATTATGATTAATTAACGCGTTTCATTTGCTGTCTGTTTTCTAAACATTGGATTCAGTTGATTTTCCAATTGAAATGGTTGGTAATAGTGATGAAATGACATTTTTTGTGACCATTGCAGATTGAGTCTCTGTCAGTTACCTTCCATGGGCATGATCTGATAGTTGATTCTGAACTGGAGCTTAATTACGGAAGGTTAGTTGTACATGTTTTATTCAAGTATTAAAAAAAAAAAAAAATTCACGATTTGAGTAATTTTGTTTTGCTTATAGATATGCTAAAGTTGTGTGTTTCATGTTCCTTTTCAGACGCTATGGTTTGCTTGGGTTGAATGGGTGTGGTAAATCCACCCTTCTAACTGCCATAGGGCTCCGAGAGCTTCCAATTCCGGATCACATGGATATCTATCATCTCAGCAGGGAAATTGAAGCTTCAGACATGTCTTCACTTGAGGCTGTCATTAGCTGCGATGAGGAGAGGATAAAGTTGGAGAAAGAAGTTGAAGAACTGGCAGCTCAGGTATGCTGTAGTAAATTAAATGTTAGATTTTGTATTACTTTGCTCTTTGATATTCAAAGAATCGGGAAGTACATAAACCAGAGTTTGGTTAGTCGTTATAAATTAATGTAAATAACTTTAAGGGTAAAAACTGACAAGCTTGCATAATTTGGTATGAAAATCCTCTTTAAACGAACTTATAGTTTCTTAGCGTAATGTTCCATGGGTTTTGTAAACTTTCCGGGTTAATACTGTCACTAGTACGCTCCAATAACCTATTCGCAGAAGTCTAGATGCTTTTATTCATTGTGTATCATAGATCATACAATCATTGCTTCAACTCGTTAGAGCGAATAGAGTCATTGCTTCAACTCATTAGAGAGGATGGGATCCAGTAATGGAATTGTAATAGTACTTTTGTTTTACGCAGCTTCATACCTTTGTATGCATTTCTTATGACTTGTTTTACCTATTTTAGGATGATGGTGGTGGAGAGCAGCTTGAACGCATTTATGAGCGCCTTGAAGCATTGGATGCAGCAACTGCTGAGAAGCGTGCTGCTGAAATTCTTTATGGTCTTGGGTTTGACAAGCAGATGCAAGCGAAGAAAACTCGGGATTTTTCTGGTGGGTGGAGAATGAGGATTGCACTTGCACGTGCTCTTTTTATAAACCCAACCATCTTGTTGCTTGATGAGCCCACCAATCATCTTGGTAAGTTTAACTGGTTCGAAATTTTAGTTATTGTGTTAGATTTTTATTCACTCTATACCGTACTATTGAATAGTCCGTAGTATGGAAGGAATTTTGTTGTTTATGGGTTATATATCCTTTCGTTTTAAATTGTTTGTACTTTGCATGCCATTGTGTAAAGAGTCTTTATACTGTTGTGAGAAAACGGGATGGAGAAGGAAAGGAAAGGAGAGACCTAAAGCAGAAAGTAGTTGGGCATGGAAGTTTTTGGCTTTTGTTTTTCAAATTTGAGTTTTGTGAGTTGTATTTTTTTATGTTATAGATCGTCTTTTGTATGGCCTGTGAAATCACATTACCTAGTTAATTTTCCACTTTGTAGGCCTAACCTTTTAGGTTCTCTTTTTTTGCTCGTTATATGGGTAGGATAGTTCTCATTACAACTAGACTTTCGTTGTAGCATCAGGTTTGGTGGTGTAGTGGGTTTCGCCATTTTCTTATCTAGTTATAAAATGTATAGCCAGTTTCCAAAATTGGTTGGATTGGTCCACTTATCAGTGGTTCAGAGTGTACATAGAGACCGAAAGTCATGTCAGGAATCTGATATAGAACATTTCCCCTCTTTTCTAACTGTTTTTTTTTTTTAAAAAAAAAATTAAAGTTTAGGTTAATTGTGGGGATCAAATGGTACTTTTTACTGGTGTTGTGTCATTCCTAAACCAGCAATGGGAGTTATGTGCGGCCATCTCCTTCCCATTGTCTTGTTAATACAGATTTGTCATTTTGGTTTTCTGAGTTATCATGAAAAAGTGGAGAGATTGGATGCATTTTTTTTTCAAACAGTACAACTTCGCGTAAAGAAATTCTTACTCATCCCCATCCCCAACATTTATTTCTCTTGTTTAGGTTGACTTCTGAACAGTATTAGTTTGGCGAACTTATTTCACTGTGGTGATACTCAGTGTCTGTGCAGCTGTTTGACTCCATTAATATGATTTTGTGTCCGTCTTTTGGTACAACATATTTTTATAGCTTGAGTTGCTCATGGTTAGTTGTCTTACCTTGTTAACAGATCTAGAAGCTTGTGTGTGGTTGGAGGAGATGTTGAAGAATTTTGAGCGAATCCTGGTTGTTATTTCACACTCCCAGGACTTCTTGAATGGTGTCTGCACAAACATCATCCACATGCAGAACAAGAAATTGAAGATTTACACTGGAAACTATGATCAGTATGTTCAGACCCGTTCTGAACTGGAGGAGAACCAGATGAAGCAGTATAAGTGGGAGCAGGAACAGATTGCTAACATGAAGGAATATATTGCTCGGTTTGGGCATGGGTCAGCAAAACTTGCTCGCCAGGCGCAGAGCAAAGAGAAAACCCTAGCAAAAATGGAGCGCGGTGGGCTTGCAGAGAAGGTGGCAAGAGACAAGGTTCTGATCTTCCGTTTTGTCGACGTGGGAAAGCTGCCGCCACCAGTTCTTCAGTTTGTTGAAGTCTCATTTGGTTACACTCCTGATAATCTGATCTACAAGAACATCGACTTTGGTGTTGATCTGGACTCGCGCATAGCTCTGGTTGGGCCAAATGGAGCTGGAAAGAGTACTCTCTTGAAGCTGATGACGGGGGAGGTGTTTCCTTCTGATGGCATGGTCCGGCGGCACAATCACCTTAGAATTGCGCAGTTCCATCAGCACTTGGCTGAGAAGCTTGATATGGAACTATCTGCCCTAGCGTATATGATCAAAGAGTACCCAGGAAACGAGGAAGAGAAGATGAGGGCTGCAATCGGTAAGTTTGGACTCTCGGGCAAGGCACAAGTAATGCCAATGAAGAATTTATCTGACGGGCAGAGGAGCCGTGTGATCTTTGCTTGGTTGGCGTTTAGGCAGCCCCAGTTACTGTTACTGGATGAGCCAACAAATCATTTGGATATCGAGACAATCGACTCGCTGGCGGAGGCATTGAATGAGTGGGATGGGGGTCTGGTTCTTGTTAGCCACGATTTCAGGCTCATAAACCAGGTAGCTCAGGAGATATGGGTGTGCGAAAATCAAGCCGTGACCAAGTGGAATGGCGATATCATGGACTTCAAGCAGCACCTGAAGATAAAAGCTGGTTTAGCCGATTGAGACCGATATTGATATTGAAGTTCCGTCTCGAGTTTGTAGTGGTTAATTTGTTAGCCTTGCTTACACTTTGTATGAGACAACGTAGCGAGGAGGGTATTTAGTATTTCCGAGCCGTCTTCGGAGACTCTTGACTAGGACGGAAGACGAGATGGGAAACGGGCGAAGGCTTGGTTATTGTTTCAAGCCGGCGGCAGTTTCTATTGCCCTTTGCCCGGTTTGTAGGTGGTAATTTTGTTTACATACCCTTTCCGCATATTTTGCTTGGTTAGCAGCCAAGTTCGATTAAGATTATTACTATGATTATGATATAGTTGTTATTTTAGGTAGACACTGGTATGTTTATGTTATACTATTCCCTCGAACTGAAAGGGTATGTTGTACTTATTTGCATTATTTATTTATAAATACTGGAATTTCTATCTTCTTCTGTGTCGTGGGATCATTTGTCATTGAAATAATTTCAACACTTAAACGTGTCCATTCCAATTTTACTTTTGTCATTGTAACACCCTCTGCAATGTTACGTATCTGATGATGTCAACTCTTTGTAATAATATATTTTGTTTTATTCACCTTGTCTGTGTTTATGGTCTTCGTTTCTTTTCTGGTCAAATTGTTTATAGTAATTTTCATGCTTCACTTTGCCCCCTATAATATAATCCGTGTGTGTCAACGTCATGCTTGGGCTGAATCCTTAACATATTTACAAAAGTGCCCATCGCCAAAAGACACCATCTTGGATGTCAAACTGGCAGCATTGCGCTATTCGTCGTGATCGAATTAAATTCTAAAATTTTGGCACAATCATCTTGAAAGAATCACAAACCTACTATAATTGGAATTACTCTAAAATTCATTCGTTTGTTTGCATTTTTCCCAAAGTAAATTTGCATGTGTAAAGTCTAGTTTTAAGTATTTGGCTTTCCTTGTCAAATATTGTAATTGAACCATCACACATGCTCAATCTAGCTTTAGAATATACTCAGATTATGGATGTTGCTACTGGAGGAAATGTTCATGAAGTGGCTCATTTCACATCAAGATGTTTGTTCATGCATGTGCATTTCATATCTCATTTTGTGTTGCATTCTATCTAGTTTGATTGTCTAGTTAGTTTTGCACGCTGACTTCCAGTTGTCTAGGCACACAGATTAAGACAACTCATATGGGCTAACTGACACCTTTATGATGGTAGTCAGTTTCTGGCCATTAATCTGCCTAGATCTCTTGTGTAGTCGACAAGTGTCCTTGGGACAAGTTGGCTGATGAAAAGTCAGATTTCCTTGGGTATATCTGCTCTTAGGGTTTCATTTTGTTCGTGGGGGTTCAAAATTTATTTTAAAGAGAAAGTGATTTCAAAGCTTTGAGCTTGCCTTTTCTTCATTTATGGAACCCTAGCTGCAAAACCAACTTCATGGATTAAACACCCAATCATTGTATGTTAGGGTTGCATTGTTTTAAGATTTTGCATTAAGTTCTTGATCTGGTTTTAAGCTTTAAATCCATTTTTAGACCAAGCTTTTGGATTCAAGTTAGAGTCTTCCTTCAACTGTTTGACTGGAGAATCTGACTAGTCGTTTGAAACCAAATTTTATATACATATCATAACATCATATCATTTCATGATTTGAGTTGATATCGGTGCCACATGGTGAAGAGCTCAGGAGGAGCTGCCACTTAGTAAAGACCAAAGGAGTTCATCTTGTGTAAGGTAATGTTGTACAAAGGTAAAGCTGCTTCGTAGATATGGATCTAGGAATTGAGTTTGTGTGATCTTTCTATAAAGCTTTGTTTACACTAGTGGATTGGACTCAGTGGAGAGTCCTCGATTTTTTAACCCAGATGTGGGTTTTTCCGGCCAAAAATATCTTATGTTTAAGTTACGTGTATTAAGTTCAAGTTAAGTTTATTGTGTCACACATCCCACACACACATACATGGTACATATATCTAGTTAACATCTAAATGGCATGTGTTCACTGTTATGCTCACTTGACACATTGATAACTTGCAATGAACTACAGCTTTGTTGATAGGATAGTTTTTAGAAACTGAAATTGGTATTTGAATCTTAGATTTATTGGCTAACAAATCTATCTTAGTTGGCTAGCGGGTTTGACTAGTCAGTCCAGCGAATTATAATTTTTATATACAGGTTATTCCACCTGATACCAATTTCAATTGGTATCAGAGCCTTGCTCTAGATATACATAGAGTGATCTCTGAGATTTACTGGTATTGGGTGGAATCTCATCATGGGCCATGAACGTGTCAGTAGCTCGTGTAATACACCTTCATTCTTTGATGGTACAAATTATGCTACTTGGAACGAGAAGTTTCAAAATTTTCTTGAGGCACAAGATCTTATTGCTGTTGATATCTTACTCTTGAGTGGAAGGCTCCATCGCTGCATCGAGGGTAGTCACTGCTGCATCGAGGGTAGTCACTCTTCAGATGCTTACCCAAGAGATTTCAAGCAAAGAAGGTTGCCATTAAAGAGTTTCAGGACCTAAATGAGCTCAAGCTTGGAAAATTGGTTAAGAAACTCATTACCTATGAGATTGAGCTTGAGATTGATGAAAGTGACTCCAAGAAGAGAAAAAAGTGACCTTTATGGTGTTCAGAACTGTGAGGCTGTTGGTGATGTGTGTAGACATGCATCAGAAGATGATCTTGCTTTATTCGTTAAACAATTCAGAAGAATTCACAAAAACAAAGGGAAAGATTCTAAATGGTTTAGTGAGCCATCAAGCAGTTGGGAAAAACAACTCACTAGAGTGAAGACTAAAGGGTTCACTAGAAAATGAGACAAAGGTTTATTGAAGGTACTTGGTCTCTACTTTGCATGTGGTGGAAGTGAGCACTGTGCAGCTGATTGGGCTAACACCAAACACCTTAGTCAAAAGCGAGAGAAGGCAATCATGATTGATTGAAGTGATGTCAATGAACAAGGTTCTGTGACGTTTGATGAGTCGTCAGATGATGAAGAAAATGTTGTTGTTTTTGTTACTCCATTTGAGGAAGTGTCTGTAAGTGATGATAATTCTGTTCTGAATACGAATGAAGAGATGACTTATGATGAATTGTGCATTAAGTATGATACATTCTTTGATGAGACATGCTCTACAAAAGTGGAGAAGATTGAACTAGCTAAGAAAGTTACTGAGTTACAAAAGGAAAACAAGTCTTTTCGTCCAGTCAGAATTGTACTGGATGAAAAGATTGGTTATCTTGAGGCTCATGTTGAGGAGCTGAATGAGAAAGCTCATAACTGCAATGACAAAGTTGAAGATTAATATGTCATCTCTACTCTTGAAGCTCAGGTCCATAACTTGCTAAAATCTTAAGAAAACTTGACAAATCAAACTCATGTGTTGAAGGCAAACAATGTGATGTATCATGAGGCTAACAAAAAATAGCTACTTGAGCTGAATGAGGTAGATGATAAAGTTATTCACCTTACTGTTGGAGTTGAAAAAAATTGACAAGATGCTTAGTTTTGGGAAACTACACGGTGACAAAAGTGGTATTGGTTTTGTAGAAAGTGGCTCAAATTCTATTCCCACCAAAACAAAATTTGTGAGAAAATGTAGGCCTATATCTTAGAATGTCAAACCATGTCCAAAGACAAGATCTGTTCCTATGTGTCATCATTGTGGTGAAGTTGGGCACATTCATTCAAAATGTAGAAAATTGTACTCTGGAAAGCCCAACTTACTGAAGGATCAGGTGGACCATCTGGTCATCGAAGTCAACAGAATTGCTCAGCTTGTTCATTCTTCTTCATCTGGAAATATTAAGCAAAGTTTGAAGTGGGTTCAGAAAGACTCAAACAGGTGCCTTATTGTTCTAAATGCTCTATCTGTTGCCAAGCTAAATGTATGGTATCTTAATAGTGGATGATCTCATCACATGACTGGAGACAAGGAGGCTTTCTCATCTCTTACTCCCTTTATTGGTGGTGGTGGAGACAAGTCTTAGATCATAGGGAAATATGTTGTCAAGATCCTTGGATTACCTAAGCTTGAAAATGTTAGCTATGTTGATGGGTTAAAGTTAAATCGTATTAGCATTAGCTAGTTGTGTGATGATGTGGCTGATGAAGTGTGTTTCTCAAAAAGAGGGTGTCAAATTATAGATGAACATGGAAAGAACTTGCTTGTAGTTCTGAGATATGAGACAATTACTACATTCTTAATGTCTTTAAAGTTGCTAAATACCCCAAGTGCCATAAAGCTACTGATGAAGCTAGTGTTCTGTCGCATAAGAAACTTGGGTATGTGAACTTCAAAGACCTTAAGAAGTTATCCAAACATGAGGTTGTGAGAATGCTGCCACCTTTTTCTATTTCTGACTCATATGTTTGCAGACCATGTCAAATGGGAAAGCAATCTAGAGTGGCACACAAGAAAGTGATTGACATCGGAACAACTAAGCCTCTTCAATTGATTCATATGGATCTTGTTGGACCAATTCAGACATTATCTCTTGGTGGCAAGAAGTACATTTTAGTACTTGTGGATGACTACTCTAGATTCACTTGGGTTTGCTTTTTAAGGGAAAAATCTGATACCTTTCAACAGTTCTTCACTGTGTACAAAGTAATGTTGAATGAATCTCTGTCTAGCCATTATGCTCTAGTCAGAATCAGAACGGATCATGGAACCAAATTTGAGAATGCTCACTTTGATGATTTCTGTTCAACCAATGACATTAAGCATGAATTTTCTGCTCCAATCACCCCTCAACAAAATGGTGTAGTGGAAAGGAAAAATCCTGTTTTGATTGAGATGACTAGGGTGCTACTTAACAACAAAAACTTGGCAAAGCACTTTTGGGGCAAGGCAATGAACATTGCTTGCTACATCTCAAATCATATGTTCCTCAGAACTGGAACTAATGTGACTCCCTATGAACTCTGGATGGGTAAAAAGCCAATGGTAAAGTATTTGAAAGTCTTTGGGAGTGTGTGCTACATTCTACATGATTGAGAACATCTTGCAAAGTATGACACTAAGAGTGATGAAGGAATCTTCTTGGGGTACTTCAACACAAGTCAGGCCTAAGAGTTTATAATCTGAGGACAAAGACCATCATGGAGTCCATAAATGTCAAGATTGATGACATTGATGTCCCTCCCTCTTTGGCAACTGAAAATGACGATGTGTTATTTCCATTTTCTAAGGATAATGGTGATGCTTCTAGTGAGTCAAGTGTGGTGTCAGAAAGTGACATTGACAATGAATCAAGCACTGATCAAGACTCTCATGTTTTATTCAAGGACAAATCATATGTTCCTCAGAACTGGAACTAATGTGACTCCCTATGAACTCTAGATGGGTAAAAAGCCAATGGTAAAGTATTTGAAAGTCTTTGGGAGTGTGTGCTACATTCTACATGATTGAGAACATCTTGCAAAGTATGACACTAAGAGTGATGAAGGAATCTTCTTGGGGTACTTCAACACAAGTCAGGCCTAAGAGTTTATAATCTGAGGACAAAGACCATCATGGAGTCCATAAATGTCAAGATTGATGACATTGATGTCCCTCCCTCTTTGGCAACTGAAAATGACGATGTGTTATTTCCATTTTCTAAGGATAATGGTGATGCTTCTAGTGAGTCAAGTGTGGTGTCAGAAAGTGACATTGACAGTGAATCAAGCACTGATCAAGACTCTCATGTTTTATTCAAGGACAAACCAAAGTGGGCTAAAGGTCATCGTGATGAGGAAATTGTGGGTCTGATTGACAAAAACGTTAGAACACGAAGACAAATAGCTGATGAAGTTGCAAATGTTTGCTATGTTTCCCGGATTGAGCCTAAGAATATCAAAGATACTCTAACTGATGATGAATGGATCTTAGCCATGCAGGAAGAGCTGGATTATTTTGAGAGGAATGAAGCCTGGTCCCTTGTTGATCGTCCATCGAACACTAATGTTATTGGGACAAAATGGATTTACAAGAACAAGTCTGATGAGTCAGGGAATGTAATCAGAAATAAGGCCATGCTTGATTCTCGAGGATACTCTCAACTTGAAGGTGTTGATTTTGATGAAACCTTCACTTTTTTTACTCGTCTTAAATCAGTCAGACTTCTATGTGCAATTGCATACCATTTAAAGTTCAAGCTTTTTCAAATGGATGTCAAAACCGCATTCCTTAATGGATATTTTAATGAGGAGGTCTACGTGGACTAACCAAAGAGCTTTGAGGATCCTCACAAGCCAGATGAGGTGTACAAACTGAGAAAGGCTCTCTAGGTCTCAAACAAGCCCTACGTGATTGGTATGATAGGTTGTCGTCTTATCTTCTTACTCATGGCTACACTCATGGTTATGTTGATAAAACCTTGTTTGTTAAAAAGGTTAAATCTCATGTTGTGATTGCTTAAGTATATATGGATGACATAGTTGCTGGATCTACTTCTGATTCTCTTGTGAAACAATTTATCGATATGATGACAGGTGAATTTGAGATGAGTTTGGTTGGTGAATTAAACTACTTCCTTGGACTTCAAGTGAAATAAGAAAATGAAGACATCTTCATCTCTCAAACAAATAATGCGAAGAATTTGGTGAAGAAGTTTGTTTAGAGGGTCAAAAGCTGCTAGATCTCCCATAAGCACTTGTGCCCAAATTCATAAGGACTGAAGTGGCAAGGATGTTGATCAGACTTTGTATAGAAGCATAACTGGAAGCTTACTCTACTTGACTGCTAGTCGAGTAAACATCACATTAGTTGTTAGGGTGTGTGCACGGTTTCAAAGCTGTCCCAAGGAGTCTCACTTACAAGTAGTCAAGAGGGTCATCAAGTATGTGAATGGGAGTATGGACTTCAGTATACTCATGACACCAACACAAACCTGGTTGGGTACAATGATGCTGATGGGGCTGGGTGTATTAACGATCGAAATAGTACCTCAGGGGGAGCTTTATATGTTGGGTACAATTTGGTTGCTTGGCACAACAAGAAGCAAAATTGTGTCTCTTTATCTACTGCTCAGGCAGAATATGTGGCTGCCAGGAGCTGTTGCACTCAACTGATGTGAGTGAAACAAATGCTTAGTAACTATGGTATATCTCAATCCACCTTTCTTGTTTATTGTGATAACTTGAGTGCAATTGATATCTCTAAGAATCATGTCCAACATTCGAGAACCAAACACATTGACAGTAGGTATCACTTCACTAGAGATCTAGTGGAAGCTAAGATTCTTACACTAAACTTTGTGCCAACTGAAAAACAACTAGTTGACATATTCACTAAAGCCCTAGATAATTGAAGGTACAAAGATCTTCAATGGTCTATTGGTCTTTCTGCAATGAACTAAATTGTTTGAATATCTATACTTCCAGGTAGTATCTATCTTGTTAGCATGCTCATCAGATACATACGTTTTGTCTCTCTATTGCTTATCTTAACTGTCAAACATTTATGATATTTTTGGGATTATCCTTGGTTAATTATTCACTATGATGTCAAATGTTCTCCCTATTATCTTGATGTCAAAGGTTCAAATGAGAGAGTGTTTTATGAAAGGGGTATCTTCAAAAGAAAGAATGTATTATCAAATGGGAAAATCCCTTAATTTAGCCTTCCATGCAATGTCATGAGTAGTGCCTTAAGATCCCCCTTCGTAAGTCATGTATCAAATTCTCTTAAATATCAACGATGATTCATCAATATTTCACCTTCATTCAAATGACCTTGGCATTTCTCAAATTGGTGCCTCACTCAAAGTTCCTCATCAAAGTTGGCTTTTCCTTCAAGGCTTATGCATTGCTTTTTGCAAGTCTTGTCCATTGTCCATATTATGTAGGAAGTGCTGTCTCTTAAGTCAATAGATTATTAAAAGCTTGATTAACTTTGAAAATGCTTTTGAGATTAAATGCTTGGTTCTATGATTTTAAGATGGCTACCCAAAATCCTTTCTCCCATACCTTGACACATCACTGAAGGATTATAAGCTTTTGTTAATCTCATTATTAATGTTTGTGTATGCCTTTGAAGATTTGTCTATTGAGAACTTCATTGCACGTCTACTTTTTGTGTTCTCCAAATTACCTACCTCTTGGAAGCATAGATATTTAAGCTACATTGTAATTCGTTCTCATTTAGTCAGTATGTTGTTGGTTGTCTCTTAGTGCAAAGTTTCAACTGTTATCTTGATCTCTATCATCTTAATGAGTTGCCTTTGGTTGTTTGGGTGCTTTGTCTATGCCCTTGCTCAAATTCATGTTTCAATAGTCATCACTTCTTTCTGTTGAGTCATTGTCTCTCATCAGATAAATGAAGTTATAATTTTGAATTATGAGGAAGTGTTTACATGAAGCGAATTAATTCTGGGGGAGTTTCCATTATAGGGAAGTCAATTCAGAATGCATGCATGCATCTCTTTGTGCTTACTTGTTGCTAGTCTATTTGTTACTACACTTTACTTGGGCATATCCATATAATCTATTGCAATTTCTTTATCCGCTGTGCTCTTGTGGTTCTTCTCATGTGTGCAGCAAATTTGACTCTTATGTGTGATTTCCACCACTTCTTTGTCTTACCATGACAAAATAGTGATTTCCACCACTTCTTTGTTCTTCCTAGGCGATGGTGAATGTTTGGGTGCCGCTGCTGGTTGGGATTGTGCTAGTTGTTGCGCACATGGCGTTGAGGTGGATCGATAAGTTGCTGTGGATGAAGAAAGCTCTGCGTTGTTGATTGGTTATGCAGCGAGATTCTACGGATTTGAATGAATCGGTGGTAGCGGTGGTTTGGGTAAACTATTTGGAGAAACAATTTATAGTCTCATTGAAAGTGTGTTGTCGAGAAGAGGGGAACGCTGTAACGTATAGGCAACGACAGCGCACCAACACATGACATGTATCTATATGGGCAAATTCGTAATTTTACTGTGAAGATGAGAAATAAAGGAAGAGAAAAACACTTGAAGAGGGGTAGTTTCATCCTTTCACTGTGCTTAGGAACAGTGAAGATGCTGAACTGGGTTTTAGTATATATAGAATTTTAGATAGTCTTAGAAAAGTGTTTGAAGGTTAAATATATATATATATATATATATATATATATTTTTTTTTTTTTTTTTTTTTTCTTTCTTTTTTTTGAGAAAAGTACAATATTCATTGATAAGATTTAGCAAATACATACAAAACAGGTTGTCACATTGGGCTTCAATAAAAACCTTGTCAGGATTTCCACCTGATCGAAGTGAAAAAGAGTGTCCTGCATCAAACTACATAATAGTACCATCCTTGAATAAGAGATCAATAATATCAGGGGTTCTTCAAATCACACTACATGTTGTTCCGGAGATAGCCCCATCCTTGCCAATTTGTGATATGTGTGAATCAAGTTAGTTTATTAGGGTGATTGTGTGCCTACCATTTGTGCTTATATTTTGGAGGGTGTATTCAATTGGGAATTAGAGAGATTTTAATGGATTTATAAATACATGGATTTTTCTAGAGTTTAATTAATTTGTAGAGATTCCATGTAAAATTTTGATTCAATTCCCTCGAAATCTCGTAGGGAGAGATTTGTGGATGCTTAAAATACATTACAAAATCTCTCTAATTCCCTTTAATTCCTCAACCTTTGAAAATTCTTTAAAATCAAATTCTAATCGAATACACTTGAAATGTTATAAACTTCTTTAAAATGCTAATTGAATACACCCAGATTTATAAGGATTTAATAAACTATCTTAAAATCTTGATTAAATGCATATTGAATTTCAAAGAATCACTTAAAATCCTGATTGAATACCCCTATATTCATTAAAATAATTAAAATCCCTCAAAATCTCATTTGAATACATCCCTCTTAGTTTGCCATACGCAAAGATTATTTATTTATTTAATCATCTCTCCGCATTGATTAGAGAGTTTAAATTAAAATATCGTCTTGTGCAATTTTGAAATTTAGACGAAGGAGAACTTGGGGTCTTGGGTGTCCATTAACTTGTCAAAATTGAACCCAGTAGCCCAATAGGCACCACAACCCTCCAATAGCCCGTTACCCACGCCAGCCCACCCGTTGGCTTTCCTTCTCCTTCTCCCCACTTTCCTCGTTCCGTCGTTCGGCACTCGGTCACACTCCCACGCTTCCACCCCACCAAGCCTTCAGCCTTGTTCCCGACAGGTACGTGAATTGCTCTCTATCTCTCTCTCTCTCTCTCTCTCTCTCTCTCTCTCGTCCGTTCATGTTTTCTTCCTTCAGAATAAATAGACGTGTTTAATCATTTTTCAAAAATGTATTTTTATGATTAATTATTTTATGCTGTGAATTTTTGGTCGATTGCCCCCTCCACTTCATAAGCAAGTAATAATCCAGGATTAGGAAATTATGGTTTTTTTTTTTTTTTTTTTTAAGCATGCGAAAGGGTGTGTGTTATTTGAATTTTTGAGCTGTCCTGGTTTGCTTTTTTGTTTTGGATTTGGGCATCACAGTCCTTTACTTTTTATTTTCCTGGTTTCTTCTTTTGTTTCCTCAGTGTTTGTGTTTCCCTCTACTTTTGGATAAAGATTTCTGATGGTTTAGTTTTCTTCTTATTCTAACAGCTTAATGTAGTTTGATATCCTGCAAGAGAGCTAAAAAGGTTGAACTTGGTCGAGGAGTTTCGTATTTGTTTCGTTTGAGGTACAATCTTACTACTTTTCGTGTTCTTTCGTATCGAGTTCATTGAAGGTTGATTGACTATCATCGTTTTCATGTTATTTGTTCATGCTTGGAGGTTGTGGTTTGCTCTTTGATCTAGTAAATCAAAATACGATTATCTCAGTATATGAATTTAGTGAATTTACAAATGCACGTCTATATGCGTTGCTCCGACTTCATAAGAACCGTGCGCTAGTCTGGTTTTGGTGTTTCTTACCATTAGTAGTAGAGTTGCAGAAGCTATATCTTATGTTATGTATTACTTGCTTCTGGTTCTACTTACGGCTAGGGTAATCAGAGATATTTCTGTCAGTTGCTTTTGAGTAGAATCAAATATGTTTTGGTGTTATCTCTAAGACCGATATATGCTGGCATTGCTGTTAATAGCATGTACTTGGGTGAAAATTAAGGTTAAGCATTATAAGATACCTCTGACACTTGAATAACCTTTCCACTTTGTGGAACTTCCAAATATGCAACTTCTTTGCTAGGAACACGGAAACTGGTTTTGACGAGCGTGTTTATTTTTTCTGCTTCCCTCTGTGGAGAAAGGGAACTCTAAGGTAAATTGATATTGTTGGATTTCCCTGTCTTCAATCATCAGCCCTACAACTAGTCTTACAACCACTAAGGACTAACAAATCAGTGTCTGTGTGAAACTTTTGAGGTGGCGGAGCAACAAAGAATGCACGTTCCTTTCACTTTCAGGATTTCAGTTTATCAGATGGTTTGGTGGGAGTGGGAGTCAGATTAAATTTGTGTACCAAAGTTGGACTCAAATTGTTTCGGAATGTCCATTAAGATGCATCTGAACTTACAATTTTGGGAACCTGGATTTATTCGGTCCTGTATATCTTGGCAATCAGGCCTACAATAATGCATTAGTTAGCATGTTGTATTTGAAGGAATTTTTTTTTTTTAAATTATATCTTTATTTAACACGTCGAAGCAATTAGTATTTGGTTCTACCTGTTTGATAAAAATTGGGTGGAAGGTGCAACCAGTTTGATTCAAGTGTGTTATCACCGTTCTGTCAGTGCTTAAATGAATTTGGTTAGAACTTACCCTGTGGCTGTGGGTTACGATAACTAAAAGTGTCTATGTACACCCCTTGAGGAGAATTAACCACCAGAGTTTAGTATCTTTGTTTGGTTGATAAATGTTTTCATATCCAATATGCTTTTATTAAACGAAAAACAGCAGGACTGTCTCAGAATGACGGTTGTGAAGCGGTACGTGCTACGAATGTTCATATCATTGAAGTACATTACAGCAAACGTAGTGGACAGAAATAATGGCAGGATTGTTGTATCAGCATCTACAGTTGAACACTCAATCAAGGGCTCACTCGAATGTGGAAGGTCTTGCAACGCAAAGGCAGCGGCAGTTGTTGGAGAGGTGTTGGCTAGGAGACTCAAGGTGGAAGGTCTTGATGAGGGACAGGGACGAGGGATTCACGTCAATGTAAATAACGAAGTCGAGAAGAAGGGTTTTAGGAACCGCACCAAGATTTGGGCTATTGTCAATGCTCTTAAGAACAATGGAGTCAAACTCGTTCTTGATGATAACGATGAAAATACTTCTCGGTGGAGTTAGTATTGAGAGCTCTCTTGTTTCATTCCTTCTATGTGTCCATGTGCTGAATATACGTGTGATTGTTAGTAGCGACATGGACGGATTTACGCTGATTGTACAGAATCCGCAATTACCGGAATGTGTATGTTTTGTTTTCTACAGTGCAGCGTTGCTATGATTAGGACAGGGGGAGTGACGGAGCTCCTTGAAAGACTAATGTCACAAATTGCCGTCACTTTTCATGTTTTCTAATTGATTTTTCATGCTTCAAATTATCGAATCTTTATTCGTTTGAACTTTTCTACCACTTGTGTCGATGTTGCTTTAGTACATGACGAAAAACAATCATGACTATGCACTCTGGTACGGGTTTGATTCCTATCAATTTCTCTTCAACAACTAACAATTTAACTCATTAATACTATTGTTTGTGAAAATAAGAATAAAAACTTTTCTACCATTTGTTGTTGATATTGCAAATTGCAAACTTACAATTGTCAATATGTGGTGGTGTTTGATATTTGTCAATATTGGCTATGTTGGCGGTGGACCGTGCTAGACCTAAAAGTTTATTCTTGATAACAGGAGCAAAGTGACTTGGGGTGATATTTGAGGTTTTATTTGCAACTACCTTTACCAGCAAATCTTGCAGCATCTTCAAATGGGATAAATTGGCTCAGAATTGAATGTTATGCTTTGTCAGGGAGTTGGTGTCATGCATTCCTTCTCATGAAGTTGTATTGATAGTGAGTCGGTGGAGGTTCGTGGGAGGACTTTCACCAAACTGCCAAATTTAAAAAGTTTTGACTGTCCGCTCTCTCAATCCTGATGGATATCAAAACGTTTTTTTATTTTTTTATCAAGCGTTAAATTTTGTTAAATTAGTTATTGACGGAATTCAATACTTGATTATCTAGTCATTTATGAGTCAAATTTTCACACTTTAAAGAACATTGCTCATTTGTTCTGTTCGGTAATATTCCTCCGTTACATGTTAATCAAGATCATGTTTTATATACATACATACATATATATATATATATATATATGTATGTATAGGAAATAAATTTGGATGCAACACGAGGAATTTCTTTAAAAGATCGCTAATTCTAGTAATTACCTCCTATTTATGAAGATCATACATTACATAAAGTCCACATTTTTTTGGCTTAATTTGAGGCTCTATGAAATAAAGAACTTTTGACAATATATTTGTACCTCCAGTGTTTAATAGCATTTACACTTGCACCGTGATTAGCATAAACATTCCCGCTTCTCAGTATTAAAAATCGCATCTCTCAATATAACTAATATAGCAAAATAAAATATAAGAAAAACTTCAAATCAATCTAATTAATATCGGTCTTGTAGTAGTTCTCTTCACTTGTAAGTGAGATGTTTTAAGTTTAATTCTCGTCAAATGAGAAGTTGAACCACATTATTACTAGTCTATTGTAAGGTTAAACTCAGCTCCTTTCCTTTAGTGTAAATAATTTTGTTGATAAAAAAAAAAATTGTTGATAAAAAAAAAATCAGTCTAATTAATAATATCAATTAGGGCTCCACTTTTTCTGCCCAGGCGGCTGTGGAAAAGGAAAAATAAAGGTGAATGAGAACTTTGGAATTTGACATGCAAACTGCAAAGGTCTTAAAAGGTGGATAAAGAAAGAAAAAGTTTATCCCTTCGCCATATTTTTGTCTTAATAATTAAAATCTTTTAGGAACTAAAGAGTTATTCCTAATGAGAATATTCACCTCTCTTAACACGAATATACTAAGGTAGTGTTCAAAGAGCAAACATGGTTTAACTTTTGTTGGGAGAATATAATCAACCTTAACATTATGCCCCATCGACTTCTTTCTCATTCTATTTTGTACGTAACCCTTTGAAGATCATGTCATCTTGGTAAAGAATTAATTAATTCTGAAATCGTTTAGCCATTTAACAATTATCTAATAAACAGATAAATTGTGTTTCTCACTCCAACCTTGAAATTTTGACAACATTACTCGCACACTACAATTTCTAATTTACCTATTTTTTAGAATTGATTTAAAAAAAATAACATAAAAAGTAAAGAGTTCTTATCATAAAACAACATGGAGGAAAATCAGAAAAACGAGAAAGCTCGAGTAAGAAGGTTGCTTAGCATCCCTTTTTGTAAGCTAGATCATCACATCATTTTAATGACAGAATGTAGGCTTAAAGAAATCCGAGCTCTTTGTACGTAATCTACGGTATATGGATATACGCATAATATAACTTCTTGTGGGGGCTGTAAACGAAATGCTTTGAAATAGTAAAGACCATGAAAAAGAAAGCCTTTTGTGTCCGCATTTGAAATGGTTTTTCATCATAAAGAAGACTTTATCTTCTTGACTTAAATGATTCCATTCTTTCTTCATCTTTGTTTTTATTTTTCTTTTCTTGTTTTATTAAGCTCTTAGAATTTTTGAATCAAAAGTCAAGGCCATATTTTCAAGCAATTTAGTAGTATATTTCGTTACTCTTTAAGCGATAAGTTTTAGGTTCGATTCTTGATGGATGAGAGATATATTGTTTTGTTCTCACTCAAACCATTCAGCTTCGGTTGAAGATGTCACACCTCGCCGGTTCTCAGCAGATGGCACCTTTGGAGAAGAACTAATAAAACCCCTTCAAGAGAGAAAAGTTAACTCTTTTACTTACATAAAAAGACTCATGTAGATAACGAGTTTAATAGTAAATTATTATAAGTCCATAACTAATTTATAGAGTGACTTAACTTATTCCACTTTTAATGTCGTTGTATTGAAAAAATTTATAATAAAAAAAAAACTATTATTATTTTTATTTTTTTTTGAAAATGGTACGATATTCATTGATTAAGGGAATACGTACAAAACTTGAGGATAGTGTTCTTTTAGAAAAAGAAAGGAGGTCAAGATTTTTATTTTTTGTTGTTGGTATTTCTGAGAAAAAAAGGAGGTCAAGATTTGAGGACTAGTTATGTAACTATAAATGTGGTTAATTAATAAAGTTTTGATAGTGATGAAATGATGAAGGTCATTTTGCTTTGCTTTTTGCAAGCATGTGGCTAACTTTTAGAGAGTTTAAACTCTTAAAACACTCTCATCATATATCTCCATGCTCAATGGTTTTGACACACCAAGGAGTTTGTTCTTTGCCCTCAACCCTTCATCATGACCAAACGTGTGCATAATTTCAACTTCCTTTTAGGTGTTCTCGATCACAAATTGATTAAACCAATAAACTATGTGCTTCACAGATCAATCATATATCTTGCAATGTATCGAATTTACATTGATCAAATTTCTCCAAAAGCAAAAATTTTGACTTGACAAATTAACGTCTCAGGCAACGAAAGAGGCAACGTATCTGCTGAAAGACAGATTATTACAAGCCATACGACGACGAAAGTGAAAGAGACTTTCGATGTATCGCAATTGTTCATCTTTTATTTCGTCGACCTTTAACCTTTTGACACAGCCTACAAAATACTCACTCTCACATGGGTTTGAGGTCATGCCATGCAATGATCACGTCTAAGAAAAGAAGATTCCAAGCAAACCCTTTGATCACATGCGTTTCTTTAACTTTATTTTTATTTTTCAAATACTATTGTGCGTACAGAAAAGAAAATATTTTCTCAAGAAGTTGACTACTTAATTTAATTGTGAGGTTGATGCGTAGGTAGAATATTCATATTCTTTTCTTGTATTTAATTCCTTCATTATATTTGGCTCCCTAGCCGATATTACTCTTTGATGTCGAATGATAAACTACATAAATTTACTCAAAATCTTGGGCGATTTTTAGCCTAAAACTTTTAAAACTCTTATAATAATTCGCATAAAATGTACAATACATAAACGACTTTGTTACTTTAGTCAGTCAACTCATACACGAGGCTTGTCTTTAAATTTTAGTTTTTCTTTTCTTTTTCTTTTTTTTTATTTTTTTTTGAAAACTAAAAAAATAGTTAGGTAACTACTTTTAAATTTTACTGTTATACGTTTTAAATTCTAGTTGAAGTTTTAATTCTTTATAAATTGAAATTTTTAAAATAGTTACCAATCAAAATTTTAATTAAATAAAAATTAGTAGGGAAGAAAATATGTGTAGGTTTTGAGTAATTAACCTACAAATGTATGAAAATAACCTAGGAGTTTGGATAATTTTATACAGTTAATACATGAAAGAAATTTTGGAATTTGGTTGCAATCACATTGTTGACAAAATTAATTTCGATGCCAATAAGCGTTTTGGGTTCTTTTTGTCCTACTTTCCCCTTTTACCCACCCACCCTTTCGGGAAAGTTCGTGTCTTTTTCTCATAGGCAGACTAAACCGAGGGCATCGTTGTCACTTGCCATGGCATGGTATGTGGCATCACCATCCACGCATGATGTATATGTAGCATGACATGACATCGTCCTTATCAAAATATTAACAGGGTCATGACTCATGATGGACCACACACGCACGTTACACGAACTTCTAATGCAAGCTCGTGTGTCTCCTCCTTAATTTACACTTGCAAAGAGTGGTATGCAATTAAAAGTGTTTTTTTTATGCCCTAAAAGTATTACTTTCTTTTGTTGGTTTCTATTTTATTTAATTACCGAAAGCGAATTTATTAGTGGCAAAGAGCAGTTTCTTTACTTCCAGGTAATTTAATATTTTAGTAGATAGAGTGTTGAATTTTTATTCATATTTTTCGGTTTGAATTTCTCATAAAATTATTGTAATAGTTTCGGATCATCCTCTTTCTTTAGTAATAATAATTTTTTTTTTAAAGTTTATTTACTTGATTTTTTTAGAGTGTGCCTTGAACTCAATTTATGATTTTATTTCTTCTGAGTATAATTTAATCAAGAAATCCTATTTAAAGTAGTATGTAATTTATATTTTGAATACGGCATTAATATATTTGACAAGGGTGAGAGATTTGATTTAGTTCATAAATAGGTTAGACTCAGCCATAATATTTCGTATTGAGTTTTTCATCCACGAGAGTCGAAAGCGTGTAGATGTAGGCAACTTAATCCAAAAAAAAAAGATGTAGGAAACTAAAAGCAAAAATTGTTGCATCCTACAAAAAAAAAGGGCATCATACAAAGAGTTGAGAATTTTGACCAAAACTTGATACAACACCATACTTAGTTGAGTGGTATAATCACCTTAATCATCAGTTATCAGCTGATCACACGGTTACGTAATCAATTTTGGCAAAAATTCAAACAATTTTCTTTAAAAAGAAGTATTATTTTTATTGGTGTAGGTACTTGACAACTCGACCTTTTTTCCTTTGGATAAGTGCTTGGTGTAGCTTCAACCATAGTTGTAAGTTGGAACTTTATAACTTTGAAGGGAGAGGGAAAGGAGTGAAAAAAAAAAGGAAAAAGAAAAAGGGTGGCTAGTGGCTACCTTTCTTGTGGGCAAAAAGAGGGGATGCTTTGTGGGTAACTTCGGTTTGTAATGGTAACTAAATCGGTCCAAAACAAAACCAATTTGATTTTGTTCTGTATGTGGGCATCTGATTGTGTTTGTAGTACCCCACTGGATTTAAAGGGTACCCTACGCGCTAAGGACGTAGCTACCTTCCAGGAAATGTCGTTTGTCCCATGGCTCATGGCGTATGGCGTATGGCGTATGGCCTGGTCCTATACGGCGGTACTATATAGGACAGCATAGCAGGAGAGGAGGGAGGGTGAAGGGAATATCCTCAGACTTTGTACTGTTTGTTTTAACGAAAAATCATATTTTTATACTAAAAAATCAATCCTAATACTATTCAATTTACTCTTTATTTTGTCGTTAAAACTCAAAGTTTTCAAATTATTTTCATTAGTTTTCCTAAATAAAAAAAGCCCAGCCAGCTCAGACGTAGGCAAAGGACACCTAATGGGACATGTAGACAACCCCCATTGGCTACTGATAATTTGCTTGACTTAAGAGCTTATATGTCACGTAAAAATTGACATTTCAGTTGAAAAATACGAAAATTATCTTTTTATTGTTACTATTGATGTGGATTTTTTTTTTTCTCCTCATTTGAATTTGCTCTAAGGTGTGTTTTTATTCGTTTCCCCGGCCAGATTCATTGTTGGAAAACCAGGCTCATGAATTGATTCTCATGGTCATTTATGATGACGATCATGAAATAATTTTGTAGATCTCATTTTAATGCTCATAGATGTTTACGTTGAAAGCTCCTTTGTTATTCGATAAACACGTTTAACTGTTTATTAAAAACTTACCTCAAATGCTTTCTGAATATATTTTTTAAAAAGCGATTACATGATACTTCTAATAGAACGCAATCAGACGCGATTTAGATTTTTGTAAAATGCTTCTTGCCTTTTACACAAAAAAAAAAAATCAAAGAAACCGTTATTAGTCACAAAAACTGGTAAAACCTAGCATTAATTGTGCTGATGTGAATGAGTTGATCTAGTTGTCACGGTATAACAATATAGTATTCAAATGAATTTAGCATAATCATAATTAGTTTGGTTTGGTTTAAATTATTTAAAAGTGGGCTAAACAACTAAATCGCATATATTTTGTAGCACTTGGTATCTTCTTATTGGTCATCACTTTTGTACTAGTATGTTCCATTTTATACATAGATATTCACTACTTGTTACCAAGTACAAAATCATATAACTATTCGAATTTGACATCAAAATCCTCTTCATCAATTTACAATATAAAATTTGATTTGATTTGTTATAGAGAAATCATTGAACTAAATCCGTTACTAATTAATTGAGTTGATTGGCTTAAAATCAAACCAAATCGAATTGTAACATTAACATTAGTTTGGTTGTAATTTGAGACCAAACCGAACAAAACCAAACTCTATCCTGATCAATATAAACTATTTCTTCTTGAGTAAAAAAACAAAGACTTCCATAGAGGAAAGGAATAATTGAATCGTTACCCTCTCAAATTTCGAATAGGAAATCGACGAACAATTATTGTGTTGTGCGGCCTCCCTCCCACAGTAGTGCTCAGAGTCAATTGTGCCCGTGGTATCGACAGAGTGAGTCCCACTCACACAGTCGCACCGCTGCTTTTAAAATAGGCAAAATTGGTCGACATGAATTGGACGCAGGGATGTTGAGACGGTCGCGTCGTACGCTCGCTGAAACGTGCACGACAACACCTCAGCCCATTGCCTATCCATTCACAGGTGTCCTCAAGGAAAATGTGCTGCTTTTGCTCCACGGTTGCAATCTCAGGGATTAAATTTGTTTATAATATCTACGTACAATTAAAGTGGCAATTTAAAGAGATTTTAGCTGGTCCGTCTATTTTTAATTGATGTGTCACTATGTTTGATTGATGTTTCGTTAACGTTTGATTGATTTTGCACCTGGTTTCATAGATATTTTGTTAACGTTTGATTTATATGTCACTATCAAGGTTCTAAAAATGCTAAACGTTATTTGGAGCGTTGGAGCTTAGCGGCTAGGCGAGGACCTAGGTGGATTTAAGTAAATTTATTATATATTGTATAAATAAGTGTTTGTTTATACTTAAACGCACACATAATTATATTGGAATACATAAATTGCAAAATAAAATGAAATATGAGTTATAAAGTATTAGAACATATTTAAAATGGAAATAAGCATATAATGACTGTTCATCCAAGTATTCAACAAGTTTCTAATATTTTATTAAAAAATTAAAATGCAAAATGAAAGTTATCAATTTTCTATCCAAGTGAGAGTCGAGATCTAGGTGGGTGTCTAGGCAGGTTTAGGCGGGGGCTTAGGTTGACTCCTAAGTGAGTCTGAGCGTACTTTCTTAATTTTCGTATTCCTAAGGACTAATTGGGGCGGTGATTAGCTGCCAAGCACCTAAGCTGGACCTAAGCGGAAATTTTTAGAACAATAGTCACTATTTTTTTATAGATATTTTGTTGATATGTCATCAATATTTAAGTTAATCAATTCATCAATTGAAATTTATAAAATTCATCATTTTAGCCAATTTATGTAGTAACATCAATCATTTAAATTTTATAATAAGATGAAAACTTCATTAAGGGGTTATTCTCATCTATTGACTATGTAGTTTTGGATAAATTTTCTAAATTCTCGGAAAATTAGCTCAAGATTGACCATTGATAGTTGCATTTGTTTAGTTTCGATTCCAAGCACGTAAACATGCCACTTAAAAATCATTAGAACGAGTGAGATAGGTACATGTGGATATATATACACACATACACACACAAAAAAGAAAGTTTTAACCTTGTACTCCTCAAGCTTTGCCCTCTCCTAAAATTATGCTGGGGATGTCACATAGGACCAAATTGATTGTTAATTATAATCAAAAGAATCCTAACCATAGAATAACTTATCAAATTGATAAATAATGCTAGGCCAATGTGTTCCCATCTTTGACCTCCAACTATAGACTAGAATATTCAACAACCCAAAAATACTAAATATTATAATTAAGATTAAACTAATTTTATCGAACAAATAATATTATCTCTATCAAGAGGTAGAAGAGTGGGTGAAGCCGTATAAAGGGCTATTAATAATGTGGTTCAAATTCGGTTTTGGCGAGAATCAAACTAAAACTACTCACTTATAAGTGAAGAAGAATATCACTAGACCGTAGTACTAAATGATAAAATTGAACTAATTTTATATTAAGATTTCGAAATTAAGAATCCTCTTGATCATTATAATTTGTTTATTTTGTTTATATATTTGTAGCCAAAATTCAAATGTAGGGTAAGTGCTGAGAATGACATTAATGACATGTCATTGTCCAAGTGGTTGTATTTGTATGCCACTAAAACCAAACCGCACACTTAAGAACAAGTTTCTTCCGTTTTTAGTGCTTCCTTCGCTCTCACCAGCTGCATAGTGGCTAACTGCTAATACCACCTTAATTATAACTGAACTGCACCTGATCGCATTTGCACCTAGCCACGCGCACGTTGGCCACATAAAAAAAAAAAAAAGCAGCCAAAATATAGCTATATTTATAATCTGAAAGATTGCATCCCATGTTAATATTATTCAAGTTTTCGCTATCTACGATTTATTGACGATTATCTGAGTGTTGTTAGAATAAAAATACCCCCAAAATATGCAATTTTTTTAGAAGTACCCACTTGGTAAACAAGACTTTTAGTCCCGTTACGCCGTTGGCGGTACTAGAATGGCTGGATTGAGTAGATATTTCATAACTTTGTCAAATGTCTTTTGGAAATTCCAGTTCTTTGTGTCTTATCTTTTTTGAAAGGCCGAGTATTTTTTCTGAGCAGTTTAAAGATTTTTAGAATTATATCTAAATAGTCTTCCATTGATATTTCAAAGGAGCAAAAGTAACATTTCCGAAGAGTAGAAACTTGAAATTGTAACCAACAATAGCATCACTAAACCAGATCACAACAGTAGGAATAACAACAAAAACAAATCGCAGTGTTCCAAACCGGTTCAGAGACGAACCCGATCCACCAAAATTTATCTCATATCTACCCCCGTCTATTCTCTTATTTACAGTTCCTGTTTTTTCTGCTCTTTTTCATATCAACTTCTTATTAACTCTAATCCCTTCTTAATTCAGCAATTTCTTCACATAATTGAGCAGGCATTAGGGTTCTCGTCGCTGAACATCTCCGGCGGGTTGCCCATGTACATTGGTGGAGGCGGAATCGGGTATCCGGGTGCTCCGTATCCAGGGCCGTATGGGATCACGTATGGAATCTGCTGCCCGTACCCGGTCGGACCCGGAGGAAAATCCATCCTGTTCCCCTCAAGTTTCCCACCCTCCTTTCCCTCCTCCCCTTCCTTTTTCTTCTTATCCCCGCCTCCGCCGTTATTGTCGCCCTTCTCCTTCTCTTTCTTCGGCGGGACAATGTCGACGGACCTCCTCAGCCTCTCCTTCAAGGTCTCTGCCAGAACCTTCATGTCCATCGAGCCCTTCACCATCAGCAGATCCTTCTCCTTGTCGATGCTCATCTCGGTGAACCCTGCCACGTCACCCACGTTAAAAAACCAAACCAAAATCACAAAAACGGTGGCGTTTTACTGCGAAAAGTTGCCAATTAGTGGGAGATGATAAGCTCACCTTTCGTCTTGGTGACGATCCTGTGGATCTTCTGGACGCATCCCTGGCAGTGGAGGTTCAGCTTCAGAACCGCCGTCGTCACCGGAGGCTGCACACACAAATATACAAACCATTTAATTAAAAATTAAATAATTGAAAATATTGAGGCTGGCGCACGTTAGCGAAGGGGGAACCAGTGCACCAGTGCGCTGTTGTAAGTACGCACCTCTTTGGTTTTTTTGTCGTCGTTGGATTTCTCCGGCGGCTTTTTCTTGGCGTCGCCGCTGTCGCCATCGTCTTTGTTGTCCTTTTTGGGCTGGGGGGAGATGAGATCGACCTTCTTATTGGTCTTGGCGGCGAGTTTGTCCCGGAGAGTGATGGGGTCCACTTTCCCGACCACCGTCAGCTTGTTCGCCTGGCTTTCTGACTTCACTGTCTCCACCTCTGTAACCAAACGACGCCGCCGCAAAAAATCAAAAAATTGTTCGAATCTAAATTTTGACGAACCTTAAAGTAGGAAACATAGCATATTCGGAATCAAATTTCTTTGAATTTGTTTTGAAAAAAATAAAAAAAAATTCTGGGGTTTGACGAGTGAGTCTGACGTCTGTGGGAAATAAAAAGTAAAAACCCAGATGCAAAAAGAAGTAAATGAATATTTTTGGGTAAAAACCCAGATGCAGAAAGCATTAAATGAACATTGCTGTGAAAATTTTGAGGAAAATCGTGTGGAAAATGAAGGGAAATTTAGAATTCGTGAAGGAGATGTGATGAGTTTTGAAGGATTTATTATCGTACCTGCAAAACTTTTGACGCATTTGACAATCTTGGTAGCGCAGCCCTCACAGTGCATGTCAATCTTCAGGATGACAGTGATGGGGGTTTCCTCCTTCTTCTCACCTCCGTCGCCCTTCTTCTTCTCACCCCCGTCGCCCTTCTTCTTCTCACCCCCGTCGTTGCTGGCGGTGTTACCGCCGCCGCCGCCGTTCTTCTTCTGCATTAAACCAAAAACAAACACCAACCCATTAGTCGAAACACAAAACCCAAAAGCATAGAGAGGGAGAGGGAGAGTGAGGAATGCAGTGTGACCTTGGCCATGGAGGATTGGTTTTTCTCTGAAAAATTAGTCGGGTTTCTTTTCCTTCTGGTTTTTCAGGAATTGGAGAGTGGGAGAGAGCAAGGAGACGTTGTGTGAGATGGTGGGAGGGTAGTGGGTATTTAAAGGCCGAGAGAGTTGCGGGTCAGTTACTGTTGTAGTGTACAGCTTGATGTAAAATTTTAAAAGAAAACTAATGAAGAAGTGTTTGAAAACTTTGCGTTTCAATGATAAAGATAAAATAAAAGAGAAAATAAATAGTATCAGAATTTACTTGTTATTATAAAAATATGATTTTTCGTTAAAATAAACAATACCAGAAACTTTTCGTTAAAGTTCTCAAATTTTTAGGATGGTGACGATGGCGGTTGCCTATGATATGATTGTGTATGTATGTATGTATGTATGGTCAATGTCATTGAGGCATTTTCACATACATGTCATGTGCGTCGGATGTGCGTGGGCGTGTGAAATGGGGCTTCGTATTTACGCGTGGCGAACGAGGAACGAAACTTCCTTGTATTTTTGGAGGAAGGTGAGGTGGGGTTTGGTGGTCGTACGCGAAGGATTGCGTGGAAAAAGCACATAGGCTCATAGATTTTGGTCTTGGTCTTGTGGGGTTTTAAATTGGGGCAGCTTTTTCTCTCTGGGTCTATAAAGTGGACCCTGATGACTTCTCTAAGGATACCACGTCGGTGAGTAAACCGGCAATCGTGTGATGCGATGTGACCGTCACACTCAAGTTTTTCGCAATTTAACAGTTCTCCTTTACTAGTGTGACATTATAAAGTATGCATCTGTTGCGAGCCATATGCCGACTTGGCCGAATTAGAAATATTGGACATATCACATGGTTTGAGTAAATTAGATAAAACATTCCGACAACTATCAATTATTTTATAAAATCACTTTAAGAGGCTAATTGAAAAATAAAAATCTTCATGCATCCAGTCAAAAGATCAATTGGTGTTCTTCTTCCATTATAAAATAAGAAATTAACGTTTTTTTGCTTGGAGTTCGAGTAAAGTGAATGTTAGCAAAAATTTCTCTGCGAAAATGAACGTATAAATATGTAAAGAAAATTCTCCATAGTAATGTCTTTGCATGTGGTGAAATGCAGAGACATTTTTCTTTGAAGAAGTGAAATGTACAACACTACCCTTGGCCCAATTACGTTAGACTTATGTATATCAGCCCAATAAGTATAGTTTCAAAGACCATAGGAAAAGGCCCATTCCATTTCATGATATTAGTACACTACAAAATTTCTAGGGGCATACGAATTTAAATTTTATGTTTTTTTTTTTTTTTTTTTTTTGTTTTTACCAAAGATCTTTTTTTGGTTAATCAAAATAAATTTCATTAAAAGAGAAAGCTAGTACAAAATGAAAACAACTCAAAACAAGAGTCCAGAATAGTCAAACAAAACTCCAACTCTATAAAAGAAAATTACAATGAAATGGGCCCAAAGTGAGCAGCCCAACGCAACTAACAACTAGAAAAGTGTAGACATGAAAATGTAAAGCAACCACATCCACCAAAACAGCACTACTGCCACTGCATATCCGTCGCCATCACCCGAAAGAAAGGTCGAAGAACCAAATAGATGCATGAAAAATGAGGGTAGGCAAGCTACCTGTGCTAAGAGCACTCCCATAATCCTACCAATTAGTGCAAAATGCACTTTAAATGCTACAAGCCACCAAAGTGCACCTCTGGAGGAGATCCTAGGAAGAGACACCCAATGAAACGACCAGCAAGGGTAGATGGTTGTAAATTCACATTGAGGAGCGATATTTGGAAAGGAGCAAGGTATACAAGCCAGATCTAAGATCTCAGGGACATCTTAGACCAAGCTCAGAGCAACCTGAGACACAAAATGCTCAAAAAGGAAAAAGTTGAAAATTAAATGCATAAAAAGAAAATCCAAATCACCAGCTATGGTGGTTTGGAGAAGTGAAAACCGGGGTGGAGTTGAGAGAAAAAAGGGAGCTGGGAAGGTAGGGGAAAACGGAGGGAGAGAATGGGAGATATAAAGGTAACAGAGGGTGGAAAAAAGGGGGAGATAAAGGAAGGCGAACAACAGGGAGAGAAGGGGAGAAAGAAAGGAATCAGAGGGTGGAAGAAAGGAGAAGAGGGAGGAGTATGGGCACTAAGCTGCCGCCGACCCAAAGCCGGAGTAAAGAGTCGACATGAAGAAGGGTTTCAAAGCTTTAGAGGTTTATGGGGGAGAGAAAGGGCACATGGCGAATGGTGAGTGTTTTTTTTTTTTTTAACAAAGATCTAAGTGTTAGAAGACCCGGAGTACGGAGCACCACCGAAAATCCATAATACTTAGGGAGCTTTACATCCAAAATCTTCATCTATCAACAATTTATCAATGAACTCTTCATAATCCATAGTTTAGGGTTTATAAACCCAAGCAGCAAAAAAAAAAAAAAAAAAAAAAAAAAAAAAAAAAAAATCTAAAACCCCAAATCTCAAACATCGACCCATAAAGACTATGGGGTTTCTCATTAAAAGGGAATTGTTATTGGCACTCCAAAAATCTCATTTTACACTCCAATTTTTTTTATAATTAGTAAGCACAATACAGTTAAGAGGATTGTAGAATGCGATTTTTGAAGTGCTAATAACAGTTCTTGTTAAGTACTAGATTTAATGTTTGGCTTCCCTTGTCAAAATTTGTAAATACTACCACACATGCTCATAATTTAGAGTTAGGGTACAATGCTGATCTGGGATTACTACTGGGATTGAACTTGTCAAGCACCGGCCATCATCACTACAAAAGGTTTGATTCATACATTTGCATATGCATATCAAGCTTATTTTTTTAGATTTCTTTTGTTTAGTGTAGTTGTCTAGTCAGAAATTCATTCTACTATCCAACTGTTTAGGCACGCAAATTAAGATAGTCCACATAAGCCATCTGACACATTTTTCTGTGCGTGGATTTCTCACCCTTGATCTGAAAAAGGTTTCTTTGGCTTGTGACATGTGTCTCCTTATTCCTTTTGTTTGAAACATTCAGCTATTCCATTAAAAGAGGTTCTAAGGGTTCATTTGTTTCTTGGCTAGGTTATTCACATTTCAAGAGAAATAGTTCTTTTAGCCTAGTGCTACCTCTTAAGCTTCCAAACCGAAACCTTGGCCACAAAACCATCTCATGCACAAACACACCCAGTCACTGCATATTAGCGTTGCATTGTTTTCATGGTTTTACATTAAGTTGTTGGTCTATACCTTAAGTTTTATATCCTTCATAGACCAATTTTTTAAATTCATGTTAGGTTCTTCTTCAATTGTTTGACTAGAGAACCTGACTGGTCGTTTGAGTCCTCATTTAATAAGCATATCATAACATCATATTATTGATTGTGTTGATCTCGGTGCCACAAAATGAAGAGCTCAGGAGGAGCTGTCATCTCATGAAGACCAAAGGAGTTCATCTTGAGTAAGACAATGTTATACAAAGGTAAAGCTGCTCCATAGACTGGGATCTAGGAATTGAGCTTATGTGGTCTTTGTAAAAACTTTGTTTATATTAGTGGATTGGACTCAGTGGAGACTTCCCGGTTTTTTAACCCAAATGTGGGTTTTTCCAGCCAAAAACTTTCTCGTGTTCAATACTTTACAAAGCATCCTTTATGACCAAATAACCACTGTTAGAGGTAAACATTGTAGGGTTTGCTAGTATTGACACTTTGTTAAACAAGTAAACATAACTCAATAATTAAGGTTAAAACATAACTAACGATCACACTACGTTATTGATGCGAGATTTATACGCACACAAATTAAACCCTCTTTTTGTCGATTTGTAGTATAAGTATAAGTAGGGATCGTTCTGGACCGGGGATTAGGAGGGATTGCAAATCTCTTGGAAACTGACTCAAAAACGTAAAATAACAATATGAAATACTAACTTAGACTCAAAGAATGCAAAACTAAAAATAAGAAAGATTAAGACTAAGACTTAAACGAAATATGGGGGGATTGATTTTGGACGAATTTAAACTAAAATGGATAGATTGTAAAGAAAACAAATTGTAAATATGAAATTGACGGAAATGAATGGATGGTATGGCTAGCTAAGGGGTTCATCTCCATACATGTTACACTTGCATAATAAAATGGTTTCCAATTGCATTTCAATAAACCATGAATTCTCAACACCCCGGGTTAATTAGGTCCGCTTAAATTAACCGTCAAGTTTTCCTTAAGTTAATGAATTGGATGATTGCATACGACAACCCAAAGCATTCCTCACAAGTTCCCTACATGAATTGCATAATAGAGAAACAAGCAAGAATCATTAAGCATCATGAAAACTATAAGTGTTGACGAGGCATTCGTTACTATGATTGCATGAAACTTATGCCAAGAATTCGTTTAACACGATTGTTTATAAGCAACCTCCACTACCTCCACTACTTGTGAATATAAGTTCATAACGATTAGGTGAAACTCACTTATATTCTAGCGTCATATTCATGCATGAAAATTAAGCGCGCATTCTTAATAAACATACATAAATAAGTTATCAATCAAACGGTTAAACAAATTGAATCCACAACTTATGAAACGCAATTAGAAGTAATCAAATCAAAATGCAAGCATAAACATATATTTCGAATCCCCCCCTAGCTAAAGGGGGGTTTAGTTCCTCATACAAAACAAAGAGAATTGAAATTAAACATTGAAATCAAAGAAACGCCTAAACATTCCAACAACTCAAACTTGAATTGTATGAACGTTTAGGCCCTCTTCTCTTCCTCTTTATTGTAGCATAAGGTTTAGGGATAATTGGTTTGGGGGATGGAAGTGTGGAATGGAAAAGGAATTATGGAAATAGGTGAGGAGTGGTGGAGAAAATGGTGCAGAAAATGGAGAGAAACTCACGGCTAGAGAAGGAATGGAGTGTTTGTGTTGTGGTATCTACAATGGAATGAGATGATCTTTGAATGAATGAATGCAAGGGTATTTATAGGAGTAATGGAGGGAACATGACAGCTAGGAGGTGGGTGGAAATGTGGCTGCAAGTTTGGTGAATGATTATGAGTGAATGCATGTGAATGTGGCTAGGTTGGAAAGCTGGAAATCTGAAAATGCAAATGGGAATGCTGAAATGCAAAGGTGGCCACGGTTTTGAGTGTGTTTTGTGTTGGAAATGCATGTGAATGCATGTGAATGTTGTTTGTGTGAAGTGTGTGTGGGTTAAAGAGTGAATGGTGGTGTAATGATGAAGTGTGATGGCTGAAAATGTCAAGGGAAATGCATGTGATTGCAAGGCAAAGAATTTCAGGATGCATGTGTGTTGGTGTGTTGTGTGATTTGTTTTGTGGTTAATGGGAATGTGGTTGAATGATTAAATGGACATGTGGGGTGTAATTGCAAAGGGAATGCAAAGTGAATGAATAATGAATGCATGTGCACTGTTTTTGGGAGAAAGGTGGCTGAATGTGCATGTGAATTAGGTTGTGAAAACATGTGGAATGTGGCTGGAATTGATGAGTAATGCACGGTTTTGTTGTTGGTTCTTTGGTGATGAATGCAATGATGAAATGGATGGGAGTGCATGTGTGTTAGGTGGTGTAATGATGAAGTGGGAAGTGGAAGAATGTGGTTGGAAATGGCTAAGGGGATGCACGGCTAGGAAGAAGAATGAATGATGTGCATGTGTGTGAATGCATGTGTTTAAATGGTTGAAATGTGTAGATGATTATGAGTATGATAAGTGATAAGTGAATGATATGTTAAGTGATAAATGAATGATATGTGGTGAGTGATAAGTGAATGGAAGTGATAAGTGATAAGTGAATGGAAGTGATAAGTGAATGGTTTGATAAGTGATAAGTGAGTGGAAGTGATAAGTGATAAATGAATGATATGTTAAGTGATAAATGAATGATATGTGGTGAGTGATAAGTGAATGATATGATAAGTGAATGCTTTAAGTGTTTAAAATAGGGAACAAAGCCCTTCCTTGCATGGCAAGGAAGGGGGACACAAGGAAACACACGACAATGTCCTAAGGTTGCAAGGAATGTTGTTTTTGTGTTCTAAAATGCGTAGGAGTCTTCAATGATGCTTAAACATGAGGTCTTTTAGGATTTAACTTTCCTACTTCAAGTCTTTAATTTCGTCCATCCTCTTGGCTCCAAGCATATGATATCCATTCCAATCTCTAATTTGCTCCAAAAGGCTCCAAAAGGCATTCTTTTGCATACCTTGCCCTTAGAACCTGAAAACACACAAAAGAAGCATAAAGGACTAAAATAACTAGAGAAACATAACGTAAATGCACGAGAACAAGCCATTTAAGTTGCATGAATATGCTCCTATCAGTTATTTTAGCATTATAAGTTTGCTTGGTTTATATGCTTGTCAGCACCTAATAATCTGTACTCAATTGATTAGTACGTTTGATTAGTCAATGCAGTTGGTTTCAAAGTTTTTATTATAGGGTAATCCGCTTGGTATCAATTTCAGTTCCCCATTAAAAAACCTATATATATTTCACTCTAAAAATTAGGTTTTTTTTTTTTTTTTTTTTTTTTTTTTTTTTTTTTTTGGGTTGAAAGGAATCAATAGTATTTTCATTGATAAAGAAGACAAAACAAGGTCAAACAGAAGCAATATTACAGATAGCAACGATCTTCCAAGAGGGCATCCAAAATCAGATTGGGAAGGGACCCCAACCATTTACAAAATGTACTAGAACCAAGGCCACATCTAGCGAGACGATGCGCAACACCGTTGGCTTGATGACGAATATGGGTACAGTAACTTTAGTGATCATGGAGAACAGTGCTTCGTATCCTTAATAACTTGCCAATCAGAGATAAATTAACCATAGATCCTTCTGTACTCCTAGAACCTGAAGCGAATCAAGCCCAACAACCAAATTTTGGAATCCCCTAGTCTTTTTGCGCAAGCCCCCCCTCCCTTCTTTTATCGCCAGGGCCTCTGCTGAGTTGTGAAACGCTAAGTTCAGAGCATAAAGTCTACAGCAGTCCAAAGAAAATGATACGACAATAGTACACCCAAAGGTGACCCTACAATGGTGAGTATCTGTCAGAAATGCCGGGACGCCCTCTGGGTAAACCACCGAACCTGCTAGACCACTAGAACCTGGAGGGGCGCAAAAACAAGGGCGTGAGTGGGCAAAAACAAAGCTCTTTGAAAACCATTTAGCAAAATACATTCTAACCCCTCGCCGTAAAACCTGTATACTTCCCAGAAAATAAACATATATACGTATGTATAGATATGCCAAACATGCTCAAGGGTATACCAATCATGCTCAAGAATGTGCCATGTCAAATCCTCATAATAATATGAAAGTGCTCAGGTATAAATCACATCAATAGCATAACATCTGGCAGCCGGAGTCACCTAACGTGACCTGTACGGCTGCATATAGAGCTCAAATCTCAAACTCAATAACTGAACCTGCCCACGAGTCGGAACCATCTAAAGTGGTCTGTACGACAGGCCTGGGTGTAATATATATATATATACGCTCTAGTGCTACGATCACGTGAAGGCTGTGCGAATAATCGCGGGTCACCTACGAGTCGGAACCACCTAATGTGGTCTGTACGACAAGACTGTGCACCTAACTTGGATCCAAGTTGAGCGTGTGGTGCGGGAGGTGAACATCACGTGAAGGACTGTGCCCTACTCAGGGCGGGAGCACTAACACCGGGGGTGCAGGTTATGAGCTCTCTAAGCATCTCAAGCTACTACTGAATATAAACATGAATAACACTTACCTGGCACTTACCTGTACGTCCACAGCACCAATTATGCATATGTATATGCATGCCACTACTAATGCATGTGATTATGCATAATGAAAATAAATGGTGCATGGCATAACATAATTAACCCTTTTTAAAATCAATTTCTGGGAATATAAATGTATATAGGTATATACGGAGAACCAAAAGCCCACTCACTGGTAAGTGGAAGGGTCGTAGCCCCCCTGCCTCGAGTGTGCACGCTCGTCCTCGGGATACGAATCACCTATATGCGAAATAACTACGAAAACGTTAATTTAAAAGCACATAACCAACTTCTCGTAATAACTTCTCATACATTGCTCAAAATGGACAATTGAATATACCAACGTGCTCTACACAACCTCAGGATCACAACCATATTTTTAGAAAAAATTTCCTCCACCGCATGCGCCCCCACGCGCCGGGCAAGGCACGGCCACACGCGCCGGCCACGCGCAGGCACGTGCGGTGCACACGGACGGCGTCAATTGACGCCGTTAGGAATATTCCGTCAGTTTTGACAGATTCCGTCAACGGTGTCAGGAATAATCCGTCAGATTTGACGGAATATTCCGTCACCTTCTCCGCGCGAGCCTCCGGCGCCGGAAAACTGGGAAAACTTCAAATCATGTTTTCTCGTTCGTTTCTCAACCAATTTTCATGATTCTTGGACCAAAATGAAGCTTAGGACTAGTAGAATCACGATATACCACTTTTAAAAGCTAAAAACCACGCGATCATACCTGTCTTCAAACTCAAAAACCGGCCAACTTCGAACCAAGCTATCCCGATGTCCAAACTCGTCCAACGAAGCACTCCGAGGCTCCTTGGGACCTCACTAAGACATCTACGAGCTTAAAAATTCCAAAAACATGCTAGATTAAGTTTGCATGAATAGTACTCAAATCGGAGCTTATGAGATCGACGTGAAAACGAAGGATTTCTCACCTGAAAATGGTATGGTTACACTCGCACGAGCCTCACGAGTTCAAAAATGCCCTTGGTTTCCTCGATCCACTAAGGTTTGGGTGAGTGGTGTGTTGTCCGTACGTTTACAGAAGGAAGAAGAAGAAATGGGAGCATGGGAGAGAGAGAGGCAGAGAAGAGACAGAGGGAGAGGGAAACACGGGAGAGAGAGACAGTGTGTGTGAGTGTGTGTGTGGTCCAACACATGCCACACCACACAAAACGATCAATAATGTTACGGAAGCGAGCTAGGGTTAAAAGTGTCATTTCACACGTGTGTTTCGATAGTTTCGGGACGGGATGTCACAACCTACCCACCTTAATAGAATTTCGTCCCGAAATTCAAAACAACCAGATAACAATCCCTAGTGGTCAAAGAACAACCGAGGATACAAGTCCCTCATCCGATCTTCTGTCTCCCATGTAGCTTCCTCGACTGAATGATTTCTCCACAAAACTTTCACTAAGTTCACCGTCTTGTTCCTCAGAACCTTCTCTTTCCAATCTAAGATCGTTAACGGTTCCTCGTCGTAAGTCAAATCTAGATTAATGTCTAACGGTTGAGGAGGTATCACATGCGACGGATCAACAACATAATGTCGGAGCATAAACACGTGAAAAACGTTATGCACTCTAGCCAACTCTGGAGGCAACTCTAACCTGTAAGCTACATCACCAACTCGTTCTGTGACCATGTATGGTCCGATGTACCTGGGACTCAACTTCCCATTCTTTCCAAACCGCACGACACCTCTTCACGGTGAAAGCTTCAGAAATACCCAATCTCCGACCTCATACTCTCTGTCCGTAGCATGCCGATCTGCTAAACTTTTCTGCCTGTCCTGAGCTGTTTTCAGGTTAGACCTAATTACCTGAACATTCTGAGTAGTCTCCTCGACAATCTCCGGACCCACTAAGACTCTTTCTCCAACCTCTGACCAACATAACGGAGTGCGACAAGATCTACCATACAAGGCCTCAAATGGCGCCATGCCGATGCTCGAATGAAAACTGTTGTTGTAAGCAAATTCCATTAAATCTAACCGTTGGTGCCAAGCATCACTGAACTGTAACACCGAAGCTCGCAGCATATCTTCCAAGGTCTGAATAGTTCTCTCTGACTGTCCGTCTGTCTGTGGATGATATGCCGTACTGTAAAGTAGTCTCGTACCCAAAGCTTCCTGAAAAGCTATCCAAAACTTCGATGTAAATTGTGGGTCACGATCCGAGACAATACTCACAGGGACACCATGATACTTCACAACCTTCGAGATAAACAACTCCGCTAACCGGCTCAAAGAATACTTCTCTCTCACTGGAATAAAATGTGCCGACTTAGTGAGCCGATCAACGATCACCCAAATGCCGTCAAAGCCATTATGTGTACGCGGGAGCTTGTACACAAAATCCATAATGATATTTTCCCATTTCCACTCTGGAACGGGAAGCGGCTGCAACAGCCCAAACGGCTTATTCCTTTCTGCTTTAACCTGCTGACAAACACTACACCTGCTCACATACTCGGCTATCTCCCTTTTCATACCCGGCCAATAATAAAATGGTCGAATGGTATGATACATTTTAGTCGCTCCTGGGTGCATGGCGTAAGCCGAGACATGTGCTTCATCGAGAATTTCTTTATTCAAATCCGCATTATTAGGCACGAACATTCTACCCTCTAGCATCAACATGCCATCCGAATCACGAACTCTGAGATCTCTCCTCCTTCCTTGATCTCGAGCTTGAATTAGTTCTTGAGTCTGCTCATCAGCTATTTGAGTTTCAAGCACCCGATCAACAAGAATTGGCCTAACTTGAAAATTAGCAAGTAACGCCACTTCTCGATTTTCTGCTTAAAAGAGGAATACGACTAGCGTACAACGCATTAATACGGCCCTGTGACTTCCTGCTAAGTGCATCAGCCACTACGTTTGCACGACCAGGGTGATAGTTAATCGTGCAGTCGTAATCGCTGAGTAACTCCAACCACCTCCGTTGACGAAGATTAAGTTCCTTCTGAGTAAAGAGATACTGAAGACTCTTGTGATCTGTGAAGATCCTACACTTCTCCCCGTAAAGGTAGTGTCTCCACAACTTCAATGCAAAGATGATAGCAGCCAATTCCAAATCATATGTAGGGTAATTCAACTCATGGGGTTTCAACTGCGGCGAAGCATACGCAATCACCCTACCATGCTGCATCAATACACATCCTAGACCATTTAAGGAAGCATCGCTATAAACCTCGAAATCACCACTATCGTCTGGGAGTGCCAAAACGGGTGCATGAGTGAGACAATGCTTCAACTGTTGGAAACTTTGCTCACACTTATCATCCCACTCAAACTTAACGTCTTTCCTCGTTAATCTCGTCAGTGGCAAAGCAATCACCGAAAAATCCTTAACGAATCTCCGATAATACCCCGCCAAACCAAGGAAACTTCTCACCTCGGAGACGATTCGTGGTTGTTCCCAACTCTCCACAGCTGCAACCTTCTGAGGGTCTACCAAAATACCCTGAGTAGAAATGATGTGCCCCAAAAACGCAACTTGATTTAACCAGAACTGGCACTTGCTAAACTTAGCATACAATTGGTGTTCCCTCAACCTCTTCAACACCAAAGTAAGATGTCGAACATGCTCCGCTTTGGACTTAGAATACACCAGAATATCGTCAATGAAGACAATAACAAATCTATCCAAGTAAGGCTGGAACACCCGGTTCATTAAATCCATAAAGGCTGCGGGTGCATTCGTCAACCCAAACGGCATAACCAGAAACTCATAATGACCATAACGAGTCCTGAACGCCGTCTTAGGAACATCATCCCTACTAATCTTCAGCTGATAGTACCCAGACCTCAAGTCTATCTTAGAGAATACACAAGCACCTCTCAGCTGATCAAACAAATCATCAATACGAGGCAACGGATAACGGTTTTTAATCGTCACCCGATTCAATTGCCTGTAATCAATACACAGCCTCAAAGTTCCGTCTTTCTTTCTCACAAACAACACTGGAGCGCCCTAAGGCGAAGTACTAGGCTGAATAAACCCCTTATCCACTAATTCCTGTAACTGCACTTTCAATTCCCTTAACTCAGCGGGAGCCATAAGGTAAGGAGTCAAAGAAATAGGATTAGTACCTGGAAGCAACTCAATAGTAAACTCCACGTTTCGATCTGGGGGTAAACCAGGTAAATCCTCGGGAAAAACATCAGGGAAGTGTCTGACCACTCTCACATCCTCAACTCTGCTAGGAACGGCCTCATCTAACACCATATGAGCTAGATACCCCTAACAACCTTTAGACAACAACTTTTTCGCTCGCAAAGCCGAAATAATGCCGTGTCTCACCCCACTCTGCTCACCCACAAAAGTAACCACAGGTAGTCCAGGACGACGAAACGTAACTATTTTCCCGTAACAGTCAATATTGGCACGATTGGGGTGCAACCAATCCGCGCCCAAGATCACATCAAAGTCAACAATATCTAACGGGATAAGATCAGCTGGCATAACAACACCCTCTACTATCACTGGACATCCTGGGTATACACTATCTACAACACATCTCTCTCCTCTAGGCATAGCGAACTCTAAATCGTACCCTAGAGGTGTGGGGCAAGGTTGCGTCACTTGAGCAAATGTATGAGAAATAACGGAATGTGTAGCTCCACAATCAATTGAGACTCTAGCAAAATAACCAAGAATGTTTAACGTACCCATAATCAAGTCCGGGTTGTTCTGAGTATCTTGCAGAGAAATATTGTGAATACGCCCCTGGCCCTGCTATCGTCCGCCGCGACCTCTGCTCGCCTGAACACCGCGACCTTGAGCTCCACGCCCCTGGCTGGGCTGACCCAACTGTCTCGAAGACCCTGCACTACTAGTGGCAATCTCACCATGCTGATATTGTCCTCCCTGGTACCACTGAGAGCCATCTACTGGAGCTGGAGGATACGGCATGTAGCTGCCAGGATACGGGGGATAACCACCCTGTGAATACGGGTCCTGGGGGTACTGATACTGTCCCGGAGCATAGGGAACAGCATCACCCTGGTAGTGGTAGGCACCACCTCTACCTGCCTGGCCATAACTACTCGGACCTTGAATTTGCAGAATCGGTGCAGGCGGCGGCATAAAGGTCTGCTGCGGCTTCTGCTGCTGACCCTGGGGACAATTCGCAGCTCTATGTCCCATTTGCCCACACGTGAAACAACCACTGCTACCACGCCTGCACTCGCCGAAATGTCGGTTATTACATCTACGGCAAACTGGGGCTCGGCTTCGGCCACCATCACCTTGTCTCTGGCCTCGAGCGCCTCCAGCAAACCTACCTCCACGTCCCTGTCCAGAGGCACTGAAGCCACCACTAGAAGAACTCGAACTAGCACCACCCCTTTTGAAGTTCTGAGTCTGGCGAGGCCCAAGCGACGTTTGACCTTTTCCCTTGTCATCTTTCTTCTGCTTGCCGTCCTTTTCTTCTTCATCACTGTCGCTCGACATGTTCTCAAAGTCCTCAATCCTCAACAATATCTCGTAGAAATCCTGGTAGGACTCACAGTGTGTAGTAGTCGCCATCGAACACCACCTCTTCTTGGTGCCCAAACGGAAAAGACGAAGCATCTCTGCTGGATTACCATTAACATCAGAATGGTAACGGGACAGATCAGTGAACTTGCGATAGTATTCATTAGCCGTCATCTTCCGTTGTTTCAGCTCGGTGAACTCCTGCTTCTTACGATCAATGTACTCAGGGGGCACATACCTCCTCTTGAACAATTCCTTAAAAACATTCCAATCAGTCCTCTGAGCTGGAGTCAACCTACGAAGCTCATGTTCCCACCAGGCTGCAGACTCCATATCCAGAAACCATGAGGTTGTCTCGACCCACCTCTCCATAGGAAGGTTCCCCTGATTATGCAACACACGGAAAGTCTTCTCAATGTGCTCTAACCACCGCTCTGCGCCCTCGTGACCCTCACTACCTTTGAACTTATCCAATTTCAGATTGTACATAGTCTCCAGAGGAGTCCTCTAGGGAGGGCGCATCACTGACTGAAGGGCTGTAGCAATAACTTCCCCCAACTAAGCAACATCAAGGAAGCTAGACTTAGAAGAGCGATGTGGTTCCCGACGAGGCGGCATAATTCTGACAGAAGACACCAAACCATTAAAATACTCACAAGGACACAGGACTGCCAAACCTAGGCTCTGATACCAAACTGACACACCCCGACCGAGATCAGGGCATGCTGGCCGTCACGCGGAGGTGACGTAGCCATGTGCACGCGCGGAAGCTAAAGAAAGTAATGTAAAAGTACGAATAATTTAAAAGCTAGTGATAGGAGCATATTTAGGCGACTTACTTAGCTTGTTTTCGTGCATCTATGTTGTTAATTCATAATTGTTTTAGTAGTTTAAGCCATTTTCGTGTGTTTTTAGGTTCATATGGCTAAGGAAGCAAAAAGATGCATTTTGGAGCATTTTGGAGCAAAATTGGGCTTGGAATGGATAGCATATGCTTGGAGCCAAAGTGTTGGACGAATTTGAAAGCCTTGTATGGACTTTGGACATAAAACAAAGGGCCTAGCCCAATCAAACAATCCTTTGAGCCATGCAAAACCTCTAGCCCAATCAACAACCCTTAGCCACATGCATTCACATGCATCACAACCCCAAAACCATCAAGAAACACCATTCACACACACATGCACTTACTCTTTCATCATTGCACCACCATTCACACACACATGCACTTACTCCTTCATCATTACACCACCTTCTCCATCTTTATTCCACATGCATTCATCATAATTCACCCTAGCTACCACCATTCACACACACATGCACTTATTCTTTCATCATTGCACCACCATTCACACACACATGCACTTACTCTTTCATCATTGCACCACCAATTCAACACATGCATTCACACACCAACAACCTAGCTCTTTTTCCATCATTATTTCATCCACATGCACTCTCAATCATAACAACCACATTCACTCTTAAACAATCACCCACATATTCTCCCATTCCCCCTATAAAAACCCATGCATTCATACACAAAAATCACATCTCATTTTCATACACAACACACCACAAACACATTCAATCTTCCCTTATAATCCAAACACCACTCCTCATCCATTTCCATAATTCCCCAATCCATTCAACACACCAACAACATCCCTTAGACCTTGTGCTACGACGAAGAGGAAGATAAGAGGGCCTAAACGTTCATACAATTCAAGTTTGAGTTGTTGGAATGTTTAGGTGTTTCTTTGATTCTCTTTGTTTTGTACCATGAGGAACTTCCTCTTTCGACATCAGTTTTGCTTCAAGGATTCTTTCTTCTTAATCCTATGTTCACTCATGTTATATATTTTTATGTCAAACCTTTTGTAAACATGAAGTGTAACTAATCTCTCTCTAGGGATTCGATGTAGCCTTGCAAGAGTGCCATGTAGTTAATTCAGAATTCTCATTTAATCTATCTATTTCTTGTTTCATTCTCCGATTTAATTGTGACTTAGTGTGTTGATTTTAGTGCTTGATCATCATTTGAATTAACCACAGGTTGTTTAGCCAAGATTAAAGCACACATCATGCATAATCTTGGTGGATATGTGAATGAATGAAGGGAATGTTTTGCAAACATCCTGCCGAGTGTTCCCTTTGGTTTTGTGAAAGTTTCTTATGCACTACATATTCTTGATTAGGAACCAAAGTTGCACATCACAATTAGGTTCATGATTAGGGACATTTGATCAAGTCCACACATCATATGGCTGATCATATCTAAGTGAAACAAACCCAAGAAATAAGTAGAGGGATGAATATAATCTGACTTAACAAGCATGGACTTGGCTTAGCAATGGTGAAATCGAATCTCTAGCTACATCTCTATTTGTGCTATCTCATTTCATTAGTTGTTGATTCATTTATTTGTGTCTACTTCATTTTCTTGTGCTTTCAAGTTACAACAACAAATCTGCCTAAATTGATTAGTTTTATTTCTCTTATAGAGTTTTTGCAAAACAAGTAGTTGTTTAGGTCCAATTAGTCCCTGTGGATTCGACACCCTTATTTGTGCCATTATACTGAAAATATTCTAGCACGAAGAAGGAAAACTTCAACACCATTTCATCAATTTCATATTTACATTCTGTCTTAGTGTTTTAACGTTTAGTTTCGCATTCTTTGAGTCTAGTTTAGTGTTTTATATTGTTTTTACGTTTTTGAGTCAGTTTCCAAGTGATTAACAATCCCTCCTAATCCCCGGTCCAGAACGATCCCTACTTATACTTATACTACAATTGATAAAAAGAGGGTTTAATTTGTGTGCGTATAAATAACCGCATCAAATTTTGGCGCTGTTGCCGGGGATTAGCAACTTTGCTAATCCCTTGGATTGTTTTATTTTCGTTTGTTTTTATTTTTCCAGATTCTTAATTTTGTTTTGTTTCTTGTTTTAGGTACTAGTTCATGACCAGGAGTTCTCATCCGATTCGTGAACATATCCTGGAGTGATTGGGTTCTTCATCCGGCTGCAAGACGTAAAAGAAAGCGCTACTTGGGAGGCAACCCAATGCATTGAATAAAACAAAGCATGTTCATAATAATAATAATAAAAAAAAGAGATACTAAACATGGAGAAAGATGGAGCTTCACAAAGGTTGTTTACGTGAAACCCCACTACGAGGCATAGAAGCGGGAGGCATCGGAGCGGAAGCCATCGGAGCGGAAGGCATTGGAGCTAGAGCATTCCAGGCCTCAATACTTGGCCAAACGCTGGATGACCCAGGAAAAAGGTGCCTCTGGAGATAAGCCGTAAGCCTTTGACGGTCACTGTGAATTCGACCCTCAGATTCTTGCAGCTCATCAAGCTTCCTCTTCATGCCCGACGAATAGTTATTTGCAAGCACATGCAAACTTCTATTCTCGTACTTAAGCTGCTGGATCTCTTGCTTAAGACTTTCCACCTCTGCCATCAATGATTCCACCTGACGGGAGCGGGCAAGCAGGCGTTGGCCCATGTTGGACACAAAACTCGCACACTGAACACTAAGTGCGAGGGACTCTTGAACGGCCAACTCATCGGACCGTCCTGACAGCAGCCTACTATCTTTTGGAGTGAGGAGGTTCCTAGCTACTATTGTAGCTGTTGTGGCGTTCTGCATCACGGAGTCTTCACCTGTAAGAAGACCGTTAGAAGATAAGAAAAAAGGGCGCCATACGTTACCTTGACGCGGCGCGCCCGTATCACTGCTAAGGCTCAATTCCAAGCTAAGGTTCGATGGGTTTGCCATTTTTCAAAAGTGTTCAAAGAGAAGGGATGGAGTTAAATTTCAAAGGGCCAGAGTCGATTTTCAAGAATGGGAAATCTTCAGAGTGTGTTTGTTGGCGGTGATCGATACCTCTATAAAAAGCCAAGGCGACGCGTCCACCGATTCAAAAAGCCGGAATTTTCGGCGTAATTTTGGCGACGCTTTCTCGGCTTTTCAGAAGACGTGTTCAACTTTATCAAAAGATTTCTTCTTTTCAGAAAACACGTGGAGGCCATCATCGCAACTACACATCTTTAGCCGACAGGTGCAAAGTCCGGCGACGTTTTCTCTGCTTTTCAGAAAACGCGTGCAGCTTTGTCAAAAGGAGCCGCATCCGCACTACTACGTGTCGTTCAGAAAGCAAAGGGGCGCCTGCTCAGAAATCGAAGGGGCGTCGTTCAGAAATCGAAGAGGCGCCTGCTATTTCAAAAAGCCGGATTTGCGGGATCAAAACGTTTGTCGACAATGGTAAAAGAACAGTACCACCACTTGATATTATCTCTATATATGTCGACCTTCGTCTTTTATGGCAAGGAAAACCTAAAGAAAATGCCCAACTCTCCCTCACATCTGAGGGCGCACTCCCAGCAAAGCCTTTCGAAATACTCAATTCTTTCTTCTTCCCCAAAGATGATACCAGATGCCTGGAGTACAGATGACCCAGGAGGAAACAGCGGATTGAAGTGTGCTGATTCATTCACCGCTTCTTCAAAAGCAAAGGTATCTCATATCATCAAGGTCAAAAGCAAAAGTATCTCATATCATGCTCTTTCCCTGTCTTTTTCTTTGTCCTTGTTCTTACTCGCATGGCAAAGTGAAAGAAGCAATCAGCCGGCACTTGGAGTCAGTCTTCTGTTCTGGAGCCAACTGCCTAGAATCTATTCCTGATTGCTTACCTAGCGTTGCTCTCGAGTAGTCATCTTCAACGGTTGATACACTTCCAGAGAAGGGACCACTTCTGCGAAGATTTAACAAAGAAACAGATAAAAGGAGGAAGCTCAGACCTTCGGGGAAGACCAAAAGAATCCTGCTGCCCAGTTCAAGAGTAGCACAAAGGAAAATCAACGATGGGCGGAAACCAGTTCAAGAGTAAGCCTGTGGAATCACAAAGATCAATGCCTCAATGTGATTACCAAGGAGAAGATGGAATTTACACTCTATAACCAGATTTGCGTCCCTAAACTCTTCTCTTTGTTAGTTACATTCTGCCATGTTTAGTATGTTTAGTGCTGTTTGTGTGTTTACTTATGTTTTGTGTGAATCTATGCTTAAAACATTGAGGACAATGTTTGATTTAAGTGTGGGGGGGTAACTAAGTTTGTTGATGCAAATTCGTTGAATTTTATCACCCATAACTTCAAGTGTTGTTCCTTGCTGTTTTAAATGTTTTTAAGTTGTGTTTTAGAATGTTTTGTTTTTATAACTCCGAAAATCACATAAAAATTTAAAAAAAAAAAAAAAAAAAACGTGTTTTGAAAAGCCTAAAAAGAGTGTTTTAAGTCGTTTTTGTGTGTTTGTGTCTTAGGGTACCTTCCAACACAATGATAAGGATTTGGTTTGTAATTGCATGACTGTTAAAGAGAGTTATAAACATGGATGAAAGTTTGATTTACTCTTGGTATATGCTTGGTTATGGTTATAATGTATGACTTCACATGCAATCATAAAAAAAAAAAAAAAAAAAAAATTTTGTGACATGCTTGAATGAAGGAACTCAAACAAACGCTACAACCCTGTGAGACTCGAGCCATTACCTTCTTTGGAGAGTTATTTTCTGTGATTCTTTGTTTTCTAAAGTTGTTGCATGATCTCATTATTCCTTGCTTGGTTGCTACTTAGAATGCAATTGTATCATGATAGAACTAAATGCTAGAACTTATATCCATTTCATTCAAAGCATGACATTGAATTGCATAACATATATCAAGATAAAGTTGTGTAGTTGCCACCATAGCCAAATAGCCTTACTTCCCATATTTCGTATTTGTTGTAAGTTTTAACCCCTTTGAGCCTTGTTTAACCTATGTTCTTTGTTAACCCATGTTATCCTTACCTAGCCTAGAATAGGACCATCCATGCCTTTATTCTTAAAGCATAGTAAGCATGACGGAAAATGAATTCCTTTTTGATTAATATGTTGCAGAAAATAAGTGTGGGGGAAGGATTATTGATGAGAGTTGTTGTGCCATAGGCACGGCTAAAAAAAAAAAAAGAAAAAAGAAAAAAAAAATTGAAAAAAAAAAAATGAAAAAGAAAAGAAAAATAAGAGTTGTTTGAATTTCCCCTATTAGTCTAAAAGTTGTTTTCCGCGATCTAAAGGGAATTCTAAGTGCCTAATTCAATACTTTGCTCACTATTGCTTTAAGAATGTTTGTTTATCCTTCACCTTTCATTGTTAACCAGTACCCTAGCCCCGTTACACCCCTTTGACTTCTATCTTGATCGTTATGTGTTCAATAATGTGGAGTTTGGATTTGATATGAGCTTATGGAATCACTGGTTCTCATTCTAAGTAGTAGCATTCCATTCATGAGATCATATTCATGTCATTATCGTAAATCCAGAAAATGCTTTCTTTGTTATAACATATATGAGATACTAGTCTTTCATGTTTACATCAATCTCTCACATATAACTAGTGTAGGGTGTGTAGTCAGAAAATCTGTGTGAAAATAGAGTGCATTCTAGTAAGGAATTGAGTAAATTCTCTAAAGCATGTTACTACATTTGAAATGTGTTTTAATTGCTTAATTGTGAACTAGTATGTGGTGACTATGATTAAGAATGTACTTAAGTGTAAAGATGGCTAAAATCTGTGAGAATAATGATTTTTAACTTGTCATGTGCATTGGAAATCCCTAAGACGGTTGTTGGAATGTTTAGGTTGTGTTTTACTTGTTTAGTGTCGTTTTGTTTATTTGTTATTATTTTGTTTTGCTCGAGGACTAGCAAAAGCTAAGTGTGGGGGAATTTGATAGGAGCATATTTAGGCGACTTACTTAGCTTGTTTTCGTGCATCTATGTTGTTAATTCATAATTGTTTTAGTAGTTTAAGCCATTTTCGTGTGTTTTTAGGTTCATATGGCTAAGGAAGCAAAAAGATGCATTTTGGAGCATTTTGGAGCAAAATTGGGCTTGGAATGGATAGCATATGCTTGGAGCCAAAGTGTTGGACGAATTTGAAAGCCTTGTATGGACTTTGGACATAAAACAAAGGGCCTAGCCCAATCAAACAATCCTTTGAGCCATGCAAAACCTCTAGCCCAATCAACAACCCTTAGCCACATGCATTCACATGCATCACAACCCCAAAACCATCAAGAAACACCATTCACACACACATGCACTTACTCTTTCATCATTGCACCACCATTCACACACACATGCACTTACTCCTTCATCATTACACCACCTTCTCCATCTTTATTCCACATGCATTCATCATAATTCACCCTAGCTACCACCATTCACACACACATGCACTTATTCTTTCATCATTGCACCACCATTCACACACACATGCACTTACTCTTTCATCATTGCACCACCAATTCAACACATGCATTCACACACCAACAACCTAGCTCTTTTTCCATCATTATTTCATCCACATGCACTCTCAATCATAACAACCACATTCACTCTTAAACAATCACCCACATATTCTCCCATTCCCCCTATAAAAACCCATGCATTCATACACAAAAATCACATCTCATTTTCATACACAACACACCACAAACACATTCAATCTTCCCTTATAATCCAAACACCACTCCTCATCCATTTCCATAATTCCCCAATCCATTCAACACACCAACAACATCCCTTAGACCTTGTGCTACGACGAAGAGGAAGATAAGAGGGCCTAAACGTTCATACAATTCAAGTTTGAGTTGTTGGAATGTTTAGGTGTTTCTTTGATTCTCTTTGTTTTGTACCATGAGGAACTTCCTCTTTCGACATCAGTTTTGCTTCAAGGATTCTTTCTTCTTAATCCTATGTTCACTCATGTTATATATTTTTATGTCAAACCTTTTGTAAACATGAAGTGTAACTAATCTCTCTCTAGGGATTCGATGTAGCCTTGCAAGAGTGCCATGTAGTTAATTCAGAATTCTCATTTAATCTATCTATTTCTTGTTTCATTCTCCGATTTAATTGTGACTTAGTGTGTTGATTTTAGTGCTTGATCATCATTTGAATTAACCACAGGTTGTTTAGCCAAGATTAAAGCACACATCATGCATAATCTTGGTGGATATGTGAATGAATGAAGGGAATGTTTTGCAAACATCCTGCCGAGTGTTCCCTTTGGTTTTGTGAAAGTTTCTTATGCACTACATATTCTTGATTAGGAACCAAAGTTGCACATCACAATTAGGTTCATGATTAGGGACATTTGATCAAGTCCACACATCATATGGCTGATCATATCTAAGTGAAACAAACCCAAGAAATAAGTAGAGGGATGAATATAATCTGACTTAACAAGCATGGACTTGGCTTAGCAATGGTGAAATCGAATCTCTAGCTACATCTCTATTTGTGCTATCTCATTTCATTAGTTGTTGATTCATTTATTTGTGTCTACTTCATTTTCTTGTGCTTTCAAGTTACAACAACAAATCTGCCTAAATTGATTAGTTTTATTTCTCTTATAGAGTTTTTGCAAAACAAGTAGTTGTTTAGGTCCAATTAGTCCCTGTGGATTCGACACCCTTATTTGTGCCATTATACTGAAAATATTCTAGCACGAAGAAGGAAAACTTCAACACCATTTCATCAATTTCATATTTACATTCTGTCTTAGTGTTTTAACGTTTAGTTTCGCATTCTTTGAGTCTAGTTTAGTGTTTTATATTGTTTTTACGTTTTTGAGTCAGTTTCCAAGTGATTAACAATCCCTCCTAATCCCCGGTCCAGAACGATCCCTACTTATACTTATACTACAATTGATAAAAAGAGGGTTTAATTTGTGTGCGTATAAATAACCGCATCAAATTTTGGCGCTGTTGCCGGGGATTAGCAACTTTGCTAATCCCTTGGATTGTTTTATTTTCGTTTGTTTTTATTTTTCCAGATTCTTAATTTTGTTTTGTTTCTTGTTTTAGGTACTAGTTCATGACCAGGAGTTCTCATCCGATTCGTGAACATATCCTGGAGTGATTGGGTTCTTCATCCGGCTGCAAGACGTAAAAGAAAGCGCTACTTGGGAGGCAACCCAATGCATTGAATAAAACAAAGCATGTTCATAATAATAATAATAAAAAAAAAGAGATACTAAACATGGAGAAAGATGGAGCTTCACAAAGGTTGTTTACGTGAAACCCCACTACGAGGCATAGAAGCGGGAGGCATCGGAGCGGAAGCCATCGGAGCGGAAGGCATTGGAGCTAGAGCATTCCAGGCCTCAATACTTGGCCAAACGCTGGATGACCCAGGAAAAAGGTGCCTCTGGAGATAAGCCGTAAGCCTTTGACGGTCACTGTGAATTCGACCCTCAGATTCTTGCAGCTCATCAAGCTTCCTCTTCATGCCCGACGAATAGTTATTTGCAAGCACATGCAAACTTCTATTCTCGTACTTAAGCTGCTGGATCTCTTGCTTAAGACTTTCCACCTCTGCCATCAATGATTCCACCTGACGGGAGCGGGCAAGCAGGCGTTGGCCCATGTTGGACACAAAACTCGCACACTGAACACTAAGTGCGAGGGACTCTTGAACGGCCAACTCATCGGACCGTCCTGACAGCAGCCTACTATCTTTTGGAGTGAGGAGGTTCCTAGCTACTATTGTAGCTGTTGTGGCGTTCTGCATCACGGAGTCTTCACCTGTAAGAAGACCGTTAGAAGATAAGAAAAAAGGGCGCCATACGTTACCTTGACGCGGCGCGCCCGTATCACTGCTAAGGCTCAATTCCAAGCTAAGGTTCGATGGGTTTGCCATTTTTCAAAAGTGTTCAAAGAGAAGGGATGGAGTTAAATTTCAAAGGGCCAGAGTCGATTTTCAAGAATGGGAAATCTTCAGAGTGTGTTTGTTGGCGGTGATCGATACCTCTATAAAAAGCCAAGGCGACGCGTCCACCGATTCAAAAAGCCGGAATTTTCGGCGTAATTTTGGCGACGCTTTCTCGGCTTTTCAGAAGACGTGTTCAACTTTATCAAAAGATTTCTTCTTTTCAGAAAACACGTGGAGGCCATCATCGCAACTACACATCTTTAGCCGACAGGTGCAAAGTCCGGCGACGTTTTCTCTGCTTTTCAGAAAACGCGTGCAGCTTTGTCAAAAGGAGCCGCATCCGCACTACTACGTGTCGTTCAGAAAGCAAAGGGGCGCCTGCTCAGAAATCGAAGGGGCGTCGTTCAGAAATCGAAGAGGCGCCTGCTATTTCAAAAAGCCGGATTTGCGGGATCAAAACGTTTGTCGACAATGGTAAAAGAACAGTACCACCACTTGATATTATCTCTATATATGTCGACCTTCGTCTTTTATGGCAAGGAAAACCTAAAGAAAATGCCCAACTCTCCCTCACATCTGAGGGCGCACTCCCAGCAAAGCCTTTCGAAATACTCAATTCTTTCTTCTTCCCCAAAGATGATACCAGATGCCTGGAGTACAGATGACCCAGGAGGAAACAGCGGATTGAAGTGTGCTGATTCATTCACCGCTTCTTCAAAAGCAAAGGTATCTCATATCATCAAGGTCAAAAGCAAAAGTATCTCATATCATGCTCTTTCCCTGTCTTTTTCTTTGTCCTTGTTCTTACTCGCATGGCAAAGTGAAAGAAGCAATCAGCCGGCACTTGGAGTCAGTCTTCTGTTCTGGAGCCAACTGCCTAGAATCTATTCCTGATTGCTTACCTAGCGTTGCTCTCGAGTAGTCATCTTCAACGGTTGATACACTTCCAGAGAAGGGACCACTTCTGCGAAGATTTAACAAAGAAACAGATAAAAGGAGGAAGCTCAGACCTTCGGGGAAGACCAAAAGAATCCTGCTGCCCAGTTCAAGAGTAGCACAAAGGAAAATCAACGATGGGCGGAAACCAGTTCAAGAGTAAGCCTGTGGAATCACAAAGATCAATGCCTCAATGTGATTACCAAGGAGAAGATGGAATTTACACTCTATAACCAGATTTGCGTCCCTAAACTCTTCTCTTTGTTAGTTACATTCTGCCATGTTTAGTATGTTTAGTGCTGTTTGTGTGTTTACTTATGTTTTGTGTGAATCTATGCTTAAAACATTGAGGACAATGTTTGATTTAAGTGTGGGGGGGTAACTAAGTTTGTTGATGCAAATTCGTTGAATTTTATCACCCATAACTTCAAGTGTTGTTCCTTGCTGTTTTAAATGTTTTTAAGTTGTGTTTTAGAATGTTTTGTTTTTATAACTCCGAAAATCACATAAAAATTTAAAAAAAAAAAAAAAAAAAACGTGTTTTGAAAAGCCTAAAAAGAGTGTTTTAAGTCGTTTTTGTGTGTTTGTGTCTTAGGGTACCTTCCAACACAATGATAAGGATTTGGTTTGTAATTGCATGACTGTTAAAGAGAGTTATAAACATGGATGAAAGTTTGATTTACTCTTGGTATATGCTTGGTTATGGTTATAATGTATGACTTCACATGCAATCATAAAAAAAAAAAAAAAAAAAAATTTTGTGACATGCTTGAATGAAGGAACTCAAACAAACGCTACAACCCTGTGAGACTCGAGCCATTACCTTCTTTGGAGAGTTATTTTCTGTGATTCTTTGTTTTCTAAAGTTGTTGCATGATCTCATTATTCCTTGCTTGGTTGCTACTTAGAATGCAATTGTATCATGATAGAACTAAATGCTAGAACTTATATCCATTTCATTCAAAGCATGACATTGAATTGCATAACATATATCAAGATAAAGTTGTGTAGTTGCCACCATAGCCAAATAGCCTTACTTCCCATATTTCGTATTTGTTGTAAGTTTTAACCCCTTTGAGCCTTGTTTAACCTATGTTCTTTGTTAACCCATGTTATCCTTACCTAGCCTAGAATAGGACCATCCATGCCTTTATTCTTAAAGCATAGTAAGCATGACGGAAAATGAATTCCTTTTTGATTAATATGTTGCAGAAAATAAGTGTGGGGGAAGGATTATTGATGAGAGTTGTTGTGCCATAGGCACGGCTAAAAAAAAAAAAAGAAAAAAGAAAAAAAAAATTGAAAAAAAAAAAATGAAAAAGAAAAGAAAAATAAGAGTTGTTTGAATTTCCCCTATTAGTCTAAAAGTTGTTTTCCGCGATCTAAAGGGAATTCTAAGTGCCTAATTCAATACTTTGCTCACTATTGCTTTAAGAATGTTTGTTTATCCTTCACCTTTCATTGTTAACCAGTACCCTAGCCCCGTTACACCCCTTTGACTTCTATCTTGATCGTTATGTGTTCAATAATGTGGAGTTTGGATTTGATATGAGCTTATGGAATCACTGGTTCTCATTCTAAGTAGTAGCATTCCATTCATGAGATCATATTCATGTCATTATCGTAAATCCAGAAAATGCTTTCTTTGTTATAACATATATGAGATACTAGTCTTTCATGTTTACATCAATCTCTCACATATAACTAGTGTAGGGTGTGTAGTCAGAAAATCTGTGTGAAAATAGAGTGCATTCTAGTAAGGAATTGAGTAAATTCTCTAAAGCATGTTACTACATTTGAAATGTGTTTTAATTGCTTAATTGTGAACTAGTATGTGGTGACTATGATTAAGAATGTACTTAAGTGTAAAGATGGCTAAAATCTGTGAGAATAATGATTTTTAACTTGTCATGTGCATTGGAAATCCCTAAGACGGTTGTTGGAATGTTTAGGTTGTGTTTTACTTGTTTAGTGTCGTTTTGTTTATTTGTTATTATTTTGTTTTGCTCGAGGACTAGCAAAAGCTAAGTGTGGGGGAATTTGATAGGAGCATATTTAGGCGACTTACTTAGCTTGTTTTCGTGCATCTATGTTGTTAATTCATAATTGTTTTAGTAGTTTAAGCCATTTTCGTGTGTTTTTAGGTTCATATGGCTAAGGAAGCAAAAAGATGCATTTTGGAGCATTTTGGAGCAAAATTGGGCTTGGAATGGATAGCATATGCTTGGAGCCAAAGTGTTGGACGAATTTGAAAGCCTTGTATGGACTTTGGACATAAAACAAAGGGCCTAGCCCAATCAAACAATCCTTTGAGCCATGCAAAACCTCTAGCCCAATCAACAACCCTTAGCCACATGCATTCACATGCATCACAACCCCAAAACCATCAAGAAACACCATTCACACACACATGCACTTACTCTTTCATCATTGCACCACCATTCACACACACATGCACTTACTCCTTCATCATTACACCACCTTCTCCATCTTTATTCCACATGCATTCATCATAATTCACCCTAGCTACCACCATTCACACACACATGCACTTATTCTTTCATCATTGCACCACCATTCACACACACATGCACTTACTCTTTCATCATTGCACCACCAATTCAACACATGCATTCACACACCAACAACCTAGCTCTTTTTCCATCATTATTTCATCCACATGCACTCTCAATCATAACAACCACATTCACTCTTAAACAATCACCCACATATTCTCCCATTCCCCCTATAAAAACCCATGCATTCATACACAAAAATCACATCTCATTTTCATACACAACACACCACAAACACATTCAATCTTCCCTTATAATCCAAACACCACTCCTCATCCATTTCCATAATTCCCCAATCCATTCAACACACCAACAACATCCCTTAGACCTTGTGCTACGACGAAGAGGAAGATAAGAGGGCCTAAACGTTCATACAATTCAAGTTTGAGTTGTTGGAATGTTTAGGTGTTTCTTTGATTCTCTTTGTTTTGTACCATGAGGAACTTCCTCTTTCGACATCAGTTTTGCTTCAAGGATTCTTTCTTCTTAATCCTATGTTCACTCATGTTATATATTTTTATGTCAAACCTTTTGTAAACATGAAGTGTAACTAATCTCTCTCTAGGGATTCGATGTAGCCTTGCAAGAGTGCCATGTAGTTAATTCAGAATTCTCATTTAATCTATCTATTTCTTGTTTCATTCTCCGATTTAATTGTGACTTAGTGTGTTGATTTTAGTGCTTGATCATCATTTGAATTAACCACAGGTTGTTTAGCCAAGATTAAAGCACACATCATGCATAATCTTGGTGGATATGTGAATGAATGAAGGGAATGTTTTGCAAACATCCTGCCGAGTGTTCCCTTTGGTTTTGTGAAAGTTTCTTATGCACTACATATTCTTGATTAGGAACCAAAGTTGCACATCACAATTAGGTTCATGATTAGGGACATTTGATCAAGTCCACACATCATATGGCTGATCATATCTAAGTGAAACAAACCCAAGAAATAAGTAGAGGGATGAATATAATCTGACTTAACAAGCATGGACTTGGCTTAGCAATGGTGAAATCGAATCTCTAGCTACATCTCTATTTGTGCTATCTCATTTCATTAGTTGTTGATTCATTTATTTGTGTCTACTTCATTTTCTTGTGCTTTCAAGTTACAACAACAAATCTGCCTAAATTGATTAGTTTTATTTCTCTTATAGAGTTTTTGCAAAACAAGTAGTTGTTTAGGTCCAATTAGTCCCTGTGGATTCGACACCCTTATTTGTGCCATTATACTGAAAATATTCTAGCACGAAGAAGGAAAACTTCAACACCATTTCATCAATTTCATATTTACATTCTGTCTTAGTGTTTTAACGTTTAGTTTCGCATTCTTTGAGTCTAGTTTAGTGTTTTATATTGTTTTTACGTTTTTGAGTCAGTTTCCAAGTGATTAACAATCCCTCCTAATCCCCGGTCCAGAACGATCCCTACTTATACTTATACTACAATTGATAAAAAGAGGGTTTAATTTGTGTGCGTATAAATAACCGCATCAAATTTTGGCGCTGTTGCCGGGGATTAGCAACTTTGCTAATCCCTTGGATTGTTTTATTTTCGTTTGTTTTTATTTTTCCAGATTCTTAATTTTGTTTTGTTTCTTGTTTTAGGTACTAGTTCATGACCAGGAGTTCTCATCCGATTCGTGAACATATCCTGGAGTGATTGGGTTCTTCATCCGGCTGCAAGACGTAAAAGAAAGCGCTACTTGGGAGGCAACCCAATGCATTGAATAAAACAAAGCATGTTCATAATAATAATAATAAAAAAAAAGAGATACTAAACATGGAGAAAGATGGAGCTTCACAAAGGTTGTTTACGTGAAACCCCACTACGAGGCATAGAAGCGGGAGGCATCGGAGCGGAAGCCATCGGAGCGGAAGGCATTGGAGCTAGAGCATTCCAGGCCTCAATACTTGGCCAAACGCTGGATGACCCAGGAAAAAGGTGCCTCTGGAGATAAGCCGTAAGCCTTTGACGGTCACTGTGAATTCGACCCTCAGATTCTTGCAGCTCATCAAGCTTCCTCTTCATGCCCGACGAATAGTTATTTGCAAGCACATGCAAACTTCTATTCTCGTACTTAAGCTGCTGGATCTCTTGCTTAAGACTTTCCACCTCTGCCATCAATGATTCCACCTGACGGGAGCGGGCAAGCAGGCGTTGGCCCATGTTGGACACAAAACTCGCACACTGAACACTAAGTGCGAGGGACTCTTGAACGGCCAACTCATCGGACCGTCCTGACAGCAGCCTACTATCTTTTGGAGTGAGGAGGTTCCTAGCTACTATTGTAGCTGTTGTGGCGTTCTGCATCACGGAGTCTTCACCTGTAAGAAGACCGTTAGAAGATAAGAAAAAAGGGCGCCATACGTTACCTTGACGCGGCGCGCCCGTATCACTGCTAAGGCTCAATTCCAAGCTAAGGTTCGATGGGTTTGCCATTTTTCAAAAGTGTTCAAAGAGAAGGGATGGAGTTAAATTTCAAAGGGCCAGAGTCGATTTTCAAGAATGGGAAATCTTCAGAGTGTGTTTGTTGGCGGTGATCGATACCTCTATAAAAAGCCAAGGCGACGCGTCCACCGATTCAAAAAGCCGGAATTTTCGGCGTAATTTTGGCGACGCTTTCTCGGCTTTTCAGAAGACGTGTTCAACTTTATCAAAAGATTTCTTCTTTTCAGAAAACACGTGGAGGCCATCATCGCAACTACACATCTTTAGCCGACAGGTGCAAAGTCCGGCGACGTTTTCTCTGCTTTTCAGAAAACGCGTGCAGCTTTGTCAAAAGGAGCCGCATCCGCACTACTACGTGTCGTTCAGAAAGCAAAGGGGCGCCTGCTCAGAAATCGAAGGGGCGTCGTTCAGAAATCGAAGAGGCGCCTGCTATTTCAAAAAGCCGGATTTGCGGGATCAAAACGTTTGTCGACAATGGTAAAAGAACAGTACCACCACTTGATATTATCTCTATATATGTCGACCTTCGTCTTTTATGGCAAGGAAAACCTAAAGAAAATGCCCAACTCTCCCTCACATCTGAGGGCGCACTCCCAGCAAAGCCTTTCGAAATACTCAATTCTTTCTTCTTCCCCAAAGATGATACCAGATGCCTGGAGTACAGATGACCCAGGAGGAAACAGCGGATTGAAGTGTGCTGATTCATTCACCGCTTCTTCAAAAGCAAAGGTATCTCATATCATCAAGGTCAAAAGCAAAAGTATCTCATATCATGCTCTTTCCCTGTCTTTTTCTTTGTCCTTGTTCTTACTCGCATGGCAAAGTGAAAGAAGCAATCAGCCGGCACTTGGAGTCAGTCTTCTGTTCTGGAGCCAACTGCCTAGAATCTATTCCTGATTGCTTACCTAGCGTTGCTCTCGAGTAGTCATCTTCAACGGTTGATACACTTCCAGAGAAGGGACCACTTCTGCGAAGATTTAACAAAGAAACAGATAAAAGGAGGAAGCTCAGACCTTCGGGGAAGACCAAAAGAATCCTGCTGCCCAGTTCAAGAGTAGCACAAAGGAAAATCAACGATGGGCGGAAACCAGTTCAAGAGTAAGCCTGTGGAATCACAAAGATCAATGCCTCAATGTGATTACCAAGGAGAAGATGGAATTTACACTCTATAACCAGATTTGCGTCCCTAAACTCTTCTCTTTGTTAGTTACATTCTGCCATGTTTAGTATGTTTAGTGCTGTTTGTGTGTTTACTTATGTTTTGTGTGAATCTATGCTTAAAACATTGAGGACAATGTTTGATTTAAGTGTGGGGGGGTAACTAAGTTTGTTGATGCAAATTCGTTGAATTTTATCACCCATAACTTCAAGTGTTGTTCCTTGCTGTTTTAAATGTTTTTAAGTTGTGTTTTAGAATGTTTTGTTTTTATAACTCCGAAAATCACATAAAAATTTAAAAAAAAAAAAAAAAAAAACGTGTTTTGAAAAGCCTAAAAAGAGTGTTTTAAGTCGTTTTTGTGTGTTTGTGTCTTAGGGTACCTTCCAACACAATGATAAGGATTTGGTTTGTAATTGCATGACTGTTAAAGAGAGTTATAAACATGGATGAAAGTTTGATTTACTCTTGGTATATGCTTGGTTATGGTTATAATGTATGACTTCACATGCAATCATAAAAAAAAAAAAAAAAAAAAATTTTGTGACATGCTTGAATGAAGGAACTCAAACAAACGCTACAACCCTGTGAGACTCGAGCCATTACCTTCTTTGGAGAGTTATTTTCTGTGATTCTTTGTTTTCTAAAGTTGTTGCATGATCTCATTATTCCTTGCTTGGTTGCTACTTAGAATGCAATTGTATCATGATAGAACTAAATGCTAGAACTTATATCCATTTCATTCAAAGCATGACATTGAATTGCATAACATATATCAAGATAAAGTTGTGTAGTTGCCACCATAGCCAAATAGCCTTACTTCCCATATTTCGTATTTGTTGTAAGTTTTAACCCCTTTGAGCCTTGTTTAACCTATGTTCTTTGTTAACCCATGTTATCCTTACCTAGCCTAGAATAGGACCATCCATGCCTTTATTCTTAAAGCATAGTAAGCATGACGGAAAATGAATTCCTTTTTGATTAATATGTTGCAGAAAATAAGTGTGGGGGAAGGATTATTGATGAGAGTTGTTGTGCCATAGGCACGGCTAAAAAAAAAAAAAAGAAAAAGAAAAAAAAAATTGAAAAAAAAAAAATGAAAAAGAAAAGAAAAATAAGAGTTGTTTGAATTTCCCCTATTAGTCTAAAAGTTGTTTTCCGCGATCTAAAGGGAATTCTAAGTGCCTAATTCAATACTTTGCTCACTATTGCTTTAAGAATGTTTGTTTATCCTTCACCTTTCATTGTTAACCAGTACCCTAGCCCCGTTACACCCCTTTGACTTCTATCTTGATCGTTATGTGTTCAATAATGTGGAGTTTGGATTTGATATGAGCTTATGGAATCACTGGTTCTCATTCTAAGTAGTAGCATTCCATTCATGAGATCATATTCATGTCATTATCGTAAATCCAGAAAATGCTTTCTTTGTTATAACATATATGAGATACTAGTCTTTCATGTTTACATCAATCTCTCACATATAACTAGTGTAGGGTGTGTAGTCAGAAAATCTGTGTGAAAATAGAGTGCATTCTAGTAAGGAATTGAGTAAATTCTCTAAAGCATGTTACTACATTTGAAATGTGTTTTAATTGCTTAATTGTGAACTAGTATGTGGTGACTATGATTAAGAATGTACTTAAGTGTAAAGATGGCTAAAATCTGTGAGAATAATGATTTTTAACTTGTCATGTGCATTGGAAATCCCTAAGACGGTTGTTGGAATGTTTAGGTTGTGTTTTACTTGTTTAGTGTCGTTTTGTTTATTTGTTATTATTTTGTTTTGCTCGAGGACTAGCAAAAGCTAAGTGTGGGGGAATTTGATAGGAGCATATTTAGGCGACTTACTTAGCTTGTTTTCGTGCATCTATGTTGTTAATTCATAATTGTTTTAGTAGTTTAAGCCATTTTCGTGTGTTTTTAGGTTCATATGGCTAAGGAAGCAAAAAGATGCATTTTGGAGCATTTTGGAGCAAAATTGGGCTTGGAATGGATAGCATATGCTTGGAGCCAAAGTGTTGGACGAATTTGAAAGCCTTGTATGGACTTTGGACATAAAACAAAGGGCCTAGCCCAATCAAACAATCCTTTGAGCCATGCAAAACCTCTAGCCCAATCAACAACCCTTAGCCACATGCATTCACATGCATCACAACCCCAAAACCATCAAGAAACACCATTCACACACACATGCACTTACTCTTTCATCATTGCACCACCATTCACACACACATGCACTTACTCCTTCATCATTACACCACCTTCTCCATCTTTATTCCACATGCATTCATCATAATTCACCCTAGCTACCACCATTCACACACACATGCACTTATTCTTTCATCATTGCACCACCATTCACACACACATGCACTTACTCTTTCATCATTGCACCACCAATTCAACACATGCATTCACACACCAACAACCTAGCTCTTTTTCCATCATTATTTCATCCACATGCACTCTCAATCATAACAACCACATTCACTCTTAAACAATCACCCACATATTCTCCCATTCCCCCTATAAAAACCCATGCATTCATACACAAAAATCACATCTCATTTTCATACACAACACACCACAAACACATTCAATCTTCCCTTATAATCCAAACACCACTCCTCATCCATTTCCATAATTCCCCAATCCATTCAACACACCAACAACATCCCTTAGACCTTGTGCTACGACGAAGAGGAAGATAAGAGGGCCTAAACGTTCATACAATTCAAGTTTGAGTTGTTGGAATGTTTAGGTGTTTCTTTGATTCTCTTTGTTTTGTACCATGAGGAACTTCCTCTTTCGACATCAGTTTTGCTTCAAGGATTCTTTCTTCTTAATCCTATGTTCACTCATGTTATATATTTTTATGTCAAACCTTTTGTAAACATGAAGTGTAACTAATCTCTCTCTAGGGATTCGATGTAGCCTTGCAAGAGTGCCATGTAGTTAATTCAGAATTCTCATTTAATCTATCTATTTCTTGTTTCATTCTCCGATTTAATTGTGACTTAGTGTGTTGATTTTAGTGCTTGATCATCATTTGAATTAACCACAGGTTGTTTAGCCAAGATTAAAGCACACATCATGCATAATCTTGGTGGATATGTGAATGAATGAAGGGAATGTTTTGCAAACATCCTGCCGAGTGTTCCCTTTGGTTTTGTGAAAGTTTCTTATACACTACATATTCTTGATTAGGAACCAAAGTTGCACATCACAATTAGGTTCATGATTAGGGACATTTGATCAAGTCCACACATCATATGGCTGATCATATCTAAGTGAAACAAACCCAAGAAATAAGTAGAGGGATGAGTATAATCTGACTTAACAAGCATGAACTTGGCTTAGCAATGGTGAAATCGAATCTCTAGCTACATCTCTATTTGTGCTATCTCATTTCATTAGTTGTTGATTCATTTATTTGTGTCTACTTCATTTTCTTGTGCCTTCAAGTTACAACAACAAATCTGCCTAAATTGATTAGTTTTATTTCTCTTATAGAGTTTTTGCAAAACAAGTAGTTGTTTAGGTCCAATTAGTCCCTGTGGATTCGACACCCTTATTTGTGCCATTATACTAAAAATATTCTAGCACGAAGAAGGAAAACTTCAACACCATTTCATCAATTTCATATTTACATTCTGTCTTAGTGTTTTAACGTTTAGTTTCGCATTCTTTGAGTCTAGTTTAGTGTTTTATATTGTTTTTACGTTTTTGAGTCAGTTTCCAAGTGATTAACAATCCCTCCTAATCCCCGGTCCAGAACGATCCATACTTATACTTATACTACAATTGATAAAAAGAGGGTTTAATTTGTGTGCGTATAAATAACCGCATCAGCTAGCATACAAAGTACTAAGACAAGTGCTAGCGTAAGTGAAACGCTAAGTTCAGAGTATAAAGTCTACAGCAGTCCAAAGAAAATGATACGACAATAGTACACCCGAAGGTGACCCTACAATGGTGAGTATCTGTCAGAAATGCCGGGACGCCCTCTGGGTAAACCACCGAACCTGCTAGACCACTTGAACCTGGAGGGGCGCAAAAACAAGGGCGTGAGTGGGCAAAAACAAAGCTCTTTGAAAACCATTTAGCAAAATACATTCTAACCCCTCGCCGTAAAACCTGTATACTTCCCAGAAAATAAACATATATACGTATGTATAGATATGCCAAACATGCTCAAGGGTATACCAATCATGCTCAAGAATGTGCCATGTCAAATCCTCATAATAATATGAAAGTGCTCAGGTATAAATCACATCAATAGCATAACATCTGGCAGCTGGAGTCACCTAACGTGACCTGTACGGCTGCATATAGAGCTCAAATCTCAAACTCAATAACTGAACCTGCCCACGAGTCGGAACCACCTAAAGTGGTCTGTACGACAGGCCTGGGTGTAATATATATATATATATATATATATATATATATATATATATATATATATACGCTCTAGTGCTACGATCACGTGAAGGTTGTGCGAATAATCGCGGGTCACCTACGAGTCGGAACCACCTAATGTGGTCTGTACGACGAGACTGTGCACCTAACTTGGATCCAAGTTGAGCGTGTAGTGCGGGAGGTGAACATCACGTGAAGGACTGTGCCCTACTCAGGGCGGGAGCACTAACACCGGGGGTGCAGGTTATGAGCTCTCTAAGCATCTCAAGCTACTACTGAATATAAACGTGAATAACACTTACCTGGCACTTACCTGTACGTCCACAACACCAATTATGCATATGTATATGTATACCACTACTAATGCATGTGATTATGCATAATGAAAATAAATGGTGCATGGCATAACATAATTAACCCTTTTTAAATCAATTTCTGGGAATATAAATGTATATACGGAGAACCAAAAACCCACTCACTGGTAAGTGAAGGGGTCGTAGCTTCCCTGCCTCGAGTGTGCACGCTCGTCCTCGGGATACGAATCACCTATATGCGAAATAACTACGAAAACGTTAATTTAAAAGCACATAACCAACTTCTCGTAATAACTTCTCATACATTGCTCAAAATGGACAATTGAATATACCAACGTGCTCTACACGACCTCAGGATCACAAGAAAAAATTTCTTCCACCGCACGCGCCCCCACGCGCCAGCCAAGGCACGGCCACACGCGCCGGCCACGCGCAGGCACGTGCGGTGCACACGGACGGCGTCAACTGACGCCGTTAGGAATATTCCGTCAATTTTGACAGATTCCGTGAACGGCGTCAGGAATATTCCGTCAGCTTTGACGGAATATTCCGTCACCTTCTCCGCACGAGCCTCCGGCGCCGTCGCCAGCGCCGGAAAACTGGGAAAACTTCAAATCATGTTTTCTCGTTCGTTTCTCAACCAATTTTCATGATTCTTGGACCAAAATGAAGCTTAGGACTAGTAGAATCACGATATACCACTTTTAAAAGCTAAAAACCACGCGATCATATCTGTCTTCAAACTCAAAAACCGGCCAACTTCGAACCAAGCTATCCCGACGTCCAAACTCGTCCAACGAAGCACTCCGAGGCTCCTTGGGACCTCACTAAGACATCTACGAGCTTAAAAATTCCAAAAACATGCTAGATTAAGTTTGCATGAATAGTACTCAAATCGGAGCTTATGAGATCGACGTGAAAACGAAGGATTTCTCACCTGAAAATGGTATGGTCGCACTCACACGAGCCTCACGAGTTCAAAAATGCCCTTGGTTTCCTCTATCCACTAAGGTTTGGGTGAGTGGTGTGTTGTTCGTACTTTTACAGAAGGAAGAAGAAGAAATGGGAGCACGGGAGAGAGAGAGGCAGAGAAGAGACAGAGGGAGAGGGAAACACGGGAGAGAGAGACAGTGTGTGTGAGTGTGTGTGTGTGGTCCAACACATGCCACACCACACAAAACGATCAATAATGTTACGAAAGCGAGCTAGGGTTAAAAGTGTCATTTCACACGTGTGTTTCGATAGTTTCGGGACGGGATGTCACAATATTATAGGCAAAGATTGAGATTAAAAATCATAAAACACATTAAAAATAAAAATATCAAATAGTATAAAAATACCAAACACATAAAAAAATTATAATAATTAATTTCCCGCCTAATATTTCAAGAGTTTCATCCATTTCCCGCCTAATGTTTGGGAAACTTTGAAGCCTATATCCATCCATTTCCCGCCTAATATTTAACCCAAAGAAAGTCTAAGTGTTAGTGAATCTATCGTTTTGATGGGAAACGCTTCCTATGAAACTAATTTCAACGATCCAACCGTCAAACTTGTTTATATATGCTTCGAGATCGCATACACCAAAAATTGAAAAAAACAAACATTCAGAGATCATGTAATGAGACAAAACTTTTCGACGGTTATAAATGAAAAATCACGATTTAACGGTTATTTTAACTCCGATTTTGATGATTTTTTATAGTTACACTCCTTGATCTTATATGAATACAATGAATGAATTCGATCTTCAATTTAAAATATTTACATCGGTGGATACCACAAAATCTTATGTTATACTTGATAAAAGTATAAATAAACCCTCAAGTGTTAGTGAATTTATCATTTTGATGGGATACGCATCTTACAAAACTAAGTTCAACGATCCAACCGTCAAACTTGTTTATATATGCTTCGATATCGCATACACCAAAAATTGCAAAAAAAAAAACATTCAGAGATCAAGTAACGAGACAAAAAATTTTGACGGTTATAAACGAAAAATCACGATTTAACGGTTATTTTAACTCCGATTTTGATGATTTTTTACAGCTACACTCCTTGACCCTGTATGAATACAATGAATGAATTCGATCTTCAATTTAAAATATTTACACTAGTGGACACCACAAAATCGTATGTTATACTTAATGAAAGTATAAATAAACTCTTAAGTGTTAGTGAATCTATCGTTTTGATGGGATATGCATCCTACGAAACTAATTTCAACGATCTAACCGTCAAACTTGTTTATATATGCTTCGAGATCGCATACGCCAAAAATTGCAAAAAACAAACATTTAGAGATCAAGTAACGAGACAAAACTTTTCAACGGTTATAAACGAAAAATCATGATTTAACGGTTAGTTTGATGATTTTTTACAGCTACACTCCTTGACCCTATATGAATACAATGAATGAATTCGATCTTCAATTTAAAATATTTACATTAGTGGATACCACAAAATCTTATGTTATACTTAATGAAAATATAAATAAACTCTAAGTGTTAGTTAATGTATCGTTTTGATGGGATACGCATCATATGAAACTAATTTCAATGATCCAACCATCAAACATGTTTATATATGCTTCGAGATCGCATACGCCAGAAATTGCAAAAAACAAACATTCAGAGACCAAGTAACGAGACAAAATGTTTCGACGGTTATAAACGAAAAATCACGATTTAACGGTTATTTTAACTCTGATTTTGATGATTTTTTACAGCTACACTCCTTGATCCTATATGAATACAATGAACTAATTTGATCGTCAATTTAAAATATTTACAGAAGTGGATATATACCACAAAATCTTATGTCATGATGATCTATGAAAATTGAGGATTTTGTAAAAGGAATAACATGTAAGCTTTGAGTTCCATTGGCAAGGTTACATGGTCGTTTAGATTTTTAAAACCCTCAAAATCTCATGAACAATGTTATTTATTTTAGTGAAAAATTAATAAAATTAATAATAATTATTGTAGAAGTGTGAAAAATGTAATCACTCGTAATAAAAAGCTTTACAACTTTCATTAAGGGGCCAACTCCGAAATTTAGTATGCATATACTGATTTAGTATTATGTTTTACATTTTTTTGGGTCAAAATATGTTTTTCATTTTCATTTTTATTGATTTAAAATATATTTTTCTTAACGGGTAACGGGTCGGGTCATATTACCTGAAAATATTAACGGGTTGATTTCGGGTCGGGTCATATTACCCGTTTACTTTAACGGGTATTACACGACACGACTCGTTAAGCTATCGGGTATGACACGAAAATGACACGAACACGAGAAACACGACACGAATGCCAGGTCTAGTTAAAATGTTCATAAAATTAAATTAGGATAGTCTACATAATTTTTTTTTTTTTTTAAAATTACTTAAGGAAAAAAAAAATCTTAAATTCATCTTTAATACTCTCGGGCTAAAAACTTAACCCAAGGGTTGGAAATAGTATAACGGAGGCAAAATGTTTATTCTGTTGCAAAGAACTGGAGACGGTTGAACATGCTTTGCTGGATTGCCCTCGCTCGAGCTCCATTTGGTTATCATGGGTGCTGGGCGTTAGAACAGGCTGTGACAAACAAGGAGGATTGAGAGAGTGGCTATCGAGGTTGGCGTCTTCTTTTGCAAAAAAGAGTTTTGACTTGGTGTTGGTTTTTCTTTGGAAAATATGGATAGATAGAAATGCATTCCTATGGAGAGGTGTGGCAATGAGTCCACTGGATATTCAGTGTAAATCCTAAGCCTGACTTGAGGAGTTTAACAGTGGCATGGGAAGCATAACTGTAAAAAGTTTAGTAAACTACAAAAAATGGAGGAAATCTGCAACAGGGTGGCTGAAGGTCAACTTTGATGGGGCTTGGGATAAGCGACATGATCAGGGTGGGATGAGAATGGTGATCCGAGATGCAAATGGCACTTTTGTGGTTGCAATGGCGCTAAATACTGGAGGAATCAAATCTCCGATGTTTGCAAAGTGTATGTCTGCTAGAGAGGCTACAACTTTTGCGCTGTGGTGGGTCGAGGCAGAAGTGGAACTAGAAGGGGACACTTTACCGGGGGTTTGCAGCTTTCCAACGAGATTTTGCAACAAACATGGGTCAGTTTAGACATATTCTACATGGCACTTAGGGCCGTCTCTGAGATTTTGGGGCCTTGTGCGAAATTAATAAAAGGGCCCATATTAAGATAGATTTTTTATTTTTATTTTTATTTATTTATTTATTTTTATTTTTTTATTAAAGGTAGGACAATGTATTGACACAAAGAAAGTAATCACTTAAACCAAAACAAAGTTTAGCACTCACTGATTGCAAGTTTTAAAATGTCACTAATAATAAATAAAAAGAACTATAAACATAATGTTCACTAAATAATCAAAAGCAGTTCAATCTTAGACAACCAAACAAGAAAAAAAAACTTCAAAAACTCTAACTTTAAAGTTTCACTTGAATATATAACATTGAAAAAAAATACCATTTTTAAGGTGTTATTATTGTCATTAAAAGTATCTCATTGTACTCCAAATTTTTATATTTAGAAAGGAAAAAAAATTAAAGCTTATAAGGAGTGCACTATGAAAATTTAAAGTGCTAATAAAAGCAATTTTTAAATATAGAACATTATTTCATATAAATTAATAAATTTATTTATTTATTTTTACTACAACGATATATTTTACGCTAAAGGAATAGAAAGTTTGGTTAAGCTACACAATGACCAACCTTAACGTATTCCTACATTATTAATGAATATCATACTTCTTCTAAAAAATTAGAAAATAAGAGAAAAAGAAACACAAGCCGGAGATACTGCCGTGGCAGCCCCTTATTGGCTAGAGCTATGTTAACCAGGGAAGCCCATGCATCAGGTACCATGGACCAAAGTGTTTCTTCAAAGTAATGCAGTAAACTCAATGCATATATAACATTTTATGTTGCTGAGTTCTAAAGAGTTTAGTTACTAGTATGAGCAACTTGATACATTCTCTTATTTCTTTACTAGCACGACAATAATAAGAGAAAATATGCACGTTTTATTGTATTAGAAATACCTACGATCGAAGGACACCCAAGCACACCTACATTTTTCCCATTCAGCCATAGCACCACATGAGGTGGTAATGTATTATTGGCCTACAATCAAACGATATGCCAAAGCAAAGTCAGTAGCTCTAACGAATGTGTTAATGGAAGTTTGAATTTGAATTGTGAGTTCTTACATTAAATAGTCAAATATCTTGTTAGATATTTAAAATAACAACATGCGAATAATGTTATTGGTGATAAAAATATTAGCTCCATACTTGTCAGGACATAGATATCCTTTAAAATGTTCAAACTTGAAACGAATCAAATACAAAGTTTTGATGAATGAGATCATATCAAATCACATGCATTGGATCCTATCAAAACTCCGAAAATAAATGATCCTATCAAAACTCCAAAAATAAACGAGTTTAGACTAGAGTAGTACTAAGATGAATGATCTCTTGAAAAATCTTTCTATTGCATTCCTCTCCATTTTATTCTATTTCCTCACGAAAAAAAGTTTACAAAGTCTTGCCTCCAAACAAGCTATAAATTGATATTGTGAATCCATAGTCTCTTTCTTCGTTTGACTCCATGGCACGAGGAAGCAAGGTTTGTCTTTTTTATTTTGGAAGATTGTTATAGATTTTTGTTCAATCAGGTCATTAAGGTAGCGTTTGGTACGCGGACGGAACGGAACGGATGTTCTGTGTTATGTTTGGTACGCGCAGGACGGAACAGGACGGTTGTTCCATCCCGCGTTTGCTAACACATGGACGGAACGGAATCAAAAGATTAAAATGACTAAAATACCCATGTTCCCTCTATTGTTTGGTACAATTTTATGCGCGGAACGGGACAAGACTCATTTTTTTTAAATTTTTTTAATTTTTTGTAAGTTGTTCAAATTTGAACACTATTATCCATTATTTGTTTTTCTTGGTCCAAATTTTAATAGGTATATGTTGTGTTTCACATGCAAATCCCTTTAAAATTTGTAATTTTTCCCGTTTTCTACACCTCCATTCAAATTTTCAGCACAAACCCATCAAATTTTATTATGCAAATTGCAAAACCCACACCCCAATTCAATTTTAAGTCCCTAATTTTGGTCCTTTCAATTGTGGGTTGTTGTTGTTTAGGAAGTTTAGGTTCTACAAACATTAGAATTGGCCTTGTTTAGAAGGACACCCCTCTAAATATTCCCCATTGCAGGAACACGACAAACCACACAAGAGCACATGAGAAATGTTGAAAAATATATAAGTTTAATGATCATGCATATCGTAAACGTTTTAGGGTTTAAACATTTAGAACTTAACCAAAGAAAATGAAATATGCATAACTTAAACATGAAATATCCGAAATCAAACATTTGTCTTGACTTAAAAAACAAATAATGTCTTGCTAAAGTAATAATGAAAACACTAGAAATTGATAAAGTTCCTCATACTAAAACCACAAATACTGAAACTCCAAATGCTCAAAGGCTCTCCATAAACACTTTAATGAAATCTGGCTTCTGCGAGTCATCCAAGGTGGTCCAAATACCCATCAGATCGGTATCTTTCACTAACTTCATTAAAATTCTTAGCACCTGATCGTATGGAAGACCCATGACCTGAAGCTCAGAAGGTAGTCTAGCTTTCGCTTCTCTAAAAGTAAAACTTTCACCTAATTTCTTCATTTCAGTAACAGCTTTATTCCAACCTTTACTGATAACAGATACAATATTTGCATCACCATCATTCCTACTCCTCTTCCTCTTCCTAAGAGGTTGAGAAACACTAGATGTAGCAACAGAAGGAGATGGGGTGGGTGAAAGTAGAGGCATCTCGGAAGTCTCACAATCCTCACTTTCCAAACCCATATTTTCGATTGCATCTGCTGCTGATTCAGCCATACTACCCGTGGCTCGGTCTCTCCCAAACACCGTACATAATCGTGGATACAACGGGAATGGTTTATTTGGTTTGCAAGATGCATTAGGATGTTTCTACAATAACCCAAAGAAATCAAGGTCAAAATTTTCAAAGAAACTAATTGATAATGAATAAGAAAAAAAAATTTACCTTCACCCACTCCTGTAGTATTTCATCACTATCCACAATAACACATTTTTTCTCATCATCCCAACCAAATCCAGATGTATTCATCATGTCATATGCAGACGAATACTTTTCTTTCAGACGCTTCAATTTGTTTTGTATATGTTTCGGCTCTATATTAATGCCAGGAATCTGTTCCCTCATCTTGGAGGCAACCGTTTCAGCTTTATAATATTTTGAAGTTTCATAGTTATTTAGCTCAAGATTTTGTGTTGATTTTCTATGTCGAGGTCAGATGCAAACCACTACATTTTTAGTTGCGAAGTTGGTTTTATTGTAACTCTGTTCTTTCATAAGTTTTCTTGACATATTAACTGCCCCAAGCCATAATGTATTGTTGCATGATAATCGGAGTTGGGGTGCTAATGTGGAGTTGACATAATACTTTGTTGTGCAGGTATCACAATGATCTCTTTGTATTTGACCTGGATCAGTTCAAGGTAGAGATCTTGGCTCTGTCATGTTAATCTACTATTATTAATTCATGTTCGTTACTTTATGTACATATATGTTTAACTAATGCTTCTGCAATGTTGCATTTCAGTGGCAAGAAATAACTCCTAGGCCTGGTTCCTTGTGGCCAAGTGCCCGAAGTGGTTTTCAGTTTTTTGTGTACCAAGATGAAGTGAGTGATTCAGAACAATTTCATTATATGCATATCATGTCTTGACTTCCTCAAAGATTTGACCTTGTGGTCTCTTTTTGACATGGCAGATTTTCTTATATGGTGGCTATTCCAAAGAAGTTTCATCTGATAAAACTGGCTTCAAGAAGGGAATTGTTCATTCAGACTTGTGGTCCCTTGATCCTAGGACTTGGGAATGGAACAAGGTTCTTACTTCGCCACGGTTTTCTTTTATTACTGTGAATGGAACATGACATGATTGTCTCACACTTACCCTCCCATACTCGGATGTTGAATATTCTGCTATGTAAAAGTACCTGTTATACTACTTTTGGGTAGAAGAACATGTATGCAAGTTTTACATTGTGGAAGCTATGCTGTGGTTTTGTGTTGATCACTCTGAAGCTTTTGTACACTGATTACTCTATTTCTAGTTTCCTTGCATGCATATTTAATGATGAATAGCAACTTACATTTAGTAGCTTGTAAGTTTGAGGTGTGGTGGACATGGAAGTTGGAGGTTAGTTTTTTCTTTCTACCTATCTTATTTCACTAGGCAATATAGTCCTGGCTTGAAGCTACGATTGGCCCTTGGAGTGTAGGTGGATTTATTTTCCTTCTTTTATTTCTGATGCATGCAGCTGATGTAATGATGAGCTTGTTCTTGGACGAACTGTATGGCTTCCAATTAGACAACCATCGGTGGTAAGCCCCACCTAAATATTTTTATGTTTTATACATTTTACAGTTTGAGATTATCGTACAATCAGCTGCAAGCTATTTTTTATTTTTTCTTTTCGAAATATCAGTTAGTATTTTGCTGCAATCTAGTTGATACAAAATATTCTCCTCCTGACCCATTTTATTTATTGTTACTTTCTCAATTTGTTTATGAGCAATTATATAGGCAATAAACTTTAAGCATGCAATAGTTCCTTCCCATGCTAATAAACCTTTAGAAATCTTTAATAAACCTTTAGAAATCTTTAATAGAACTTTGTAACACGTCGCAGGACATTGAGCAAGGCGTAACCACACCAACAGAAGTAGCAATTGATACTCTAATAAGGTCCTAATAAAGAATTTGAAACCTTTCAGCAAGTTCAAAGACAAGTAGCTGAACTGTGTAAACAGGTAAACTAGTAATCAGATTCATAGAAGTAATTATGTATGAACCTTTTTGAATAAAATTTCAAATTGCAGTAGTGACCCCAGGACCCTAGGCCTCGATACTATCTATCATGAGCATAGATCTATTCAGGTAAGTGAGCTATGTATACAACGAAATTGTCCCCTTAATAGGCAGTTAACATTCGTATTCGTATGTTGCAGGCAAGACTCATGCTGCTCGCGTATATATCTAGTTTTCTAACTTTCATTATAAGAAGAAGATGACTGGGTAGTGGAAATGTTAAACACATAAACAGAGAACAAATAAAAAACATTTGAACAATCGAAGAAAGAGAGACCGAGAGCTACACAAAAACAGATCGAACCTGGAGCGAAGATGCAGAGCTGAAGATGCTATGGAAGAGGATGAGGAGGAAGGTTCGCAGAGCTGCTACACGGGAAGATGCAGAGGTGAAGAGGCTACAGGGAAGAAGATGAGGAGGAAATGGAAGATGCAGAGGGAGGAACACGACGGCTGAGAAGAAGAGGGATAGTTTTTAGGGTTTGTTATATGATTTTTGATGTAAATTTTGAAAAAGACAAGGGGCATTTTTGTCTTAAAATTTTGGAAATTTCTGTCCCATAGACATGGAACAACATGTTCCAGGATGGGGGTGTGGAACAAAAAATCATCCAAAACTTGTTCCGTGGAACAGCGCGTTCCACTCATTTTAGGCGCACTAAACGTGGGACGGAACGCTTCGTCCCACTCTGTGCCGTCCTGTCCCGCATACCAAACGCGACCTAAATGGGTCGCGTTTCCCCGGGCCATCTACAGAAACCAGTAAACATATTCATCCCGTAGGTAAACAATTTAAAATACTAAATAGTACATCTTGGGTCATTTTGGAATATGATTCGCTTAAATTTATTTCATGCTTGCGAGAGTCTTTGGAAAATGGTAGCTGGGAAGCTTACTCTACTTTGGAGAAAGTCTTATATCTTGGGGATGCTTTCCAGGATTATCGTTGGTCTTGGGTTCCAAGATCAGCCAATATGGCGGCGGATTGGGTTGCGTCGGCGAGATTCCCAGAGATGTGCGATGTTTCATGGGTCGATAGACCTCCATTTTCGCTGGTTCACATCCTGAACAAAGACGGATTACCATGTCCACCTTAATTCTATCTTAATATCGCAGGAGGTGACGTTCTGCATTAGATGCATCGTCTGTCTTCCTTGTACCCTCTTGCTTTGCTAGCCATGTATTTCAATGTTTGTTGCTTGTCTCGTTGTAGGTTTCGTTTGTAATCTTGGCATTTTTGCCTTGGTAATGTTATTCCCAATTTACCAAAAAAGAAAAAGTACATCATACAGCTGTATAGGAGATTAACTTCCATAAATAAAATCGATATAATATCAAAATCAAAAGTCAAGTAAAATGAGTAATTATATTTTCTAGATGTATGGACCGCGTTTCTATTCAAGCCTACCTATATTGTGGTAAGAATGTCCAACTTACTGAGGTACGAGTATCTAGTGTTAGGGTTTTATGAACAAGCAATATTATTATTTTAAATTTAATAAAAATTTGAATTCGAAATACGGTAAGTTGAAAAAGAATGTCTACTATTTGTGCATGTTTCAAGTTGTTACAAAAGTTTAACAGTTGATTAAAGATTTGCTTACAAATTTATTCTAATACAAATTCTATACTATTACTTAATAGGAGGTGTTGTAGACTTTTTGTAGATGTATTTGAAGTCCTTAATTTATTTATTTTTCATCGGTTTTAGCTGTCACATTTTTACGCAAAAAAATTATATACATTTTTATATAAGGTCAGGATCGGGGGAAACACAAATTTTGACACATTTTCTTAAGGACCTAACCGCTACTTCTTGGTCATTCTTCTTCAAGTCTGTCATCATTGGTGGTGGCGGGCTGAGACAATATAAGGTTTATCTCATTCTTCCTTAGTAAGAAACAATCTTTGTTCCAAGAACTTCTAGGCAATCACCTTGGTAGTGCGGCCGTTCTGATTAGCTCCTGATCATTGTAGAATCCCAATATTGGGATTGTAGAAGTTCACCTCAACAATCTCCCAAAATATGGGGAGAAATGGCTGTGATTCGGCCTCTACTATCTCCCAAAATCCTTGCTCTATAGTAGTTGGTTCATGATAGATAGCAATTTGTTGGTGCAAAGTAGATGGTATGGGCAAACTCTGGTGTATCGAATCCCTCCCTAGCAAAGCACCATAAGTGGAGCTGCTATCTACTACAAAGAATGCCATCATGACATTCTTGGATCCCATATCTACTTCTAAATGCAATCTACCATGTGTTTTAGTAATGGCCCTAGAAAAACTAGACACTGTGTGGTCTGTTGGAATAAGGTCTTATTCACCACTGCAAAGTCTCTTTATTTGCTTAAGTGGTAGTACATTGACTGCTACCCTTCCATCTATCAACACTCTTTTAAAAGGAACCCCTTCCAAGTGAGTTCTCACACAGATTGATTTTAAATGGTTAGCCAAAGGCAAGCTTGGTTTTTTGAACACCATTTTGCTAGTATAAACCCTCAGGCACTTTTTTGCAAGGGGTCGGGCAAGATTATCATTCTTGACTCTTCTTAGATGGTTTCTTCAATGTTCAAGGGGCCATCATTGGTTCTTGTGAAAAATCTTCTTTCATCACGATTGGTTGATTTGGCTCAGCACAAAACATGGAGGACAACACATAGGTCATGTTAACATGAAAGTTGCTAAGTCGAGGTGCACATTCCTTATTCTCTCAAATTTGGCACATAAACTGATTCATCCAAGCTTATGCATCTATGGTGGGGGGGGGGGTTCCTTTTTTTTAGGAGATATGGTTCCAAAATGAATAGGCATGGGGTTCCAACCTGGTGTAGGCACCATAATCATACTTTCTTGCATTCTTCTTAACACCCTGTACTTCCCAGGGTAAGGAGTTTGAGTAACATGTTCTCCTCCACCTTCAGTTGTACTGTTAGTGCTTTATATCTCCTTCTTGCTTCTCCAGCTTGGCTGCCTCTCACTTCCTTGAACAAACTTTTCAAACTTGATATTCTCAGAGGCTTCTAATATAGCAGGGGTTTTCAGTGAATTCATATGAGTTTTACGTTACCTCTTAACCCTCCTTATCATGGATGCCCCTCATCTCTCTCACAAGTCTTCCATCCCTTCCTACCATATACCATTTTCAGCCCAGTCCGGCTAAATTTACCTTTGTAACTGGTGGTATTAGGCTCATGGTCCTCTTTGTCCTCCTTGGTCTCGTGCTACCATGGTTGGTTGAGCAAGGCACTTTAACATCCCATAATCGTGGTAAACTCTCATCCTTATCTTTTACTTCTTCAGAAAACTCAAAGTTCCTAAGTACTTCAGACAAATTTTTAGGTTATGAATCTTTTTTTAGCCTGTGAACAAGATTCTAAAAAATGCTAGGCGTTAGTCAGGCCATAGGCTAGCGCCTAGCGCTTAGGCGGATTTAGGTAAATTTCTTGCATATCTTGTAAATAAGTGCATATTAACACTTACAAAAAATTATACGTGTACATATGTCATCCTATAATACTAACTCTTGGTCAATAATGAAACCTAGTGCACAAAACAACTTCTCGTACTTAGTAGCTGCAATTACTAAATCTTGGAGTTCATTAAACCGCATATCATAAAACTTCTTTCTTAGGGGCAATCTTAAAGCCTTCTGTGTAATAGCCATAAGTTGAGCATGGTTCATAGGAATTGGCACCTCATTCTGGTTTTTCTGAATCTCATTATGAAATCCTCTATAGACACATGTTCATATTGCTTTACCTCTACCAAGTCATTAATGGTCACCTCTGGTTCCACTTTATAAAACTGTTCATGAAAAGCCATCTGTTGATTGGCCATATTGTTTTGCGGGAAAGAAGAGTTATCCCATTTCAGGCCATGGTCTATGCCCGAAAAAACCTCCCTTGCTTTATCGGGCTGCCTTCAACTAGCATCCCTTCCCTCCTTATTAACCAAGTGTGGTGCTCGATAAGGTGAAGGTTTTCCTCTATCGACTGGCAAACCTTTGGTGTTTATGCCCTCACCTGAGTTGGGCACTCCAAGCTTTATTATCCCTAGCTCGCCTAGCTTCTTAACTTCTGGTAATGGTGGAAAGAGATCTGATAAATCTAACTCTTATGGCTTTTCTCCAATGCCTTCTTGATGGCCGGTCCCTTCTTTCTTCTTCCTCTTTCTTTTATCCTTTTTTTTTTTTTTTTTTTTGTGTGTAGGGGGTTGTTCTTTCTCCAGATCTAGAACTGGACCTCCTTCATTAACAACTCATTCCTTTGGTGGAGAGTATTCTAACTTTAATTTTCTCTGCAGTGTCCTCGTCAAAGAGCATAGCCTGCTAACCTCACCCTAGTTTCTAGGGAGATCTTTTCCATACTTTTTATCACTTGCATCATGGTGGCTTGGAAGTCCTCATTAGTCACTTTTCCTCCTGACTTTTCAAAAGAAGTTGCGCTCTTTATGATCTTGGGACTGAGTAGGGAGGGAAAATCTCTGGCCGATCTGTCATATCTGCTTCTGTCGGGCAAAAAGGTTGCATGAATTCTACCTTCCACCTGAATGTTCGATCATTCCTACATCTTGGCATACAATATTATAAGATATTTTGTCCCACTGGGCGTACCAAAATTATGTTCGGGCTAGATTGTTCCTTCACATAATTCCCTTTGTCTTGCTTGTTGGACAAAGTTTGGTGCTTGGTTTTCTGCAATATACGTTTGTGATTAGTTTGAATGGTGTATTTGAAAGACCTTTGTTAGGCCTTGAGGCTCACAATCAAAACTAATATAAGTCCAAACATGCCACTGTTCTCTTTGTTTAACATATTGTCTTCTTAGTTATTGGATTAATTGTTTACTTGCGCCACAAGTCACTTAAACTCCTTGGTTCATAAGGATTGTTTACAAATGGGTTAAGTCTGTACTAAGTTTTTTTCTTGCCTTTCGATCAAGGACTTTATTTATAATACCATATGTTCGTTTATAAAGGGATTCAAGGTCATTCAAGTTAGTTCCTTAGTTATCAATTTAGGTTAACAATAAGGAAACAAGAGTGGTTAGTTTGGCAAGATTAATCATGGATAAAACTTGAACGAAAGTAGTTGGAAAATACATAGGATCTAATTAAAGATGCATAAACGATAGATCTACTTTATCTAAAGACAAATAAAGGAAACTCGGGCAAGATTACAACCTTGGCTAGCAAGGTTCGTCTTTTTGCAGCCACTTCTTCTTATATTTTATAGAGATAGAAGTCTTGGAAAATGAAATATAAACATGGTTTACTAGAGGGATTCGATACTACAATAAAGGAAAAGGTAGCATAGCTTCTAAAAACTGACAAAATAGAGCTTTCTATGGTGAACCTGCAACTGAAAATGGTAAGGGGTGAACAAACTAAAGCTATCTGGTTTCGCTGTTGAGTTTAGAGTTGAGTGTTGAGAGAGTCTTTTGGTCACATCCCTTGTTGCATTTTATATACTCATTAGCCCAAGTGTCCAAACTTTCCCTTTTGGTGATGACTTCTAGTGCACAATGAGTTACTATTTGCTTTTGTTATTTACTTATCCATGCCATGGAAAAGTATTTTTTCCCTAAGGGTGAACCGCCCTTTGTCCCTTGTCACTTCCATCATAGGCTTGCTGCCTATTAATTGCCAAAAAATCATTTTAAAAACATCCTGGGTAAGATTTTTGCATGCCTGGGTTGCCGCCTCTTCTAGCCCAATCACAAAAGGATTTTTGCATGCCTGGGCTTTAAATGTACTAAGTTCAATATTAAATATCCATCCAAACAAGAACAAAGTAAAAATCAAAATTATACTTCAAGAAGTGTAGCTAGAAATAAGCCTAAAAAAACAGAGACTGCCATTGCAGTCCTTATGCTTGAGCGTTGTTGACCAGGCCAGCCCTGGCATCTCCCAGGGTTGTTCTACAAGGTAATAGAAACGTGTATGAACTGTTTGGCACGCCCTTGTACACGCGGGACTCTTAGTCCGACCTCGATCGCTCTGCATATCTCTCTGTTTGGGTCCACAGAGACAGCCTAGCTTGCTTGGCGTTGTTTAATCGGCCTCGTGATACATCAAAAGCCATAAAAAGCACATAAGAGTCGTTTAATCCAATGCCAAACTTTAGCCAGTGACAGTGCTGTAGTTGGGAGAACCCCCACCACCTCACTCAGCAGTCCACCTCTTTGCCCAGCCTAAAAGTAAGGGGCCACGCGACTACCCAGTCCATCTGTCCATGTCCACTTAGGAGTCCACCTCTTTGCCCAGGAGGCCACGCGACTAGCCAGTCCATCTGTCCATGTCCACTTGTTTTTCAGGTATATGACAACACGTGGCAGCCTCTGATTACTCAAGACATCAAATCCCACGTGCTTGGGGGGCTTTGCATCACGTGGCCCTGACTCTGTCTCTCTCACTATCCATTGTTTTGGTCCTTTTGGATGATACCAAAATAATGGAGGCCGTCAAATCGTTATCCATCCATAATACCACAGACAAAAGTTGCCTTGCTTTTATATCTTCTCTATCATCATCGCGCAACATTTTGCTTTCGCACTATTCTTGACATATTTGCAGCATACTTCAAATTTCCATCAGCTTACTGTTTCTGTACTAAAAGAAAAGAAAAAGAAACTTGTTCTTGCTATTTCATGACGTTGATGTGTTTAGGATTTGAATAGATCATTTAAATCACCAATGCAAGCAGACTTTGTATCGGACTTAGCTAAGTTGATAATAGCACTGTGCTTTAGATATGCATTTAAATTCGAATAGCTTTCCTTGTAATTTAAATTAGTTTAATATCGATTGTCGCTTTACACAGACCTTACATGTGAGTTATTTTATTTAAATCAAACACAGAAACCACATATATTATGTAGGGTGTAACCATGTGGGGACATTGAGATCAAATTTTTTAAAACCACTAGTGCAAGTGCAAGGCTTTCCATATCTGATGTGATACTCTCAACAAGCAATGAATCAATTGATCAACATAATTGACTAGAACATGAATCCATATCACACAATGTAATCTAAAAATGTGATTAGATTACTCAGCTCATAGTTATTCGATATGTGTCAATATCTACTTTAATAATTATTTAGATTAGATATAATATCCCGCACGCACACATTCTCTCTCCTTACCATATGTGCTTATAAATCCTCCTATCGCTTGGGGAAGTTTCATTATACCAGATAGAATATATCGCAGCCTTTGAAAAGTTTGGGAGGGGAGCACAGCGCAGATGCCAAAATGAAGCTTTTATCTGCATTTGCACCTGCACTTGTACTAGTTCTTGTTTCTTACTTCCTTGAAAAACCCTGAAACCAAGCTTCAAAGCATGGCAAAGGTTTTAGATGTATGAGAGGAAAAAAAAAGAAGAAAAGAGGAACGGAATAAAGGAATAGGAGGAAAATGGAAGTCAGAAGGAAGAGAAGGAACAAGCAACAGGTGCAGGTGCAAGTGCAGGTGAATGCCATTTTGGTTCATTAACACCAAACCCACTAATTTGTCTCTTGATAGTATACATATATATATGTGTGTGCCAGTGCAGGTGAATACCATCTTAGTTCTTTATAAAACACAAGCCCACTAATTTGTCTCTTGATTATAATTGATTATAGCATTTCATAAAACTATGTATGAATAGATAATATGCATATGTGCTTTAATTTCTACAAGATATCATATATATAAATATAAAAATGGGTTTTCCATTTCAGCTTCTGTTAGTTACAGAATTAGGTTTAACAAAACCAAAGAATCATGCCTCAAAATTGAAAAACGGTAGAAAATTTATATTATTATTAGTTTATCTGAATTGGATGAGATTAATTCAGTTAATGTTTATAAATACAGTTAAATTGCTACTTGATTGGACCAAATATATATACTGTTTGTTCCTAAATTTGATACATAAGTATATATTTAGATTTTACAATAAAAAAGAAGAAGAAAACACATGAATTTTCGAACAGTTCCCTGTGTATGGTTAATTTCCTATCCATTTCAGTTATGATTTGCACATAATTTGTTTCAGATCCATTTCAATTTTCTATCTAGCATATTTTCGTAATTTCTTTTCAACTAATTTAGCCCTATTGTTGTAATTCTATTCCTTTCTTTTAGTTTTTTCTTTTTCTTCATCTAAATGGACTTTTGGGGTCCATTCTATGTACAAGTGATTTCAACATTAGCGATTTAGTTAAACTCATATAGTTTTTTTTTCCCTGAATTCAAAGCAAGCATTACATGGTAATTAAGCCAACGATAGTCTTCATAGGTCATAGTGGTAGAGTATCTGCAACCAAAATTATTTCCTTCCTTGGAAGGATGCCATTTCTAGATATATAGTGAAATTATCAAATGATCAAATGAGATGAGTCATGTTATACAACTGATCTGTTAAACGAGTCAAATTACTTGATCATGTTATACCTATATGATTATAATTAATAAAACATATGAATAGAACATAACTGGGGGCAGCCATTCTCAAAAGCTTTTATTACTTGACAGCCAATTACTTGATCATCACACCAACAGGAGTTCTAGACTCTTTGAAACCCTCTTAACCTCTGAATATACAATCCAACACTACTTATGAGAATACCAGTGTTATACTAATCCAATCCGTAAATATTAACCGTCTTGTAATCTCACAATGACTATGAGACCAAACCCTAGATAGAAACATGTACATAGAGATATAAACTCTAACAGATCGGACTATCACACTCCATTTATACTTGTTCATATACTTGAATTTGAATATACACCAAGTACATTAAAAAGAAGGATAAATAGGGTTCAATGTTTTAAAAAACTTGCCTCGGGGCGCGCCTAGGCGCCCTTGGAGGCGGGGCTTCACCATTTTCGCCTCTGTTTTGTGGGAGTGGGCGAAATACTTGCCTAGGCTTGTCGAGGCGCGTCTAGGTTCTTGAGGCGTCAACTAGGCGTCAACTGGGCGCCCCTTTTCTTTTTTAGGTTGCAGAAATCTGGATTTCTTTTAGTTGTAGGGCTGTTTTTGAGTTGCAAACCAAGAAACTAGCGAAGGAGATGGAGATGGAGATGAAGACAGCGGCTAGGGTTTTTTAGGCTAAGTTTGTTTTTTAATTTCTGTCTTTAAATACCCTATAAATACTCCACTCAACTCTTTATTTTCGTCATTTATTTCATTTTAAATACCTTATAAATACTCCAGCCCATTTATTTCATTTTAAATACCCTATAAATACTCCACTCAACCCTTTATTTTCCTCAAATTCCCATAATTATTGCTTTATATCATTTTAAATACCCTATAACTACTTCACTCAGCCTTTATTTTCTTTTAAATTACTTATAATTGGAACATTAAGCCTTTATTTTGCTTGAAATTTTCCTATAATTGTGACCATTTATCCTTATTTTCCTTGAAGTTCTCTGTAATTGCTTACAATAAAATAAATAATTATAACATTTGAGACTATATGACATAGTTTCCAAGTACAACTAGACTTAGTAATAAAGAAGATGATATTATCTTTGATTTAGTTATAGTTATATTTGTTTCTACAAAGTATTATATTGTTATAAATATACTTACATATAATATATATTTAAATTTTAGGTTCCATGAGGCTTCGCCTCATGCCTAGGCTGAGCTTCCCCTCGGACGCCTCGCCCACGCCTCACGCTTTTAATACATTGATAGGGTTATGACAGGAATGTCTCTATGAAGATCTTCTAGGGTTTGGAGAGAGAGAGGTGAAAAAGACGAGGACAAAGAGAGAATATTAAGACTGGGATAATGCAATGAGATAGGGTTAGTCTTTGAACTCTATTGTAGATCCGATTAGATATGATATGTTATTGTTTTGGAATAAGGGAAGTCATGAATCGAGAAAGGAACAGAAGGCATGGATAAAACATTATAATCATGTTTTAGGTCAAGAATTCGATAATATTTCATTCCATACAAGTATATATACAATGAAATTTCTCTATGGTTTATATCAGTAAGACATGTTCTGTGTATTGCTCATAATATCAACATATGGTTGTATTTTTTCCTTCATCTCCAAGGGGACACAACTCTGAGATCATGCGAAAAATATATTGATTTCTAGTTTACAGTTACCAACTTTGCATTTATTCTTTTAGTACTTTGGTGGATTTCTTTTTTAGTATATATGCAGATTATAAAGTTTAAGAAAAAATTTTAGCTGCAGCCTGCAGCAAAGAGGGCGCTCTGAAAAAATTATCTCTAGTTTGAGAGAGATGACATCGTCCTTACCCTCAATCAAATTGCCAGTATTCCCTCTCCCCATATTGATGAAAAGAAAATTGTACTGCCTTTATTTTGTTTATACTACCTTTATCTTGAAATGAATGTTCTTCATAAATGGATTCTACAAAACAAATTGTCATTAGCGAGGGTTTTATGTTGTCGGAACATGCATTTTGAAGTTGCAAAAACTTAGTTCCAATGGGGAAAATCCCTCGCTGGTCCTCGAAAATTCTTCCATTGAAAATATTTTATCCGACCACTCTTTGAAAATACTTCTAATCCGACGCTCGTGACCCATCGTTATTCGTTATCTTTCCGTTGGGATTGGATTTTCAAAACGACAAATTTATTTTATTTTTGATATGCCAAGATGGTTGCAAATACATTTATTTATTTATTATTATTATTTTTTGCGATGATTTATTTTCAACCAAAAATAGTGTCAAAATGTTTTTTTCCAACAATGAAAATGTTATTTACAAGGGTGTGAAGTCATCGCAAGTACTATTATTGAAATAAGAAATTGTCGAAAGTATATAATATTTTGTCATAAATACACGTAAAAGATATTTATGATGGTCAAGCATCGTCGTAAATATATATTTACAATGGTGAAGGTTTGTTGGTAATATTGTATATTTGACCATGCTCAGTCATCAAAAATATGTTTCTATGACTAGATTGTCATTGGAAATCTTGTAGAGAATAGTAAATTGTTGTCAGAATCATTCGACGAAGAAATCTTCGCTATAAATATGCATTATTGAAGGGAAATGCAATAAAAAAAAATTATTGTTCTATAAAAAAATAACATAAACATGATCAAATGACTTTATTGACTTTATTCATAGATATATAGAACATACACAATACTTAGATCCTCAAAACGAAAAACATGAACAAACAAATTAATGTGTAAACAAGTTACGTTCAAAATAGCAAAATAAAAATGATTTTCCAGTACTCGTTTTCAAGGTGATCATCTGCCCAACTGTCTACATTTCGTGTCAAAGTAAATTAATTACCTTTTTTTTGAAGTAAATTAATTACCTTCCTTTCTCACTTCAACTATTTGTCAACCATTAGATTAGACACCATCTTTAGATATGTTGTATGGGCAATTAGTATACTTGCGAAAAAGCAGAATTCCTCAATGTGCTCATCCAACATGGGTATCGAATTTTAACATGATTTTTGAATGCTTTCCTCATCTCCGCTTTAGAGCATGTGTATGTGTATGTGTATCCAATTCCCTTAAAACGCACAAATCAATTTGCTCCTTCGGCTGTTCCCTAAATGTTGTCCATGGCCCATTGAGAGCTTGACCTAAATAGAAGCCCTATGGTTCGTATAGCTTTAGCGGTCACAATCCTGAAAAATTGTGATCACATTAGAACAAAACAAAGCATATCCAAACTATAGGTAGGTAACTTTGATACCTCCATGTCTTATGCACTTACCTGCCATAATGTATTACAATTAGCGTGTCATTCCAATTATCCTACAAATAATCCTCTCGCCCAGTACTATATATAAAACCATACAACAAACACAAACCCACAAAGCCAATTATCATACAAAACATGGAAACAAATCAAATTTAATATCAAAATCATGTCCAAACACAAAATTTCACATACATCCACTCAAACTTTTGTAAACGAGAGAGGGAATTCATAGATTTTCTTACCTTAATCCTTGCCCTATTTATGTTGCACTGCATTATGAGAATAAATTAAAACCCCATTCTGCACTCTCACTCTGCAAATAAGAAATCCTAATGAAGAAGACGAATACATTATAAGAGCTTTAATGAAGATGGTTTTTTCAAATTTTTTCTTAACAAAAAATAATCTAATAACTTTATTTAATAGATGGGCTTGAACTTTAATGAAAATAACAAAAATTTAATATAATAAGGACAAAAAAACTACAATAGTTGATTCATGGAACCCACGGGCCCACTCCTCCCTCCTTCACCGTATCTCCTTTCCCTTTACCCATCACTAGCATCTCTTTCTCTATCCTCTTTCATTCATCACCATCATCTCTCTTCTCTATCTCTCATGTCACTCCTTCCTCCCCTCCTTTTCTTTCTTATTTTTTTTTGTTATGTATAAAATTTGAAACTTAATCCTATTTTTCAAGACATAATAATACGAATTATTTATCACATACCAAAATTCAACAAAATAATTATCAAACAACTTTTTAATAAAGGAACACTTATAAAAAAAATTTCAATAAAAGACACTTAATCAAATTTTATAAATAAGAAATATTGTTTCTTAAAAACAATAAATTTCTAGAATGGTAGTAACTTTTTCTTCAAACTGAGTCACTATTTCTATAAACAGGGACACTATTTTTAGAAACGGTGTCACTATTTTTAGAAACAGTGGTCACCGTTTCTAAACACTGACACTTTTTTTTTAAAAAAAAAAAAAAAACTATGACACTATTTCTAAAAATAGTGTCGTTGTTTCTATAAACAGGGTCACGATTTCTAGACAGTGACTATTTTTAAATGCAATGACACATTTTTAGAAACAATGACACTATGATAAAATTAATGTACAAAATTGTATATATATATTTTTACATTAACAACCAATTAAGTGTTTTTCATGAAAGGAGAGAGAGGGCGAGAGAGAGAGAGAGAGAGAGAGAGAAAGAAAAGGGTGGAGCTAGGTGGAAGAGGAAAGATGAGAGAGAACAGTGAGAGGTGGACGGGAGGAGAGAGGATAGAGGAAAAAAAAAAAAGCAATCTGAGACTTCTCCAAAGGAAATGTCAAATATGTCAAATAGGATTAAAAGACATTCAAGTATTCTCTAATGGATATACCAAATATGATGTGGCAGTCGAGTTATTTGACTTCTTGCTTTTTAGCTGTCTTTTTTACCGTAAATAAAAGAGTCAAGTATTGTTAATTTAATTTTTTTTTAATTCACAGGTTCCACTAGCAACCAATAGAATAAAAACTAAAATTAATTTTGATTATTTTTTAATAGTTAATGTAACTTTGGGTCTAATAAAATAATAAAATACATATTTCACACATCCATTGGGAAAGAAGAGGATTTAGCACTTATATTCAATTTGTCACATTAGCCATCAAATATAATTTTGACATATTATTTTTTACATCTCCATTGGAGATGCTCTTATTGGGCCAATTTTATTAGGTTATTTACTATAAGGGCTTGTCCTAACCATTAAATAAAGTTATTATGATGTTTTTTTTTGTTAAGATTCAAAGTTCTAGAACATTTTTCATTAGTTTTCTTATAAATCAAGGGCAGGTTTTTGGCTATTAGGGTTACCTCTAGTTTGAGTGTGAAAATTGAAGATGAATTGTTTTTGTTTACTTTGAAGTCTTTATATATCAATACAGAAATTAGGGTAACCCAAAACCCAATTGAATCCAACGCGCCAAAGGTATTTTTAGCATTCCCCCCACTTTTTTTTTTTTTTTTAATTTTCCTCAAGGCAGTTTAACTCTACAAAAAAAAAAAAAAAAAAAATTAGTTCCTCAAAGAAAAAAAATTGGGTATAAGGGTATTTTAGATGGAGCTTTAATTAAAAGAGCTTCAACCAACTTTTTTTTTTTTTTTTTTTTTGTTTTTAACCAAAAGCATTCAAAACCTTTATTTAATAGAAAAACACAAATTACGCACTTTCTTAACTTTTATTAATTATAGGGGCAAAAAAAAAAAAAAAAAAAACAAACTGACGCGCGAGTCTTTGGCAGCTGACGCTTAAGTCGCTGGCACATCCCCACCTCCCTCTCTATCTCTCTCTCACTTGCCCCCATCTCTCGAGAAAAACTTGTATGAGGCTTGGCTTGCCACTGGACTTCGCTGAATGACACTACAATCCACTTAAAACTCATCACGTGGCAAGTCTTAAATATATTCTTTTATCATTCTTTTATATTTAAAATTTTTATAATTTTTTTTAACTAATTAATATATTATATATATTAATGTTATGTTTCCTTTTTTATTTCTTTCCCCCTATTTTTTTTTTCTTCCCAAATCCCCCACCACACTTTGTTTTGTTGTAGGTCTTAAGACTGCCTCCCCTTTCTTTCTTTCCCATTTTCGTTTCTTTCTTTCTTTAAAAAAAAAAAAAAAAAAGGTTATGCACCCACTCTAAGTTTATCATGGAAAACAACCAAGAATCTGTAAGTTTCTTTTCTTTCTTTATACAATAGTTGATGTGCACACTCCAGATTATCGAGTCAATTTTTTCATATTTGTTATCTTTCACTTTGTTTTGATCGTAGTAACTTTCTATTTTCAAGAACGTACATCTCTACCAAATATAATTAAGAACTATAGATAATACTATTTGAAATAAAATTTTGATCAAAACATAAGCTATTAAAAAACTTGATATCCAAGGTGAATCTAAAAGTTATTTTGACTAATTGTCAAGCAACTAGACTACATAAATAAAAAGAAAAACAAAATCCCACATCGTCTCTTCAATTCATCCATCTTCAATCCATGAGCTCTATGTTTCCACCATCTGCACATTTTTCTAGGAATTCTTGAAGTTGAAGAGCTAAAGTTGCGTTATCCAAGATGTCTACTGCCATTAACCTAAATCAATAAACAAAATGTTAGAATGATAACACAAATTGTGACTTATAACTCCAAATATAAGTTTCAATACAAACCTGATTATAAAAGTCATGAAATGATGGATACAAGGTTGTCATATTTGATGGAGCATTGATATACTCTTGATTATGTTGCTCTACAAGCGTACATATATTCATTACATAATATATAGTATAATCACAATAAAAAAGTATAAAGTACCATATTGAATGAGTATTACCAGAAACTACAGTATTAGGTGGTGACATTTGTGAGGTATATCTAACTTTTGCCACTTTCTTCGATTTTTCTAAAGCACTCTTCAATCTCTTGTCGGTTACCCCTTTAGCTCTCACTGTTGGAGGATCCAATATATGTTGATCATCATCTTGAACACCGGAAGTAGATAGGCTATTTTTCTTTTTAACCTTATCCGAGGCTTTCTTTGCTTTTATGTCTTTTTCAACCAACTTCATTGCCTCTGATAATTTTTCACTAACAACATGAACACCCCAATCATTCATTGACGCTAAGCTAAAAAGACTATTTCCTTTATGCATCAATTGACTGAGACGTAATGATTGAGCAGACTTCAGATTTCCTTATGGTGATGAATCATCCAAATCACTACTCAAAAGCATCCCTTCTTTGACCGTTTTGGTCCATCTCTTTAATACATATTGGGTTGGTATACTAGTAAGATATTTCGAATCAAAAACCCTCAAAGCATGACGACACAATATGCCCTTAGCTTCATACATTTTACATGAGCAGGAAACCATGGAAGTATGAGAGATAAACTCAATTGTGTTCACTCTTTTATGACCTTCTTCGGTTGCTTCATAGATAGTAACACCTTCTTCATTACTAACTTCTCTTAACCTTACTGTCAAACAACTCATGTACTCAATTTCAAAGAACTTGAATATTTTATTGGTGTACGCCTCAGCTGCATGACATAAAATTCCACTAATTACTTTGAGATGAGGCATACCTTGTTTGCAGTGAAAATCTTCTTGCAACTCTGTCAAATGCATGCCTTTTAGCTTTTTCTCATATTGAAGCACAAACTCAATAATATTTGTTGTCTTTGTACACATTTGATGGAAAACATTATTTGTACTCTCAACTCTTTGAGTGGATTTCATATTTGCAGAGAAAGTATCAAAGCTAAAAGCAGGACACCACTTATTACAAAGGTTATATAGCTTATTAAGCCATAGATGAGTTTGAAGGTTGAACTTACAAGTCATGGAATCCCATGCAGCTTCAAATTTTGGTACACTTTGACAACCACCAAACACGTTGTTGAAATGTGTTCTGAACTCAGGATTGGCATAAAGGCTAGAAATATTTTTTGTAGCATTATGTGCGATGTGCCAAGTACACAACCGATGACGTGTCCCCGTAAACACTTGCTTAATAGCATTTGTCATTGCTTGATCTTCATCAGTGAAAATAGTCTTTGGTTGTTTATTGCCCATCGACTCTAAGAATATCTTAAATAACCAAACAAATGATTCAGTGCTTTCGTCTAACCAAAAAACACAACAAAGCAGCACATTCTTCCAATGATGATTAACTCCAACAAATACAGTGCAAATCAAATTGTACTTGTTAGTTCGAATGTAGTACCAAAGCATAAAGCATCTCCAAAGCAATCATAGTCTAACCTTGATCTGTTATCTCTCCAAAAAAAATTTGTCATCCGATTCAGTTGGTTCACTTGTATCGAATAGAAAAATTTGGAATCCTTAGCTTGCCTTTCCTTGAAATGATTAAACAAACTTTGTGCATCTCCTCCTTCCATCGTTTCAGACTTCTTCCTATACAAAATTTTTTGACAATCTTTCTTTGTGAATCCAACATTTTTAGCCCCTCCAACTTTTTCTGCTAAGTAACAATATGACTGTGAGGGCTTTATACCTGCATCCACCATAGAACTAATGACCCCAGCATGAGCATCGTGTATTTTTCTACCTGATCTTAGAAATTGTCTTTCTTCAGGCTTGGCAAGCTCATGATTATGAATTGAATTAACATGTGAAATCTTCCATACACCTTGATTTACTGAAAATCTGATTAAGGCCTTGCAACCTGTTCGTGTAGTTAGTTTATCAACCATGCTGTCATTGCATAAGTCTTTAAACAGTGGAAACCCTTCCTTGGAACACAAAAAATCTCATTGCGTAACATTATTTGATTTATCTCTTCGATTATGCCATTTACGAAGACTGAACCCCTTCCTCAAAGCATAAGCATTGCATACCTGAAAAGCTTCAGCATCTGAATCCACCACCATTCCGATTTTCAGATCTTCTTGAAACTCCATTGCCTTAGCAGCAACCTATCAATTGAAAAAAAAAAAAATCAAAGATTAGACTAATATATTAATTAAAGACTCATAATAAAGAAGGTAGCAAACATAGCAGATACCCTAATTCATATTATAAATATAAAAAAAATCAAAAACCCTCACATGAACCCAAAAACCCCCAATTAAAAGAAAAGAAAATAACCCTAATACATCTATATATGTGGGTTATTCATGTCACATGATCAAAGCAACTATTGTATAAAGAAAGAAAAGAAACTTACATATTATTGGTTGCTTTCCATGATAAAATTGGAGTGGGTGTACAATTTTTTTTTATATTTTTTTAAAGAAAGAAAGAAATGAAACTAGAAAAGAAAGAAAGAAAGAAAGGGGAGAGAGTACTGAAACCTAAGATCTATGACAAAACAAAGTTGCCCCAGGGGGGCGCTGTGGGGTGGATTTGGGAAGAAAAATTATAGGGGAAAGAAATAAAAAAGGAAACTAACATTAATATATATATATATATAATATTAATTAGTTAAAAAAATAATTTTTAAATTTTTAAATATAAACGAATGATAAAAGCATATATTTAAGACTTGTCACGTGGCGAGTTTTGAATGGATTGTAGTGCCACTCAACAAAATCCAATAGCATGCCAAACCCCATACAAGTTTTTCTCCCATCTCTCTCTCTCCTCTTTCACTCTCTTTCATCAACACACTGTTTCTCTCTCTCTCTCCTCACTGTTCCTTCCCCACCAACTTTTTTTTGGTTATTTTTTTTTTCTGTTTTGTATAAAATTAAAAAATTAATATACGAGCTAATAGGTTTGAATCTACAATATTCATACTTCAAATGAAACCTATTAACAATGTCACTCATCCACTTTATTATTAAATTTTTGCATTCTACTAAGTATTTCATTTTGTGTATGTTAAGTCTAGGACTATGTATATATAGGTTTTAGCTTTCCTTGAAAAAACTTGTAATTTTTGTTGCTTCACATCGCACCAAGCTCAATCTTGGATTAAGCAAATTACAAGATGCAGCTAAAGCCACAAGGAAGATAAAAAAAAAAAAAAAAAAAAAAAACTCAAGATCATTTCACATGATACAGGTTTGATTTATGCATATTAATTTGCATATCCATGATTACTATCTAATGATTTATACCTAGTCAAGTATATGTTCATACACACTTTGCACGTGACCTGAGTCTGGCAGTGAATATGCCGCAATATAACATTTTATTTTATGTCCTATCATTCGTTGACCGGTGCTACCACTATGCTGCTAACGATATTCATAAAAAGGAAACCTTTGACGGATGGGATCTCCATATTTTTATAAAAAAATGGAGATTAGTTGTGAGGTCTACACCACATCAAACTTTATGATTCGAACCGTCTATTTTTCAAGTTGCACATCATAGATCATCTTTGTAAAACATTAGCCATATCGGAAATGTTTAAGACATCTAATTAAGTTCAATGAAATTAACGAATACTTTGTTATATAAGAAATAATGAAAATTTATCTTGATCATTAAAATAGGCAAATAGTTTCGGATTAAATTGAATTTTTGTAAGGATGATCTATGAGTAGGGGTGGGTACTTGGAACCGAAAAACCGAAATCGAAACACGAATCGAATCGGACACTGGAGAAAGGAATGGTTTTTTTGCCACCCTCGCACCGAACGGTTCGGTTTTGTGGTTTTGAAACAATTGTGGTTTCAAAACCGAACCGTGGCTAAGAAAACGGTTTGATTTCGATTTTGGGTTTTCAAAACTGCACCATATATTGAATGTTATGTTCTAATTGATTCTTTATTAGAAGCCATACATTTATAGTATGGACTCAACTATACTAGAATAGAATGTCAACCAATTTTGCACCTCTATTCGAGTCCATACATGTCTCTCTCTCAAAACTCATGTTCATCTATCTGGCCACACACAAGAAGCTGTGCAATCAATAATACTCATATTGCAGTAGAATTACTAATTCCAACCCTTGATCACATCACTTCACTTGATCTAAATAAGGTACAGAGTTCATAGATGTGCTAGAAGCTTGAACCTGATTAATGCAGCACACCTGCAATTGGCAGCATTCTTTCACTTGAGAAATATGCTTCATAACAGTGCTTATCTTGATATATTACTTAACCAAATTGTGCAATTTGAAACATGTATACATATATACTTTCTTTATTGCTTGTGTGTTGTAGATTAGTGCTACTATTGCCTCTATCCTGACTTCCTTTGCTACAATTTGGTGAACCATTTTGCTGCAGGTTTGTTGCTTTTTTTGCTGCAATTTTGCTTTTGCTGCTGTTTTTTTGCGACATGTTCATTGATTAATATACGAGGAAAATGAGATCGTCTTATGCGTAAATAGGTGTAAATTTAAAATTATAATTTTTTTTCTCAAAATATCGAAACGAAACCGTTTGAAATCACACCGAACCAAATCAAACAGTTTGATTTCATTTCGGTTTTGAAGTCAAAACTGTACTGAACCGTACCACACCCACCCCTAATCGAGACTTCACAAATAAACGTTTCGGATCGTTGAAGTTTAATCGTTTGAAGTTTGCATAAAGGGCCTGTTCATAAAAATATTCACTATGAGGTGGAATCTAGTGTGGTAATGATGAACTTATCTCTTTAGGTTTTATCAAGTACATATAAAGGTGTTTGCCTCCATCTCAGCCTCAGGGCTGTTTTTGATCCCGCAAACCCCACAGAAAACTCTAGATTACAAGAATACCTTGATTCATCTTTAGATTTGTAGGCACATATTCATCCCAAACTTCTTTCAATTGGATGTTCAATTGAGAGAAATGTGTGTTGTTCTTGAATCTTCATTTACATATCATTTAAGTTGCATTCATTTCACTGGTGCCACAATGATGAAACTCGATATTGAGCCACCATTGCTGTGAAGACCTAGCGTGGATCCCCTTGAAAAATCTCAAGTTCCATAAGAGGTACAAGCTGCTCCTTTAGTATATTTAGGATTTGAGCTTGAGTATGTGATTGATTCTTGTATGAACTTGATATTCTGCTAGTGGAAGGAGCTCTCTATGGCTCCCTCAGTTTTTTTTATCCATTTAGGGGTTTTCCGGGCACAAATTCCTTAGTGTGATATATACATGACTATCTGTGTTTACATTATGATATATAGATACACACACACACACACACACACATTGTACATTAATAATTGAACCGATCTGTTTATCTTTATGATACTAAATCCTACTTATTTAATCTAATGAATCGAGACTATAACTTGATTATGATAACTGTTAGTGTGATGGTTTCTGTTCATCAGAATAAATGTTAGGTGGTGTTGTGTAGGAGTTAGGACCTATAGCGTATTATTATATATTATTGCAGGATGTTCTACATGATATTAATTTCAATGTACTGTCACATGTTTTTTTTTTTCTTCAAAACATAATAAAAAAGGAGAAAGGAAAAAGAACAGTAGGGACAATTACATTATCTAAACTATATAATAATTAGAGAACTACTTAAACATCTATGATCCAACATAACAAACTCGTTAACTATATGACTAATAGAACGTTACATAGTTTGATGTCATAAATTTTGACACATTCGAGTTTTGTTATGGTCTATGTTACAAAGATAAAACAATTATAGAGAGTGACTCGAAATTGGGTTCAGAATGTGGAGAATAGGGATGGGCATCAAACCAACCGATCCAAACCATATTGGTCGGTTTGGTTTGGTTTTGACCAAGAAAAAAATCAATTAATTAAAAAAAAAAAACATATTGAACCAATGTACTTTTGGTTTAGTTTGATTTTTAATACATTTGATATTGATCAAAACCAAACCAACAATATATATTTTAATTATTAGTTAATTTATTTTATACATGTCAACTTATTATACATACGTTATTTAGAGACTTATATGCATTTTATGCTTATGTGAGGTAGTAATTAATAAATCGTTTGCTAGCATGAGATTTATAAGTGCAACCGAAGCAACCTCTCAAACCAAGTGGTTGAGATTTCATTCTAGAGGACATTGGGGAAGAACAAGGTGAGGCTACTACTCCAATTATGTATGATAATACTTCTGCTATAGCTATTGCCACAAATCCTGTTTTCTAACATAAAACAAGACACATTAACAGGAAATTCATTTCAATCGAGACGCTATGCAAGAGAATGTATACTGCAAGACAGAGCAAAACTGGCTGCTATACTCACCAAAGATCTGCCTAAAGACAAGTTTGGATATTTGTGCTTGGAGTGAAATCTGCAAAACGTTTAGAATGGAGTGTTGATGTGTAAGCTACTTTAGTGGCAAGAAACATTTTTACTAATTTTTTTTTTAGTTGAGTATTTGATGGTGTAATGTGAACCATCGATTCGTAGTCCAATTGTACCGGCCAGTCTTAGTGGTTATGTAAGTCATAGATCATGCAATGAGTAAGCATCTCATAAGATACGCTTACTAGAATGGTTAGATTTTTTTTTTCTTGCTGATGTAAGAGAGAGAGTGCTCTTGCATTCCCCTTGTAACAGTCACAGACCTCATATTCAATGTGAAAGAATACATGAAGAAATATTCCATCTGAAAATTCTCTTATCTCCCAAAAGATATCCAAAATCCCAAAATCCAATTTCATTTCAAGTTCTTCTCCCTTACAAAACCTAAAAGTTAATCTAGCAACCTAACACTAACTCAACAGATTTCTTACTCCCTAGTTTTGGCGGTTGTTAGTACTTCCTTTCATGGTTTTGTTCGTTTTGCCGTTGAATGAAATATAACTTCACCAAAACTTTTAAAAAAGGGTGCATATCCTAACAATGTCTTTGAATTACAGCGTAAGGTCATCGCAAATGTTTCACTATAACTGCAAAGAATTAGAACTACCAGTCCTACTGAAATTGCCACTGAGGGGGAGACAATAATTCTACAAAGAGTAATTTTGGTACCGTTTGGTACGTGAGATGGGATGGGACGGAACGGAATGGGACGAGACGTACGAGACGTTTCATCTTACGTTTGGTGCGCCTAAAACGGGTGGAACTCGCTGTTCCACGAGACGAGTTTTGGGTGAATTTTTATTCCATCTCATCCCCTAGAGAGACTCGTTCCACATCTGTGGAATACAAAATTATAACATTTTAAGACAAAACACTCTCTTTCTTGTTTCCCCCGCCGCAGTCCTTACCATCCATAACTTTCTCCCCCAAACCAGAGCTAGATAACAACCTTTCAGTTTTGAACAAAGATCTCGAAGGGGGTTTTATCTCCTCTTCCGGTTCCTCAAAATTCTCAGCCTTGGTTTTCGATTTCTTTCGGAGGCTTTGAGGTATGGGGAGGTAGGTTCTTGTTTCTGGGTTTTTGTTGGATTTTGATGTCGGATTCGGGTGAGACTTGGGTTTTTGTTGGGTCGATTGTCGGTGAGTGAAAGGAAGAAGATGATAAGGAGACGGACCTGGTTCTAGAGAGGTGTGGCTCCGGCTCCCGCTCGGAGTCTTTGGAGTGGGACAGCCATGAGGTCAGGATCGGTGCCAAGGAGCTTCTCAGAAGCATGTTTATGGCTACGAAATAGGAGTTGAAAAAGGTGTCACAGATATATATATCGCCAAATTACCGATTCGAGAGGTGCCCACTTGGTTTTTTCCGAAGATTTGTTCAAAATTGGTCTGAAAGATTTCTTATTTGTCTGATTTAGGATTTGGGTTTTTCTGTCTTTTGCATGCACTGAAGAGTTTGCTGGGCGTGATGAACCTCCGTTCTGTTTCGTCCTACGCATAGCAAACATACACGGAACCTCCATTCAGTCCCATCCCGTCCTGTCCTGTCCGTCTCATTCTGTTCCGTCTCATCTCGTCTGCGTACCAAACTATACCTTTAAGAACCAGTTCCGTTCGGGAGACAGTTGAATATTAGACTTGCAAGAGGCTGCTTTCATGCTCTGACATCAACCAAATTTGAAGAAACCCTAGCTATCGGTCGGCATTAGCAATCTGTCGAGAATTCAAGCTGTGTGTTGGCAAACTTCATCAAAGATAGTGGCCAGAAGGATGAATACTTGCAGAAGAAGATTCTAAACTTATTGTGGTGAAATGATATACCTATGCCTGTTCATCTTCTTCACCCTTTTTTGGGCAAGAATGCTAGATCCACTGAAAAGTATGTATACTCGTTATGGTGAAATTAAAAATACATATAATTGCATTGAAAGCAACGTACTGAAGTTGTTGCTATTTTTCTTTCAGTGTAAAGGAGTTTCTACATAAACATGATGAAATTGCTCTTCTTTACTTAAATCCAAAAACTTATTGCTCAGATTGTTGAAGAGAATCATACAAAGTTTGTATTAAGAGTTACGTCCTGCTCTTCTTCCCTATAAAGAATGGCGGCAAAGCTGAATCTCATAACGTACCTGCAATTTAAAACAAGCGCAAGGAACATGTAGTGTTCATATACAGACTAGTCTTCCCCATAAAAGTCAACATCCCATCAATGAGGAACCATGATACAATTTCATATTTCAGACCGCACTTTCTCAATGAGCTATCTTCTGAGGATTTTGCCTGATGGTGACTTGGGGACACTGTTTATGAAGGTTACTCTTCGTAGTCGTTTGAAAATGCAACCTACTACAAGAGAAATTTTGTTATCAAGGAAATCAATTTGAATCCGAAATAATCCTTTGAAATTTCGTACTTACCTGGCTATCAATAAAGCTCTTGACATCTTCTTCGGTTAGAGAACTATTTGGCGTACGTATGCAATATGCAACGGGGACCTCACCAACTTCAGCATCATGAAGGACGGAAATAAACCCATCATTAAATTAAGTTCAAGATGAGGAGGTTAGGACAAATTTTGTATGCGTCAAACTTACGGGATGACAACCGCATCTAATATTTCAGGGTGAGAAACTAGCAGCCCTTCAAGTTCAGCTGGTGCCACCTAGCAGAGCACCAGCAAAGCAAAGAAAACAAGATTGAAAAATTACAGATGCGTAGAGTGTATGTATCCGTTATGAGAAAAGGTAAACATAAAGATAATAATTAACTTTTAATCGAATTCTGACAGCATTAGCATCCATCATTGACCAAATTTTCTCGTTCCGTAGACAACTATGTTAAAGGAAAATTGGCATGGGATCAATGTTCGTTAATTGTTATTAAAAAATAGCTTTGCAGAGACGACCAGCAGAAATTTCATGCATTAATTGTTTAAACCCTAGCAGAAGAATTTACCTGGAAACCTTTATACTTGATGAGCTCTTTGATTCGATCAACTACATAAAGTAGTCCGTCTTCATCAATGTATCCAAGATCTCCTTCATAACAATACAGCAAAACGGTCTAGGCTATGAAATTGAGAAGAAAACAATGAGCGGGAAGAGAGAGATTTGAGAGATAGAGAAAGTAAAGCTTTGTATATTTCACATTGAAAACCAAATGACTCTTACAATATGGTTATATAGCAACCATGCTTACAACAACAATGTCTATATTGCCCTCTAACAATCTAACTCTAACTAACTACAATCACAACTAACTCAATCAATTACACATTGACAAGTGTCATCATCTTAGCTTTATAATTGTCAACATCTTAGTATATCCATTACTCCCCCCTCAAACTTAGCTAGGAGCTCCTAGACTAAGTTTGTGACAATGTCGAATGAAGACTGGACTATGCAGTCCTTTAGTAAAAACGTCTGCCACTTGGTCTTCAGTTGGAATGTATTGGACTTTCAAGTCACCCTTTTGAACCTTTTCTCGAACAAAATGATAATCGATGTCGAGATGCTTTATCCGAGAATGAAAAACAGGATTTGAAGTCAAAGCTAGTGCAAAAAGGTTATCACAATGTAGACATGGATGTTCTAATATAGTTTCATGAATGTCTTTGTGTAATGACCTTATCCAATACACATCTGCAGCACAATGTGCAAAAGCCTTGTATTCTGCTTCTATTGAGCTCCTGGAAACAGTGGATTGTTTCTTTGATTGCCAGGAAATTTGATTGGAACCTAAAAAGACCACATAGCCAGTTATTGGTCTTCTTGTGTTTATATCCACAGCCCAATCTGAATATGAATATGCTAAAATATTAAACTCAGAAGACTTGGCATATCTCAAATCGCATGTCAAAGTACCCCATAAATATTTTAGAATTCTTTTGACCCAATGGTAATGAAGCTCTGTAGGATTAGTCATAAACAACAAAGCCCCACCCCTCTTTTCTCCCTTTAATGAAAGAACCTCGTCCCGCTTCCTATTCATTTGTGGGTTAACCTACCATATTAACTGAGTGTGCTATGTCAGGTCTAGTAAAGGTAAGGTAATGTAGAGCTCCTATAATGCTTATGTAGTGAGTTAGATATGTAACAAGTGTGCCTTCATCAATAAGTAATTGAGTATGTGGCTTAGCTAGTGTAGAAGTAGGTTTACAGGTCTCCATTCCTACTTTCTTGAGGAGTTCCTTGATATATTTTGATTGATTGATAAACAAAGATCTATCTTTCTCATATTGAATCTGTAATCCCAAAAAATATATGAGCTGCCCCATATCCTTGAGATCAAATACCTCAACAAGACTTCAAATTACACACTGAACTTTTGCAAAATTTGACACACTTAGGATAATATCATCCACATATAACAAAAGCAATATAATATCACCATTGTCAACTTTAATGAACAAAACAAACTAGAATAAGATATTGATGTGGTAAACCCAAGGGCAGGTAAAAAACTAGTAAACTTGGAATTCAAAGCTCTAGGAGCTTGTTTAAGGCCTTATAAAGACTTAACAAGCCTGCAAACATAATCTGGGTACTTTGAATCTACAAAACTTTATGCCTGCTTCATATAAACCTCTTTTTCAGGACCACCACCATGTAAGAAAGCATTTTTAACATCCAATTGCCTTAGATTCCATCCATATTGTGTTGCTAATGCCAGAACCAACCTTATAGTTGTATGTCTCACCACTGGACTAAAGGTTTTTGAGAAATCCCACCCTAGTTTTTGATTGAATCCTTGAGCAACTAGTCTTGCTTTGTATCTTGACACAATACCATTAGGGTTCTTCTTAACTTGGTACACCCATTTATTCCCAATTACAGCCCTATCACATGTGGAGGTACTAGCTTCAAAGTTCCTTGTGCCCTTAGAGAATCAAACTCATCTTGCATAGCATTTTCCCACTGTGTAAAGCTGAAGCAGCTTTATAATTCTTTGGTTCCTTAATCTCATGTACATCAACCAAGAATGAAAAACCATTTAAATTACATGTATTCTCTGTATCATCAATTATATTCATCAATTATAAGGAGGTCAACTCAGGTAATGTAGCAAGAAATGCTGCATACTTTTTCCTTGATATGGTATTTGTTTGAAGTCTTGTTTGTATACTAGTAGGTTTAGTTATGTCCAGAGACTTATTGATATGCTCAAAATCATGAGATACACTATGGGTTGAAGAACATTGAGATATTGGGAGTAGTACATGAAGTTGGGATGGATTCAGGATAGGAAGCAAATGAGATGTATCATTGTCATGGGAAAAAGTATGGCCTGATGAAGAATGTTCTACAGTTGTACTTTGACTTTTCATAGTGAAATCCCCAGAATTACCAAGAGATGTAGAATTGTTATCAAACTCATTCACTGATCGAGTTGATCTTGTCCTCGAGTTAGTGTGAGACTCTAAATCCACTCTATGATTAGAAATTGGAATTGGAATTACTGTAGTGGATGATGTTATTGAACTTGGCATGGACTGTATAACCATTGAATCACACTGCCTTAGAAGAAAAGGAAACATAGTCTCATCGAGAATCATGTCTTGAGATAACACACTTCTTGGTACTCATATTGTAATAAAATACACCTTTATATCTTATGGAATGCCCCAAGAATACACATCTTTTAGTTCTCACTTGCAACTTATTGGAATTATGAGAAACACAGAATGAGCACAAGCTAGATACTAAAACTTAAGAGATAAGCCAACAGTTGTTATCAATGTGATAGTAGTTTATGTGTATCTGTTTCCTCTCAGCAATTCCATTTTGCTAAAGGGTATAGGGACAAGATATCATCTGTTGTATTCCTTGAGTTTTCAGAAATGTAGTGAAGGATTTGTTTGTGTACTCTCCTCCATCATCACTCTAAAAACATTTGATCCTAGTCCCAAACTGAGTAACTATCATGTACATAATTGTACAAAGATTGTAAACACATCATATTTATTGCACAGAGGGTATATCCAAACATATCTTGTATATTCACGCACAAATGTTACATAATATATGTACCCTTCTAAAGATTTTACAGGTGATGGGCCCCAGATATCTGAGTATACTTTTCCAAAGGAATCAAGCAATGATCAACTTTAGAAGGAAATGGAGTTCTAGACATTTTTCCTTTCAAACAAGGAATAAAGACATTATGATTCTTAACTAAAGACACATTTGCATTTGATTGCCTTAGCATTTTGGACATTGTTTCATTTGATGGATGCCCTAATTTTTTATGCCACACATTTGATTTGACTAGCTAACTAAATAAATCACCTAAATTCTGATAAACTAACTGCAACCCCTAAGATTGATGAACAATTGGTATGTGAAACAGCTCTTGTGGTATACTCTTCCCTTGATACAGTGTATCCCTTGTTTTCTTGTCTTGCACAAAGAATTGAGTTTCATCACAAATGAACCAACTGGTATTATCAGCACATAACTGTTTCACAAATAACAAACTTCTAGCAATTTTAGGCACGTGTAACACATTCTTTAAAACCAAAGAATGAGAATTTGTGTTAAGAGAAGTAGATCTAATGTTTTTTTTTATCAACAACTCAGGGCCATTTCCAATAGTAATCTTGTTAGGACCTTCAAAAGGTTGCACTTGAGTCAAGGAATTGATGTCTGTAGTCATATGGTGAACCAATATCAACAATACAAGGATCATTTGGATGAAATTGTGATGTTTGATATGCTGCCACTGCATTAAGACAATGAGGTGGTGGCTACCCTTGATAAGTGTAATTGCCTATATGAAAACATTCCAGAGCTGAGTGTCATTTTTACCATAGATTTGACATTCCAGCATAAATCCTTGAAAAAAAGAACCATCGTTCCTTTGAAAGCAATTTGCTGATGTATAGCCCATTTTGTTATAAATCTAACACTTAATGACAACATTAGTTCTACTTTGAGTGCTACCAGACCAATTGCCACCATTACTTCCCCTAAAACCACCAAAATTAAACCCTTTTCCTTTGTAGCCACCATTATTTTTTAAATTGTTATTTCCTCTGTATGTAGATCCAGAATGAAAGCCATTTGTAGGAAACTTGGACCAGAATTATTGTTATTTCGCTCAACAAACCCATAGCCGTATGACATTAAGGAAAGAATGGAGCTGGTTGAATTGGTGCAAAACTAGGAAGAATGTAGGCTTCAGGAGGAAATGGAATTGGAACTGGCACAGAGTTGTAGTTGTAAGCACCATGAATAATGACCCTTGCAGTTGTAAAAGGAATATGACTATGACCTTGTGGATTTGAAGTTGAACCAGAAGCCCCAGAATTAGTACCAGAAGAAGTACTTGCAGAATTAGAGCCCTAACTATAAAGTGCAGACATATTCTGTGTTAACAAAGAAATGTCCCCTTCAAGTTCTTTCTCAGCCCCAAGATGTTAAGCTCTAAATTCTTTTAGAGTAATTGATGATTCTCTTGCTAAAATGACAGTTCTAATAATGGCATACTCTTTTTGTAATCTAGCAAGACCAGCTACCATTACATCATTGTCAGATACAAATTCACCTGCAACACTTAGTTGTTCTCTTATATTTTTCAACCTCAAAAGGTACTTATCAATAGAATCATACCCTTTTTAAATGGTATGGAGTTCAATCTTTAGATGATTTACCCTTGATTTTGACAGAAAAGCATATCTGTCAACTAATTTAGACCAAGCCCTATTTACAATTTTACATCAAAGCACATATTCCATAGCTTCATCAGATAATGTTGTTAGTAACAGACTAAGTAAAGCCATATCAGTTCACTCCCGATCAAGAAAAGCTTGTGTTATCACCTTGTTACCCCAGTTTCTGTATGAATTATCTATTTTTGGTGGACACAGTTGTGATACAAAATGACCAAATAGCTTGTGGCCTTTCAAAACAGCCGTAAATTGAAAAGCCCATTTTGAGAAATTATCATCTTTCAGCTTTATTGTAAGCATACCCAACAAATTCTCCACCTTAACCACTGAATTAGACAATTTCACAAATCTGTAAAAAAATATAGAGAAAAAAAAAAAAAAAAAAAACACACAGCAACACTGCAAGATTTTTCTTCAACTAGAAACAATGATACTTTGTCTGCATACACTATATAGAAAGATTGATACTTTCTTAATACTCAAGAAAGAATGGCACTTTCTTGATAAAACTTCACTTTATGTTTAAGAACATGAAAGTTTGAACAGAAATCCCAATTTGCCAGATTCAATCACAAATTTGTAGATACCAAGTATACTAGATGTAATCAAACTATATACTGAACCACTAACAAGAAATTGAATTGTGTAGTATGAAAGAAACAATATCACCTAATCAAATGAATTTGAAGACCTTCAAGAACGCAGAAAACTCCCAAAACTTCTTCAAAAATCTAGATTGCGAACACATAGAATTGGAGATTAGAAACCAAAAATCGTAGCGGAACTCCTCAAGATCGGATATGACTGTAAGGAATAGCTGGTGATGAAACCATCATAACAATACAACAAAAATGTGTAGGCTATGAAATTGAGAAGAAAACAATGAGCGGGAAGAGAGAGATTTGAGAGGGAGAGAACGTAAAACTTTGTATATTTCACATTGAAAACCAAATGACTCTTACACTATGGTTATATAGTAACCATTCTTACAACAACAACTTCCATATTGCCCTTAACAATCTCCCTCTAACTAACTACAATCACAACTAACTCAATCAATTACACATTGACAAGTGTCATCATCTTAGCTTTACACTTGTCAACATCTTAGTATATCCATTACTCATGTATGTACCTAACCATCTTTATCTATAGTCTCATTGATGGCATGTGGGTTGTTGAAATACCCTGAAATGAGTTTAGTAATCATGGTATTTTTTTAGCAGAAACCCTATGAAACACTAAATTAACTTGAACAAATATCCTACTAAGATCTACACAAGAGGCAATAATCCGGGACATGCTTGGATAGCTCTGGAATAGTGTAGATCAGATTGGAGGTGGTGGTAATAACGTCGGATGCAATAATCCCGAAGAAACAAATAGGGAATTAGATTGAGTTGGGGACGAAAATGAGGATGACGTCGTTTTTCATGATTCCTAGATTGATTAAGCCATGGGAGACCTGGATAACTTTGGACTTGAACTCTGAGAATGACAAGGTGTCGGAGGACTTGTCGTCGATAAGCGCAAGCTTGTGGGAGTAAAATGAGGAGTTTATGAAGAGGAAATAGATCATTCAAAGATTTTGGTCTTTGGGTAGGACAAACGGCAGGTAAAGTGATCAAAAAATGCCATCGCTGCCGAGCCCAGATTTTTCCATTAAACATTGTGGTGGAGATGTCCAAATGAGTAAATGTGATTTTGGGTTTCTGGGATTTAGATAAGGATTTTATAGGGGATTTTGTTGGAGGTGATTGGTGATGGAGTATCGTCCGTTACATATTTATGGCAAAAGGGAGGGGAGGAGTAGGGAGGGAGGGGAAGGAAAACAGGGGAGAATCCTCATCCTTATTTATTTCACGAGGCTTAAGGTAAACATGAAACAAGGAAGGTGTACGACGTTCACCCCACCTCAGAATTTGAGCAATCGTTGGCCAACCATTGAAGAACTTGAAGGGTTCATGAGCAATATGCTAAAAGATATGTAATCATGCATAGAATTACAGAATCTTCGACTTTGAGTTAGGAGGCCACTGCAATTTATGGTCCCTTCGTCGTCCGTTTTTCACACTCTAGAATATGTATGGCAAAATAAATTAGGAGTTTGCTCTCCATCTCTACTAGTTTTCACCTTCGAATTAGAGCTGTTTGCACCAAAAATGTGCACTATTTTACTTATTAAGGCCATTCGAGCAAGATAGGGCATTTAGAGGACTACTGTGCAAAAATGCTAACTTGGAAGATATTTGGCTGCATCCATAGTTTGACATTAACATAATGTTTTTCCCTTTTGTTTGGGTGGTGATGGTATGCCAAAAGCTTTATTGAATCAAAACAATTGCATGTTTTCTCATTGCAAGTCGATTGGAAGGCAACACGTAGATATTCGGGCAATGGACATATGGTGAAAGAAGCCAACTTGCTTCTTTTAATTATTATTTTATTACAAGTGGGAGATGGACATGTGGTGGAAATGCAAGCCTACCTATTTTAATATTATTTCATATGCAAGCTAGTAGTGGAGTTTTATCGAGCAAGTTCAATGTTCTCAGCAAAAGGGCTCTCTCAGATCTCTATATAAAGAAGCAGAGGCACAAGGATTATGGACACTCAAACAATCAATCAAGCAACTCTACTCAAATTAACTCCTCAATTTCCTTGTAGACATTTACTTTTAGCCAAGCACCCTTTACTTTCCTTGTTTTTAGCTCTGCTGCTCACTCAGTTGTATCGATCTTCTTTGTATTTTTATTTACAACCTTCAAAGCCATTCCCCAAACCACCAGAAATTGCCACAAGACTAGAGCAACTTACCCGATCCATCGGGAACAAGTTTGAACCTTGTATTTCGCATCCCTATGTACTTATAATGCTTTGTACTTTGAATAATTACATTTCTGTACAACTCATTTCCAGTCATTTAGTTTACAAGCAATCTACAATACCGGTCATTTACTTTTTTCTGTCATTTCCACTTCCAGCAACCTTGTCATTTTCATCTTGTTACATCTCTCCACATAAGTAAAGTTTTTATCGTTAAGGCAAAGAAAGAACCTTGATTTGAGCCACTCTCACTCAATGGCACAATCTTTTAGCCAGAAGTCGAACTTAGGCATAATCTCAATCATTCAGATCACGTCTACTAGCGGCATCTAGTAGTGCAAGCTCGCACTCGCCAGTTTCTTGTTCGAGCAAATTCTCGGAATGCCCACGAGGCCCATGGCGAATTTAGGGGGCGAACAAATTGGCACGCCCGATGGGATACTTATATAGAGTTGGATCATGAACAATCTTTATGTTCATGGTTTTTCTCAACATGCTTTCGACCATTATGATTTGGAGCATAAGGAGGATGACGGTGTTGAAAAATGCCCAAGCTATGGCTATAAAGAAAATCACATGGAGCCAACCTATGAGCTGCCAACTTATGGGTACATGGCTGGAGAGTAGTCAAGTCCCATGGAATATGATTGTCGGTCAACTAATGGCTATTAACTAAATAATAATAATAATCTTGAGGTTTGGCCAATTTATGGCCATGATGAAAGTTATTATTCTTTTGATGACAATTTCATTTATGAAAACTATGATACGCCAACAAATGGCTTTGAGTTTCAAAATACTTTTAATGGGTACATAGAGCCAATCTATAAGATACCAACCATTGATCATCCAGATGAAGAGTTTTACAATGAGGATGAGGGCAAATTAGAGGAGAAGGTGTCTAAACTCCATGTGGCAAACATCGAATACAGTGAAAAGGTGATCAAGTCTTTTGAAAGGATGGAGGAAAGCTACACAACTTTATGAGAAACTGTGCGAAAGTTGATAGATAAAATGTGTTAAATCCCCTCTTCAAAACAAACTCACCCTACTACAACAAGGAAGAACAAATCATACACATTGATGAAAGCCAAACAATGACCCCAATCCATGAAAAATCCATGAAAATGGATTTGGTTGTAGGAGAACAAGTCAACTTGTCGAAACTGATAACGATTAAAATGGAGTTTATGGCTAGTAAAGGCAAAACACCTATGCTTGGGGGGCTCGAACTCAGACCTCATGTGGAGCCCGAAGAAGAAGAAAAGAGCTTCTATACTGTTCTCCGCCAACACAAGTATGTCGCCCATGCCGAGATCTCAAGGGGGACAAAGCTTGGAGTGAAACATGAATGGCCTCCTCCTATGGTTCCCAAGCTACAAGGTATGGCCAATTTAAATGGTGGATCTGATTTCTCTACACTCAATTATAAAAAGAGAAAAAGGTTTGAGTGTTAAGAGAAATAAAATTTGGACAATCAAGAGGATTCACCCAGTATGCCCAAATAGGGCTTATTTTTGTTGTTTTCTCTTTTGCCTGTAGTAGGTTCCCTCCATCTTTCTTTTCCTTGCTTTTTCTCGTTTTCCCTTCCTTTTTCTTCTCTCTTCTTTTCTTTTTCTTTCTTTCTCTCTTTTAGTTTTTTGTTTTTCTTTTTCCCGAATGGGCTTTTGCTTGCTTTTTGATTCCAAAAAACAACAAAAAGGGCATAAAAGGAAAAAAAAATATAAAAAAATATAGCCTTTTTCACTTTGCCCGAATGGGCATTTTTGTTGCCCGACATGGGATTTCCTTTAGTTTTATGTTGCCTGAATAGGCTTATTTTGTGTTGTCTTGCTTTCAATTTCCATGGGCATTTCCATGTGTTGCCCGAATGAACTATATATGTATATATCTCTACTAATTAATAAAACACTCATTGTCAACCAAAATCTTATAAAATTACCAGTTTAATCCTCTAATTAAAACAGAACATGAATAAGAAATATGAGGCAGAAATGTAATTTCACATAATCAAATTTTGCCTTTTTTTTCCTGAAGCCTCACCTTCATGTAATTTTAACATATCTCTAATAAATAAAATAAAATAAAAAATAAAAAAAACTTCCCACTTCCACAGTCTCTGTCATTCTCTTCCTCTCTCCTTCTATTTCAAAAACAAAAATAAAAAAATTTCTCACACACTTTGTGTGTGCCCATATGCTTTTATTAAAAACAAAAGACAAAAACAAATGTTAAATAAATAAGATAAAATCTGGGTAGTTTGCCCGGGAGGGCTTTGTCCTTTTTAGTTTTCTTGTTTTGATTGTCTGGCAAGTCTGCCCTTTTTCCTTTTTTCCAGCTTGCCCGATATGGGCTTTGTTTTCAGAAGGGATACCCTCTGAATCCCTTCCACCTAATCTTCCTCATCAAAAAATCTAGGCCCTTGAAATTTGATCTAACGGCTAAAAATACGGGTTCACTTTAAAAGTTATAATAACTTTAGCTGTTGGATTAAATTTCAAGAGCCTAGATTGTTTGATGGTGATGATTAGGTGGAAGTGATCCGAAGAGGATCCCTTTCCTTCTTTGTGTGTTTCTTATACTGTTACAAAGAAAAAGATAAAAATTAAAAATTCCAAAAACCATAAAAAGACTTTGTTCTTGCTTTCATTTTATTCTTATTATTCTTCTCTTTCTTTGTTTCTTTTTCCATTTTCTAGTAGCTTGAACTGGGTTCTATGGTGTGTATACAAAAAATAGAAAATATAAAGATATGGGCAGTTTGCGAGTAGCCATTTTTACCCTTCTTTCCACTTTTCTCTGTACAATGAATGTATTTAGCCCGAACCCAAAAAGTTGAAATTGGAAAGCCATCTAATGGCTATATCTTCCATAAATTCCGCTCAGATTCATGGAATTTGAGGCTTTATAAACTTCAAAATCATGGTTTTCATGTGAAAAATTCTATCAAAGAGCTTCTCAATGGCTATGACAAGAAAAGCATGGCGTTATCTTGCCCGATTGGTGGTGCCCGATGGACCCATAGTTATGCTTGACAAGCATGGCATTTTCCCTACTGATTTTCACATCGTCGCAACAGACTCCGCATGCTTCCCCAACTCTCACTAGCACTCACGACCAAGGCTCGGGCTACTTCGGTAACTACCATTGACGGCTACAGCAAGAGCTTCTGATTTGGCTACTATTAATTATTGGGGACCAGCTTTCATGGGTGAGAAAGTAGTAAAATGGAGCTTTATTTAAAAATGGATTCCCAAATCAATTTGAACGGCAAAAGCTGGAGGAAGATAGCAGAAAATTGGTGTTGTAGTTTGCCCAACTGGGTTTCCTTTGCATTTGTTTGACAATCTTTCACTCAAATATAGCTGGGGGGCTTTATAAAAAGTCAAAGTCATGGTTTTCTATAGAAGATCTTGTCACAGAGCCTTTCAAATCTCAACGGCTATTACAGGGGGGCATGAAATTATGTTGATGTTGCCCGAGGAAGCTATAATCTTGCATGATGAGCATGACATCCTCTTTGCTACAGTTTGTTTAGATGTTATTAATCAGACATGAGGCCCCATGTTTGATCTGGCAAACGCATTTGAGGTGTTCTTGTCATAACTGCTGTATCCCAGTCCCTCTGACCCTTTAAACGAAGAATTGGTTTTCGCTTCAAAGAGGTGTTACCAAGTTGCTTACAAAGAGTTAAAGGCTTGAAGGGGATTGTGAAAATTGCAACGACTCCTCCAATAGCTAACCCCGCTCTCTCTTTCACATGAACTCAGCTCACTTCATCCCAACGATTCAACTCGGCAATGACGATTACGAATGCTCCAAGTTCACTCTTCCGAGTTCGTATTTTCACAAGGACTTATCATCCTCGCTTGGGCTTTGTTAGAAATTGTTTCAGCTTTTGGTGTTGCTTTGTGTTCCCATATGTGCTCATTAACGATGTGATCTTGCTTTTGGTTTCAGATCTAAATTGTTTCCGAGTAATTGACGGAGACGGTGATATCTGAGCTTACATGAATATTGAGGAAGGTTCAGTGGTTGTCGATGAATAAGTTCTTGGGTTTTTTTATGTGATATCCATCATTGAAGCGAGTGAACACTATGATCTACTCAAAAAGACCATCAGTATCTCCATCGAGTGCACCTTTGGCTACATTAGTGTCCCACTCCCATAGACGCTGGAAAAAACATTTCTTGCCACGTGCTACGCCAGTTGCTCTATCTCCCACACACCCTCATTTTTATGGAGAAATTTTTCATTGTGACCGGAAGTACACCACATGTTTTTTATATAAATGGTGGTAAATTTTATTTTAAAGTTATTAACTTTTTAACACACACATATCCCATAATTTGTATCTGGACATGTAGTATATCACCCCATATTCGGTTACATTGAAAAATCTCTCCTTTTTATGGTCCTTTGATAACTGATGGTCATTCCTCTGTAGCTTCTCGATTGTCAAAGCCATCCATGAAGAATGGTGGCTTGGCACCTCCCCTTGCTGGCTTTAAGAATATCGCCTAAACACAATCGAATGTTGGTACAATTCCTTTTGGTTTAGAAAAGCGCCCGCCCACTCCTTCCATTTCTAACTGTTGCAAATCAGACATGGTACTAAGACAGGGAAGTCAGGGTTGCCAATGTGCTTATCCCATAAAGCTTGACATTCTCCTCTGAAATGTTTCACAAAATCCTAATTGGAATCTTTTTCTTGAGGAACTAGCTTCCGAGCTTCATTTGCAAGTTTCTCAAATAGAGCTGATTTATGTACTCGGATTATCAAGATTAAATATTTCAAAGGATATTACTCCTAGTTCAGGACTCAGTTTCTCTACGAGTGATGCGTCTGCATAAGGTTAAATTGAACCCTGCATTAGTGGGCAATTACAAACTTGGTTTAAGCCTATCATGCTCCTGTTATTATTACATCACTAGTGGAAGCCCTAGCAAATCCATCCCTGACTAGTACATTCTTAAATGCTTCAGATAAAAGGAGGCATTCACATTGGAATCTCATTATTGGTATTGGCGTTGGCATACTGTTCATTACCATTATATATGTGCTCATACTTTATTTGTGCACATTCCGTAGACTAAAGCTTCTCTTATAGAGACAGCCTTTGAAAAGCAGATGACTGTTGATACAGCACCAGCAGCAACAACAACTATATCAACAACAGCAACAAAAGCTTCTGATTTTGCTTCCATTGATTATCGAAGACATGTTAGCCACCAGCTTTGATGGGTGAGAAGTAGTAAATGGAAGCTTTGTTTGGATTTAGGTTTTCAAATCAAATTGAATAGTTGGCTGGAGGAAATGTGGAGAAATTTGCTTTTGCAGCTCGCTTGAATGCTCGACAGGGCTTTATTGGCATTTGGTTGAAAGTTATTTCTCTCTCTTTCTTTTTTATTATTTCTTTTTCTCTCTCTTATGTTCCATTTTGCCAATGAGACTTAGTTGCTGAAGAATCAGCAGCACCTCCTATTAATCACAAATCAGGCATTTTTTATCATCTCTGTAACCACCAAGGATGCTCTCATGTTTATTGTTGGTATCATTGAGAAGGAATATAAGCCAGACATCAACATTTTTTCCAATGCCAGTTGCACTACCAACTGCCTTGCTCCCCTTGCCAAGGTTATCAACGACAGAATAATCGATAGCCGGTGGACAAGGACGACAACGATGATGGAGTCAAAGACTGCAACTGTGGCCACAGAGGATTGCCTGATTGGATATCTTGCCTGATAAGCTGTTTGCACAATGAGTTGTTAACTGATGGAACTATTATCTTGCTCGACAGACATGTCGTATTCTCTGCCACTTTTTCACATCGTTTCCAATGGACTCCGTGGGCCTTATCAAACCTCAATAATGCTTACGATCAGATCTTATCCTACTTCAGCAACCACCATCAACAGCCGTGACAAGAGTTTTTGCTGATTTTAATTATATTGGTGACCTGTTAACCACCAGATTTTATATGTGTTCGCTTAAGTTTGTGGTGGAGAAGTAGAAAGTTCGAGCTTCATTTAAATTTGGGTTCCCTGCCCAAACTAAAAAGTTAAATATAGAGGAGCATTGAAAAGTCAAAGCTGCACTTTACAATCATGGCTTGATGGCTTCCATTCAACATGCCTTTACGTTATGGTGGACTTTCAATGCATGTTCCCATTTGAACGTGGAGGGCCATGCAAAGGAATGATAAATTTTTTTTTTAAAGAAAACTAATAAAAAGGGCTTGAAAACTTTGAGTTTTAACGATAAGTAAAAAATAAAGGGTAAAGTGAATAGTATCAGGATTGACGTTTTAATGTAAAAATGTGGTTTTTCTTTAAAGTGAACAGTATCAGGAGCTTTTCGTTAAAATTCCCTTTTTTTTTTATGCTGCAAGTTCATACAAGCTTCTCAATGGCTTCACAAACCATGCATTATTCCCGTAGCTATGAAAGAAAATATGGCTTGGTGGCGAGGCTTTTTCCATGTGTTCTTCATGCTCAATGTCTCTTATGCCTATTATCATCAAACTTCTGGAAGAACCTATTAGAGTTGTATGTTTTACAAACTTTGCTCAAATTTGTAAAACTTGGGAGGCTTCTATTTGCACCTAAAATGTGCACAATTTTACTTATTAAGGCCATTCGAGCAAGATAGGGCATTTGGAGGACTATTGTGCAAGAATGTTAACTTGGAAGATATTTGGCTGCATCAAATGGGATAGTTTGACATTAAAATAATGTTTTTCCCTTTTGTTTGGGTGGTGAAGATGTGCCAAGAGCTTTGTTTAATCAAAACAATTGCATGCTTTCTCATTGCAAGTGGATTGGAAGGTAACACGTAGACATTCGGGCAGTGGACATATGGTGAAAGAAGCCAACTTGCTTCTTTTAATTATTATTTTATTGCAAGTGGGAGATGGACATGTGGTGGAAATGCAAGCCTACCTATTTTAATATTATTTCACATGCAAGCTGGCAATGGAGTTCTATCGAGCAAGTTCAATGTTCACAACAAAGGGGCTATCTCAAATCTCTATATAAAGAAGTAGAGGCACAAGGATCATGGACACTCAAACAATCAATCAAAGAACTCTACTCAAATTAGCTCCTCAATTTTCCGGTAGACATTTACTTTTAGCTAAGCAACCTTTACTTTCCTTGTTTTTAGCTCTACTGCTCACTTAATAGTATCAATCTCCTTTGTATTTTTATTTACAACCTTCAAAGTCATTCCCCAAACCACCAGAAATTGCCACAAGACTAGAGCAACTTGCCCGATCCATCAGGAACAAGCTCGAACCTTGTATTTGGCATCCCTTTGTACTTATAATGCTATGTACTTTGAATAATTACATTTATGTACAACTCAGTTCCAGTCATTTAGTTTACAAGCAATCTACAATACCAGTCATTTACTTTCTTCTATCATTTCCACTTCCAGCAACCTTGTCATTTACATCTTGTTACAGCTCTCCACATAAGTGAAGTCCTTATCTTTAAGGCAAAGAAAGAACATTGATTTGAGCCACTCCCACTCAATGGCACAATCTCTTGGCTAGAAGTCGAACTCAAGCACAATCTCAATCATTTAGATCTCGTCTACTAGCAACATCTAGTAGTGGCACGCTTGCAGCCGCTAGTTTCTTGGTCGAGCAAATTCCTAAAATGCCCACAAGGCCCATGGCGAATTTAGGAGGCGAACAAGAGCCAGTCACTCGCATTAAGGGTACACCTCTAAAATCTCCAACTCCTTACCTTTTAATTTCATCCAATATTTTAATCTGATGTCACAATAAAAACTAGAAGGAAAAAAAAAATATTGTTTAAGGTGTTTTTGGATTTCTGTTATTATTATCAATATTCTACACTGTGAAAACAAGAGAGAATTTGAAATCGAAACGCTAATTTTTAATTTCGTCCAATATTTTAATCTGATGTCAAAACTTACCCAGATAAAAACTAGAAGAAACAAAATTAGTGTTTAAGGTGTTTTTAGATTTTTTTTACTGAAAATTTGACTTTAGCCCCTGAAACTGAAGTTTCTTTACATAAAACCTGACATAGTCTTTTTATCTGAATAAAACCCAATGACTAGGCTCCACATAAGTAAATTCATTAATTTTGTTTGCCTTTACACATTTTACATTTTTCAGATGCCTAAAATACCCCTAATTACCGTTTTGATGTAGATATTTAATTCTATGCAGATTTGAAGGGAGAAATTAATAAAAAGAAATGTATTAATGTTTAAAATCATTGCATTAATATATCAAAACAAATTGTATGTTAAGGCAAAAAAGAACTAATAATGTTATACTTTCCTTAAGAGTTTGTACTTGTTTTTTAAATTTGCATAAAATTAGACAATTTTAATTTAATCTTGTCATTTTCTTATCAAATGAAAATTTGCAAGAGCACTATAAAATAATTTACCTATATTTAAAAAATATAGGTAAATTATTTGGACATGTGCATTAGTAATAAATTTGCCCTGTATAAGTAATGATACATGCAAAATAATTTACTCCAGGGTACCCTCTTGGATTAGCGTACGTCATCTTCTTGACATTAATAAAGTCGCTATCATTTCAACTCAAAAAAAAAAAAAAATTACTTATAGAATAAAAAATGTTATTTGATTCAAAATAAATTTATCTATATTTTATATGATAATATAGGTAAATTTTTCCACACATATATATTAGTAGTAAAATATGCCCAATATATATAATAATGCATGAAAATAATTCATCAACAAATAAGGGAAATTTGATTAAAAATTAATATATCTACTACTTTTTGTTTATGAATTTCAATTTCTTTTTTTATATTACAAACATAATGTACCTACAATATAATTTACCTATTGTTTAATCTTATAAGAAAATAATGTATCTACTATTTTATTTATTTATTTAGTTTTTTGTCGAACATGTAGTGTTTTATTTTAATGGAGATAATTTGTCTTGGTTTAATTTTTACGAAATTATTTAGGCACTGTTTAACTTTCCCAAAATAATGGAACTACTATTTTAATTTACCTACAAAATAAATACTATTTGATTCAAAATTAATTTACTTATATTTTACATATAAATATAGATATATTATTTTTAACAAGCATATATGATAACAAACAAAAAATGCCTAATGTATGTAATAATCTAGGTAAAATAATTTAACTACAACATAAAAGAATATTAATTGGTTTTTTGTTGTTTTATAAAACAATATTATTATTTAATGCAAAATAACTGATTGTACAAAGGATTTTTCTTTCCAAACGAAAAATGTGCCCATAAATTGTTTATGAACATAGCTAAATTTACATATATATATATATATATATATATATATATTCCTAATGTTTATCATACAAGAAAGGTAAAATTTCCATATGGGGTTAATTGCTAATCATAATTAGGGTGGGTAATAATATTTCTTGACATAACTAGAGTTTTGTGGCATAAGTTGTAAATATGTGATGACAATTGGTTACATATTTGTCTACATGGTACTCTATTTGAAATTTGGGTTTTATTTAGAAGTTTAATATTACGTGGGTTTTTGTTTGGAAAATAAGAGTTTCAAGGGTCTTTTTCTAAAGAACCCTTTTTTTTATTACTATCAGTATTCAACACTTAGAAAATAAAAGAATGTTTGAACCTAAAACGTAGTAGATTAAAGAAGAAGAGTCTAACCATCAAGACAATTCACTTTTGAAAAGACACATAATATCCAATTTTGGTAAGTTGTAACGAAAATTATGATCATTCCTCCCTTTTTGTATGTTTTGTCCTTATGGCTAGCTCCCCCTCACTGTGGCTTTGTCTCACAAGCGTTCATGTCGAAGTGTGGAGTTAAAATTTATGAGTTGAAATTATTTACGGATCTCTGTGTTTAGACAACAGGATCTAGAAATTTGGACTATTTGATTTAAATTATGTGGTCATCATTAGCCTATCTCTTAGCCCACCCCATAGAAAACGAAGCCTTTGAACAATCTGGATCTCTCTCTCTTAAACAGCTCGGATTTCTGGGTCCGGTTGCTCCCGACACAAAGATCTAGAGAGAATCTCAACTCGGAATTCACATAGGGGTGGACTAATTTGTTTTTCTTGTAGTATGAAGTGAAATTTAGGTGTTTGGGTAGGCTAAATTCCTATTTTTTGCAATGTTAGGCTTTAATTTTTCCACCACATGCTTACTTTAACACAAAAATAAATAACAAATGTTATTAACACTCTAAAAATTTATTTTGCTCTCCAAACTTTCTATAATTTGAAGAAAAATACATTTGTGAGCAGTCATATATAATAGAATTTTTTTAAATGCTAATAACAGTTCCCAAAAAAGTTTATCTTTGAAAACTTGGGTATGCTAAAGCCAACCCTTGGTCCAGTGTCTCTCGTTCTAGCCGTGTTATTTCACACATAAAAAGTCTCACTTCAAGCTTACCGAAATTTTGATTTGAGTTCATTTATGTGTTTGCTAACGATGTAAGTCTTTGTTTAGTTCACCTCGTAAAAATGGAGAGTGGTATTAGATTTGCATTTCAATTTTTTCTTGTAATTACTTTACTCCTTGGCAATCTTTTAGAGGAGCGCACGTATTATAATTTTCTCCTCCATACCTTAATGCGTATTTGTAGGTCGTTCTTTTGGCAACGAGTTATGAGAGAGCTTCGAGGAAAGTGAAAAACAAGTCTTATATCCTCCATGAGATTTATTAAAGTGCTCTTTTTAGTTTGTATATTTTCAATATATACTTTTTGGTATTCTCTAAACTTTTACAGGAATACAAATACAAAAGGTTATTGTCAATTATCGATAAACTTCCCCCTTCTCAGAGTCAAGTTCTACTCAAATTTAATTTGTTGAAGACTGAATTCACATATTACTTCAAATTTGACAATGATGACCAGTTAAATCAAGACTTCAAGGGGAGTCCCTCATCAAACGGAGTTATTCATCGTGGGATCTTAGACAATATATATAGGCTATTCCGGATATAACAGCATTATGTTTTTTTCTCTTTGACCAGGCTTTTATCCCATTGAGTTTTTACTGGTAAATTTTTAGCGATGCAGCATTATGTGCATTCAAAAACTAAACATTGTTTCATAAACATGGAGCCCGATTATCTTGCTCAGGTTTTGTCCCATTGGGTTTTAAGGAAGGTTGTATCAAGACAACTATCATTAATCGATGAACATCCAAAGAGGAATGTTGTAAATACTATTACTTGTATAGTGTCCACTTAGTGTCAATATGATAATAATTAAGAAAAACTAATAAAAAGGTTTCAAATCTTTACCCTTTAATAAATAAATAATCCACTAACTCTATTTAATATTAACGACAAAAGAATTTAAAAAAAATAAAAATAAAAAAACCTAAAAAACCAACTTGCATTGGGCGCATCCCCCATTAATTTCCACACTCCACTTTTTTTTCTCCCATTGTCAACTACGTTAATAATTTTTTTTTTTCTTTTCTTAGAATAAGAAAAAGACTTCAAATTGAATTGCATTCGCCAGTTTTATTTTTGCGGTGTTGTTTCCCAATAGTATCAAGATGACAAGAGATTTTTCAATGTGCCTAGAACATTGGGGTGGTATACCACGTCTTTATACAAGTTGTGAGATTCTTTAAAAAATTATTAATATAAAAATAAAATTTCCCGCCATTTACATAATAACACGTAGTGTACTGCTTGTGTTACGAGCACGAGGAAATTTTTCTCCAAGATGACACCCAAGCTCAAAAATTGGATGGAGAGCTACATTTATTATTGTAGGTATGTAAAAAATGTGAGGAAATTTTAATTTGGTAATTGAAAACAGTTTTTTAAATATAATTATTGAGAACATAATCTTCTCAAGGTTTTGATCTAAATGATCAATATGAGTTCATTGTTTTCGGCACAATGGGTGCTTTTAAAAGACCAAAAAGGGTCTAAATTTCAAACCTTTGAAATTAAATCAAGAATCAAACACTATTTATAAAACTTGACCAACAAGTAGACATTATTCATGAAACTAGACTAATAAGTAGACCCTATTTATGAAACAAAAACAAGAATTAGGCACTATCTCCAAAACTAAACCAATAGGCGGAAATTATTTATGAAACTGGACTATACACTATTTATGAAATTGGACTAAGAACTAGATAATATTTATGAAACATGACCAAGAGCTATGCACTATTTATGAAAGTGGACCAATAATTAGGCACTATTTATAAAACCGGATCAAGAAAATGATACTATTTATGAAACTGTACCAATTATTTATGAAAATGGACCCAATAACTAGGCACTATCTATGAAATATGATCAAGGATGAGGCACTATTAATGAAAGTGGACCAAGAATTAGGCACTATTTATGGAATTAGACCCATAAATAGTGTAGTAACCTTCAGTTTCATAAATAGTGTTCAGTTTTGTTTGGACCCAAATTTACACCATCGACCCGTGTAATCAAGGTCGTTGAGGGAGCATAGTTCTCAACCGTCGGATGAAAAAGTAGAGATAATTTTTGTTATTGTTAAAGGATAATATTATGGTTTTTATCGTAATAATTGTCTTTTAATATGAATTATCTTAGCATCTTTTCAACCAGATAAATAGGATGCGAATTATATCCCAAGCAAACAATATAGTTCAAATTGATTTGGGATGTTTGACGGCACTTGGAAGCTAGAAATGAATTTGAAATTCATTTAGATAGGGTCAGGATGCATGCGACAATAAAGATAATGGCTTTGGGTGATAATGAGAGAATCCTAGGTAGACTAGACCTTTTTGCATGATGATGGATGTTGTCAGATGGGTTTAAAAGCCATTGTTGGAGTTTTGTTAAGAAGCCCAGGTGAGCTAGGCTTCTGATGTGATGTGATAAAGCTTAGATATGCTTTATTTTGTTGGATATGCTTTGGCATTTCACACGGATCAATTTCACTTTCACAGAGTTAGAGTTACAGTTGGACTCTACAAAGTTATTAGGCCGTGCTAAGCAAAAGACAACCGCTATAAATACAGAGTCGCAGGCAACATTGAGGGCCCCTCTCCAATTCAACACACAAACTGCCCTGCATAAACCCTCGCTTTACGCGAAACCTCTCAACAACCTTGAGATTTTTGTTTTCCATTTTCGCCAACACATCTTCAGTTTGGATAAACAGCACTGTGAAGACAACCGGTGAACATCTTCAATTTGGATAAATAATATTGTTACCGTAGAATCAGTCGATCGCGGAGCACCTTTAGTTTGGATAAATAGCACTGCGTCAAGGCCGACTGGTTATCTAAGTCTCGGTCGAGAAAGATTTTCGAATCCTTATTAGCAGAGGTCATCTCATTAGCCTTCTCAGCGAATTGAGGTGTTACAGATTACTACATTTGGCACACTGAAAGCTGAATTTGATATTGAACTTCGCAGAATTAGCAGATTTGTCTTCAAGCTCTAGAACCCGAAGGCCGAGACGTGTTCATTGCTCGGCCGCAATCGCAAGATCAAGAAGTCAGCAGCACTCCCAACGCCACATCAACATATTTTATTCCTCGGCCGAGCTCAGCCGACGAGTTGGCACACCCCGTACATAACCGAATGACGTAGTTAGCTCATTAATTACTCAGCATGCGTGCCACGTAAACTTGGTAGTTTTTAGGGTCAACATTTTGGCATGCCCAGTGGGACACAGTGCTAAAACTACGAAGTTCATATGATATATCAAAATGTCAATCCGATTCTGTTTAGCCTATTAGACGCATACCTAGTTCATCTTGACCGGATCATTGAAGCATACGACGAAAGGAAAAAATCTTTCTCTCAAATTATAAAGGTGAAGGTTCATCACAGCTTACAAGATCAATGGTTCAACGAAGACAGAGCTTAATTTTATAAGTGGCACGATAAGAAAACGCCTTTTTGTCTTAGATTCAAATCAATTACATTTGAAGAATGGTTGGATCAAAAGACTGGGGGGCAATTTTTCGCTCCGGCTACAATCAAAATTTGGCCTAAGGAAATTGTGAAGACGGCCGAAGAAACACCGAGGCCACCTGTTGTTTCAATCGAGATTGAAAGTGTGGTAAGCCTAGAAGAAAAAGTTCAAGTTTCTAGGTCAAGAATCGATTCAGAAAATGACTCGTTAGAGGACTACTCCAATGACAAACAAGGCCGAGACAAAGGCCTAGCCGAAAAAAAACCACGCCAATCGATATGATTATTGGTGATAAAGCCAACATGGAGAAGTCCCGTTCAGTTAAGTTGTTCGAGTTAAGAGCCGAAATTGGCGAAGTTATTATGCCCGGGGGTGTAATAATTGTTCAACACATACAGCGACCGAAAATGAAAAAAATTTCGCCATGACAAAAGTATTTGGAGATTATTTTTTATTCGGCCTAAAGCGAAATCAAATTGAGAATTTTAATATGAAAAGATCTTAACTAGGAATAAAACATCATTGACCTCCTCCTTCTCATGGATCGGCCACTTTTATTCCCATATATTAGATTTCAGTTTTCTTTTTATATAAAAATAAAAAATAAAAAAAACTTTCGGCTGTCTAGGCCCAGGATAAGTAAGCAAGCAAACCGGTGGGTTTCAAAGGCCGAGAATCAAGGAGTTGATATGGTCTAGTGATGTTTTTGCAATTCGGCTGGAATCCCCACTTTTAGATTGGCAGATTAAGGTCAGCTTTGGAGTCCATACCCTTAAAATATTGTCTCGGTGGTAGAAACTTGGTAGTTTGCCTATCAAATCAAAGAATCAGGGTATTTAATTAAACATAGGCTCCGGTGGAATATAAATAAAAAATTAAAAAAAAAAAAAAAAAAAAAAAAAAGGCCTTGGTTTTAACATTTGTTGGCATTTGTTTGAAATTTCAAGTCGGACATGTCATTTCAAGCCTTGGTTTTAACAAAGTCATTTGTTAAAAGGAAAAAGGCCATCCTTAGTAGATGGTAGATGGTAGGCCTTCACGTGGCTCTATTAATATATATATATATATATATATATATATAAAAGTGTTATTAACATTTCAAAATTTTCATTCTACATTTCTCATAAATGTTTTTTTTTTTTTTCTAATATAGAAAGTTTGGAGTGTAGAATAAGATTTTTAGACTGTTAATAATAATTCCCTATATATATACAGAGCAGTATCACATGATCACATCAGGCAGTCAGGCTACCTTTATATATATATTCATAGCAGAATCACATAAGGCAGCTGTGTTGCCAAATTTAGATTGCCAAGGAATGGATGGCTGAATGACTTGTCGAACGGTTGTCCTTGTTCCCACTGCAAGTTTTGAGTACCATGAAAACCGAAGGGCGAGAGTCCCCAAGCCTTCGACCCCATTTGGTTTGTCTCGGCTCAGATTTTCTCAATGTCATTTGCAAGTTCTGAGTCTTTCGACCATGTAAGTTGGATAGTCGAAGTGTTTACAGGGGTATTTATTAAAGTTGCCGAGCCTTGTTCAGAATTTTGGTAGTCGAGGAAGACCACAGCGTTGGCGAAATAGATATGTTATTGCCGAGGAACAAAGTCTCTTTTCCAGCGATACGACGAAGTTTTGTTGGCTACGAACCGTTAATTTTCTTAACCATTCGGCTTACAAGCCGATGCCAAGAAAATAGTAGAAGGGTATTACTGTCGATGGTTGCATGTTGTGGTCAGGATGTGGTTGTGGGTACAGGTTTCAAAACATTTAATCAAGAAAAGGCTAGTTTGGGGTGTCGGCTTGAATCCTCACAATGGAAATTTGGCCGAATAAGTCATGATTGCTGGTTTGGGGTCACACACACACACATAGGGTCTGCCAAGAAAGACTTTTCTCGACCTCGACCTCAATGTTTCTCTAACCCCACCCCCCCCAACCCACCCCCCCCCCCCCCGGGCGGCGGGTAATTCTCCTCGGCCTCGGTCCACTTTACCCTCGACCCCAATCCCAATTCTTCTCGACCTTGGTTCATGATTGTTTATCACTTCTCTTTGACCATAGGTTGTTCTTTGGTTAAAAGGGGCCCTGACCTTGTTCCCTTGGCAAGTTACTGAGAATCAAGTGAACAGTAGTGGGGGATGACAGTCGAAGTACTTCTGATTGGCTGGAGAGATTTAATTTCCTTAACCATTCGACTTACGAGCCTAAGTTCAAGGAAACTGGGGGGCAATGTTTGGACCCAAATTTACACCATCAGCCCGTGTATTGAAGGCCGTTGAGGGAGCATAGTTTTCAACAGTCAAATGAAAAAGTGGAGATAATTTTTGTTATTGTTAAAGGATAATATTATGGTTTTTATCATAATAATTATCTTTTAATATGAATTATCTTAGCATTTTTCAACCAGATAAATAGGATACGAATTATATCCCAAGCAAACAGTATAATTCAAATTGATTTGGGATGTCTAACGATACTTGGAAGCTAGAAATGAATTTGAAATTCATTTAGATAGGGTCAGGATGCATGCGACAATAAAGATGATGGCTTTGGGTGATGATGAGAGAAGCCTAGGTAGACTCGACCTTTTTGCATGATAATGGATGTTGTCAGATGGGTTTAAAAGCCACTGTTGGAGTTTTGATGATGAGATAAGAAGCCTAGGTGAGCTAGGCTTCTGATGTGATGTGATAAAGCTTAGATAGGTTTTATTTTGTTGGATATGCTTTGGCATTTCACATGGATCAATTTCAGTTTCACAGAGTTAAAGTTACAGTTGGACTCTACAAAGCTATCAACTCGTGCCAAGCAAAAGATAACCACTATAAATACAGAGTCGCAGGCAACATTGAGGGCCCCTCTTCAATTCAACACATAAACTGCCCTGCACAAACCCTCGTTTTACGCGAAACCCTTCAACAACCTTGAGATTTTTGTTTTCCTTTTTCACCAACACATCTTCAGTTTGGATAAATAGCACTGTTGCCGTAGAATCAGCCGACCGCGGAGCACCTTCAGTTTGGATAAACAGCACTGCGTCGAGGCTGACTGATTATCTATCCAAGTCTCGGTCGAGAAGGATTTTCGAATCCTTATTCGCAGAGGTCATCTCATTAGCCTTCTCGGCGAAGTGAGGTGTTACAAATTACTACATTCGGCACACTGAAAGCCGAATTTGATATTGAACTTCATAGAACTAGCAGCCTTGTCTTCAAGCTCTAGAACCCGAATGCCAAAGACGTGTTCCTTCCTCGACCCCAGTCATAAGATCAAGAAGTCAACAGCGCGCCCAACGCCACATCAACATATTTTACTCCTCGGTCGAGCTCAGCCGACGAGTTGGCACGCCCCGCACATAACCAAATGATGTAGTTAGCTCATTAATTACTCGACCTGCGTGCCACGTAGGCTTTATAGTTTTTAAGGTCAACAAGTTTCATAATTAGTGTCTGTGATAGATGCAAGAGTCCCTCGCATTAGGTTTTTTTTTATTGTGTGTGAATATATATGTGTGTATATATATACATATATATATTAAAATTGTGTCATTCTCATTAAAAAAAATAAGTTCTTTTGTCCATTTTATTAAAATTTAAAGGTTTTTTTAATTTTTTTTTTCATTAAATAAAATTATAGCATGATTTTTAGTTAAAATAAGGGGTGTGATATCCACACAACCCTTTTTACTTTTCACACACCCTTCTAATTTTCGACCGTCAGATCGTATGAAATGGATAAGATCAACGAACAAAAATTAAAAAGGAATGTGTGAGAAGTAAAAATAGATGTGTGGATAACACACTCCTAAAATAAACTTAGCCTAAACCCCTTTTCATGAATGTTTTCAATTAATTATTCATGAACCTTTGTATATAAATCGTATGAGAAGGAAAAGCACACTTGGATTTTCTCCTCCCAATCTCTCTTTCATTTATCTCTACTACAACTAAATCTACTTTTTAAGTTGCTATACTTTTTCAACCAAAAAAAAAAAAAAAAAAAAAAAAAAAAGTTGCTATAATTTTGCAAGATGTGAACAACAACATCGCTTTTTTATTAGGAAATATACGTGAGCAAGAGCACCACAAAACAACCCCCTATTCTATTATTTTTAGGGCATGACTGAAACAGCCTGAAAACACCTTATCAAATAAACTAAAACGCTTTTAAAATGACTAAAAACGCTTTTAGAGAAATTCAAGCTGTTTATGGGCACTACAATTCATCAAAGATAGTGGCCATAAGGCTGAATGCTGTAGAAGAAGACTGTATACTCCACATGGTAAAATGATATACCTCTGCCTGTTCATCTTCTGCGCCCTTTTCGGGCAAGAATGCTAGATTCACCGAAATATAAATAATTTGCATTAAAAGCAACGTACTGAGGTTGTTGCTATTTTTCTTTTTGGGTATAGGAGTTTCTATATAGACATAATGAAATTGCTCTTCTTTATTTAAATCCAAAAACTTAATGCCCAGATTGTTGAAGAGAATCGTAGAGAGTTGGTACTAAGAGCTACGTCCTGCTCTTCTTCCCTATAAAGAATGGCAGCACAGCTGAATATCGTAACATACCTGCAACGTTAAAACAAGCGTAAGGAACTTGTAGCGTTCCTCTACAGACAAGCCTTCCCGATAAAGCAAACATCGCATCAATGAGGAGCCATGATACAATTTCATATTTTCGACCGCACTTTCTCGATGAGCTCTCTTCTGAGGATTTTGCCCGATGCTGACTTGGGGACACTGTTTATGAATGATACTCTTCGTAATCGTTTGAAAGATGCAACCTGCCACAGGAGCAATTTTTTACCAAGGAAATCAAATTGGATCCGAAATAATCCTTTGATGTTTCCTACTTACTTGACTAGCAATAAAGCTCTTGACATCTTCTTCAGTTAGAGAACTATTTGGCGTACGTACACAATATGCAACAGGGACCTCACCAGCTTCAGCATCAGGAAACCTGCAGGACGGAAATAAAACCATCATTCAATTAAGTTCAATAGGAGGCGGTTAGGACAAGTTTTGTATGTGGCAAACTCACGGGATGACAACCGCATCTAATATTTCAGGGTGAGAAACTAGCAGCCCTTCAAGTTCAGCTGGTGCCACCTAGCAGAGGACCAACCGAGCAAAGAAAACATGATTAAATAATTGCAGATGTGTAGAGCATAAGAATCCATCATGAAAAAACGCAAACAGAAAGATAATTAACTTTTAATCAAATTCTGACAGCATAGCATCCATGATCCACCAAATTTTCTAGTTGCAGAGACAACTATGTTAAAGGAAAATTGGCATGGGATTTGTTATGCATAAAAAATAGCTTTGCAGAGATAACCAGCAGAAATTTCAGTAATTGTTTAACTCTAGCAAAAGAATTTACCTGGAAACCTTTATACTTAATGAGCTCTTTGATTCGATCAACTACATAAAGTTGTCCGTCTTCATCAATGTATCCAAGATCTCCTGTGTGTACCCAACCATTTTTATCTATAGTCTCGTTGGTGGCCTGTGGGTTGTTGAAATACCCTGAAATGAGTTTAGTAATCATGGTGTTATAAATTTTTATACCAAAAACCCCACGACACACAAAATAAACTTGAACAAATATCCTACTAATATCTGCACAAGAGGCGAACCAAATAGACTTCACACAACCAAATTGGAAGCAAAGGTTTGAAGCTTGTTATATTGGGCGATTATATTGACCCGAGGCATCCTTAACTGACAGTTCTCAATGAAACAGAAAGGAAGAACTTTTCAATGCTAGACAAGATAAATGGCGAGGTAACTGAAATTCAGATGGAAAATAAATTATTGCATGCTTCTGCATTGTTATTATTGCATGGTATTTAGTTAAGGCCAGCAGACCCAACTTAAATTTACACCATGGAAACATTTATAAACATTCCGCATCAGCTTTTCAGCAAGTAAAAGAGTGAACATTTTGCAGGAAGAGAGTGTGATCCATATTGGCAAATGCAATGCCCTGCTTGGGATGAACAAAGCATCAGCACTAGAGTTTTGCATCTTAAATAATTGATGAGGATACTGAAAATCATAAGCATAAACCTCATATGCCACATGAAAATGCTACCGCACTGCGCCAATTTGAACGATTACATTACAGACAAAAAAAATGTGATTTCTCTTATAATAAAATGCAGAATAATTTCTTTCTGTGAGACAATTAATATGTCTATGTGTGCAGGAAAACTTTTGAATGTTGACAAACACACTTACCAGTCATCATATTAGGCCCCCTAACCCATATCTCTCCCAACTGTTTGGGAGGTTGAGGCTTCAGTGTATCTACGCTGACTATCTGACATTCAACTCCAGAAACAAGCATGCCAGTTGAACCAGTATGTCGAGACCCCGCTAGTGTGCTCTCCACCGAAACAATTCCACAAGTTTCTGTCATACCATAGCCCTGAAAAACCAAGCAAACTTCTGAATCAGTGAAAGACGTTTTATCCTCCCAGCTACTACATGAAAAATTTTAACTTCGCAAATGAGGTTGAGAACCTCAAACTCTAGCGCCACCCAATTTTTACATTTCACATCAGTTGAATTGCGGCATAAGCTGTCATCCACTTTCAATTACTTCAAACTTTGCGCTAAATTTAATTAGCTACCAAAGGAATTTTTCCTACTCACACATTAGAAACTTGCACCTCTTGCAATTTGACTATATTTTAAACTACTCCAATTTACGAAAGGGGATTCGAACTTGTTGTGTAAAAAGACACATGACGACTAGAACACATGACTGCTTGAAAACTGCACTTGAATCAAGAAAATGTAGCCTATAGCCATTTGGTTTCAATCAAACACCAAACTCTAAACACAATGCCTATATTATAAAATAACCGAACCAAAGGAATTAATCGCACTTCCAAGTTAAAAACAATCAAAACCAGCAAGATAATAATTTAATACCTGAGCTACTACACCTTGAGGAATAATTTTAGCACACTCCTCCATCAACTCTTTCCCCAAAGGAGCTGCCCCTGAACCGATATGCTTCAACGACGAAAGGTTAAACTTCTTAACCACACTGTTTTTCGCCAGAGCAAGCACTATAGGAGGCACAATCCACAGGTGTGTCACCCTATACTTCTCAACAGCCATCAAAATCTTCTCGAGATCGAATCGCCCCATCGAGACCACAGCATTACCCTTCTGCAGCTGCCCATAGGTGATAATTGCCAGCCCAAACACATGGAACATTGGCAGAACACAGAGAAACACATGGTGCATCTCCCCAGAAAGTTCTTGATCCATTGTGACCATCAGAGACGAGGCAATGAAATTCCTATGTGTCAAAACTACCCCTTTGCTGACCCCCGTTGTACCTGAAGAGTACAACAGGACAGCTGTGTCGGTCTGCTTAATGTTAACCGATGGAAAATCGGACACAGATCCAGCAGACTCGACCAAATCATGGAAAGTTCGAATCTTTGAGGCTGATCCAACGTGGGATTTCCCCGAAAACCCCTTTGATCCTAAGAACACTGTTGGGAGGTTAAGGCCCTTGACTTTATCCCAGAGCTCCGGGACTGTTATAACCAGCTTGGGATTAGAGTCCCGGACTTGCTTGGACAGCTCTGAAACAGTGTAGAGCGGATTGGAGGTGGTGGCAATAGCGCCGGACGCAATAATCCCGAAAAGACAAATGGGGAATTGGATTGAGTTGGGGGCGAAAATGAGGACGACGTCGTTTTTCTTGATACCCAGATTGATTAAGCCATGGGAGACCTGGATAACTTTGGACTTGAACTGCGAGAAGGACAGGGCTTCGGAGGACTCGCCGTCGATGAGCGCCGGCTTGTGGGAGTAGGAGGAGGAGTTTCTGAAGAGGAAGGAGACCATTGAGAGATTTGGGTCTCTGGGTAGGACAAGCGGCGGCCGAAGTGACCGGAAAATGCCATCTCTGCCGAACCCAGATTTCTCCATTGACGATTGCGGTGGAGAAGTCCAACTGGGTAAGCTGGAGTTTTGGGTTTCTAAGATTTGGATAAGGTTTTATTGGGGAGTTTGTTGAAGGTGATGGGTGATGGAGTATCACACGTATCGAGGTGTATTGATTGTCCTTTTTTTCACGGCAAAAAGGTGTTGTCTTCCGATTTGCTAAGGAGGTGCTGTGAATCTGTGATCCTGATTAGGAAATGTTTACCGGTCTGGTTGGATAAAAATTAAACTCAAGGGGATTGCTTGATTTGTTTCCTTCACGCTAAACACGACACAAACTCGGTGTATACTCTTGCTCCGTGTCGATATACGACACTTTGCAACAAGACAAAAGAGATCTGGAGAAGCGGCAAGTATTACGTGTCGGATCGAAAGACTCAGTCACTCATTCAGTACTTCACGGCGGAAGGCTGGCAATGGAACGCCATGCATGGTCCGGAATTTTTGCCTTTTCTTCTCCTCTGATATGGTGATAGGTTTTTAATTTTTGTTAATTTTTTTTTTTTTTTTTTTTTTTCAAATATCTTTTGCTTTCAGAAGTGACTAGGAAAATAGCAGACGGGCGGCGAAACTGATGGGATTTGTGCGGTAGCAGATAGAAAATAAATCAGCAAAGTTCAATGCTCTTGCATATTAATTTCAGACAAAAGTATAACTACATGGGAAGACTTTTTCATAGAGTAATTAATTGTGACAAGGATAGGTTCATAACTTGACTTTTCTCAATTTTGAAGGATTAGATTTAGGGGTTGTCAATTAGTGAAATTTTCTCCATTCTTCATTAATAAGTCAGAATCTCGTGCTGTAGATTTGAAACTAATTTATCATTTCACATTCTTAATGTAAATATATTATTGTATTATAAAATGTAATATTGTCTAAAAACTATGTAATATTGGAAACAATAACCCTAGTTGCCATTTCTTTATCTGGTTTACTTGTAAGTTTTTCTGGATACACCATATATATTGCTTTTGGGCAACCCTCTCAATAACTAAGAGATCCATTAGAGGAACCCAAGGACTAGTTGAAGTCCGCACTTCAATTGAGATAATGACAAGTCATTTCACCTTTTACTTGGAACTTTAGGCCATCTCCAACCGATGGCTAGCTAGATAGCTCGTTTTTGGCTCGTTTTAGCCATCTGGTCCTCCAAGATTCTCCAAGATATTAATATTTTAATGAACAGTATATGGCCATATTTGCCTCCGACTCCAACCGAGGGCCAGAGTGCTCGTTTTAACCTTGCCACAAAAAACCGTCTCCAACCGAGGGCCAAAGGGCCAAACATAATTTATTATTTAAATTTAAAAACTACAACAACTTAAATTTAAAAACAACAACTTAAATTTAAAAACTACAACTTATATTTAAAAATTACAACTAAAATTTAAAAACGAAAAATTAAGTTTAAAAACTACAAATTAAATTCGAAAACAACATTAACTTAAATTTAAAAACTAAAACAACTTAAATTTAATATCCATAATCAACATCATCTTCATCATCCGCCATCGTAGGAGTATAGTCAGAGGTAAATAACTGTCATCGGCTCATAATTTCTTCTTTTTTTTTCCTATCAAAATAGGCCTTACTCATTGGAGTGTAATTCGAAGCATTCCTTTCCATATTTTTATCATTCATCTCTTCTTGTATTTGTTTTGCCTGTTCTTCATGCCTACGCTTCATTTCTTCGCCCTCAAGGGCATTTTGCTCCTCCAATAATCGCAATGAGGCCGCCACTTCATGTTGAGCGGCGTAATTATCATTTGCCTTACCCTTTTCCTTCAACCTTCGCGCCTTGTTTCGTCTCATAGCCCTAAGTATAGAACCTTCACCCGAAGACGGATTTTCTACCCTTTTTTGTTGAATGGTTGGAGATCTATCTTCATCCATATCTACAGCTGAGGATGCAGTTTCGAACACCGGCGTAGGAGCTCTCTTTGGTGGATCTTCAAATAACACCCACCCTTTACAAATTTCCCAACAACTGTGAAACTGAAAGGGTTTCGAGCTACTCTCCATATACAATTCCTCTGCAAAAATTAATTTATGAAATTAAATGTAATATAATTAAATATTTAAAATAAATTGTGAAAACACTTACTTCGTTGTAGTAATTAGCGCCGTTTTCATGTCTACTTGCGGTTGCTAACAATGCTTGATGCCATTTGTTCAAACTTGGCTGAAGATGTTTCTTCCATCTTGAAGAACAACTCTCGTGGTTTCGAATATTCAATAGAGTGGTGCCTTCATAGAAGTCTAAGTATTTATTGGACACATGAGTCCAAACACCATCATTTGTTTGACAATTCCCCCTCACACTATCTTTCGACACCCATCTATAAGCCTTGCAAAGAGTTTCATCTTCTTTTCGGGTCCAAGCCTTACCTTTCATTGCAAAAGAGGCCATTTCAAAATTATTAAAAAAATTGAAGGATAGGTTTTTGAAAGAGAAAGGAAAATATGAGAATTGAAATGGTAGGAATGGTGAAAATTTTGTGAGGAATGGTTTAGGTATTTATAGGAAAAAAAATAGAATTTTTTTTTTATTTTAAAAAAGGCCAGTTTTTCTGGCCAGCCCTCTAGCCCTCTCCGATTCTGTGGGGCCTTCTGGCCTAGCTCTTAGTTGAAGATGATTTTCAGGCTATTTTCGGCCCTCTAGCCCTCTGGACCCTTCGGTTGGAGATGGCCTTAGACGGTTCTCGAAAAAAGATAGCAAAAAAATTATTCCTAGAGTTGAGACTAAAATGAATGTATAAACCAATGCTTCCATCGAGACTAAAATTATTCCTAGAGTTGAGACTAAAATGACACTAAAATTATTCCTAGATCTGGGATTGGCAGGATTGATGAATTTCAATGGAGGGGGACTACTCCTGAGCTATTGCTAGATAATCTTATGGAAGACAACTCCTTGCTTGTTTTCTCTCTTGGTGTGAGGATAGGTAAAGTTAGTTGTTCGTGCAGGACGCTCTTTTTCCCTTTGATCGGGTTGAAAGCCCTAGCAAGGTTTTGATCGAGGTCCATTTAAGCACACTATCCTCCACTTTGTACATTTTATTTTATATCAATAAATATTGTACTTCTCTAAAAAAAAAAAAAAACCAATGCTTCCATAGATTCGATCATGGCTTACCATTATAATTTCTATACCTGCTTATTTGAGATCATCTCATGGATAAATAAAGAACAAGAGTCAAAGAAAAAGTAGTGATTTAAATCAAGATTTATCTGGTATGTCATCTAAAAATCATATAATTTAGGGACACATATGTCACCAAAAAATATTATAATAAGTGTGGGTTAGGTTTTTTTTTTAATTTTTTATTTTTAAGAAAGTGTGGGTTAGTTATAACAAAGAAACCTAATTATCTATTAATTCAGTCATTAACTTGCATATTTTTAAATAGTTTTTCTATTTAATCACCACATCAATTATGGTTAATAGTTGGTTCTATTTAATCATCACATCAATTTTCTCCAATATTTTACTCAATAAATATGTTATCAAAATGTCTGTAATGCCAATGGAGTACCATCACTTATCCGCGTTAGTTGACCTAACATTGACGTCTTCTCCTTGTATTCCATACTTGGCTCCACTTTTCTAATTGCTCATATGTTTAAGCTTTGTTTTTTTAAATGTTCCTTTGGACGCAGTGAAGCTTATAGCTTAGGGATTAGGTTTTGAGTTTTGGACTCCCAACAACCCGGAGCTAATCTCTAAGACATAAAGGTTACTTGATGCAGTATATGTTCAAGTCGAAAACAAGAAAAATAGATAAAAGTAGCCAACGGTTATACTAAAATCTATCCAAACTTAATTTTGTACCTCCATGTTTGGGGTGATTTTCAAAATGCTAACCTACATTTTGCATCCTCACATTGCCTTAAGGTTTTGAAATTGTATCGATGTGAAATCTCATCCCCAAATTTCACTGTTCAATTATCGTGCCTCACAATTTTGTGAAATTATTTTAATTTCATCAATTGATTTTTAGTTTCTTAAAGTTTGATTTTCGTAAGTAACCATAAAAATCCGTTGACCTTTTGAAATCACTTTTAATATTTTTGGATAGAGCTTGGCAACACAAATGCGCAGGCAAAAATCGTTTTGCCAATCGGATTTGTAACTAAAGAGATATAAGCTTGCAAAGGTAAGGGCAAATTAGTCTTTTGCGCACTTATATTTAGCTAGAGCGCCGGGGGGGGGGGGGGTGGGGGTGGGGGGTGCAGACAAAGGAGAGGAACCAGACCCACATGCGACCTGGACTTCTTCTTTCTTACCAAGGTTTAACCCATTTTCTCAGCAAATTTCAGGGGGCTTTTCTAGCCGATTCTGAGGATCGAATCTGCCCCCGCCACCACTGTTTAAACCGTCTCACCTCATGAACAAGAAATACCCCCAGGTTGCCCCATTTGGCCTCATTTTCACAGCTAGCCGAGCTTCACCTTTTTCCCAGATTTTCGCCAGCGATGATCATCCTCCTTCGTGCATGCCAACGTCATCCACCACAGCCAATCAAATCATCTTCACCCCAATAGCAAAACCCAACTACAATTCAAGTTGTTGGAGCACTGGTAACATCAAATTGACGTTCAGGGATTTTGAAGATTTATGATGGTCCCTTGTTGATTTCAGGATTTTTTTGGGGCAAAACTAGACTCCGCACGAAGGTACTTTTGCTCCACTCCTCACGATATTCATTTTGGTGTATTTGAGTCATTTTGGCGTTAATTGGGAAATTCGGCAAGTCTGGGGCACCTGCTACCGCTTGGCGGTGGCTCGTGGACTCGATAACCTATCTTGTCTTCCTAGGCTAAATTTGGTGCACTGAATCTGATTTTGATATCTGTGTTGATGAGATTTGACCAATCGAACTTGGTTTCATAATGAGGCCACATGACCTTTGTAGACGAAGATTTAGTTGTTGGTTTGTCATGAAATTATAATATGTGATTATACGTAATATTTGAGGATCTTAGGAAGTTACGATAAAAAATCTAATGTGCAGATCTTCCGGATTATACTACGTAAGGTTGTTGACCCTACCGTTAACTACGTTGATCGAGGGTTGACTTTTGGTCAAATGTCTTAAATCACTCTTAAATTCTAGAATTAGTATTACTAGAGACCCAATAAAGTTTAGCGGACCTACTTTAATCAGCAGGCCATTTTGGAGATGTGCACCTTGGTTTGCATGCAAGTGGCACCTTACCGTTGATTTAGACCAACTCCAATGGTGGGCTAAAAGCCAAATTACCCCCCAAACCCACTCCAACCCAAGGGGAAAATTTGGGCTAAATGCTAAATGCTAAACCAAGGCCAAATTCCCCCCAAAATTTAGCCTAGAAATCGGAGTGGACTCCACCCAATATTTATCGGAATTTAAATTTTTTTAGATTAAAATGTTCATAAAATTAATTTACGATAGTCTACATATTTATTATTTTTTAAAAATTTAATTTAACAAAAAAAAAAAAGCCTAAGTTTGTTCTTTAATAATCCCGGGCTAAAATTTTAGGCTATAACGGTTGGAGCAGAAAAGCTGTTTCTGGGCTAAAAGCTAAATTTTCCAGGCTAAAATATTAGGCTTTTAGCCCAACCATTGGAGATGGTCTTACATGTTTGTTAAACTTCTAGATGATATGATGATATAAACAATATGTGTGAGTGCTGGTATGAAAAGATGAGTGAAGTACATATTAAAAGTATTATGTAAGACTTGTATGTATGTATGATAAGATATTTGGTTCTGTTGAAATATCCCACATTGATCGTATCTTGGTGAAAAAAAGAGTTTAAATATGCTAACCTCACTCCAACTAGTATCGAGGCCTTTTGTGGTAAAACCACACACCTGACGAATTGTGCAGGTGGTAATTATCAAGTTGGACAACATCGGTGTTGTTGGAAGTGGGCTTTTGGCCAGTGTCTTTGATAATTCTATAGGTTTGTCACGTTGAATCGATAGTGTATGTCCTTACAATTATGATTCGTGTTGTATTGTTGTATGATATACGATGCATGATGTAGGATGTATGATATATGATGTATGATGGTATAACTGAACCATGTAGCAATGTGGTATATGAGTGGTCCTGCTTGGTTAATCCGCATTGGGAAACCACTCCATTTGATGCATGAATATGGTTTTGTTTGGTTAATCTGCATTGGGGGACCATAAGCATTATAGGGGTAACTCTGCTTGGTTCCGCACTGGAGGGTCACTGCCTGCTTAGGTACATGGTACTTATAGGTGGTCTTGCTTGGTTAATCTGCATTAGTGGTCATTGGCTATTTGGTAACCTTGTTCCTATAAGTTGTCCTACTTGGTTAATCTGCAATGGAAGACCATACTTTTGGATATGTGCCTATAGTTTTGATTAGTATATTCGTGACAGGGGACCATACACATTTTAAAAGTGATCATGCTTAGTATATGTGCGATAGGTGATCATTACCTAGTACTATAGGATAGGGTACTACTTGGTATATCAGTAATGGGGGACCATACATATTCTATGGGTGATCTTGCTTGGTATATATATGATGGGTGATCACTATATATACTTTATACACTATTAAACTATGTTTATGGCTCTGCTTAGTATATCCATGTTAGGAGACCATCCGTATTCTAGGAACAATCATGCTTGGTATATTCACAATAGGTAATCACCTAGTATTATAGGATACCATCCTGCTTGATATATCCTCCATGGAGGATCGTACGTATTCTAGGAGTGATTATGCTTGGTGTATCAGCGATGGGTGATAACTACCTATACTATTAGACTATGCCTATGGTTTTTCTTAGCATATTTGCAATGGCGACAACTTCCTAGTTGGATTATGTTGAGTGGTCTATAATCCTTTTCCTTATTCGGTTTCGTTCAATGGTCTGGTACCCTACCTTCGATTGGGTTTCATTGAATTGCTCCAGAATTCCATTTCACTTTTAGTTCTGTTAAGTTAGTTTGGAATCCTAAAATCTTGTGCATAGAAGTTACTCAAGTTCACGCTTGTGGTTGTGACTTAGGTTACAATGTTGGATACTTGGATTTCAGTAGCGAAATACGGTAAACCTTATAGAGGTTGGTTTTTTTAAAAATTAGTGGAGTGATATTTGGTCTTGTTGGTTGATTAATGTAGTTAAATGTTAATATTGTGTGGCTTGGATTCATGAGATTGATTATTTTCGTGATAGTGGAATTATGTTGGAAAACATATGATGCAAGTGGATGACAAAATAACAATCCTAGCTGCCATATAATTTCATTACTTAGTGTAGAATCTAGTGACTCATGCTACTCGAGTTTCATTGAGTGATTCTAGAACTATATGTTTTTCTGCTAGAAGTACTATGAGAAATGTCAGAGGTTATCAAATGGTGAACTACGAATGGCTTAATCCTGTGTTAGGGTATGTAGGCAATCTAACACAAAGGTTAGATGCAGTCATGATATAAAAGAAAAAGTTAATGCGTTGTTGAACCATTGTTTTGTTTTTGCTCATGCCTCGAGGCGAGTCATGACAACATATCTTGAGATCGGGGACTGACAATACATGTACACCTTTTGTCTAATGAATCATTTGAATTTTCATTAAATTGATGACATGGTGATAGAATCCATAACTGGGTCACATTTGCACGACGTAACCTAAAAAACTGATCAATGTAAAGGATAATTAGACGTTCAAGTATACAAGAGATGCAAATTGAAACAATTTCAAAACTTTAGGGAGCAATTTGAGAAAATTGAAACTTCTCGGCCCAGTTTAATAATCATCACAAACCTTGAGGATGTAAAATTTAGGTATCCCTAAAATCTAATATAAGTTGTGACTGATTCAACTACAATGAAATAAAAACTCCGATGTAGAGTCTGAATAAGCAAAAGTGCAAAATAGAAATTACAATGCAGAGTCTAAAGCTGAGATGAGTGACCTATCCAAAAATATCAAAATTTTGAGAAAAACGTTGCCATCTCTACATGTAATGGCACTAGTTTGTAATTTTTCAAGTTTAGGTGCATTAATGTCTTTGAAACTCTATTGACCTTTCGTGAATTAGGATAAATATGGTTGTTATATTTCTAATATTGTAAGTTTTGATCCATTTAGAATCAAATATACATGTATTTTTTAAGGGATGTGCTATCCACACATCTCACATATCTTTTGTTAATTTATGTTCTTTGATTTTCTTTAATTCAATTGGATCCGATGGCTACAAATTATGAGAATGTGTAGGAAATAAAATGAGATGTGTGGATAGCACACCCCTTTTTAACTAGCGAAACACGCTACCAAATCCTTGCTCTCCCTTCCATATATGTGCCTCATAGGTTTGTACCCTATTGTTGTGATATTTGTTTTTTGGAGCAGAATGATTATTTAAACATTATAGTTGTGATAAATATTAGCAAAATTTCAAGCGTGGCATAAGAGAAGGTTTTGGGTTAAGTTTATTTTAACCAAAAATCATATTACAACTTTATTTAATGAAAAAGACTCAAATTTTAATGAAAAATTCTTACATTTTAACAAAAATGACAAAAGAACTTAAATTTTAATAAAAAACACATATTATTTATGAAACTTACTGCATTGTTTATGAAACTTATTACAATGTTCATGAAAAGGTTTTATGCATGTGCATGCACATGAGAATATGGAATCAATGATTGATGACAACCAATGGTAATTTTGGTTTTTACAAATAGCTACTAAATTCATCAATGAGCTGTATTGATGTTGAGTCACATTCTTTTGTTCGTCGATGAAAGGAAATATGATTTGCCAAAAATGGAGCAAGGCAATTCCATTACAATCTTGTAAGAACGTGAAAAAATGGACCTATATATATATATATATGTATATAATACAAATAGCCAAAAGATGTTGAACCAAATGAGGTTACATATGGGCATTTGTAATACAATGAATTACACTCACATGATGACACAAGGTTACTAATTGAAACCTAAAATTATGCTCTTATAAACAAGTTCATATGAATAGAGAACTATATACGAAGGGTTATGAGTCGCCCACATCATATCTCCATAAGTAAATCTCTCAAATATAAATGGAAGCAAGTTGCTCTGTATAAATTCCAAAGGAAAATATGGCATGAAGTGTAGAAAATCCTTGAAGGATTCAAATTGCCTGAAAAAAACCTGGAAGGGTAAAGCATAAATTATGTACTTGATACCAATGGATGATATAAATTGCCTTAGTGAGTATTATCATTATGATATTGTTGTAACATACTAAAATCTCTTGCAACAGTCGATGATACTAGATTTAGACTCCTGAAGAGTCTAGAAAGTTTATAAAGTGTTGAGAGAGATTGTCTCGAACTGCAGAATCGAACAATATGCCAACACGAATCTTATCCATGATGTTTATAAAGAATCCTATGGATTGAAGGTTATGAGTTGAATACTCAAATTATTTAGACACTAAGAATGATCATTTATCTTCGTGAAGGTAAAGATAAATTGATATTTGGTCCAGAAGTACCACATCTTAGTGAAGTATATGATTTATTGTATTTAACACAATACATTGAATGAAATAAAGCTTATCTATTAATATCCCAGAGAAATTACATACACATGAGTTAAAACAAACAAACAGAAGGGAACCTTCACAAAGGTTGTTCATGTGAAGCCTCAGTACTCGGAAGTACCCCAGAAAAGGAAGGCACCAGACGGCTGAGACAATGGGTGTCTTTAGAATAAAAACTCGAACCCCTGATTGTCATTTTGAGTCTGACCTTCGGATTCCAATAGCTAGTCCAGCTTTCTTTTCATGCTCATCGAGTAATTATTTGCAAGCATGTGTAACACTCTATTCTCGTGCTTGAGCCCTCTAATCTTTCGTTTAAGACTTGCCACCTCAGCCATCAATGATTCAACTTCGTAAGTTCGAGCAAGTAAACGTTGGCCCATACTAAAAACAGAGCCCACACACTGAATACTGAGAGTCAATGAGTCTTGAACGGCTGACTCATTAGACCGGTTTGAAAGGATTCTGTTATCCTTGGGAATGAGAAGATTCCTAGCTACCACTATAACAGTTAGGTCATTCTTCATCACAAAGTCCCCAACCGCAAAAGGACCATATGAAGATAAGAAGGGTGAGCACCATATATTATCCAGACGCGGCTTGTCTGTACCACTCTTCAGACTCAAATTTAAGCAAATGTTAGATGGGCAAGCCATTTTAAAAAAATGATGAAGGAAAAATGAGGTCAGATAAAATCTCAAAAATGCAAGAAAGGGAAAATTCTACACGCAGTAGTTTTTCAAGCATACATTTTGAGCATAATTGATGCCTCTATAAAAGAAGAAGTAACAGAGCCACTTGTTCAAAAATCGAAGAGACACCGCTCTCCGAATTTCAAAAGCCAGATTTTCAGGATAAAGTTTGTCAACATTTCTTAGACGCAATCTCAGCTTTTGGATATCACGTGCAACTTTGTCAAAGATCTCTGATAAAGTTGAAAACGCGTGAATCTTACTGTTCTAATTATACCACAGTTGCTGACAAAAGTAAAGGCACAGAACCACTACGTGTTATTGGGAAATCCCTATATATGTCGACCTCTATCTTCTATAACAAGGCAAACTTACAAAAATATCTAACTTTTCTTCCTCTCCAAGAATGCATCTTCATCAAAGCATCTCGAAATACTCAATTTTCTTCCTCTCCAAGAATACCTCTTCAAATAAGTCACACCAGAGTAAGAATATCTCATATCATCAGGGACGAGAGCAAAAGTATCTCATATCATGCAATCTCCCTGTCATTTTCTTTGTCCTTATTCTCACTTGGAGGACTAAGGAGAAAGAAAGCACTCAATCGGAACTTGAAATCAAATTTCCAGTCAGGAACTGACTACCTGGAAACTTTTCTAATTGCTTACCTAGCATTACTCTCCAGTACTCATTTTCAAACTACTGATATGATGATTGGAGCTGCCAAGCATGATGAGTCGTTGAGAAGTGATGTTCTAAATGACCTTTCAAATGCAAGATTTGCATTCCACTCCTGCATCGGAGGACAAATACTGCAAGAAAAGATGCATAGAAAAAATACCACTTATGCAAGGAGAACAAATAAGACAAGCTGTGGATTAGGCTTGATGATTATACTATAATATTAATATTAATTAATCAAGACAAGGGCCTTGGGCCTTGGAGCACTTGGGGCCAAGGAATTAAAATTAATTTGATCAATTAGTTTTAATTTTGAATTAAGTTTTTAATTAAATTAATTAAAAACGTTTTGATTAATAGACACAACTCTTTGGAAAGAGTTGTATCTTTTTGGAAAGAGCTGTATAGCTTCAGATACATCCAAAAGGTGTTTGAAGAGGTATGAAAGAGCCTATATAACTAGAGTCCTCATTTCCATCGATGATTATCTTTTTCTTCTCCTTTGTCTTCCGTACAAAATTTCCAGACAGTAAACACACAAAGCAATTCGCTAGAGTTCTATAATCCAGTACGGGTTGTAGAATTAGGTAGTTGTATCCTGGTCAAACAGACGTTGTAGAACCACAAGCACACGAGTGGGACGGAAATACGGTTCGAAAGACATAGCATTTGCGCTAACCTCTACCTTCAATTCATTCAAGTTAGTATCATATTAATTTTTGTAATTATTGTGTTATTGCATTTTGTATTTCAAGTATTTGTGAATAATAAAGTATAAATATTTTAGTTTTGCACATCTGTTATTTTATTGTTTCTAAATTGTTCTCCAACAAAAACAAGTGTAAGGAACTTGTAGCGTTCCTCTACAGACAAGCCTTACCGATAAAGCAAACATCGCATCAATGAGGAGCCATGATACAATTTCATATTTTCGACCGCACTTTCTCGATGAGCTCTCTTCTGAGGATTTTGCCCGATGCTGACTTGGGGACACTGTTTATGAATGATACTCTTCGTAATCGTTTGAAAGATGCAACCTGCCACAGGAGCAATTTTTTACCAAGGAAATCAAATTGGATCCGAAATAATCCTTTGATGTTTCCTACTTACTTGACTAGCAATAAAGCTCTTGACATCTTCTTCAGTTAGAGAACTATTTGGCGTACGTACACAATATGCAACAGGGACCTCACCAGCTTCAGCATCAGGAAACCTGCAGGACGGAAATAAAACCATCATTCAATTAAGTTCAAGAGGAGGCGGTTAGCACAAGTTTTGTATGTGGCAAACTCACGGGATGACAACCGCATCTAATATTTCAGGGTGAGAAACTAGCAGCCCTTCAAGTTCAGCTGGTGCCACCTAGCAGAGGACCAACCGAGCAAAGAAAACATGATTGAATAATTGCAGATGTGTAGAGCATAAGAATCCATTATGAAAAAACGCAAACAGAAAGACAATAATTCACTTTTAATCGACTTCTGACAGCATAGCATCCATGATCCACCAAATTTTCTAGTTGCAGAGACAACTATGTTAAAGGAAAATTGGCATGGGATTTGTTATGCATAAAAAATAGCTTTGCAGAGATAACCAGCAGAAATTTCAGTAATTGTTTAACTCTAGCTAAAGAATTTACCTGGAAACCTTTATACTTAATGAGCTCTTTGATTCGATCAACTACATAAAGTTGTCCGTCTTCATCAATGTATCCAAGATCTCCTGTGTGTAGCCAACCATTTTTATCTATAGTCTCGTTGGTGGCCTGTGGGTTGTTGAAATACCCTGAAATGAGTTTAGTAATCATGGTGTTATAAATTTTTATACCAAAAACCCCACGACACACAAAATAAACTTGAACAAATATCCTACTAATATCTGCACAAGAGGCGAACCAAATAGACTTCACACAACCAAATTGGAAGCAAAGGTTTGCAAGCTTGTTATATTGGGCGATTATATTGACCCGAGGCATCCTTAAATGACAGTTCTCAATGAAACAGAAAGGAAGAACTTTTCAATGCTAGACAAGATAAATGGCGAGGTAACTGAAATTCAGATGGAAAATAAATTATTGCATGCTTCTGCATTGTTATTATTGCATGGTATTTAGTTAAGGTCAGCAGACCCAACTTAAATTTACACCATGGAAACATTTATAAACATTCGCATCAGCTTTTCAGCAAGTAAAAGTAGGGCTGGAAAAATATCCCAAAAATCCCAAACCAAACCGAAAAAATCCCGATCCCAAACCTAAATTCCCGAAAATTTCGGTATGTCATCCCGAACCAAACCGAAATTTTCGGTACGGGATTCGGTATTGCATCTCCATTTTTTCGGTATTCCCATACCGAACCGAAATAAATATTATATATATATATATATATATATATTATTTTTTAATTATAAGAGAATTATTTCAACCGTTCATTGTTTTAGATTTAATCTGTGCCGTTCATTTGTTTTTAGGTCAGATCCCCCATTTCAAATTTCACTTCCGTTCCATCAAGAGCTTGAAGCGCAGCCACTGTGCCACCAGCCTTCCTTCACCAGAATCACCACCCAGCTTGGCTTATAACTATTATTTTTGCTTTTGAGTTTGTTATTTTATTTATTTTAAAACCTTGGCTTGTAACTATTATTTTTGCTTTTGGGTTTGGTACCTAATTTATTTTTTATTGCATGCATGATGCATGTGTAGTGGGCAGATTGAAACTTTGTTATTATTGAAACTTTGTGCACAAATGGGCAGTGGGTAGATTGAAACTTAATTTATGAAACTATGTCAAATTTGTGCAGTGGGCAGTGGGCAAATTAGTAAAAATAACAAATTGGCAGTTTGGGCCCAAAAGCATAATATGTCAAATTTTGGCCCAAAAGCATAATATGTCAAATTTTAGTCCAAAAGCCCAAAAGCATTTCAGGATTCCCGATTTGTCCCGAAATCCCGAAATTATTTCGGGATTCCCGAAAATTTGGTTTGGGATTGGTATTGAATTTAGGATTCCCGAAAATTTTGGTTTGGGAATCGGAAGAAGGGTTTCGGTATGGGATCCCATACCGAACCACCCCTAAGTAAAACAGTGAACATTTTGCGGGAAGAGAGTGTGATCCATATTGGCAAATGCAATATTCCGCATCAGCTTTCCTGCTTGGGATGAACAAAGCATCAGCACTAGAGTTTTGCATCTTAAATAATTGATGAGGATACTGAAAATCATAAGCATAAACCTCATATGCCACGTGAAAATGCTACCGCACTGCGCCAATTTGAACGATTACATTACAGACAAAAAAAATGTGACTTCTCTTATAATAAAATGCAGAATAATTTCTTTCTGTGAGACGATTAATATGTCTATGTGTGCAGGACAACTTTTGAATGTTGACAAACACACTTACCAGTCATCATATTAGGCCCCCTAACCCATATCTCTCCCAACTGTTTGGGAGGTTGAGGCTTCAGTGTATCTACGCTGACTATCTGACATTCAACTCCAGAAACAAGCATGCCAGTTGAACCAGTATGTGTGCTCCCCACCGAAACAATTCCACAAGTTTCTGTCATACCATAGCCCTGAAAAACCAAGCAAACTTCTGAATCAGTGAAAGAAGTTTTATCCTCCCAGCTACTACATGAAAAATTTTAACTTCGCAAATGAGGTTGAGAACCTCAAACTCTAGCGCCACCCAATTTTCACATTTCACATCAGTTGAATTGCGGCATAAGCTGTCATCCACTTTCAATTACTTCAAACTTTGTGCTAAATTTAATTAGCTACCGAAGGAATTTTGCCTACTCACACATTAGAAACTTGCACCTCTTGCAATTTGACTATATTTTAAACTACTCCAATTTACGAAAGGGGATTCGAACTTGTTGTGTAAAAAGACACATGACGACTAGAACACATGACTGCTTGAAAACTGCACTTGAATCAAGAAAATGTAGCCTATAGCCATTTGGTTTCAATCAAACACCAAACTCTAAACACAATGCCTATATTATAAAATAACCGAACCAAAGGAATTAATCGCACTTCCAAGTTAAAAACAATCAAAACCAGCAAGATAATAATTTAATACCTGAGCTACTACACCTTGAGGAATAATTTTAGCACACTCCTCCATCAACTCTTTCCCCAAAGGAGCTGCCCCTGAACAGATATGCTTCAACGACGAAAGGTTAAACTTCTTAACTACACTGTTTTTCGCCAGAGCAAGCACTATAGGAGGCACAATCCACAGGTGTGTCACCCTATACTTCTCAACAGCCATCAAAATCTTCTCGAGATCGAATCGCCCCATCAAGACCACAGCATTGCCCTTCTGCAGCTGCCCAAAGGTGATAATTGCCAGCCCAAACACATGGAACATTGGCAGAACACAGAGAAACACATGGTGCATCTCCCCAGAAAGTTCTTGATCCATTGTGACCATCAGAGACGAGGCAATGATATTCCTATGTGTCAAAACTACCCCTTTGCTGACCCCCGTTGTACCTGAAGAGTACAACAGGACAGCTGTGTCGGTCTGCTTAATGTTAACCGATGGAAAATCGGACACAGATCCAGCAGACTCGACCAAATCATGGAAAGTTCGAATCTTTGAGGCTGATCCAACGTGGGATTTCCCCGAAAACCCCTTTGATCCTAAGAACACTGTTGGGAGGTTAAGGCCCTTGACTTTATCCCAGAGCTCCGGGACTGTTATAACCAGCTTGGGATTAGAGTCCCGGACTTGCTTGGACAGCTCTGAAACAGTGTAGAGCGGATTGGAGGTGGTGGCAATAGCGCCGGACGCAATAATCCCGAAGAGACAAATGGGGAATTGGATTGAGTTGGGGGCGAAAATGAGGACGACGTCGTTTTTCTTGATACCCAGATTGATTAAGCCATGGGAGACCTGGATAACTTTGGACTTGAACTGCGAGAAGGACAGGGCTTCGGAGGACTCGCCGTCGATGAGCGCGGGCTTGTGGGAGTAGGAGGAGGAGTTTCTGAAGAGGAAGGAGACCATTGAGAGATTTGGGTCTCTGGGTAGGACAAGCGGCGGCCGAAGTGACCGGAAAATGCCATCTCTGCCGAACCCAGATTTCTCCATTGACGATTGCGGTGGAGAAGTCCAACTGGGTATGCTGGAGTTTTGGGTTTCTGGGATTTGGATATGGTTTTATTGGGGAGTTTGTTGAAGGTGATGGGCGATGGAGTATCATAAAGACCCACATTATTCTCAGTCAACCCAACAGTGCCAGAGTCCAAGTCATCAATTGCTTAGTCTTTAAGTTTTCTATTGTAATTAATTCATAGATTAAGCTTAATTAGTTACATTAGTTGTTAACTAAATATTATTAGCTGTTGTGTATAAATACTCCAAATGTAACCAGTTTCATTTAATGAAAATACATTTCTTATATGGTATCATCCTTTTTTCGCTTCACCTCTTTTCCTTCGATCCTCTTCTTCGTCGCTCCCTGCGATCTCTGATTTCTTCGATCTTTGATCATCTCTCTTCATTTTCTTGTGGATCTTGATCGATACCTTATTCTTTTCTCCTATCTGATTTGATTACAATGCCTTCGTCGAGTTCATCTCCAATGAATCATGATGTTCTTGCCCCAAATTCGTCCCCGATGAACCCTAATTTCACTACGGTTCCGCCTTCTCCCTCAATTTCTTAGATTTCTATTCAGAATATCAGTTGTATGGTTCCTACCAAGCTTAAACGGGACAATTATCTTGTTTGGAAGGCGTTGTTTGCTCCAATTTTTCGTCGTTACAAGCTTACCGGGATTGTTGATGGCTCTGAGATTTGTCATTCCCCCTTCTTACTTGATGATTCTGGCAAGAACACTGGCACTCCAAATCCAGACTTCGATCTGTGGTATGAAAAGGATCAAAATATCCTTATCTGGCTTAATTCTACTTTTTCAAAAGATCTCATTCCGTTCACAGTTGGTGTTACTTCTTTTCGCGAACTATGGTTGAATCTTGAGCAACGATTTGGCAGCGTTTCTGCTGCTCACATTTACCAGCTTCGCTCTCGCCTACACACTGTTCAGAAAGGGGATCTTATGATTTCTGAATATATTCAGCTAATTAAATCCATCTCTGATGCACTCATGGCTGTCGGTGCTCCGATCTTTGAAAGTGATTTGATTGCAGTCACTCTTAATGGCCTTTCTGATGACTATGAGTCATTTGTTGACTCCATTATGCTTCGCATCTCTTCTACCTCCTTGGATGAACTACATGGCCTACTAATTAACAAAGAATTGTTCATGCAGCGTAAGAAGAAACATGTTGCTTCATCTGTTTTTGAACCCTTTCAAGCCTATGCGGCTCAGTCTCCACAGTCTCAACCGCCTCTTCTTCCCACACCACAGGGCTATACTGTACCGAGGCAATTCAATCGTGGTAAAGGATCTTACCGAGGCAATAATTCTCGTGGCACCAATACCTATCGAGGCCACACCTATCGGGGCAACAACTATCGTAGCAATTCTGGCAGTTATACTCGTCCTTCCAGTCATCCCCATGGTCATCGCGATCCATGCCAAATCTATCATTCTCCTGATCATGATTCTCTGGACTGCTTTGAACGCATGAATCATGTTTTTGCTGGTAAAATTCCTCCTGCAAAATTGGCAGCTATGTGTGCTCACACCAATATCCCATTTTCTGCTCCTACTTGGCTCATGGACTCCGGTGCCACGTCTCATATAACGAATGACATCTCTGCTCTTCATTCTCCAGCTCCTTATAATGGTCAAGACAAGGTTTATATTGGTGATGGTCAAGGTATGCCCATCCACCATACTGGTAGTTCTTTTCCCACTACTACTGCTGCCACTTTTCGTTTGAATAGTGTTTTACATGTTCCTGCCATGAAACATAATCTTCTTTCTGCGTATCAATTCTTACAAGACAATTATTGCAAATTAACCCTTGATTCTGATGGTTCTACAATCAAGGATCGTATGTCGGGGAGGATGCTTTTCCGAGGGCCCGTTAAAGATGGGTTTTGTCCGTTTCAAGGACTTCCTCCAGCTTCTACTTCTCCCTTTGCTCTTGTCAGTAGCAAGGCTTCTTTACCAGTTTGGCACAATCGACTCGGCCATCCCTCTTCTGCTATCTTTCGGAAGGCTTTAACTAGTAGTACTATAGTTTACAGTGGTAAAAAGTTAACTTCTTTCTTCTGTTCAGATTGTGCAATTGGTAAGAATCACAAATTGCCTTTCACTACAAGTCTCAGTTTTGTCTCTATGCCTTTGGAACTTGTTCATTGTGATGTTTGGGGACCTGCCCGCACTTTGTCTATCACTGGTTATAAGTACTATGTGTTGTTTGTTGATCAATTCACCAAGTACAGTTGGTTGTTTCCTTTAAAGCTCAAGTCTGAGGTGTATTCAGTATTTGTCACTTTCAAGGCTTATGTAGAAAACTTGGTTGGTAATAAAATCAAAGTTCTTCGATCAGATTCTGGGGGTGAATTTACAAGCTCCTGTTTTAATTTTTTTCTCTTGCAACATGGCATTCTGCATCAATATTCTTGTCCTCATACACCGGAACAGAACGGTTGTGTTGAACGCAAACATCAGCACCTTACTGAAACTGCTCGGACTCTTCTTACTGCATCAAAGTTCCCTCATCAGTTTTGGGTTGAGGCATTTTCTACTGCCTTGTATCTGATCAATAGGCTTCCCATCTCTAACCTTGATAAATCTCCATGGGAATTACTTTTCCATAAGTCTCCGGATTATTCCAAGCTCAAGGTTTTTGGCTGTAGCTGCTATCCATGGCTTAAACCATATTCTATTTCTAAGTTTGATGGGAAGAGCATTCACTGTGTTTTTCTCGGTTACAGTTTGCACCACAAGGGCTATCGTTGCTTAGATCCTCTTACATCCAGGGTTTATATATATCGCCATGTGCTTTTTAATGAATTTACTTTTCCTTTTCATACACCACACAAGTTCATTGTGTCTACTTCTCCGCTGCCCCACAGTCCCCCTTCCCCATCTCCAACCTTCACTCATCCTTTCACTTTTCCCTGTCCTTCCTCACCCTCTATACTTCCTTCCACTTCTTCATCTATTCCCATCGTCTCAAATTCTCCCACCGTCTCAAATTCTCCTATCCACCCTATATCGCCTCCCCCAGTGTCAACTTCTCCAACAGTGCAGGATTCTTCACCAGTGCCACATTCTTCACTCCCACATCCATCTCCTCTCTCCACCAATACTCATTCCATGATTACTCGGTCCAAAGCCGGAATTTTTAAACCCAAAGCCTTGGCTGCTACTAAACATCCTATTGATTCCTTAAATTTTGTTCCTACCACCTTTCTCCAAGCCTCACAGCATGATCACTGGATGAAAGCCATGGCTGAGGAGTTTCAAGCCCTGCATTCTACCGGCACTTGGTCTCTTGTTCCTTTTACACCACATCAAAATCTTGTAGGTTGTAAATGGGTGTTTCGAATCAAAAGGAAACTTGATGGTAGTGTGGACAGGTACAAAGCCCGTTTAGTCGCAAAGGGCTTTCATCAACAGGAAGGTATTGACTTCCAGGAAACTTTTAGCCTGGTTGCCAAACCTGTCACCATCAGAATTCTCTTGACATTAGCAGTGCAATTTGATTGGTTTTTAAACCAGTTGGATATAAGCAATGCATTCTTACATGGGACACTCAAGGATGAGGTGTTTATGCAACAACCCCCTGGGTTCATTGATCCTTCACAGCCATCTCATGTTTGCAAACTTTCTAAGTCCTTGTATGGTCTCAAGCAAGCCCCACGAGCATGGTATGATAAATTGTTTCAAACCTTGCTTTCTCTGGGGTTCCAGAACTCTCAATCTGATTGCTCCCTATTTGTTGTTTTCGAGCCATCTCTTGTTATTGTACTAGTATATGTTGATGATATACTAGTTACTGGACCTAGTGCTCCAGCCTGCAATGCTTTCATTAACAAGCTCAGTCAGCTCTTTCCTATCAAAGATTTAGGCCCGTTACACTACTTCTTGGGGTTAGAAGTTCATCGCACCTCAGCTGGCATTTTTCTCTCTTAACATAAATATGCCATGGATCTTCTTCTCAAGACTTACATGGATGGCAGCAAACCATGTACTACCTCTCTTGGTACTCAGAAGTTAGACCACAGTGGTACACTTCTCTCTAATCCCCATGAATATCGGTCCATTGTTGGGGCATTGTAGTATTTGACCTGGACTCGACCTGATCTTTCTTTTGCTGTCAATCAACTCTGCCAATTTCTCCATTGTCTGAGAGACACTCATTTTCAATCTGTTAAACGTGTCTTACGTTTTCTTAAAGGCACTGTTACTGATGACATCTGGTTCAAAAAAGGTTCTCTCACTTTTACTGCCTTCTCGGATGCTGATTGGGCCAGCTGTGTATTTGATCGACGATCTACAAGTGGTTACTGTGTGTATCTTGGTCGCAACCTTATCAGTTGGAGTGCCAAGAAACAACCCATGGTTGCTCGCTCCTTTACTGAAGCTGAATATCGTTCTTTGGCTCACACTTCTGCCGAGATCACTTGGATTTGCAAAATTTTCAGGGACATTGGCTTTCCCCTGTCCCGGGTTCCCATTCTTTGGTGTGATAATGTCTCTGCAATTTCTCTTGCTTCAAATCCAGTTTTTCATGCTCGAACGAAACATGTCGAAATAGACTACCACTATATCCGAGAACTGGTTTTAGCCTCTCTACTGAAAGTTCAGTTTGTTCCTAGTCTCCATCAAATTGCAGATATTCACACTAAGTCCCTGTCCAAGGGTCGATTTCAGTTTCTCCGTTCCAAGCTTTCACTTGGTTCCCCTCCATTCAGCTTGAGGGGGTGTAAAGACACACATTATTCTCAATCAACCCAACAGTGCTAGAGTCCAAGTGATCAATTGCTTAGTCTTTAAGTTTTCTATTGTAACTAATTCATAGATTAAGCTTAATTAGTTACATTAGTTGTTAACTAAATATTATTAGCTGCTGTGTATAAATACTCCAAATGTAACCAGTTTCATTTAATGAAAATACATTTCTTATATATCATACGTATCGAGGTATATTGATTGTCCTTTTTTTTTTTACGGCAAAAAGGTGTTGTCTTCCGATTTGCCAAGGAGGTGCTGTGAATTTGTGATCCTGATTAGGAAATGTTTACCAGTCTGGTTGGATAAAAATTAAACTCAAAGGGATTGCTCGATTTGTTTCCTTCACGCTAAACACGACACAAACTCGGTGTATACTCTTGCTCCGTGTCGATATACGACACTTTGCGACAAGACAAAAGAGATATGGAGAAGCGGCAAGTATTACGTGTCGGATCGAAAGACTCTGTCACTCATTCAGTACTTCACGGCGGAAGGCTGGCAATGGAACGCCATGCATGGTCCGGCATTTTTGCCTTTTCTTCTCTGATATGGTGATAGGTTTTTAATTTTTGTTAATTTTTTTTATTTTTCTTTTGTTTATTTATTTATTTATTTATTTTTAAATATCTTTTGCTTTCAGAAGTGACAAGGAAAATAGCAGACGGGCGGCGAAACTGATGGCATTTGTGCAGTAGCAGATAGAAAATACATCAGCAAAGTTCAACACTCTTGCATATTAATTTCAAACAAAAGTATAACAGCATGGGAAGACTTTGAGGTAAGTGGTCATAGCATAATTAGTTGTGACAAGGATATGTTCCTAACTTTACTTTTCTCATTTTTGAAGGATTAGATTTAGGGGTTGTCAACTGGGGACGAGGATCCTCTCCTAATCTAAGGATGATGATCCTCATGACCAAAGGATGTGGACCGTTAGATGAAAATCCAACGGTTACAAACAGGGGGTTCCTTTAAAGTTATAATAATTATAACCGTTGGATTTTCATCTAACGGCCCACATCCCTTGGTCATGAGGATCCTCATCCTTAGATTAGGAGAGGATCTTGGTCCGTCAATTAGTGAAATTTTCTTTGTCCTTCATTAATAAGTCAGAATCTCGTGCTATAGGTTTGAAACTAATTTATCATTTCACATTCTTAATGTAAATATATTATTGTATCATAAAAATGTAATATTGTCTTAAAACTATGTAATATTCGAAACAATAACCCTAGTTGCCATTTCTTTATCTGGTTTACTTGTAAGTTCTACTGGATACACCTCATATATTACTTTTGGGCAACGCTCTCAATAACTAAGAGATCCATTAGAGGAACCCGAGGACTAGTTGAAATGCGTACTTCAATTGAGATAATGACAAGTCATTTCACCTTTTAGTTGGAACTTTAGGTGGTTCTCGAAAAAAGATAGCAAAAAAAAATTATTCCTAGAGTTGAGACTAAAATGAATGTATAAACCAATGCTTCCATCGACTTGCTGGATCTGGGATTGGCAGGATTGATGAATTTCAATGGAGGGCGACTGCTCTTGAGCTATTGCTAGATACTCTTATGGAAGACAACTGTTTGCTTGTTTTCTCTCTTGGTGTGAGGATAGCTAAAGTTAGTTGTTCGTGTAAGACGCTCTTTTTTCCTTCGACCGAGTTGAAAGCCACAACAAGGTTTTTATCGAGGTCCATTTAAGCACACTATCCTCCACTTTGTACGTTTTATTTTATATCAATAAATTTTGTACTTCTCTAAAAAAAAAAAAAAAAATTAAAAAAAAACCAATTCTTTCATGATTCGATTGTGGCTTACCATTATAATTTCTATACTTGCTTATTTGAGATCGTCTCATGGATAAATAAGGAACAAGAGTCAAAGAAAAAGTGGTGATTTAAATCAAGATTTATCTAGTGTGTCATCTAAAAATCATATAATTTAGGGACACATATATCACAAAAAAAATATTATAATAAGTGTGGGTTAGGTTTTTTTTTTTTTTTTTTTTTTTTTTTTTGACGACAAAGTGTGGGGTTAGTTATAACAAAGAAACCTAATTATCTATTAATTCAGTCATTAGCTTGCATATTTTTTAAATAGTTTTTCTATTTAATCACCACATCAATTATGGTTAATAGTTGGTTCTAATTCACATCAATTTTCTCCAATATTTTACTCAATAAATATGTTATCAAAATGTCTGTATTTTTTTGGCAATGCCAAAGGAGTACCATCACTTATCCGCGTTAGTGACCTAACATTGACGTCTTCTCCTTGTATTCCATAGTTGGCTCGACTTTTCTAATTGCTCATATTGTTGAAAACATTGGCAATGTTGAATGCAGTATTGAAAACATTGGCAGTGTTATAAATGCCCATATAGATTTTCAATGTCCATCCAAAGTGATATTGACTTGGGAGATGAAGGAGGATCGTACTTTCAAATATGTGTAATGTAAATTTCAAAATGTTTGTCTAGTGTTGCTCTATAAATAGAGCACTCCGACTACTATCAAGATACACAGAAAAGAAAGGAAAAATCAATAACATCAGTATCTATTCCTACCTCTTTTATTTGTCACCCTTTTGTACTATAGTTACAGTGTAATATTTTACACCTGCTTCGCTCATATCACTAATAAAGGTTATCTCTCTAACTTTTGCATATTTATAACACGTTATCAGCACGACTCTCTAAATATAACCATTTCTCATTTCTCTTCGCCTAAAGAAATCATTTCTTTTCGCCGAATGAAAAAAAAAAAAAAGTTTCATCTAAGGATTTTACTGTTCATCTTCTTCATTTGCCTCAACTACTAGATATACCCTCGCAAAGAACTGTTTACATCATGCCTGCTTTTAGTTCTCAACCTAACAATTACATATATCTTTGATTTCTTGTTTGGTGTAGATCTTGATTACTAACCCAGTGTTTATTTATGTTAATTTTACTACAATCCAAGATAGTGCGGTACAATCGCCCATCTTGAACTGCAAATTTAATTTTATTGCAATCCAAGATGGTGCGGTATCATCACCTATCTTGGACCGCAGATCTAATTTTACTGCAAATTTTAGGTGGTGCGGTATAACGCCCACCCTACTTTGCGTATTTCAATTTTCCTACTACTAGAGTGGTGCAGAATAATCGCTCATCCTATGTTATGAGAATGGTGCGGTATAATCGCCCTCCTCATTCATCATGTAAATCTCGAGCCAGAAGTTTCGAGTGCTTACCATTTTGCCCAAAAGATCAAAATGAAAAATTTGTAAGAGTCAGAAGTTCTAACATTACGTCCCCCAGATTACATATTATTGCAAGTTCTTACACATCTCAGTTTTCTTTCAGAAAAGAAAATGGCGAACTTGGCAAAACTTGATTTTATTGCCCTGGACATTATTGGGAAAAACTACTTTACCTGGGTAGTGGATATCAAGATCCATCTAGAGTTAGGGAATCTTGCAGAAACAAACAAAGAGGATAACAATGCATCTTCTCAAGATTGGGTGAAGGTCATGATCTTTATCCGTCGTTACCTTGGTGAAGGACTAAAAAGCAAGTACCTAACGGTTGAAGATCTGTTAGCTCTCTGGAAGGCATTAAAAAACAGATACAATCATCAGAAAACGGTGATTCTTCCAAGAGCTCATTATGAGTAGACTCACCTAAGGTGTCACATCCCAGCCCGGGGCGAATCACTTCCCGGGCCCGCTCCACCACCGTAGTACGATATTGCCCGCTTTGGGCCCCGACCACGCCCTCACGGTTTTGTTTTTGGGAACTCACGAGCAACTTCCTAGTGGGTCACCCATCATGGGATTGCTCTAGCCCCTTTCTCGCTTAACTTCGGAGTTCCGATGAAACCCGAAGCCAGTGAACTCCCAAAAGGCCTCGTGCTAGGTAGGGATGGGAATATACATATAAGGATCACTCCCCTAGGCGATGTGGAATGTCACATAAGGATCCAGGATTTCAAGTCAGTGGCTGAGTACAATTCTGCAATGTTCAGAATTAGTTCCCAGATGAAACTCTGTGGGGAAACCATCACTGAGGAAGATATGCTGGAAAAGACTTTCAACATCTTTCATGCCTCCAACATGCTTCTGCAGCAGCAGTATAGAGTGCGAGGTTTCACTGAATATAACAAGCTGATTTCTGTGCTCTTGGTTGCTAAACAAAACAATGAGCTCCTGCTAAAAAATCAGCATTCCCGACCTATTGGATCTGCATCATTCCCAGAAGTGAATGTTGTTTCCCTCAAAGCGAACGACACATCCTCTGGTGGCAATAATCATAAACGAAAACGTGGCCACAGACGAAGATGGTGGAACGGGAAGGGCAAGAATCATGGTGTCCAGTTTCATAACCAAGTTCCAAGGCATAATGCAGGCCCAAGTTTCAAAAATGTAAATCGCCATAAAGGCAAAGCTTATATGACCAATGCTCCCAGAAACTCTGAAGGAGTCCGTCATAGGTGTGGTCGCAATGGGCACTGGGCGCGTACTTGTCGTACCCCAAAACATCTAGTGGATCTATATCAAGCCTCCCTGAAGGATAAGGGTGTCCAGACCAATTTTCTCGACCACGCTAAACCAATGGATATACCTGATCTTGTATGTGACTTATCAAGGCAGTTGAACACAACCCACCTAGATGTCTTGGACTTCATTATGGAAATGGGGAATGAAGTTTACCTGTCGGACAAAATCGTTTATGTTCGATGTACCGAACTTGTAGTTTAAAACTAGCATTTCAGATTCAATAAAAGTGACATTTAAATTTCCTGTTATAACTTACTTTTAATTATGATTCCCTTATTCAGAAAGCATGGATAAAAAGTATGGTCATTTTCAAAACATGAGAAATAGCGGAGATATTTGTCTTGCAGACAATGTAACCACGCATATAATACTTCGAGATCGAAAGTATTTCTCAAGATTGATGCTTACAAAAGTAAGGGTAACAACAATATCAGGGTAATCAGATGTGATTGAAGGCTCAAGGAAAACCCAGATTATGTTACCAAATGGAACAATATTGTCCATACAAAATGTGTTGTACGCTACTCGATCTACTCAAAATTTGTTAAGTTTTAAAGACATACGTTTAAATGGATACCATATTGAAACGAAAAGTGCAGAAAATGTGGAGTATCTATACATTACCTCCAATGATACCCATAAGCGTATATTGGAGACGTTGTGTGGTTTGTTGAGTGGATTGTATTATACATACATAAAGACAGTTGAATCACATATTGTCATGAACCAGAAGTTCATTGATTCAAAAGTTTACATGCTTTGGCATGACCGTCTGGGTCGCCCAAGATCTACCATGATGCGCAGAAGCATTACCAACTCTAATGGACATTCATTATTTAGCAGACACATTGCTATCTCAAATGATAACCCTTGCAAGGCTTATTCTTAAGGGAAGTTGATAATTAGACCATCACAACTAAAGGTTGATACTGAATCCCCATCATTTCTGCAAAGAATTTAAGGGGATATTTATGGGCCTATTCAACCATCTTGTGGACCATTCCGATATTTTATAGTTTTGGTTGATGCATCTACCCGATGGTCACATGTTTGTCTCTTATCTACTCGGAATGTAGCTTTTGTGAGACTTCTTGCTCAAATAATTAAGTTACGAGCACAGTTCCTAAATTACCCCATTAAGTCAATCCGACTTGATAACGCTGGTGAATTTACGTCTCAAACCTTTGATGATTACTGCATGATATTAAGCATTGATGTTGAACACCCTGTTCCTCATGTCCATACTCAAAATGGTTTAGCAGAAGCATTGATCAAGCAGCTTCAGTTAATAGCTCGCACTCTGCTCATGAAAACAAAATTGTCAGTTTCTGCATGGGGACATGCCATCTTACATGCTGCATCATTGGTTTGATTGAGACCTATAGCCAACCACCAATACTCCTCAGTACAACTCATGTTTAGGCATCATCCAAACATTTCACATTTACAAGTTTTTGGTTGTGCTGTTTATGTACCTATTGCACCACCACAACGAACTAAAATAGGACCTTATAGCAGACTGGGAATTTACATAGTTTTTTATTCATCATCTATCATTAGATATTTGGAACCATTGACATGTGATATGTTTACAACTCGTTTTGCTGATAGTCACTTTGATGAGTCAGTATTCCCGTCGTTAAGGGGAGAAAAGACCATTCCAGAAGAACGAAAATAGCTGACATAGGTTGTTCCCACCTTATCTCATTTTGATCCACGTAGCACGCAATGTGAAAATGAAGTGAAAATGATCGTTCATTTTCAAAGTATAGCTAATTAAATGCCAGATATATTTAATGATGCTATGAAAGTGACAAAATCACATATATTAGCTGCAAATGCACCTGCAAGAATTGATGTCCTTGTTAGAAAAAATAAAGTGGCAGCGAATGATTCATCTGGTGCACGCCTGAAGTGTGGTAGACCCCCAGGTTCAAAAGATTCAGCCACTTGAAAGAGAAAGTCAAGGGCACAACTGAATCCAAATGAAATCATTCAAGAAGAAAAAATGAATGACAATCCACAATTCATGATTATGTACTTTCAAAAAAAGAAAATGTCCTTGATGAGACACCTGTACCTGAAGAAACAAAGGTACATGAAAGCAAAGAAATCGCCGTAAATTATGCTTGTACTAATGAATTGTGGGATCGAAATGAAATAATCATCGACGACATATTCGCATTTACAGTAGCCACTGAAATCATATTAAGTGATGATCTTGAGCCCCACTCTGTTGATGAATGCAAATAGAGACAAGATTGGTCTAAGTGGAAATATGCAATCCAGGCAGAATTAAATTCCTTGGAAAGGTGAAATGTTTTTGGACCATTAATCCAAACCCTGCCTGGTGTAAACTCTGTGGGTTACAAATGGGTATTCACAAGGAAACGCAATGAGAACAACGAGATTGCAAGATATAAATCACAACTCGTTGCACAAGGTTTTTTCCAGAGACCTGAAATTGATTATGAGGAAACATACTCTCATGTAATAGTCGACATTACGTTCCGTTACTTAATAAGTTTAGTGGTTTCAGAAAAACTTGACATGCGACTTATGAATGTCATCACCCTGTATCTATATGGAAAATTAGATGCTAACATATATATGAAAGTCTCAGAAGGACTTAAGTTGCCTGAAACAACTAACAAACCACGAGGTATGCTCTCAATCAAATTAAGGCGATCATTGTATGGGCTGAAACAATCTGGACGAATGTGGTATAATCGTCTCAGTGAGTACTTGATTAAAGAAGGATATATCAACAATGTCATTTGCCCTTATGTGTTCATTAAGAAATCCAACTCTGGATTTGTTATAGTGGCAGTATATGTCGATGATATGAACCTAGTTAGAACCTCTAAAGAGCTCAATAAAACTGCTAAATTCTGAAAAGCGAATTTGAAATGAAAGACCTTGGAAAAACAAAATTTTGTCTCGACCTGCAGATCGAGCATTGTGCTAGTGGAATTTTGGTCCACCAATCAGCTTACATTGAAAAAAATCCTAAAGCGATTTAGCATGGACAAGGCTTATCCACTCAGCACACCAATGGTCGTTCGTTCTCTGGATATTAAGAAAGATCCATTCCGTCCAAAAGAAGATGATGAAATGGTCCTTGGTCTAGAAGTATCATATCTAAGTGCAATAGGTGCTTTATTGTATTAAGCACAATGTACTAAATCAGATATAGCTTTTTCAGTCAACTTGTTAGCAAGGTATAGCTCTGCTCTAACAATTCATCATTGGAAGGAAGTCAAAGATGTATTGCAATACCTTTGTGAGACAACAGACGTGGGTCTCTTCTACTCAAAGAAATCCATAAATGACTAGGTCATTGTTGGATATGCATATGCTGGTTTTCTTTCTGATCTGCATAAAGCCCGCTCACAAACTAGATATGTGTTCAAAAATGGAGATACAACAATCTCTTGGCGCTCAACAAAGTAAACATTAGTTGCTACATCTTCAAATCATTCAGAAATACTTGCTTTACATGAAGCAAGTCGTGAATGTTCTTGGTTAAGATCAATGATCTATCATATTCGGAATTCATGTGGTCTACCCTAAAAAACAAACACTCCAACTGTCATCCATGAAGATAATGTAGCATGTGTTGCCTAAATGAAAGAAGGATTCATCAAAGGCGATAAAACTAAACACATATCTCCAAAGTTTTTCAGTGCACATGAGCTTTAAAAGGCTAAAGTTATTGAAGTCAGACAAATTCATTCCAATAAAAGTCTGGCAGACTTGTTCACCAAATCTCTACCAAAATGCACATTCCAGAAGATAGTGCAAAGTATCGGATTACTTCGACTTACCAATCAAATAAATTTGGAGAATGCAGAATCAAGGGGAGCATCCATGATACATGCATGTTGTACTCTTTTTCTTTTGATTGGGATTTTTCCCACTTGATTTTTCCTGTCAAGGTTTTAACGAGGCAACATAAGCATAATTAACACTATATCAACAATCTAGGTAAAATTGTACTCTTTTTCCTTCGCTATGGTTTTTTCCCACTAAGCAAGGTTTTAACGAGGCAACTGATATTGATATGTGGGCATCCAAGGAGCAGTGTTGAAAACATTGGCAGTGTTATGAATGCCCACACAAATTTTCAATGCCCACACAAAATGATATTGACTTGGGAGATGAAGAAGGATCGTACTTTCAAAGATGTGTACTGTAAATTTCAAAATGTTTGTCTGGAGTTGCTCTATGAATAGAACATTCCGACTACTATCAAGATACACAGAAAAGAAAGGAAAGATCAATAACATCAGTATATATTCCTACCTCTTTTATTTGTCATCCTTTTGTGCTATAGTTACAGTGTAATATTTTACACCTACTTCGCTCGTGTCACTAATAAAGGTTATCTCTCTAACTTTTACCTATTTATAAAACATATGTTTAAGCTTTGTTTTTTAAAATGTTCCTTTGGACAGAGTGAAGCTTATAGCTTAAGGATTAGGTTTTGAGTTTTGGACTCCCAACAATCCGGTGCTAATCTCTAAGCCATAAAGGTTACTTAATGCAGTATATGTTCAAGTCGAAAACAAGAAAAATAGATAAAAGTAGCCAATAGTTGTTCTAAAATCTATGCAAACTTAATTTTGCACCTCCATGCTTGGGGTGATTTTCAAAATGATAACCTACTTTTCGCATCCTCACATTGCCCAAAGGTTTTGAAATTGTATCGATGTGAAATCTCATCCCTGGATTTCACTGTTCAATTATTGTGCCTCACAATTTTGTGAAATTATTTTAATTTCATTAATTGAGTTTTAGTTTCTTAAAGTTTGATTTTCATAAGTAACCATAAAAAATCCGCTGACCTTTTGAAATCACTCTTAATATTTTTGGATAAAGCTCGACAACACAAACGCGCAGGCGAAAATCGTTTCGCCAATTGGATTTGTAACTAAAGAGATATAAACTTGCAAAGGCAAGGGCAAATTAGTCTTTTGCCCACTTATATATAGCTGAAGCAGGGGGTGGGGGGGGGCAGACAAAGGGGCAGGAACCGGACCCACATGCGACCCGGACTTCTTATTCCTTAGCAAGGTTTAACCCATTTTCTCGACAAATTTCAAGGGGTTTTTCCAGCCGATTTCAAGGATGGAATCTGCCCCCTCCACCACCATTTAAACTGTCTCACCCTCATGAACAAGAAATACCCCAAGGTTGCCTCATTTGGCCTCATTTTCATCCCAAGTCGAGCTTCACCTTTTTCCCAGATTTTCGCCAGCGGTGATCGTCCTCCTCCGTGCATGTCAACGTCATCCACCATAACCAATCGACTCATATTCACCCCAACATCAAAACCCAACCACAATTCAAGTTGTTAAAGCACCGGTAACGTCAAATCGACATTTATCGATTTTGAAGATTTATGATGGTCCCTTGTTGATTTTAGGATTTTTTGGGGCAAAACTAGACTCCGGCGAAGGTATAACTCTTGCTCTACTCCTCGAGATATTCATTTTGGTGTATTTGAGTCATTTTGGTGTTAGTTGGAAAATCCAGCAAGCCTGGGGCACCTGCTACCGCTTGGCAGCGGCTTATGGGCTCGATGACCTATCTTGTCTTCCTAGGCTAAATTTGGTGCGTTGAATCTGATTTTGATATCAGTTTGATGAGATTTGACCAATCGAACCTGGTTTCATAATGAGGCAACATGACCTTTGTAGAAGAAGGTCCAGTTGTTGGTTTATCATGAAATTATAATAAGTGCTTATGCGTAATATTTGAGGATCTTAGGAAGTTACGATCAAATCTGATGTGCAGATCTTCTAGATTGGACTACGTAAGGTTGTTGACCCTACGTTAACTACGTTGATTGAGGGCTGACTTTTGGTCAAATGTTTTGAATCACTATTAAATACTAGAATTAGTATTACTAGAGACCTAATAGGGTTTGGCGGACCTATTCTAATAAACAGGCCATTTTGGAGATGTGCACCTTGGTTTGCATACAAGTGGCACCTTACCATTGATTTACGTGTTTGTTAAACTTCTAGATGATATAAACAATATGTGTGAGTGCTAGTATGAAAAGATGAGCGAAGTACATATTTAAAGTATCATGTACGACTTGTATGTCTATATGATAAGATATTTGGTTTTGTTGAAATATATCACATCGATCGTATCTTGGTGAAAAGAAGAGTTTAAATATGCTAACCTCACTCTAACCAGTACCAAAGCCTTTTATGGTAAAACCTCACACTGACGAATTATGCAGGTGGTAATTATCAAGTTGGGAACAATATCGGTGTTGTTGGAAGTGGGCCTTTGGCCCTTGTCTTTGATAATTCTACAGGCTTGTCATATGGAATCGATAGTGTGTGTGCTTACAATTGTGATTCGTGTTGTATTGTTGTATGAAATACGATGCATGATGTAGGATGTATGATATGTGATGTATGATGATATAACTGAACCATGTAGCAATGTGGTATATGAGTGGTCCTGCTTGGTTAATCCGATTGAGGGACCACTACATTTGATGCATGGCTATGGTTTTGTTTGGTTAATCCGCATTGGGGGACCATACGTATTATAGGGGCAACTCTACTTAGTTCCACAGTAGAGGGTCACTGCCTGCTTAGGTACATGGTACTTATAGATGGTCCTGCTTAGTTAATCCGCATTGGTGGTCATTGCCTATTTGGTAACCTTGTTCCCATAAGTGGTCCTACTTGGTTAATCTGCAATGGAAGACCATACTTTTGGATATGTGCCTATGGTTCTGATTAGTATATTCGTGATGGAGGATCATCCGCATTGGGTGATCTTGCTTGGTATATATGTGATGGGTGATCACTGTATACACTATTAGACTATGCTTATGGTTCTGCTTGGTATATCCACGATAGGGACCATACGTATTCTAGGAACAATCATGTTTGGTACATTCACAATAGGTGATCACCTAGTATTATAGGATACCATCCTGCTTGATATATCCTCGATGGAGGATCGTACGTATTCTATGAGTGATTATGCTTGGTGTATCAGCGATGGGTGATCACTACTTATACTATTAGACTATGCCTATGGTTTTGCTTAGCATATTTGCAATGGCAACAACTTCCTAGCTGGATTCTGTTGAGTGGTCTAGAATCCTTTTCCTTATTCGGTTTCGTTCAATGATCTGGGTACCCTACCTCCGATTGGGTTTCATTAAGTTGGTCCGGAATTCCATTTCACTTTCAATTCCGTTAAGTTAGTTTGGAATCCTGAAATCTTGTGCATAAAAGTTACTCAAGTTCACGCTTGTGGTTGTAACTTGGATTACAATGTTGGATACTTGGATTTTAGTAGTGAAATACGGTAAACCTTATAGAGGTTGGTTTTATTAAAAATTAGTGGAGTGATATTTGGTCTTGTTGGTTGATTAATGTAGTTAAATGTTAATATTGTGTGGCTTGGATTCTGAGGTTGATTATTTTTTGTGATTGTAGAATTGTGTTGGAAAACATATGATGCACGTGGATGACAAAATGACAATCCTAGCTGCCATATAATTTCATTATGTAGTGTGGAATCTAGTGACTCATGATGCTCGAGTTTCATTGAGTGATTCTAGAACTATATGTTTTTTTGCTAGAAGTACTATGAGAAATGTCAGAGTTTATCAAACGGTGAACTACGAATGGCTTGATCCGTGTTAGGGTATGTAGGCAGTCTAACACAAAGGTTAGATGCAGTCATGATATAAAAGAAAAAGGTAATGCGATGTTGAACCATTGTTTTGTTTTTGGTCATGTCTCGAAGCGAGGCATGATAGCATATCTCGAGATCGGGGATTGACAATACATGTACACCTTTTGTCTAATGAATCATTTGAATTTTCATTAACTTGATGACATGGTGATGGAATCCATAACTGGGTCACATCTGCACAACATAACCTAAAAAACTGATCAATGTAAAGGATAATTAGACGTTCAAATATACAAGAGATGCTAATTGAAACAATTTCAAAACTTTAGGGAGCAATTTGAGAAAATTGAAACTTTTTGGCCCAGTTTAATAATCATCTTAAACCTTGAGGATGTAAAATTTAGGTATCCCTAACATCTAATATAAGTTGTGACTAATTCGACTACAATGAAATAGAAACTTCGATGCAAAATCTGAATAAGCATAAGTAGAAAATAGAAATTACAATGTAGAGTCTAAAGCCGGGATGACCGACCTATCCAAAAATATCAAAATTTTGAGAAAAACGTTGCCATCTCTACATGTAACGGCACTAGTTTGTAATTTTTCAAGTTTAGGCGCATTAATGTCTTTGAAACTCTATTGACCTTTTGTTAATTAGGATAAATATGAAGTTTTGATCCATTTAGAATCAAACATACCTGTATTTTTTAAGAGGTGTGTTATCCACACACTCTTTTTTATTTCTCATATATCTTTTGTTAATTTCTACTCCTTAATCTTCTTTAATTCAGTTGGATCCGATGGCTACAAATTATAAGGGTATGTAGGAAATAAAATGTGTGGATAACACACCCTTTTTAATTAGCGAAACACGTTCCTAAATCCTTGCTCTCCCGTCCGTATCTAAGCATTATTGTACCCTATTGTTGTGATATTTGTTTTTTGGAACAAAATATTTATTTAAACATTGTATTTGTGATAAATATAAGCAAAATTTCAAGCGTGGCATAAGTGAAGGTTTTGGGCTAACAACTAGCAATACAATCTCTTTCATTTCTTTAGTAAACTGTTGATATGGTCTCTGAATTTAAGATTGATATAATTTTTACTCGAGTAATAATTTAAGGACAAAAATAAAGGGAACTTTTATGAAAATGGCTTGTACTAAGTTTATTTTAATAAAAAACCATATTATAACTTTATTTAAGGAAAAAGACTCAAATTTTAATGAAAAACTCTTAAATTTTAATGAAAATGACAAAAGAACTTAAGTTTTAATGAAAAAGACATAATTTTAATATTAAATTTTTTTTTAAAAAAAAACTGACCCACGGGACCGGGTGTCCTCACACATACTATTTATGAAACTTATTACACTGTATTACACTGTTTATGAAATTTAACGGTGTATATATGTATATTATTTCTTTTACCTTAAGTAAGTACGAGTGAAATCGACATTATCACTTTTATATATATTATTTATTATATATATGAAAATACACCTTACGAGATTATAGTACTAAACGTGTGTTTGTGTTATCTTGTTTTGTCAAAGGCCTAAAAATGGATGTCATCGTTGTTACAGTTAGCTAATTCATACATGTTTATATTTGATGTTTTTTTTCTTTTTTGTCTTTATTATTAAATAAGACTATCAGATGGTTTATGGTTGAAATGCAAAATTTTGAAGCCATTTTCATTAATTTTCCTAAAAATAAATTGATTTCAAACTTATCATCTACGAGATTTATACATAAAACTTTATTATCCATATGAACTAACTAGTAATGCAGTTTCGTGATAATTCTCTTAACTAGTGACAGATCTTAAGATTCAACTAACTAGATAATGAGAATGTATTATATTTTGAATTTGATCCTAATTATCGGTCTTGCTCAATCTCCTTCCTCTAATCTCCTTCCCCTGGAACTAGATTATTAGTTAGAGTAAAATATTTTTGTATGAAAAAAATAAATAAAAAATCATACAAAGGAAAGAAAAAGCTTTTAGCTAAAATCGTCATTGAGATTAGTATAATTTCTCATTTTGGTTCTTGATATTTAAAATCAATAGAAACAATCCGTTCAATTGTTCACTATCAATCATTTTAGTCATTCTATGAATTTTTTTATTAAATTAAAGAAACCACAAGTTCAAGAAAAAGGGTAATTTGAAAAAACTCTCAATTTGATGAAAAATTCTCACAAAAAAAAAAAAAGAACTAATCGACAGTAAACAATCTCAAAGTGATATATATGCACGCACCATCTTGCGAAAAAACCGAAAGAAAATAAAGGCGCAAAGAGACCTCCAAAATCTCCCGCACGAGAGAGCCCTGTCCTCCTCTGGTTTCCTTTCTCGCACAAGGTAAAATCACTCTCTCTCTCTCTCTCTCTCTCTCTCTCTCTCTCGCACTCACAAGTCACAAGAGGCCTCCATGGCTTCTTCTGCTTCTGCAATCACAACCGTCCTTTCCCGCCTCTCCCTAATCCGATTGGCACCCAAACCCTCCCCATCATCTCCTTATACAATCCCACTCTTTTCCCCCAAGCCCAAGGTCCCAATTCATCTTACATATTCTATATCCTTCGGGATTCGATAGTTCGGTTGCTCTCTTACTTTAGTGTGTCTTTGCAGGGTCCGAATCCGAAATACCGTTTCCGATTGTTTTCTTCAATGGCGTCCGAACCGAAAGAATCTCCGGCCAACAATCCGGGCCTCCAGGCCACCCCAGATGAAGCCACTAAGGGTTACATCATGCAGCAAACTGTATGCAACCGCGTCCCTTTGAATGAATAGATATAAAGTTTGTATTTAATTTTTCTGTAGAAATGGATTTTTATTGCGAATTTTGATTGCAGATGTTCCGAATTAAGGACCCGAAAGCCAGTCTTGACTTTTATTCGCGTGTTTTGGGAATGTCGTAAGTTTTTGTTATTGTTTCCAGCGTTTTGATATGAAATTCTTTCTCTTCTGTTTATTATGCTTTTGTTGCGCTGAGTATGAGTTAAGATTGGCATTTTGAGGAATTTTTTGGTTCGTGAAATTATTGTGTTTTTGTGTATGGAGGGTAGAGTTGATTAATATCTAGAATTCTAGTGCATCATACTTTGGGTGGGTTTGTCTCTGTTGTTAGAAATCTGCACAAATAATGGAGCAAAAGGAAGAACAGGCATATCAATATCGGTTTAAAGTGTCAGGATGTTAGTTTTGATGTTGACTTTTGGTAGGTTTGTCTATGGATACCTCACATTTTCTTTGGATTTAACGGGACATGATAGCAGGATTTCAGTTGGGTTGTTTTTGTGTTATCAAGTGATGTAATGCCTCTTTGATTGGTTTTTGTATTAGTGTGTATGTAAACATGCATGTATGCACTTTGCTATGGCTGGAGATTCTGTAACTGGATGTTGTTGAAAAATTGACTCTTTAAGTGGAAATTGACGGTGATTTATACTATTGTTCAGGCTACTTAAGAAGCTCGATTTTCCAGAAATGAAGTTTAGTTTGTACTTTTTGGGCTATGAGGTAAAATTCATAATGTCCCATCTGCTGTACCGGAGTTTTATACTAGGTGCTCTTGTTGATTTTACAGTGGTAGTTGGATTACTGTTTTTCCATTCCCTCAACCATCTGACACATCTCCGACGTCCTATTTAATGCTTATTCTTAAAGGAGCAATTTGGCCTTTCACCTTTTAATCTGTCAAACCCCTATATGCAATTAAAGTGTGTGATAGTATGTCTCTAAAAATTGTCCTGGTGTTTCCAGAGACGTTTAATTTTATTTGATTTTTTTCTGGAATAGGACCCTGCTTCAGCTCCAACTAACTCGGTTGATAGAACAGTTTGGACTTTTGGTCGGAAGGCTACAATTGAGTTGACACAGTGAGATTCTTTTGTTCTTCCTGCATGGTCTTTTTTTTTTTTTTTTTTTTTTTTTTTTTTTTTACAATTTGTGTCGAATGCTCTCGGTAATATCTGACAATCACTTATATTTCCAGTAATTGGGGTACTGAAAGTGATCCAGAATTCAAAGGATATCACAATGGGAATTCAGAACCTCGTGGCTTTGGTATGTAACGACCTATCAATGCGTTAAAACATACAATTCTTATTTTTATGATATATAACGTAGTTGTTTCTTCCCTTACTTAGACTTCGATTAACTATTCCATTTAATGTGAAATGCCAGGTATTATGTCATTTCTTCTTATGCAGCAAGTATTGATGGTTCCAAGAAATGCATACATTTGGACTCTCTCTGAACCATGAACTTAAAATACATTCGTAATGCTTAGTTCTGCCTATAAAAAAATTAGGCTACATTTTTCAACAATAAACAAAATTTTAAAGCGTAAACTTTTTTGTATGGATTCGGTGTGTATCTTTATATAAAGCGTGGTATGGAGTAAAATGTTTTCATGTTTAAACAAAAGATAAGAGAGCTTCCAATGCTCAGTTGGTCTAATTATCAGGAAGGCTCGATTTGTGGACAGGATCAGCAACTACTGAAATTCATACTGGATCAGCAACCTTAAACCCTAAATCATATATTGCTGCAAATGTGAATAATGTGAATATTCCTCAGTCATTTTTCCTTGTAGCTTTGCCTGATGGCCACTGGTAGTGGTTGATCAAGCATGTTACATGTACTTTTTCTACTTTGTACATAGTGATTCTGACAGTCTCTGTGCCTTAAATCAATTCTACTTTCTGGCATTCACAGTGGCTGCCCTAACTGTCTAATTTTGTTACTCAGGACACATTGGCATCACCGTTGATGATACATACAAGGCATGTGAGAGATTTGAAAGTCTTGGGGTAGAATTTGTGAAAAAGCCAGATGATGGTAAGAACACATATATAGTAGAATCTATTAATAAGTATGAGATGTATCCTGGAAAGCTGGACCTCATTGAACGTTAGCACATATAATTGGCGGGGATTGATTGGGTCACCTTAGATCCTTTTTATGTAAATAAACTGATAATTTTTATTATCAGTTTGTAGGGAGTCTCTGTTGTATACGCTATTTACAAGTAACGCAGATGGTTTCAGTTAACCAAAAGATCATCACTTTCCTGAATTAACAGCAGCAGTAATTATAAGTTTGTACCAAAGCCCTTTGAGAAGCATTATGGTTTTTAAGGATGTATGGATGTATGTGCATAGATAGGTGCGTGCTCGTATATGCATGTCTGGTATCTTCTAGTTCAATCATGCGTTTGGTTACAAACTTACAATAAGGAACGAGCAAGACATGTGTGTTTCCTTATCTTCGGGTGGATGACCAAGACCATTACTTTTCATTCTAACTTACTCCCTGGTTTTTGGATTATTAGCACACCCCCTTTTAGATTCCTGCACTGTTTTATTTGAAGAAATACAGAATGGGGAAATATTTATGTATTTCTGGTTCCTTAATTTTGTGATGTTGATTGCAGGAAAGATGAAAGGGATTGCATTCATTAAGGATCCTGATGGTTATTGGATCGAGATCTTTGACCTTAAAACTATAGGAAAAGTCACAGCTGATGCTTCTTGAGTTCATGGCACCTGAATTTCTGGTTAGTTTCAATTTTCTTATTCGTGCTTTTAATTGATTGTATAGGATTTGATTTTAAAAAAAAAAAAAATTGGTTTACTGGCCTACCGCATCATGTGCATCGTAAGCATAACAATATTCATCTGCTAACCACTATGTTAAGCATTTTATTTTATTACTAGATTCCCTACCCTCCCTCAGAAACATGATCAGAGGTTGTTCTGATTCATGGTACTTGAGCCATTCACAGTGCTTGTATTCAAGTGTTTATGCATTTTTATGCATGCATGGATGACTACATTGTGTAGATGTAGTGCAAGATGGGTATTTTCAACGAGTATGGTGCGGGAATAGACTTAGGCCTATCTGAATTGTTAGGAAAAAAAATTCTAGGGCACCAGATTGCAAGGAGTACATTCATCTTGTGATAGGGTTTGGCCATTAATATATATGGTGCTTCTGAATGCTTTCTTGGTATACACAAGCCTTGAATCTCTAGAAAATGGGCACAAGCATGGTGTAACATCATGCATCTAAAAGTATATAACTTTTCTCTTTGGGCACAACACCTAATTTACTCAGGTGTTAACTAGGTGTTGTAGCTCGTATATTTCAGACATGAATTGGTCACATTTGTATCTACGGGCTGTGGATTTCATTTAACACTTGCATTTCTTGGTTCGATGTTGAAGGTTAGAAACTTGCATGTTATCAAAAGATTCAAAGCAAATGTATTCGATATCAATGCAGGTGAGCGTAGGTGACAACTTGCAGGCGCAGCGATTCTTAGTTTTTCCTGATATACTCCGAGTCCAGACCAGATGTTATGGCACTTTTTCTTGTGTGTTTGTTTTGTTTCTTGTTACTATGGTGTGTGGAGTTTATGGGTTGCGTAAGTTGTTCTTGGTTCAAGTTAGCTTTGTTTTTGTTGTCTACTCGGCTGTTTCTTTATTACAAACTTAGTCCTTCTGATCTCAATGTGCAACTTTTGCAAGTATAGGGTTTCTAAATCCATCATTACTAAAGCAGTCAAATTCATAATATTTATACAAATTGAGTTTCTTGTATGTGCACCCGCATCATATTAAGCTCAAGTGTTTAAGAGCATTTATCTTTGTGTCTGCATTTGTGGTTCTATTTGTGACTCTGTCGCCCGCTATTTTGCTTGTATCGGGGAAAAAAACACTGCATAGCTTATCGTGGTCAGCAAGCACAACCCAAATCCGTCAGCAGATGCCATCACACAAACGAATGGGATTTTCTTTTGTGTTGAGAGGAGTGCATATAGTTTTACTAGTATTCATACAATCAGTAAATTTCCCTTATACATCGGAGGTTAAAATCAAAAGTAGTAGTCGTACAGAAAATTGATGCCGTTCATATACAAGGAAATACTAGAGACATGAACCCGAACGGATTAATAGTTTGGACTGTAGTGAACCAAGGAATTGCGACTTTGTAATCCAATAGTTTGTGGTCCTTCCTGCAATTTTTTATTTGTGCGCGGCACCGACTTTGTAGTCCTCAAATACATAAAAACTAAGAAATACATAAAAACTTACAGAGAGATTCTTACTTAGGGGTGGGCACGATGCAGTTCGGCCTGGTCCTACCTTCAAACTGGAATTGGAATATATTAACGGTTCAGAGCAGTGTGGTTCCGTTTAAATTTATTACTAAAACTGTACGGTTCGGTTCATGACAATTCCGGTTTGGTTCAAGTTGGTTTACGATTCCGAATACCAAATGATATGAATACCAAATCAAAATGCTATTCAAAGTTTATTTGTATTTTACATTTTTTTTTTTTTTTTTGGCATGCATGCATGCATTCCAAAACGTCTTCTAAAATGGTTATACAAAGTTACAGACAACAAATCCGTTTCAAATACTAAATCAAAATGCAAATATCCCTGGCACTTTGACAGCAGCAAGCAAACAAATAAAAAAAAAATAAAAAAAACCGTTCACCCTAAAATAGACAAAAAAAGAAAACCCAAATTCAAAAGATAGATAACCAACATCATACAGAGCTACATTATCGTACTAATTCACCCTTAAGAGAAAGTAATTTGAATAAATTTTGCTCCCCTCCAATTTGAATAACATTACTGTACTAATTCTCCCTTGGTCTTAGTATGCACCATAAGCAAATCAACTTTGTCCAAAATAATCAGAATCCTCAAAGCACACAAGTCTTGTGAAACCTAATTGAGAAGTGAAGTTTGAGAAATGCTCTCATGCAATCGCACTAAGTGAAACCAATTTGGTTTTGACCACTCATCTGGTGACACATGTATACAATTAATAATTTTAGTTAATTATTTATATTCATGGTTCGATTTAGTTCTTAGCGGTTCTACAAGATGAAAACCATAACTAAAATAGGTATGAACAGTTTGATTTGGTTTCGCAGTTCCATCATTTTTATACCCATCCTATTCCTGGCTTAGAGATGAACCTTTTTTTGAGATTCATTATTTGCATTTTAAAAAATTTATTTTACACTCTAAATTTTCTATAATTAGAAATAAAAATACACATCCGAAGAGTGCAAAATGATATTTTAGAGTGCTAATAACATTTACCTTTTTTGAGAGAAAATCAAACTTACAAATAAATTCTCGATTAATCCTATTACCAAACTTGTCACAAAGTAGCCTAAGAACTATTACATAAGGAAAATTATTAAACCAAACACAAGACTAGATATGGTAATGTACTACATTAGCAAACCCATGAGCAGATATGTTGGCTTCTCTAAACATATGCTTAATCGAGTAATGTGAAATTTGCTCTAGCAGATGTCAAATATCTTTGATGAAGGATGAAATTTACCACAAAATTTGCATCTGCTTTTTTATTACATGTACTAGGATTTTAGAGTCGTCTTTGACATCAACTTTTGCAATGCACATTTGTGTTGGCCATTGAAGAGCGTAAAGTTGTAGCTTCAACCTGCAATATCAAAGATGTAATGCTCGATTGCACGTACAAACACATGTAACATGTTGGCAACTTGTACAATTCAAAAAAAAGAGAAAGAAAATGATATTTTCCTCTTCTAATTCCTACTAACCCAATTGTCACTACAACATCGGAGATTATATACCACAAAAGAAACTATTATTAAATTATAGTACTAATGACGTGTTTACGAAATGGGAATGAGGTAATCTAGTACTAATGGCGTGTTTACGAAATGGGAATGAGGTAAGTGGAATCGGAATTGCATTCCTTCAAATGCATTCATGTGTTTACTTGTATATAAGGAATGAAAACAAAGGTGGGATCCACCCAAAATGGGGAATTCAATTCCGGATTTGCCCGGAATCCGATTACCAAGATATAGGTGGTAATTGAATTCCAGAAGAAAGGGTCCATCAGTAATCAAACTTTTCTTCCTAATGTGCCCTTGTACTTCTTTTTATATCCTAAAACACCCCTGCGGCTTCAACACTCATGCTTCTCTCTCAGTGGACTCCTTGCAACTTCTTCTCCAATTTCTCTTCGTTCCGCGATTTAGGACTAGAGCTTTCAAGGTCCATCTTCCTCCTTGCCTTCAGTCAGCTGTTGTTTATCCCAAACCCGATTCATGTCCCTATTCTTATATATTCTCATCCCGACTCTTCGATACGCCGACTCCATGGTTAAAAACTCATTCACTGCCTTAACTAGGAAACTCAAAATTGGGGTAAAAAAATTAAGGCTGGGACATGGAAGGAGGGAGCATGAAAGGTTCTTCGCAAATGTGGGGTGGGTCAACAGCAGAGAAAGATATTTTAGAAAGGGGTAGGTCGGCAGTACGACGGCAGCAGAGAACGATGGGGAAATTTTAGAAATGGGTAGGTCGGGAAAGACGGGGAAGAGAGGGAGAGACCGAGGGTCACAAAAAACATTGGAAAAATGAAAGAATGAGAAGAAGAGTTTCTGGGAAATTGAAGTTGCAGAGTTTCTAGAGGGTTTTTGAAAGCGTGAATGAGAAGAAGAAATACTAAAAAATAAAAAAAATGAAAGATAGAAGTTTAAAAATAATTAGCATAGAAAATAGATTAGCTAAACTAGGAGTATTTTAGTAAACACATTAGTTCTCATTCCGATGCAAGTGAATTAGTAAACACTTTATATAGATCAATGTCATTCTTACTCTTATTCCAGACAGTTTTAGTAAACAACTTCAACAGTAATCTGATTCTGATTCCACCTTATTCCAATTCTTCCTCAATTCAATTTCTTCTCAATTCAATTCCTCTCAATCTGATTACGGATTAGTAAACGTGCCCTGAGTGCAATAAGTAATACATTTAGGTTTTTGATTTCATCACATTCTAATTTTGTAGTTGATCGTGAAATTTATTAGTTTTGTAGGATCAAATATTAGAAATTATCGTATGAAAACGCTAGATACAAGACCTACCTTATCGTATAGATGTTACAGTAGCATTTTATACATGCACTGCAAATCATAGTATTCATTCTCATCCGAATGTCAATGAAAGAGAATATGCTTTTTCTCTAATATGGACAAATGGAAGTTTAACTAATAAGTCCTAAGGAAACACCCCACAAAGCAGTCCATCAAAGAATATTGTAATGTTTTGTTTTTAGAATAATGAGACGCTTGATTCTTTTATGAAACAAAAAAAATTACAAAATCCCATGAATATGGAAGTAGTATGCTTTTTCTTTTTTTTTTTTTTTTTTTTTGACAAAAGATAAAATCATTTATATTGACTTTTTTTTTTTTAATTACAAGGAGTGAAATTTAATATTTAAGAGAAAAATAAGAGCTACACTGTTTTAACTAACTTAACTAAATCTAAATTTAAGTAGAAGCACAACATGATTTAAGTGGAAGGATTTTTATTACATCCTTTTGATCAACTCAACTGCTAGCTAATGTATCTCTTCTATGTAATGTTTTTATCAACAGATATAATGATAAGAATTTCATTGGGGAAGATATTCTAAACGTATATAGAGTAGGCATGCTTGTACTCAAAGATGATCGATTACATTGAAAAATGTGTGACATAAATAGCTGTAGTTTATAACCAGATGATGAAATCAAGGTCACGGACAACTTAGAGGAAACAAGCTACAAACTGTTCATATAATTTAATACAGTGGCTCTTTTTCTGTTCTGTCAATTTCATAGTTTAGAAAGATTTTCGGTGTGCTTTAAACACATACATGTGTTCTATATGTTGTATACAAATAGATAGATATTTGAACAAAAAAAATTATTTTTGTTGCAGTCATATTTAGAATAGGAATGTGATTGTGTAAATCCTAGTAGATATGGAAATGTATGTTATATTCCTATTAGGAGTAGATTACCTATTAAATGTTATAATCCTAAAGGGAAAGGTTTTTACCTATCCTACTACTATAAATAAAGGTACAATAGGGTGAATCAAACACACCTCACAATTAAATCACTCTCTCTTCTCTCTAACCATAGTCGGCCCCCTCTGTCTCTCTAAACCCTGGATCATTCAATCAAATAGGTCTACAACACGTTATCAGCACATTCTTACCAAAAGCTGAGAAACTGACGCATCGTAGGAGGAGGCTATCATCCACCAAATTCAAAGGCTTATTCGTTTTCTGCTAATCAGGTACGCTTAAAATAAAAAAAGATATTTGAAACGTCCACGAAGCATGAAAACATTCCCCATGATGCATGAACCCTTCTATGTTTATATTTTCCTTCCAATATATATATATATATATATATATATATATATATATTGTATGTGTTCATATATTTGTTTCATGCATCGCACAATTAAATTGTTATGTGGAATTTGTGAGTCAAAGTATCAAATTAAATTAGAAGCAAATTTGGGTTTCCTAAACCCTAGGGGATTTGAAAAGAAGAAAAAAAAAAGAAAAAGGAAATTAGACATGGTGCAGCACACCACCACACCACCACAGTTGGCAAGCTTGCTAGGCTAAAGCCCAGCTGATCCTCACCGCCACCGGGCCTCGGCCTAGGGTCCATCTTGATGAGGCATGTAGCCCCGGCCCGTTGCCATCCAATCCAGCCCAGTTGGCTGGGATTTTTCCCACGGCCCGCACCAGCCCACAAGGCTGGGCTTAACCCTCGCGCGCCCAACCCATGGTCAGTACTGCGTTGGACCTCACCCGTGACCTCCCTTGGCCCAACATGCCAGCCCACACGGCTGGGCCTACCCCCCCTGACCTGTAGTTCACTCCTGAGGCCTTTTTTTGGGCATTGCCTTCTACTTAAGGCACCCAACCCGTGCCCCTTACCCATGGCACCATGCCCAAATATTTTTGGGGCTATATTTTTCGATCCAATAATATTATTTTAATATTATTTTGCTTCTACAATCGACCCCGCATGGCTCGATTTATTAAATTAATTAAAAGTGACATGCAGTCTATTAATCTGATAATGAATCCAAAATTATTGACCTGAAGATCACTTTTGGACATTAACGATCCAATAATTTATTTTTATACTTTGAACCGTTATATACTTTCGTAGTAACGAATCTCTCACACTTGAGTTCCCGAAGAACCTCATATCCACTATATTCAAATTAGTATATTGCATTCCGTGTTTCTTGCAAGAACCTCTCATTATGAAGTAACTGTTCATAAAAACTAAATCGAACATGTAGTTTCAAATTTAGTGCCTTTGAAACCTGAAGTTTTCATTCAAAACATACCACATGAAACCTGTAGTTTTCATGCATAAATTAAACCAATACATGTCTATAGAACTTGCATGTTCTACGATATATGTCTATGGCTTACCATATAACTACTCGTGTTTTTCCCTCTGTTTTAGAGACATGTCGAACTTGAACAAGCTCGATTTCTCCGCTCTAGAAGTCTTTAGAAGAAACTATCTGAAATGGGTTTAAGACGTGAGGCTCTATTTGACTGCAAAGGGTATTAAAGCAACCATCGAGACATCTATCACTGACAAACCTGTTGACGAAGCTCAGAAGGTTACTGCAATGATCTTTATTCAAAGACACATCCATGATGCACTTCAGACTAAGTATCTCGCTGAAGAGGGCCCATGCACCTTCTGGCTTGCTCTGGCCGACCGTTTCGATCACCAGAAAGACATATACTTGCCTGAAGCAAGACACGACTGGCAGTATCTTCGCTTCCAAGACTTTAAGTCCGTGAATGAATACAACTCTGAAGTTTGTAGAATCCGTTCATTGTTGAAATTCTGCAAAGTAGAACTAACTGAATCATATCTCCTGGAAAAGACATATTCAACCTTCTGTGCTACCAATATTATCCTGTAGCAACAATATAGAGCACAGACATTCACCAAGTTTTCGGATTTGATCTCTGTTTTACTTCTCGCTGAAAAACAGAACTAGTTTTTTATGAAGAATCATCAAGCTCGACCCACTGGCTCGAACACCGCACCTGCAGCGCATGCTATTAATTCTAGCAGTCATAAACGACGAAAGAATTATTGTAGCCGTGGAAATGGGCGGCAAGCCCCACCACGGGCCCAAGGTCAACAGAGTGCCACACTTAAAGGAAAAACTATGATCCAGCAGCATCCACCACTAGCCCCTAAGGCCCTAAACTTCAAGAACAAGGGCAAAGCTCCCGTTCAGCCTGCTTCTACTGAACTGGACATGTGTTATCGATGTGGATTAAGGTATCATTGGTCACGCGTATACAAAGCTTCCCCTGAGGCTATTTCCAATTATCATTCTCGTCATGAGTCTAACTTTTGCACATGTGGATCATCCGGAAGATGGAATTACATCAATGGAGATATCAGATTTTCAGAAGGCATTAGCACCTATGGATGAATAAATTAGACATGTTTTTAGGGTGTTAACCCCTAGTGGCCAAACCCACTAGGAGTGGCCTGCCCTACCCCCCCCCCCCCTATTTTCTAGGTTTATGGTTTAATTTTGAACAATTTTTCTAAGTATTTGGAATAATTTATTTGGTTTTGGTTTGTTTTGAATTATGGATTGTTATTTAAATGGATATTATTTCTTGAATTGCTCAATTGAATGAATGGACTTTTATTTATGCCTATGACCAATTCAATCAATTTATTTCTAGGTATGTCTAATGGGGAAGTTAGTTATTTGGCAGATAGTGCAACCACACAAACCATCTTGTGTGAACGACACTATTTTACTAACTTAATACCTAAGAAAGCTCATTTGACAACTCTCTCAGGCTCATCTAACTTGATTGACGGATACGGAAAGGCACGTATCATATTGTCCAATGGTACAATCTTGGCCATTAAGGAAGCACTCTATTCTCTATGTTTCGAAAGAGTGTTGCTGAGTTTTAGAGATATTTGAGATAATCAATATCATATTGAAACCATTGAAGATAATGGTTCTGAATTTCTTTGTATCACCATTGAAGATAATGGTTCTGAATTTCTTTGTATCACTTCATACAAATATGTCCAGAAGCATATTCACGAGAAGTTGGAACATCTGCTAAGTGGGTTATACATCACAATCATTCGCGTCATAGAAGCCCACAGTGTTGCCGACCTTATGCCTGAGTTCCAGGACACTTTATTGCTTTGGCATGACCATTTGGGACATCTTGGACGTGACATAATGCGCCGTATCCTCAAATCTTTACACGGGCATAAGTTACATCCCTATGTTGGACTCCCGCCATGCAAAGCGTATTCTTTAAGGAAGTTGAATACTCAACCCTCCCATACAAAGATTATTCACGACCCCCCCTAAATTTCTTCAGAGGATTCAAGGGAACATTTATGGACCTATCCAACCAACTTGCAGACCATTTAGATACTTTATGGTGTTGGTTGATGCATCGACAAGATAGTCACATGTTTGCTTGTTGTCCACACACAATGCCGCATTTGCTAAACTTCTAGCTCAAATCATTAAGCTAAGGGCTCACCATCCTGATTATCCTATTAAGTCGGTTCAACTGGATAACGCTGGAGAGTTTACGTCACAGACTTTTGATGATTATTACATGCCAGTAGGGATTAATGTGGAACATCATGTACCCCATGTTCACACCCAAAACGGCCTGGCAGAAGCTTTCATAAAACGCCATCAATTAATAACTCGGACTTTGGTTATGAGAACCAAACTGCCGGTATTTGCCTGGGGCTATGCAATATTACACGCATCTATGTTGGTCCGTATGAAGCCCACCGCTACCCAACCATATTCACTGTTATAGTTGGTCACTGGATACGAGCCTGAAGTTTCGCATTTACGGGTGTTTTGGTGCGCCATTTATATGCCAATAGCGTCGCCGCTACGGACCAAAATGGGTCCTCAGAGAAAAATGAGAATCCATGTTGGTTATGATTCGTCATCAACTGTTCGCTACTTAAAACCCTTGACAGAAGATCTTTTTACCACATGTTTTGCGGATTGTCACTTTGATGAAACAGTCTTCCCGTCGTTAGGGGGGATAAGCATGCTAACGTTCTCGTAGAACGCCGCGAATTGTCATGGTATGCTCCCACTATGTCTCATTTAGATCCCCACACTACGCAATCTAAAACTGAGGTGCGACGAATTATAGATCTTCAGAGCATTGCTCAAAGTATGCCAGATGTTTTTAATGATCTAGCTAAGGCGACAAGATTATATATACCCGCTGCAAACGCACCTGTAAAGATAGATGTACCCCGTGTATGTCCACAACTTACCTGGGAAGGCCGGACTGTCCCCGAAGGTGAGGAAGCTGCACTTTCCATGCAACAAGGTACATTGACGGCTAGCCAATCATCTGCTCCAACCTTGAAGCGTGGCAGACCCCTTGGTTCAAAGGATCCACAAACTCGGAAGAGGAAAATAGCACCAACTAATGACCCTAGTTTGAATCCGACCATCGCTCACTCATCCATTCCAACGCATGAGGTTATTCTAGATTACGATGATGCTTCAGACGAAACATGTTGGCCTCTCGAGAATCGTGAGATTTCGGTCCACTATGTAGTATTGGATAAGGTTTGGAATAAGAATGAGATGATCGTCGACGATGCTTTCGTGTACTTCGTAGTTACTAACATCATGCTTAGCGATGACATTAAACCACGTTCCGTTGAATGTCGACGTAGAACCGATTGGTCAAACTGGAAACAAGCAGTCTAGGTCGAACTCGATTTGCTTGCAAAACGTAAAGTGTTTGGACCTATCGTTCCTACACCACCACGTGTGAAGCCCGTTGGCTATAAGTAGGTTTTCATGAGGAAGCGTAATGAGAAGAATGAAATAATGCGATACAAAGCACGCCTCGTAGTGCAAGGCTTCTCTCAGCGCCCTGGGATTGATTATGAGAAGACGTATTCCCCTGTAATGGACGTTATAACGTTCTACTACTTAATCAGTTTGGTAGTTTCCGAAAAACTGAATATGTAGCTTAGTAGTAACCGTATATCTATATGGGGATCTAGATATGGAAATTTATATGAAAGTTCCAAAATGACTTCCATTAACTGGTTTAAATAGTTCTAGACCACGAAACACTCTCTTAATTAGGTTAAGGAGGTCACTCTACAAATTGAAACAATTCGGGCGGATGTGGTATAACCGTTTGAGTGAATATTTGACAAGTGAAGGTTATGTGAACAACGAATTATGCCCATGCGTGTTCATAAAGTAGTCACATTCCGGATTTGTAATCGTTGCAGTTTATGTCGTTGACATGAACCTCATTGAGACTTCCACAGAGCTTGAGGAAATTGTTGCACACTTGAAATCGGAATTTGAGATGAAGGATCTTGGGAAAACTCGATATTGTCTCAACCTGAAGATCGAGTATTGTTCGGATGGAATCCTAGTACATCAATTGAACTACATCCAAAAGATGTTGCATTATTTTAATGAAGATAAAGCGAAGCCTTCAAGTACACCCATCGTTGTTCGGACTCTAGATGTTAAATGAGATCTCTTCCATCCAAAGGAGGATAAGGAAGAGATTTTTGAACTCGAAGTTCCTTATGTAAGTGCAATTGGGGCTTTATTGTACTTGGCTCAATGCACTAGACCCGACATCTCCTTCGCTGTTAATATTTTGGCAAGATACATCAATGCTCCCACACGCAGGCATTGGAATGGTGTTAAAGACATTTTCCGCTACCTCAAGTGTACTACGGATTTGGGCTTGTTCTATACCCATAAATCTTCGAGTGTTGCCACCCCTTATGGTCCTCAGATTGATTATCGCCTTGTTGGTTATGCAGATGCTGGATATCTGTCTGACCTATATAGAGCACGATCTCAAACAGGCTATGTCTTTACCATTAGAGACACCACTATATCTTGGAGGTCTACCAAGCAAACGCTAGTTACTACTTCGTCGAACCATGCTGAGATTCTCGCCCTGAATAAAGCATCGCGCGAGTGCTTTTGCCTAAGAGAAGTTATGGGACATATTCGAAGCACTAGTGGTCTTACATCAGTCGTTGACCTTCCTACGACTATCTTTAAAGACAAGGCAGCATGTATCGAGCAGTTGAAGAAGAGATACATCAAGGGAGACAACACCAAGCACATAGCACCGAAGTTCTTTTACTCACACCAGCAGCAGCAGCATCAAAACATTGAAGTCAAGCAAATTCGTTCCTAGGACAACCTAACAAATCTCTTTACCAAGTCATTGCCCAAGTCTACTTTTCAGAAGCTCGTCCAATGAATCGGTATGCGTAAATTATATGAGATGAATCACTTGTAGCTCTCTTATTTAGAAGTTATGTCTAACTCAGGAGGAGTATCTAAAAGCATACTCACATGATCTTAATGTACTCTTTTTTCTACGATTAGGAGCATTTTTTCCATTGGATTTTTGCTACCTAACGAGGTTTTAATGAGGCACCCATCCTGGGATGATCATACTCCGTTGAGTTCACTACCTTCGTCCTGTTTGACGTTTGTTTTAGACATTATGCATACTTCTCACTTTTCTCCTTAGTCTATGGGTTTTCCCCATGCCTTGGGTTTTACCATAGCGAGGTTTTGTGAGTTTTACTACAAATGCATACTTCACTTAAATTTGAGACCCGCGATCACCCGTTGTGCCTATAACTTCATCAACTATTCTACCTTATCTGCTGAAGATCTGATGCGATGGTTTGTTGAGTATTTACACACTCAAGGTGGAGTGTTGCAATCATATTTAGAATAGGAATATGATTGTGTAAATCCTAGTAGATATGAGAATATAAATATTCCTATTAGAAGTAGATTACCTATTAAATGTTGTAATCCTAAAGGGAAAGATTTTTACATAACATATTACTATAAATAAGGGCACAAGGAGATGAATCAAACAAACCTCACAATTAAATCACTTTCTCTTCTCTCTAACCATAGACGGCCCCCTCTCTTTCTAAACCTTAGATCGTTCAATTAAATAGGTCTATAACAATTTTCACTTATATAATAACTTATAACTTATTATTAAGTAATAGGGACATATTGAAAAATCTCTCACGCAAACTTCAATACCCTATCTGTGAATCCCCCCGTTTATTCACAACAGATCATCATCATCCTCTAAATAATTACAGAAGTTTTTTTTTTTTTTTTGGACAAATTACAGAAGTTTTTAAATAATTGAAATTAAAATATTTGAAGTGTCAGACTGGCAGTAGGTTCCACACTTTTTGACCTTACATTTTCACTGGAAAAGACATTCCTAGAAATGCTTTCCCCCACTGTTTTTAAATTAATCAAGTTGGAAAATCAATTGATAAAACAAAACCTTAACCCTAACTGGCAAGTGGCTATTTGTTTAATCAAATTGAAGTTCAAGTTAGATGCAGATTGACAAATAACGTGGTGATAAAGTGGAGACGTCACATTCGTTTAGTTCTATAAGTAGTGAGATTTTATTGGGATTATTGAAAATTTCACTAAAAAAAACTGACAAAATTATTGAATAATATTAGATGAAACAAATTTTCAAGGCTGCAGCTTTAATTGGCCGCACGTCAACTGCTCCCACTTTAATAAATCTGGGGCGTATGACTGACAGAGATATTGTATTGCATCAGACAAATTTGGGGAAGAGGATCCTCGCCGGATCCCTTTTCTAGAATCTTAGGGATTTTGTGATTTAATCATTTTATTGTATATTATGTGGTCAGTTTTCATTAAGTATTATTTATATTAATTTTAAATTTTAAATTTTGAAATAATTTCTAATCATACGATATACGATGAACATGTAAGATCACGAGATCCATAAGATTTTGAAAAAGATCCGGCGAGGATCCTTTCCCCAAATTTGGAGAGCTGTGGACTGCTTCCCGATAGGGATTCCCTGTCACTTCAATAAAATACAAGTCTAAATTGAACTCTGCTGGCTACCATATGAAACCCCCCTTGTTACTTTATTTTCATTTCAGGAAGGCTTCATGCATGTATAAGATATGGTAGCTGATATAGGTAGAGGAGAGGAATTCCCCAGGGGCTTGTGTTTGATATACAGACTTTATGTCAATGACTAACATCTCCACGGGTGTGGACAATTAAAGTAGATAAAATGTCACATTCCCGTCCGGGGGAGGACCACTTCCCAGACCCGCTCCACCATCGTAGCACGATATTGTCCACTTTAGACTTACCATTCCCTCACGGTTTTGTTTTTGGGAACTTACGAGCAACTTCCCAGTGGATCACCCATCATGGGATTGCTCTAGCCCCCTTCTCGCTCAACTTTGGAGTTCCTACGGAACCCAAAGCCAATGAGCTCCCAAAAGGCCTCGTGCAAGGTAGAGATGAGAATATACATATAAGGATCACTCCCTTAGGCGATGTGGGATGTCACATAAAACATGGTATGAGTGGAGGGAAAAATAATCTTAAAAATTCAAAAGACCGTATATGAATTCTTTTTCAAAAAAAGATAATGTTGTCCTCATTAAATGAGTAGTACACACAAATATTCCCACATACAGTTCAACAAATCTCTGGAGGCTCGAGCAATTGACTACGACTACACCAACCTCTCCTGCTCGTGGTGAAAAAAAGTTAAAAGCATAAGATTAATCATCAAATCATATATTTAATACATTTCTGATTGAAGATCAACTCAAGCAAGTAAAGAATCCTCATCACAATCAAACAAGGACACTTACTTGACAATCCCAAGATATTGTCTCATAATTAATATCTTTGGGATAGTGCTTTCCTCATCCATTCTACATATGACACACCTTGGCTAAATGGAAGCCACCTTGTGTAGGGCAAAACTCTAACCGTATAGCCGGTCACCTCCCTATAAATACTCCATCTATACCATTTTGTGGTAAGCTTTTGCTACATACTCAAGCCTAAAACACTCACTCTTTTCAGAATTACTAACTTAGGCATCTGAGGTCCATTGGTCACCCCCCCCCCCCCACCTCGTAGGCGTGCGTGTGGCTTTAGCCTTGATCAAAAGTGTTTATTGTTTTGTATATATAACTTCGTCAAGACTGAAGTCGGCGAATTTTCGCTACCACAAACTGGTGCTTGCTTACTTGCCTTACAGAAAAATTTGTCACTCAAATAGATTAGCTAAACCAAGTAGGCAAATTTATATTTTATTATTTTATTTAATCTATAACACTACTTTTACCTTTTAGTAATGTTATCTTTCTCCGTATAAATGTTTTACCATAAAAAGAGATGTGGGATCCAATTTGCCTACTCATGGTATTGTAGGCAATACTGCTACTTTGGGTGAGTAGACAAAGTTTGCTTACTCAATTAGCTACTCTATTAGAGCTAAATTTTGCATATGTTGATCATCAAAAAGAATTTGGCTACTCATTTACTTATTCTATTGGAGATGCTATAATAGAATAAGCAAATGAGTAGCTAAACTCTTGCTTATGCAATGCGATAGTACACCAGTTACCTCTTTTGTTTCTCAACAACGAAATCCATGTAAATAAATTTGCTTTTAGTTAATTGTTTGTCTTTTGGCTAAGCGTTTCAATTCTCTTTTAATTAAATTCGGCAAAAAAGAAAACAAAAGAACAAAATTTTGATGGTTAAGATTTTCATTACCATAAACGGGTAGAAGAATCATGTTTTATTGTTACATGTTAATTTATTAAACTCAACAAGCCGTAATTTTATTTCAGTCATGTTATGTTCATTTCCTGTGATTTAACACTGTATCTTCACAAGTCACGACTTATTGATATGAATTGTCACCCTAATCACGAGTTGTTTAATTTCTTTTGAAGAATGAGAGGTGGGTGGCCTTGAAACGTGTTTTGTTTTTCAGTCATGTTAAGCCCAATCGCTCAAAGAATTTTAAAACATTTTGAATGGGGTATTAGAAGAAAAAAAACAGAAGCTATTCAAAACTTTTTTTTGATACGCCACTTAGTACTACGGTTTAGTGATATTTCTCTTTATTTGTAAGTAATAGGTCTTAGGTTCGATTTTTACTAAAGACAAATTTGAACTATATTATTATGGTTAGTCCATTATGAAGCTGAACCCACTCTCTCACTCCCTTAATATAGATACTATCATATGTTAAAATAATAAAGGTAAAAAATAAAGAATTTTCTTTGATACACAAAAACATTTTGGATGAAGGATTTGCATGCCTTAGGAAATTTAAAAGAATGAAAGGAGATAACAGTCTTAGACAGCTTCGAGGGAATATTTTGCTGGCAATTTGTTTTGCCGAAAATAATGGAGGGTAGTGGCATGCGAGGTTTTGGGTCATTGGATGTAGAGATAGAAATGTCGATTTTTATTTTCTTATTTAGTTATATAAGGGTAAACTTGAAAACTTAGTGGATAAAACTTTTTAGCTTAATTTTTTTGTCAAAGATAAAACTTTTTAGTTTAGTGTAAAAATAAGACAAGTGGGTTCAAATAAAAATTTTCTTCTCCATTGACTAATGGTTTTTGAGTTTAAAGTTGAAGTAGTTAAGGTTGAGACACTAAATTTGTTCATAAAGTTTTATTTACCAAATAATTGGCTGGAATTTTTTTTTCCCGAAAAGTAACGTGGCAATAGTTGATTGATTTAAATTTGAATTCAGCTTTATTATTGACAAGTAAGATATATAGTGAACCATAAACTGACATATTATTGGTGAAAAAATTGGTGCATAAATTTGAAGCTTTTTATTCATAATGGTCTTTGAGATAGACACAACTCATTGCTTTGGTATCAGACAATGAAAATCGATAGAAGTGGTTTCTGATTTTGTCCACTGTAAATCATTATGATCTTTCTGTGAAAAATCTGTCAATATCATTGTAGAATTGTCGCGTGAAGAACCACGTGACCACATTTTTAAAAGTATTTTTGTCAAACCAAATCCACCTCTTAACGAGGATATTGACAGATTTTTTAAGAATTGATCAAAATGTTTTACAGTACACAAACTTAGAGACCACTTCTATGAATTTTTATTGCTAAGAATAAAAGTGAATAGTTATGCTAATTTGAAGGATCATTTTTAACTAAAATAACTATCACTAGCTAAATATTTTAGGGAGGCAGATTCTCTGCCCCCTCCCCCCACAACTTTCCGTGCCCTCCTGTTTGTATAGTCACGGTTAAGTCATGTTAACATTTTATATTACTATTTATTTTTATCTTATTATCTCTATAAAAAAATAATATAAAATATTAACAATGCTTAACTGTGACCACACAAAACAGAAAGACATAGAAAATGGGAGGGCAGAGAATTTGCCTCCATATTTTAGAAACCTTCTTTTGCTTTTTTATTTTTTATTTTTTTATTTTTTTATTTTTTATTTTTCTGGTTTACTTTTGAGCTCAAACAGTTTTTCCTTTCAATGGACAATATTATTTCTTTTTCGTTTATAAAAATACAACTTATTTCAAAGAACCTCGCGATTGAATATCGCCTCCCCAAATGTACAGTCTAATCAATTGTAATCATTACTTCGTTTCTTGCGGAACCAATTTTATTTGTAGAGTCCAATTTATTAACAGTAGTACTGTTCCTGGCCACCCATTCTTATCATCATGGCATTGGCATGCCGACTTACAGACAAGAGACATGGAAACTCTGTCAAAGTAGAATTTTTTGTAAATTTTTTGATATTTCATAATTTCACGTTAATTTTTGTATTAATATTAAAAAATATTATGCTAAGAAACATGAGATAATAAAAAATACAAATAATTTATAAAGAAACTTACTTTTAAAGAGTCTTTACAAAGACAATCGGTTGTGGACTGATCAACACATCAAAACACACTTCATGGCCGCCTTCGGGTTCTAACTATTGCACAAAATATTTTATGAGACATTGTTAATAATATTTTATGAGACATATTTATTAATAATAAACCATATTTTAGAGCTCGAGCCTTTTGCAAAACTCCAAAATTTCCGGCATCATCTTTTTGTCTTTAATTTACTGGAAGTAAGCAAGTTCCCACTTCCAGTCTGACCTGATTCATCATACGTATAAAAGATTCTGAGTGATTAACCTTACTACCAAGCAACAGTAATGCACCCCCTCCACAGACCAACAACAATAATAACAAAAAACTTTGTTTCATGTGGAAAAAAAGTGTTACTTAGTGATAGTCAAATAGCGAAGTCAAGAATTTATGTCAAATAGAATTTATATTGGATAAAGGAATTTTTTTTTTTACAACAAAAATATATAAAACCGTCTCGTTCTTTTGGTCATTTTAGTGATTAAGGATGTATAATCACTCACAATTGAATTTGATATCAAATGTGAAGAATAAAGTATGAAAAGACATTAATTTATATTTATTCTTGATATCAAACTCAAGATTGAGTAGCCATGAATTTCTTTTCTCATTCTGACCACAAGAACATATTTCATTTTTTGTAGAAACATGAAGTACGAGAGAATTTGGAGGGCTTTGTTGTGCTAATTTGGACACATGAATTCTTTCTCTCTTGATTTCATAGATTATATAATAGAGGGAGATGAAAAATTAAACAAAATCATATTCTACAAGCGAAGCGAATTTTTTTTTTTTTTAATTCTGTAGTGTAAAAAAGAGAAAATATGATTTACTAATATCATTATAGAACCATAGCTATGAATCTTTGATGTAAACAACTAAAGCCCTTGTATTCCTTTGTTGGATTGAAAGAACTTACCAATACTATTAAACTCAATTTGATAATGGTATTATATTGGCCAAATTCAAATTGATATATTGTATATAGTAGAGGTTTATAAGAAAAAAATTTCAGGGGGATTATCCTGTTCTAATACTGTTCTAAGGTGGCTCTGCTACCGGTGGTAGTTTTATCATTTGACTAGAGACGTATGATTTTGATGATGTTATTTGGACACAAAATTAACATATTGACACATATATTCTTTGTGATTCTCAAAGGTCACCGTTATCAATTATACAAATAAAGCTTTGGAAAATGAAAAACAATAAGATAACATTGCATGCCTTGGTTAAACCAGTTCGTGTTTGCATAAGGTTCTTGTTCTTTCTAGCTTTCATGACACATTTTTAATTCTGAAGACGTTGCAGTGAAGGACCGTACAACAACATATCATATTAATCATCATCAGCATTCACGTACTCTCAAAATGAAATGCACAAATTAACAAAATAAAAAGGGCTTTACCATGTACTGTCAAAAAAAAAAAAAAAAAAATCATCGCATATATCAGATTCAGAGTTCAGAAACATATAGAATAGAAGTCCACTGAGTCAATCTTTCGGAATATCTCCCCCACCACCTCTCACCATACCCCATCAAATCCTTCTGATCATTTTACTTACAACAGTCAGTCAGTAGACTCAATAACTCTTCAGCATTCAGCAGCTACTAGCATTCAATAACTTCAGTAGAAATACATAACCTTCTCATCATCTTCTGTCTTGCTTTCATCAACATTGAATAATAAGCAGTTAGACGTAGAGGAACCATTAATAATAGTATCATTGTTATGAGTATTTTTACTACTAGTACTAATCAGCTGCTGCTTAACATCTTCATCCAGATCAGTAAACTCTAATGTGTTGTTTTCTGCTTCAAAATAAAACCCATTTGGCCTCTCAGTCCATTGGTTGCCAAAGTTCAGCATCATGAAGCTCTGATGATCAAAACCCATTTCTTCTTGTTTGATGTTATTAATCTCTGATCTGCTGCAGTAGTCATAGCTGATCTGGTTATTACAGCTTCCAGCAGATGAAGTACTGCAACTTCCTTCACTTCCAAACATGAGGAGGTTATTGTTGTTATTTTTCTTCGCTCCAGCTGGGTAATTTACGGTTTGGAAAAGAGAAAAGGAGTTGGTGGAAGTATTTGAGAAATTATTGGATGTCAGTGAAACTTGTGATGGCAGTGGCAGTGGCACTTCAAACCCTAAGAAAGATCTGTCGTAATTGCTTAGGTCTTTGTACAGTGATGATAGAGTTTCAGATTGAATCAATGATTGGTTTTGGTAACTGTGATGAGAAGAAGAAGGAAATGGGGGAGGTTTTAGTAAATTTCTATGGTGGTGACGAGCTGGAGGAGAAGCCATATGCATCCCCATGAGCTTCTTCTTGAGCTTGGTGTTCCAATAGTTCTTGATATCATTGTCAGTCCTGCCTGACAGCTGAGCAGCTATAACTGACCACCTGTTGTTAATTACAATTGATTAATTGTTAATTACATATATAATTATTCAATAAGTACCAGAAGAAGCAGAAATTTGTTCTGGCTTTCCCTTAACAGCTGTAAGTGGGTGTTGATGCTAGATCCAAACTTGGCATGCATTCGGTGAAAATATCCAAAAATAGCAGATTCTTGATATATGCAGTTTCTATAAACAAGATAAAATAAGGGAAAAAAAACATGAACTAATCTTTGTCTTTTCTTTTTCTCCTTTTTTTCCTTTTCTTTGGTACTGATTTTGGATAGGTCATCAACATCTTTCATGATAGCAGTTGATATAAGGGAAAAAAAAAAAAAAAAAGTAGACTCTAGAATATAGCTTTGGAAATTAGGTAAAAAGAGAAATTAATTAATATATTTAGTAAGAGTAGAGTAGAGAGTTACCTGCTTCCAATGCTAGCATAGAGGCTGCATATCATTCTGTCCTCCTCATCAGAGAATTCTCCATGTTTGATGTTTGGCCTCAGATAGTTAAGCCATCTCAATCTGCAGCTTTTCCCACATCTCTTCAGACCTGATCCAAACACCCAATTTAATGAACCCAAGCATAAATAACAACAGAGAGAGAGAGAGAGAGAGAGAGAGAGAGAGAGAGAGAGAGAGAGGGAGGGAGAGGGAGAAGAATTGAACCCTTACCAGCTTTCTGTGGGAGAGCAATCCAATTCCCACCAGTCCCATATTTCTCTATGTACTCCTTTAGCTTTGAGTCTTCTTCTGGTGACCATGGTCCCTTCTTCACGTTTGCTTTGTCACAACAAGGAGCCCTCCCCATCTCTCTCGTTCTCTCTCTCTCTCTCTCTCTCTCTCTCTCTCTCTCTCTGGGAAAGAAGTCTAGCCTTTGATCTCTTGGGTATCAACTAAACTCTCGAGGAAACAAAGGTCTCACACCTTTTGAAATGTACTTTGCTTGGGGAGGTGATGATATGCCTTAATAATGGTATAGAAGGGTTTGGACTTGGACAGCGTAGTACACTAGAAAAAAAATGTATTTTATTCAGTGGTAGGCTTATAAGTCAAAACGAGAGACAATGTTCAATCATCAGATTTCTAACTCCTATGCCAATTAGCTTAGCTAATCGAACTTTCTAACTTTCTAACTTTTCTAACTTTCCATCTCATATACGTTGGTACCCTACAAATTCAAATCATCATTTATCATGATCAACCTCACTGTCATACGTCTTTTCTCAAAGAAAGTATCCAAAGTTTTTCCAAAGTTTTCTACTACGTAGAAACAAAATATATATGCAATTGAAGTTTAAATCTCCTTCAAAATTTTGGAGGAAAAAAAAAAAAAGAAAAAAAAATATAGGCAATTGAAGTGATGGCTAGAGGCCTCCGTCATTTTTGACATTTTTCCTAATCACGGTCCCAAAGTAGTAGCCACAAGCTAGATAGACAAACTTGGTATGGAACTTCAAAACTAATAACTTCTTTTAAAAGAAAATCAACATGATATAATTTTTCGGGCTAATAACATATACCTAAATCAAGTTTCGAATAGTTTTAAAAAGGATCAAGTTTTAGTTTTCGCACATTGCTTTATAAGATTTGAAAACATATCAAATTTTGTCCTATTTCTATTTGACTGTCTTGTGCTTTGTTGATGTGATAAATGTGAGACATATCAAATGTGAAAACCATATACTTGTAGCATATGGGCCAAAACTAGTCGTCATGGAACTTTGGCTTCTCTTGAAGTCAATGTTCATCGTAGATAACTAATTATAAGGTTTGGCCCTAATATTTGTATATGTAAGTGTGACTTCTATGCAGCTTAGAAATGGATCCCACATCATTTACTGCATTCATTTAAAAGAGGATTGTATTGTGAAATAAACAACAAACATAAATTTGTACGATTTATTTTAGCGTATGTTTAAAATCACTTAAGATGAGGCAGGGGCGAAGCTACATAGGGGCAAGGAGGGGCGGCCACCCCTCCTCTTGCCGGAAAATAAGCCCAGGAGGGTGTAGCCACCCCTCTCGTTAGTCGGAAAACCTGTAAGAATGTTCTGCAACTTCTGGAGTTGCCATGGGCTGACACACGTTATGGAGAGTGGGAAGTTGCCCATCTGGCTCCCGAAAAACCCTTTCACTGAAGCCTATTTTACCCACCCAAACAGCAACGGCGGCTAGGTCAGAAGGAGGAAGAAGCAGCAATATTATAAAACAAATCTTAGCAAACGATGCGGTTTGGCTGAGCACTTAAAGTGGACGATGAAGTTTTATTCAAATAAAACAAATCCTTTGACCTTTATGGCCCACACGTCATTTGAACGCAAGCATGTCTAATTAATTTTTTATTTGTTCTGTTTGATGTTTTATTTAATTTTTTTCCTTTTATGAACTAGGTATACTTATCTATTTTTTATATAAAACATTTATCATACTTATCTAAAAATAATAACTATGCACATTGTTTGACAGACACAGATCCTCTTCGAATCTGAGCCTAGGGATCAATAGATCCGGGCCATTAAAATTTGACCCAACGGCTACAAACAAGGGGCCTCCTTAAAAGTTATAATAATTGTAACCATTGGATTGAATTTCAATGGCCCGGATCTTTTGATCCCCAGGCTCAGATCTGGAGAGGATCTGTGTCCTTGTTTGACGACTATAATACCTACAATTTGTAAGTGGTTTTTTGCATTAATTGTTTAATTGATATAGAATTAGCGTAATATGCGTTTTATCTATTTTGTTTCTATTGTACAATTACATAATGTATGTAACGATACTATAAAAAACAATGTTTAAATCATTCTTCAAATATTCTGGTACAACGGATAGTCCTTCAAATATTTCCAGATAATCTTTCTTTGAATATTTTGGTTACTCCAAATCCTCATTCAAGTATTTCAGGTAGTTATGAACGACATTAATATTGTCTACTATTTACAAGGATTTGGTTGTCTACATTTTTTCTAAACCTTTTACTCTTTTAAATTTCTCCCCTTCTGCTGAAAATTCCTAGCTTCACCACTGAGACGAGGGATGACATAAAATATAGTTAACTCCAATTTTTCTCTAATTAATTGTATTAACACGAATATGTGGTCAATATTATTGATATCGTTGATAACTTGATTTAAGGGTTGTTAGTATGATTGATAATATGTGGCTCCTATATAAACTTGACTAGAAAAGTGCAATTAAGTTTAACACAGTTTAAGATACACAGGTTTGAATTCATATTCAAAATAATGAATGAAGTTCTTCATATATAATCCTTCAATGCGTTTTTTAATTTCAAATTTCATCATTATATCTATTAAGCAAGATCCACGTGATGAACATAAAATTATGTTAAGAACCGATTTAATTAATATTCATATATGTGAAACAACTATATATATATATATATATATATATATAATCTTAACGCATCACAATATCACTTTTTCGTATCAAGATATTATATTTGTCCGAAGGTACATGACGATGCATTTATCCTTGTACAATATAGTTCACTTTTCATATCAATGATCATATTGCATCTATGTTGCGGATACACTATATTGGATGCTTGATACAAAATAATACAATTTTGTAAACTTGTATTACCTAACCTAATTTTCTAGACACGTACGGTTTGGTTATATATAGAAGAGTTATGTTGTATGCGAGTTATACATATCTCTCTCAGTCACTCTATATAATTTGATGAATCAAATGAAAAGAAAATTTTCTTCTTCTTTAATATTTCATTTGCTATATCTTCACACATCTCAATGTATTAGTTTGTGATCGTTCTTACTTATTTCCAGCAACACAAAAACCAGGGAAAAGGAAAAGAAAGTTGTCTTTGTACTTCCAATTAACTTGTTATATGATATGCACTTATTACTTATATTAGTGTTCAGAGATAACAAAAATATACGGATTTGCAAGTGCAAAATGAAAAAGTGATGTATTCTCAATACAAATATGACAATCGTCACTCTAGTTACATAGAAACAAGCGGTGCGTAAAAAAATAGTGTCCTAAGAAGCTTAAAAGTTGAAGTAATGAAAAGATGGGGTTATGCCTTTTTATTGTTTTTACCTTTTCTTATCATCAATTGTATCAAATATCAAAGAATCATTACACAATAATCATGATCTTTGTTATCTAGTAGCTAGAGTACAGTACATGAGATGCACATGCAGAGTAACTGATGAGAGTGATCATATAGTTTGGACCCATCAATCAGAACCTTTACCCTTAAATTCATCTGATCAGGTGCCGGGGACCGTAGAGGCTAATCAATGCCTCCTCCATGGATTGACGATGCATCATAGCTATTGTCACAACTAGTTTAAAACAAGCAAACAATATTCAGAGATAGTTCTCGTACAATGTAGCATTTCCTCACCGGGACACATCGATCATAGTTGGGGTATACCTAGGTTCACTATTTGGGTTTCTGAGCGACCCATTGGAATAGAGGCCTAATAATGGATCACTCTGAGGGACCCTACCTAGATACATGATTTTGCAAGCCAAAAATACAAAATTGTTTGGTACAGTAATGATGACCACTCTACATTGTTATAAAAAGAAGAAAAAAATTGTAATTTTGTATGTGTAACATCTTCAATGTTACGTAGAACTGAATGTTACATGTGATCTAAAATTTTAATTTGATTTTTACAACTATTAAATTTTTTATGTTCAGTTTCAACTATTCCTTTTTCCTATCACCTAATGCACAACTGCATAATAAAAATTGAAATGCATAGTCTGAAATCAGGTTGACATATTGAAAAATGTGCTGCCAACTGTAAATGTAAGGGCTATAGTTTGTAATTTTGTTTGGTTCGGTGCATTAGTGTGAGAAAATTTCGTTCATATATTTTTTAATATTATAAATTTTGATCCCCTAAAATAAAAAATCTATACATTAGGGTTTTTGTTGTTGTAAACATTAGGGTCATTTTGGGTTTTATCGTTAAAGTGGTTATGCATCAAGTCATATATAAAATGTCCGAAGCTTACCAGAAAATGACCATAAGAAATTGATAGGGTGATCTGCATGACCATAAGGAAGTGTTCAAAACATCAATCCTAAAATTCCATTGATGTAGTTCTCTTGGGTTTGTCAGGGAGAGTGAAAATTACTTCTTTGTGTATTGAACTGTGTACAGATTCATTTTCTATTAAGCACCAAGCCATTAAGGCATTACGAAGTTACAAGACCCTATGGAAGGAAAATATGCAGGCGTACTCTTCACAATAAGCTTCTAAAATTTCTTTTCATAGTTTACATACATGTGAAACACCATGTTAAAGAAAAAAAAGCCCTAGGCTTGGACCAAACTACTATAGCACTCAGACTATTATTATTGCATCTGACATTAACAATTGATTCTTGCGTATGTGTTGGGGGAGAAAGGAAGAAAAGGTGAGTGACATTTCGCTTTTAGTTTCGAGTGATGTTGTCCACTTGTGTGTTTTTACCTCCTAAACGCTCTCTTATTTTCGTCGTCAGATTAAATAAATTTAAAAATATCAAATGACAGAAATTGACAATAAATGTGTGAAAAGTAAAAATAAGTGTGCGAAGATAGCACCATCCTTAGTTTTTAGTGCTAAATCTTGAAGGAAGTATGTATATGCCGATATGCGTTAGAAAGATGGTGGAGGGAAGGAGGGACTAGGAAAAGAGAGAATATATATAGTATATATATGTATGTGTGTATATATATATGCAAAAATAAATCATTCATCTGGTATTCTCTACGTATATTTTTGCACAAATTTTCCTCTTATCATTTTTCATCTCTCAAAATTTTCCATGAATTTTGTTGTTCTCCTCTATCCCAATAAACAGAACTGAAGTGTATTTCACTAAGATACACTAATCCAACCACACATACATACATACATACATATATATATATATATATAAAATAAGGAAGCATGCTATATAAGATATAATACGAAAAAAAATACTATTCCCCCACCAAATTAAAAAATTAGTGACATGAGTGTCATTACATTGACTATTAGTCTTGGACGTGCATGCTTGTGTCTTCATCACTTTCTCAACGGTTGGCAAACTAAGCTAGACAAATGTTGCAGGCTTAACAATTACAAATTTAATAACAACTGAAGTGGCCTTCTAAAAAGTCAGGGTTCCATTTGGATTTGGTGGTACTTGAACCTTTTTATTGGTCAACTTTTTTGAGTTGTCTCCAAAAACTTCTATTGTTCGACCCATTACACTAATTTAGGAAGTTACCCTACTCTCGTTAACTGTGGGAGGTATCACAAATACTCATTATTGCATCGATCACTAGAAATTTGATGAGTTTTTTTTTCTAAAAAGTTATCCGGCACTTATTTTTGGTGTGAAACAAGTAAAAAAAAAAAAAAAAAAACAAAAGAAGACCACTTTTAATGCTAAAATAGATGCAAACTAGACGGAACGACCAAATTGATTAGCGGCAACCACTCTTTAGACGAAATTGATCGATTTTTAACTCTAGGGACCAAAATAAGGAGGCATGCCAATTTTAGAGACCATTATAGAAGCAAACATACTCCAGAAACAAAAATGAGGACCCTTGTATTTCACAGGGATTTTCGGGCCAACATGACTGCTTTTAGTGCTAAAATGGACAAAAACTTGACAAAATATCCAAATTGATTTGTGACAATCAATATTAGAGATGAAATTGGTCGATTTTGAAATTTAGGGACCAAAACAAGAGTTGTGCCAATTTCAGGACCATATAGAAGCAAACCTACTCTAGGGATCAAAATTAGACTTGGCATTTGTATTGTGTTTCCTGTGATCGTGTCGCTTTCGTGACATACTTGATATTTTGATGGGCTGTTTCATGTAACACCCGTTAAAATAAACGGCTAATAAAACCCGACCCGTTAATATTAACAGGTAATATGACCCGGCTCATTACCCGTTAAAGAAAATATATTTTAAATCAATAGATAATGAAATGAAAACATAAGACTAAATTAGTATTTACATATCACATTGTCACATATTATTGTAGTAACGTTTTAAATAGTTTTTTAATTAATGTAGAAGAGTGTGTGTGTGTGTGTGTGTGTGTGTGTGTGTATATGTATATATATATGCTCATAATGACAAGCTCTATAACTTTCGTGAAGGGCTCAACTCCGAAAGCCGACACCATAATCAATAAACCATAAATTTAACTATCAATTGTCATTTACACTCTATTCTTCTCACCAAATTTAGTTTTTTTCAAATTTTCTTTTTTGAAAACATGATTTTTGATTTAGCGGATGCAGAAAAATGAACGGTTCAAATTGTTCATATCAAGTTCAGATACGGTTAGTGAAAATAATGCTCAGAGTTTACAAAGTCTCTACAAATTATATAACATCGACTCATATTTCAATTAACCGTAAACGCCAGAACGTGATATCCACTATTTGAACCGTTTATTTTTCTACATCCGCTAAAAGATCATGTTTTCAAAAAAGAAAATTTGAAAAACGAAATTTGGTGAGAAGAATAAAGCGTAAACAACAATTGATGGTTAAATATATAAATCTGTGGTTTTTGGATTATGGTGTCAGATTTCGGAGTTGAGCCTTTCACGAAAATTGTAAAGTTTGTCAGTACGAGCGATTGTATTTTTTTTTTAAAAAAATTCACACATCTACATTAATGATTATTAATTTTTATTATTTTTGTACTCAAACAAAGAAACTATTTATGAGGGTTTGGAGGGTTTTAAAAATCTAAACGACGATGTAACCATTGTCTAAACGTAGACGATCAATCACCTACGTTTATATAATATTTTTTCAACTTGGACATTAATTAGTATGAATTTTATTTATTTTGAACTCCCCCTAAAAATACTATTCATGAGGGTTTGTAGGATTTTAAAAATTCAAATGACGATGTATCCATTGTCAAAGTGTAAATAATATGACCACAAGTACATTTGCATATTTTTAACATTTGTAATGACTTATTATGAATTTTTTTTAACATGCTTTGGTATTTTAAAATTGCTGTGTATTTTTTAATGTGATTTGGAAAATTTTCTCACTTATGTGAGATTAAGTACTATGGTTATTGTAGTAACTAGTAAGGTTTTTTCTAATAGTTTAAAATTATTAAACTAATTTCTTTTATTAACATGTTGAAACAGGTTATTCGCGTGTAAATTCTTTAAAAATTTGTTATTAATAGATGATCCGATAACGATCATATTATTAATCGTGTTGACCCAAAATTTGGTTTTTTTTCATTTTTTTTTTCATGTTACATTAATAAATCGTATAAGAAATGATCAAGTCAGCCTAAATGAGAATCAATTTATTTAACTGGGATTTCGACTCCAGGATCAGCCGCCTCGCTGTCTAACTAATTAGTGACATCACAAGTTGCAACAGCCATGGCGGGAAGTATCGTGTTCAAGATTCGCGCTATGGCCTCAGTGCCTCACCGCACGAAACGTGTCTTCGTTTGGTGCATCGGGCATCGTGCTGCCGTTGGTTGGAGTTTTCTAGCATTTATGATATTACTATTCCTTTTGCATGTCAGGGTCGTATGGCGGTATGAGTGAGTCAGGCTAATTGGGAAGGAGGCAGTGGGATTTGGTTGTTGAATTGCATGGCATATGGGGTGGGTTGGTTTGCTGAGATTTGAGATTTGGTCCTAACTTCCACGGATTAGAGGCTTTGGGAGAGGCAGAAAAAGCAATCAATCTGTCAAATCTCTAAGGCATTTAGGGAGCTAAGAATTTGAATGCCAATGGAGGGATTTTTTCATGGGAGTATCGAATATTTCGAGTTTTTTAAATATTAAATTTTTTATTAAAATTTTGCGATTAAAAATTTTAAATATCGTATATATCTGACATCATAGAATATTTTATTAAAAACTCAAAAACAAATGAATTACTAAGTTCCGCTATATATTTTTCAATTGGTGTACCTGTTGTTTAATTTATTAAACAAATTAAAGTACATCTATTAAACCCTTTTTCTCGGGTGGTTGAGGTTGGTGCAGATATAGTTTGGAGTTTGACATTGCCGTGGCAAAGATGTTTGAGAACAAGATCTCACATCGGGTATATAACAACATAATACAAAATTAATATATGAGAGTTGTTACCTCTAATATCACTAATATCTTTTATGATAAAACCTAACACTAAATAAAAAGTGGTAAAGTGGGGACAGTATTGATGATATCAGTGGTTGTCATGTTAGGTCTGTAAAGTTTATCATGGTAACAGAGCATACTATTCTTTCGACATGTCTTGTGCCAAATTTATTGAGCTCAAATCTGCTACCATAGGTTGGGCTTTTGAAAAGTTGCGGTAAATCTAGCTTAAGGATATTGAATGACTTGACCCTCAAAAAGTTGTGTTGATTTTAGTCTTTGGATGATGACCGGCTCTCGAGAAGTTGCGTTAACTCTGGTATAATGACTTGACCAGTTCCCGATGTGGAATTGGTTTCCCATGTGACCCCATGTGAAGGCCCTCGTGAGGAAAAGTGTTGGGGAATAGGATCCCGCATCGGGCATATGACAAAATAATATGCAATTAATATATGGAAGGGGGTATGGTCATATATAAAGCCCCCAATCCTGATGGAATTATTCGAAATATCGGAAACTCCTGAGGACTTGCCTAAGTTTTCACCCCTAACATCACCGAGACCTTTTGTGATAAAACTCAACACCTATTAATAGGTGATTAAGTTGAGATAATATCTAGGATGTTAGTGGTGAACCATGCTCGGCCTATAAAGTTTACCAAAAGAATATTAATTTGGAATTTTTCTATAGTAGTAATTCGTACTTAAAACATTTTAACTATAAATTCCTCAGGTTTTAGTAATGATTGAATATGCGCTGTTGAGCTTGAAGTTGGTAACGAAGCAACTCATTTGATTGTGTTTTTCATTAATTAAGTATATGAATTTGTATTGACTCATGCACTTATTAATTTGATCAGCTATAACATGTTTTTCGATCAATATATTTTCAATAAACTCTTAAGACTTCATTTGGTTGGGAGGAACTTCAAAGAAATTATTTGAATTTGACAAGAAGGATAACCTTACTATAAAGGATTAGAAACTCTCTGCAAATTCCAATGAATATGGTTTGAAATCTATTTATTTGATTTGTCTCCATTCTTATTCAACTCAAGATTGGTATGCATGCATGGAAAGGTTCTTTATCAGAGAATGGGATATTATGGAATGCCTGATTGCATTTGCACATGATTTGTAATAAACAGTCTTTTCGCGTGTGAATGTGTGACAGTCTAATTAAATAATAGTATCTCTATCATTTCATATACATTCCTAAACTTGAAATCACTTCATCTAATCCCTACAAGAAAAGTTAACAAGCCACTACATTAGTTGTACAAAATGAGGTGCGTAAAAATTTATCAATAGCTTACACAATGATACAAAGCATTTTATTTCTTTTCTTTTACTCTATTACATATAAAGTGTGTCCTTAATATGTTTATTTTTTCATACAAACAATATTGGAGAGTGAGAAAACTAACAATAAAGAACCTCGTGTGAATGTCTATGTACTCTTAATTACGATGCAGCTCAACAAAAATCGATATTTATCTCCACAACTAACTAGGTACATATTGCATGGCTGATTGTGCGCCATTGATCAACGTGATGCCTCAACATTAATTGAGAGATTTTTCAATGTGATTGGAACACGAAGTGGTACACCATGTGTCTTTATATAAATGGTGAGATATGTGTGTTAAAAAGTTAATAACTTCAAAAATAAAATTGACCATGACTTATATTAAAACACGTGGTATATAATTTGTATTCCAGTCACAATGAAAAATTTCTCCATTAATCAAGGACTACTAATCCTTAGTATGCGCACGCAGCACAAGTTAGCAGCAGACGATAATCTTCTTCTTATTGTGTAAAATGAAGTGTTGTTCGTACCCTTCTAGTTCTCGCAACACACACTCTGTATTACAAGAATACAAACAGCAGCACTTTGTGAGAAGGATTTGACGATTTATACCGTCGGACAAGAGTCGTAGCTAGCCTAGCTACTAGGTCATGCATGGCAGTATCCAAGATCTTTGAGCAGAAGTAGTGTCTCTTCTCAATCGTCTCCAATTACTTGATTTGTTTTAACATGTTTCCACTAGGTTTAGGCCCACCTCCGAAGAATATATTTCATGGCACCATCCTTCATCTTCAACGTTTGTTTCAAACACGACTCTGTTATATTCTATCTCGGGGCTTCTTCTTCTAGTGCACAATGGAACAAAAGTCAATAGTCCAATTGGTCTAACAGTGAGCCAACGATTTTGTTCCATTTTGTAAGGTGTGCAAATTTAATGTGCATTGGAGAATTTTCATAACCACGTGAAGTTGACCATATTAAAGTTAAAAAAATAGTAAGTGCTCAATTGCCCTGATGATTAGATTTTTCTCTTCAACTCATTGTGTTCCAAGTTCAAACACCTCATCCCTCCTCCTAACTGTAGATCAGTGTAAAATATCACTTTTATTAAAAATAAAAAAATAAAAAAAAAATAAAAACACTTTCAAAACAAAAAACAAAAGCAAAAAAATTGGGTGCATGCATTAAAGTAAATTTGCGGGTCTAAAGCTTGGGCCTCATGATTATTTATTGTGGGTCAAAATATTGGTCCTCATTTTTTTTATGGGTCGAAGCTTGGGCCATTTTAGTTCTTACATATATGACCCGACACAAAATATGGAAAAGAGAAGCAAATTCTGGGTTGATGCCAGCAATTGTGGAGAGTTTGAATTCGGACACATTGAGCACCGGCGGATCCATTAAGAGGCGGGGGTCAGCTGACCTTCCAAATTTCAATGAATCTCTATGAATGATTTGGAAGCTGCCTTTTTGAAGGTTGGAGTTGTCTTTCATAACATGCCCGCTAACTGCTTGATAAAATATTTGAAATTATTGTTCTTATTATTGTTTTAAATATCAATTTGAGTATTATATTCTTGCTATTCAAGTAGTAAATTTGCTCAATTGAAAGGAACTGGTGGCCTTGCAAACATAAAATGGTGGAAACAGGGAGGAACATAGTATATAATCATGTGTATTTGCTAATTATATTGGCTTCAATTCTACCGGTTGTTACTAATTTAGTGGAAAGAGCCTTTTTCGCAATGAAGTTTATTGCGAAACCTAATGAGGATTCAATGGTTGAGTGTTAGCATGGTGATTTATATTGAAAACGCGTCGTGGACAATTGTAACTTGTATTGTTATTTGTTTTATAATCTATGAATGATGAAACTATGGTTTAATTTCTAAGGTTATCATATGTCTAAGAAATGTTTTGGGCTTTTAAATATAACCCTTCAAATAATTTTTGTTGGATTCGCGACTCACAGTGAGTTGAAGAAAAATGCTCTAACTACCTGAGCAATCTACCACTTGCAGCAATTAATGGAGTTGATTACACCTACAGCCACAAAATTCTTTGAGGGTGAAATAATGGTCTCTCTCTCCATGAGCTCGAAACCAAACTGGAATCAAACCTGCTAATAAATTTGTTGTGCATTCTTATCGTCACTTATGCTACGCCCCCGCACACTGGCATCTATCCGTTCTCCCCAGTTTTAGCAAGGGTTTAAATGACGACCTCTATTTGATGGATCAAACACTTCATGCACACCAAACCAATTCACTTGTTTTGTGAATCTACCAACCCAAATGATATTATTCTTGCTCAAGTCGAACATGAAACGTTCGACCCGATTTATAGCCTTACCATTTCATACCAAGTTGATATGTTTCGTTAATTGATTCATTGCCCCAAATACTGACTCTCACCAATTTTAATTGAGAAAAACTTAGGAGCCGTTTGATAACTATTTCATTTATATTTTTTAGTTTTTGGTTTTTCAATTTTCACTTCTTTGGAAACTAGAATCTTATTTGGTAACTATATACATTAAAATTTTGGTGAAATAAATATTCACCAACAAATAAATTTTGATTCGCTAGGACTTATGTAGTGCACACTATGGCTCTCGCCAAATTGCACACATTAGTTGTGACTCACCAAAACTGAATGAATCATCGAAGAGTGACACATGTTGACATATAAGACCTACATTAAACAAATCAAATCATCATAAGAAGACCAAATTAACCCTAATTGATCAAACCAAATTCACGTACATCTGCAAACAGAAGTGAAATCTAGAATAAATTATGTAGAATGTGTATCAAAATGATTTTTGAACTTTTTGTTGATTAGGAGCTAGCCAAATCTGGCTAGTCCTACTTGTTTGTCTCTTCAAAGATTTGATCTATCAGAGTTCCCCTGGTCGGAGTTCCGGATTCATAGCTGAAAAGCTGGATGCTAGACGGAATGTGCCTATATATTCCTGGAAGGACTTGGATGACTTAAGAAATATTTTGTTAAGTTTATTTTACTCAAGTCATTAAACATGTTAGAATAAAACACTTGGGAACTTTTCATCATTTTCTTCCTTATCGCGGAATATAGTTAATCCGACAATCTTTCCGAAGTCAACTAACTTCGAAGTGAGAAGTACTGAAGTAAAAAATAGGTAAGCTTGTAGGCCCGAGATAGGGCTGGAAGCTCTCCTAAATAACGTTGATTCTGAAAAACATCACCTCCCAACCACCTCCTACCACGCCGCTGCTACCCCTGACGCTCCTCCCTATAGTCGAGGAGGATTCTTGGAATTATGGTAAGACATTTCCACTTCAATCTTATGGGCTACATTAAATAGTTGCATTGGTAACAATTCTACTTGTTTTTATCTTCTGGACATCAAAGCACTACACCAATCAATCACTGAAGCTACTATTGCCTATACTCGCCGCAATGCGAACTTTGTCACTCATCGCCTTGCACGGACTGGACTTTCTTTGAGCCAAAGCTGTAAATGGCATGGTTCTCCTCCAAGTTTTCTTATTGATCTACTTGTAGAAGAATGTGTTAGGTATTGATTCAAAAATTGTACACCATTTCTACTCTTTTTGATGAAAAGAAATCTACTATCGTCTCTTTAAAAAAATAAAGACATGGCACAATTCTGAAAGGGAGGTAACGCCGTAACACTACACCGGGGTTATGACGAAGTATGCTTAGTCCGTGCCCATTTCATCGTCCTCCTATAATGCTTGATCTTATTTGTCTTCCTGTTTATTCGAACTTTATGACCATGAAAAGTTGTTGATTTTACACACAAGTAACATCCGCATAGCCCAAATAAAGTTATCAAGCTACGAAACCGAATGTGAGGAATCCATCAAGATCATTGGCGATTGCACTCTATATAAAGCACAACACATTGCATATCTTTTTGGAGAATGGCATTCCACAAAAAAGAAGTGATTGAAGTACTAAAAAGTATGTATCGACGTCTTAAATAACTAAAATTAAGGCAAGAAACTAGATTAGTATTTGAACCCAACAATCCAAGCAGCAAGGCACCGCATGACATCACAAAGACCGAACCTCATAATTAGGTAATTTTGATGTCGTGAAGAAGGCGCGCAGCCATTGAACCATACCTTCTAGCTTCCCAATCAGTAAGTTTGTCATTCTGAAGTCTTGTCATTGGCTCACAATCTTCCTCAACATTTTCATCGAGGGAACCAGTGTCACCTTTTTCCTTAAGGCTCTCAGCTTCATCAACTTTCTGATCAATCACATTAACTGCGTTTTCTTCACTTGTATTTGCTTCATCAACTTTCTGATCAATCACCTTATCCACTTCTTCTGCACCACCCTCCACTTCATCCTCATTCTGATCAATCACCTCAGCTGCGTTTTCTGCATAACCCTCTGGGGGCTTTAATGTCATAATGTAAAGTTGAATATCTGGATGTTGGTAGGTACTGTCCATCTGCAGGAGTTCGAAACAAAAAACACCTTGTATTTAGGAAAATAAACAAAGGTAAGAGTAAACCTTCTCCCAAGCTCAATCTCATATGTGGTGCATCATGAATGACACAAGACCCTGCAATAAGTTAGCCCCTAAGAATATCAATAATTCAATCCATATGCTAACATCAAATGTAATCAACGCCATAGCTCTTATTCGGATATTAACTACATGTCACAGGAACCAGGAATTTCACTTGCAAACCACATGCAGAAAATGTAAATACTGATAATTATTTGGATCTATATACTGTGTTAGAGAAACTAAGCTGTACCTTTGAATTTGGAACAGTTTTCACCTCGAAGTTTCTTTTCCACATTTGAAGCATTTGTTCATGGACACTTGTAGATCGAATCTCATACCCCATCTTCCCAAAATTGAAGCAAACCAGTGCATCAAGAACAATGTTTAGAAAGTACAAATTAAAAAATAAATCTAAAACGTATGAAGTACCATACCAAAATTGTAGTTTTCGGCCCTGATAATGCATGTATTGTCTGCAACAATGGTTCCAACAGATTTTCTTTATAGACCTTAAATCCAACCAAGTAGAAAATAGATCAGTTAATACTAATTAACAATGTTAAAAGAGGAATATAACATCATACATGATGTTTTAAGGACCGATGTTATTCTGGAATCCCTAAACAAACAAAAGGAAAATAGAAATGGGAGGAGGAAAGAAGACTTGGGTGATCAGATCCTAAAGCAAGTGCGTAAAATGAATTCGAGAATCAATATCAAGAAAGAGTGCGACTGAGTTACTCACATACGGAAGTTGTATTTTTCTTTCTAAAAAGAAGCCATTACTTAAATCCCTAAAAATAGAAGTTCAATCTGGATATCTGGGCATGATGCTCCGTTTCCAGTATCCTTAGGAAATGAAAGCTAAAAGAAAGAAAAGATTTAACTCTTCATCTTGGTGAAAAGGACATGGTTTGGTAGACCAATTAACGGGTCATTTCTGTTTAAACCTTCCGTACATTCAGGGACTCCAGCCTTACTCAGATGTAATTCATTACAAGCCCTTCACACTGAATACTAATGAAATCCAAAACTATCATGTCATGATAACTACTAGAGATATAACTATTTGCCATTGTAGGTCCATAAACTACTGAAGAAATTTGAAGTTTCAATTTTCAGCTGCAACCAAACGAACTTACAACATCAGTTCCAATGATGTAGTCAAATGGTGGTTCAACAGCTCTTACATGATCATCATTTCCCCAGCTCAACTCTGCTGCCTGGATCGACCCAAATGAGTCTAAAAAAACATAGCTTACATGAGTTGCGAGCAAAAACCAAAAAGGGCAATTAAATTGACTAAACCAATCAAAACTTAAAAACAAAACCAATTGGCGCAGTTGGGAGTGTTGAAAGACTTATACTTCCTACATGGAACAGACTGGACATAAAACAAAACATTTAATCGCACGCGAGGTCAGAAAACAATATTGGTCCAATTTACTTAATTATCTTCCTAACTGCTCTACACCATATCAAATCTTAACATATAAATATGTTATGGTCTCCATCCCTCCCTCCCTTACACACAATCAATCAAGGCTGTTATGGTGCTTGTTTTGGTGAAATCTCTCAAAAACAACCAGTTTTAGCCCCATACCTCTTTTGATGGATACAAGTAGTATAACTACCCAAATTTTATTGATGTATGGGTAGCTCCAAGACTCAAAGTAATGCCCTCCGACAGCTAAATAGTTTACTAATTACCGCACTAAGGAACACCAAATGCATGTATATATATATATATATATATAAATACACTCACATGCACGCACACATTTATGAGAGCTAGTACATGCACAAAGGATTAAAAAAATTTCAGCAGATTCAAAGCAAACTAGAACCAGAATTCATCTGTGTGATCCTTGAAGTGTTCCGTTCAACATTTCTCATTAGCAATGGCAAAACCTCCACTTGATCTGTCGTAACCACATCACACCCCAGTAATGCCATGCCTGAAAGAAAAAAACCAGATAAAACAGATGAATAACACTTGAGAAAGAAAATTAAAATACCAAATTCAAGTGGGGAAAGCATACAAAATCATACAGATAAAATTTAACATAAACTTAATAAGAAAAAAGGAACTCACCAAACCCGGCTACTCCACAACCTGCTCCAAGTTCAATGACACGTTTTCCTTTCATTTTAGGTGGTGAGAACCTTCCCTTTCTGCAATTCTTTTCCTGGAATAACCAAAAATGTCACATTTACATTCATAAAGAAAAATCTGCCATGGAAGTACAGTATGTATGAACAAACGATGTGCTCAGGATCCAAATAGAATCCAATAACTAACCAAAAGGGATAGGCCAACACCACCGACAGCATAAAAATCTATACCTAGAGCACAAAAATCATTTTATCAACAGGGACAGAGTATCAAAATTTTCTGCCAACTCAGTAACGTAGCAGCCTTAGGGATTGCCAGCTCCTCTGAGAAATAATCTCCGGCTCTGCCCAGGAAAATGATGGCAATAACATAAATGAAGGGTCCATGTGGTTGCTCCCCCTTGTTAGTCAACGGAGCAGCAGGGGCATCTAAAGCCTCTTTCGATTAAAAAACTTAATCTATAATTGCAGTCCCTTTGACCCAAAATGAAAGAGTTGAATAATCCTTTGATATTCCTAGGAACCAAAATGAAAGAGTTGGAAGATCACATTACCTACACGCCTTGGTTGTTTTTCATTTCCTTTCATTTGATCAAATTCAAAATCATCAATGCATATTGCATAAACACATCTATTTTAAGTATGAACAGCCCTGATGTTCCTAAAATATCCAAATATTGCATTCAACAAGGTGCAAAGGCCTCAAACTTTAACAAAGTTTAAAATCAATGATAAAAAGTCACCTACATGCATTATATCCCATGCGTATTTTGCAAATTGTGGAAACCAAAAAGATCGGAACTTGTACAAGAGTCTAGAGGGGATAACAGTCATTACCAGAAACTTGACAAAAACCAATGAGGCATCCCAAACTGTAGTTCCTAAATGCTTTGAATTGGGATCCTACGGAAAAGATAAAACATTCCACGGTCAGGGAAGAAGTTATTAGGACATATATGATTACAAAGCCAGTATTCAAGTTGATAACGGGTAATTGATGAAACAGAACATAGGATACCTACAAGCCATGGTAGATGGTAAATGGCAAAAATAATCATACAGAAAAGTACAGGGCGGATCCTTCCAAAAGCACTAACCTTAACAATTTCTGATTGCAAAGATCTTTCTTAGCGCGTAACAATAATCCGAAAAAAAAAAAAAAAAAAAAAAAAAAAAAACAAACGCCAAAAAGGGAGAAGAGAACAAACCTGAGCAAACTGTAAGTCATGGCCCAAAACTTCCAAACTCATTGTAAACGTGGTGGGCGAGTTTAATCTGCAGCACAAAATCTCACCACCTTTAACAAACAATTACGTTTCGGAAGGTTTGATTTTTCGAATTGCATAAGCATTTTGATTTTCTAATAACAAATCCAAAAATTTCAAAACTTTATATAAAAATATAACAAGTAAAAACAATTAAATAGTAAAGATTGCCCATAATATTAATACCTGTCAAGCTCCATTTGATTGCTACAATGTTCCCCAAGAAAATTGATATTCCACAGCTGAAAACCCTACTCAAATAAGCAAATTGAAGTGCCACCCTACCATAATATTCAAGAAAAAATTGAGCTTTTCAGTGTAATTAAGCAAGAACCTTTCCTTACATTAAACAAAAAAGAACAAAATTATCACTTTCAGTTCCAATTAGATAACTCTTAAACTCGATCTTAAACTCTTTTTGTACTTTGCACCTGAGGAATGAGAAAAAGAAGATCAAACTCAAAGTCCAAGTGAAGAAATTACCTGAAACTCAAGTGTCTTCCGAAACTCTGCATAAAGTGGACCGAGCCGATGATTTTACCTTTTGAGTTTTGGGAAGACAAGGTTTAAAGAGAGGCGACAGTAGAACTGAACTAGAGAGGTGTACTTGGCTAAAAGCCCAATGCGGCTTCGACCCTGAACAATTTGAGGTCACATTTTTCAGGGCCATGATGGGTTTGGATTCTTTTTTTGTTGTCAAACATTTTGGGTTTGGGCTTGGATTGCAAATGGTTGCTAAAATTTTGAAGCATTACCTATAGATTATAAGAACCGCCATGAGTGGTTCAGTAATTGAGAATGAATTTTAGGGTTGTATATTCTAGATTCAATTATTAGCATTGTTGAATCATACGATGGTGAGCAGGAGAAGTTAAAATGGCTCTATAAGTTTTCTCAACCTCTAAAATAGTGAATTACCTAGCTAAGCCACCAAATGGTGCCTCTTTCAAAGAAGAAGCTATATATTATTAAATGTTGCACCTTGTAAAAAGGCTCCCCTTTTCGAAAAAGGATCCTTGTAGAATCATTTTTCTGAGAATTCAGAGGATCTTGTAATCGTGTACGTTCATTGTATATTATGCAGTTAGTTTTCATTAGGTCTTATTTATATTTAATTTTAAATTTTAAATCGTTGGATGCACAATAAACGGATACCTTTACAAGATCCTCCAGATCCCCAGTTCCCCACAACTTTATTTTGAGAAAAGCAGTGAAGTAGGTGAAGACGATGATCTGCACATTGCTAGCAATAGACAACACCATCGATAAGCCAACGACGATGATCTGCACATTGCTAGCAATAGACAACACCACCGGCTTCTCCTACAGAGTCTGCTCCGTCTGCGAGCGCACTCTCCCCGACAACCCTTCTTCCCTCTGCAAGTTCTGCAGCGTCAATGCCTTCAACCCCCGCTTCCCACGCACCAAACGCCTCTTTCGCCTTCTCGTAACTCCCTACCCTTTTCTTGGAAGGCTGTTTGCCCATTTCAAAAGTGCTTTTCATTTCTGTTGATTCGTATTGGGTTTCTTTGGGTTGTTTTGGCAGATGTCAATAGCTTCAGATACAAAAGTGCTTAATGTGATATGCTTTGATAGGGCTGCCAAGGTTCTATTTGGTTGCTCTGCTGAGGAGTTTTTTGACTTCGCCAAGTTTCACCCTTTTGCTGGTAAATCTCCTTTTCCCACTTCAGATTTTCATACCCATAATCCCATTTATGTGAATTTTTGTGTGCTTTTACTGTTCAGGAATAAACACCACTTAAAATTCAATCTTTTGCTTTGACAATGCGATAAATCTATTTTAAGCTAATCTAATTACGTGGAGCCACTTAGTGCTACAGTCTATTGCAGGTCCTCTTCACTAGTAAGTGAGAAATCATAGGTTTGATTCTCGGTAAAGACTAATTTGAACTAAATTATTGTAGCCCACCTCTTTAGTGTAGATGATATCCTTTGTTAAAAAAAAATTACGTGTAATTCGAGCTTCGATGCCGTGTCCAACTGGCCTAAAGCTGACATTTGCCACTCAAAATTTGATCTTAATGTTCCCATTTTGACTGATGTTTTGATGCTTTCGTAGTCAATTGCAATGTGGTGTGCTTCTTTGGAGAAATACGAATGTAGTAAAATTTTCTTATGATCTAAAATTAATGCAACTTTTTTTAGCAGCCATATGCTTTTTGGTAGCTTTATTGTATTCTCCCATGGTTGAATTTTTAAGTTCATCATCAAGAAATTTTCTTATTGATTATTTATGGAAACTTGCTTCGTTTTCAACTTGTACAATATGTCACCTTTTTCCAGTAATGGCATGCATTAATGGGTGGCTCGATTTTTTGCCTAATCTGTTTCTGTTTTGGGATGTTTTCTGCAGCTGTTAATGCTAGTAGAATTCTGGACGGAGAGATGTTTAAAATGACACTATCCAAACCAAAGAACGGGAATGCACAACATCTGCGAGCAGTTCAAGTTGTTCCATTGAGGTCTGGTTTTCAGCCAGCAATTGTGAGCTTGAGGGAATTGTATGGAGTAAGAAGCTCTTGACTTTTGTTTTCATCTACCTGTATATTGCTATGTGCTTGCAAAAACAACTGATTGTCTTTTTTGTTTTCATCAATATTGAATTTCACTGCGTTCTCAAAGCACTTAACCTTTTTTTGAACACTTTAGGTATAGCACGCATTTATGCCCATATATCCGTGGGTGGTATTTTGATTGCCTACCCTTATACTAGGAAAAACTAAGCCAACGGTACCAGTTAGGTGTGTTTGTCTAGCAATGATGCACGGACTCATGCCCTTTTTCATAGTTCTCCAAAGAATCACCTACCCAATTTTGCAATATATGGTTGTTAACTTTTAAAAGAATATGCTGGCTTTGCAATTACCAGATAAGTTGAACTTCCAAAAGACAAGAAACACTGTTGGAAAAGGTGAAATAGTCAAAGCAAGCATGGTAACTATAGTTATGAACAAGTATTTCATAATTCTGCCTGCCAAACAGACACCGGGTTAGAAACCACGTGGTGGCAGGCTAGGATTGAGGGTATCAGCTGGGGCAACTCTTTTGCCTGACTCGGCCGCAGCCAGATTTCCTTGCATCCAGTTTGTAAGCATCTGTAATGCAGCTTCTGGTTGATCCATTGGAACCATGTGACCAGCATCATGAACCTGTTTTTGGTTACATACCAAATTTTCCGAAGTTACTATTTGTAATCAGATTGAGAGAGAGAGAGAGAGAGAGAGAGAGAGAGAGTTGAAAGAGGGAGAGAGAGACCTTGAGGAAAGCCAGAGGTCCATGGCTTTTTAGCAGTCCGGCATCTGCACCCCCAACCTTAAATGGAACAGTTTCTGCAGCTCCAAATGCTTTCTGACCAGACCATTCCATGGCATGAACCCACTTTGAATTCCCTGCAAAATAGAGAGACGTCATGATATGAAAATTATCAAAAGTACATTATCCTCTCTAATACATTGCAACACGAACTTTTTGCTGGAACAAAGAAGCTCACCAAGCCAATTGCAGATGAAATCGTACTCCCCAGCATATACAAGCAGCTTTATTCCATCTTCAAGAAGGGCAGGAATTCCCACTTCCAGATTTCTCATCCAGTCATTCTGCATAGCATCATATACCGTAGTGCTGCATGAAACAAATTCGATGTCCCCAACTCCTAGGGCATCCCTAACTGGTTGCTTGTTCAAGAATGTCTCCATGTTCGAGAAGTCATAGCAAAAGCTCCCTTCACATTTCTTCCTAATATCATAGTGCTGCATATATCCAAAATAAGGTAGATTCTCAGCATACTTGAACTCGTTTTTAGGTTTGTTTAGAACTTATAGCTCTGACGATGATAAATATTTTTGCGTTTTTTCTTACATTTGTATCACCAAGTCTATGCATTATCTGGTTAACTATGCTGTTGCAAATACTAAATGAATCCCCACAAGCGTCTCCAGTCGTAGAGGCGGCTGACGGTTTGAAACATCAGAAAAGTACGTGAGCCGGATAATCTTGTTCAAACAACCATTATATCTCATTTGATGTCGTAATCAACAGGTATGTGAAGAACAGAAGAAATGAAGAGGAAATACCGCAAGTCTTAGCTGACTCTTCGCAGTGTGGAATTATCTGTGATATACTGTCGTAGTCAGGTTTTGTAATCAACTTCATTTCCAGTGCATAATCACTGTATGCCTTGTACTGGATTTCTGGATTGGTCAACCCATTCCCTATGGCGAAACCCTGTTCAACCGGAGGAGATAAACCGATCAGATCAGAACTACCATAGGAGATAAACCAAATGCAGTCAGCCTGTTGTAACTATTACAGATACCTTGAGGTTTATGTGAGTCCCTTCCTTTGCTTTGTTTCCTTTGTGAACCCGAGAAGCAAGCGCGGGAACGTAGTGCCCAGCATATGACTCTCCGGTAATGTAGAAATCATTTTTAGCAAATTGAGGATGTTGAGTGAAAAATTCCTGTCACCATGAAGAGAAGCTGGTAAATTCAAGGTCTCTAAGATTGATAAAGGAAAACTTCACTTGATTGAGTTGCAATGTTGATGAAGTGCCTTCGTATGTATTTATGAAGGCCATTTTTAATGACAGTTGTTCACACGTGAGCGAATGATTATCATGATTATCGTTCGTTGATGCATATGATGGATGATTTCGTATACATCAACGATGAGTGCATGTCTGTTTAACAGAAAGTAATCATTAGAACCTGAAGAAAGTCGTATAAATCGTTGCTAACGCCTTCTTCGTTGTGACGAATGTCATCCGAATTTGTACTATAGCTGAAACCAGTTCCAACGGGTTGGTCAACGAAAAGAATGTTCGATGCCTGCCAAACAAGAACTCGTTCAGAAACACAAACAAGCGATAAACGATAAGAAAAAACACCTCGGCCAAGGACCATTACAGTACCTTGTCCCAGCCGTAGTCATTCCAAGTGAGTGACAAGTTCTTTTGAATGCGGAAGGGACCATTTTCATAAAACAAAGCCAGTTCACTGCTGCATCCCGGCCCTCCAGTCAGCCATATCACAACAGGATTGTTCTTGTTGGTCCTCGATTCGAAAAATAAGTAGAACATCCTGCAAAAAATAATGCAATTCGAGTAAAATTCAGTCCAGAATTTCATAGTTTCCAGTTTCCCAAATCAAATGTGATTTGAAATACAGTTGAAGATCAACCCTTTTGCTCTTACCTTGCAGCGTTCGAGTGGGGAAGGCGGTAGTAGCCGGCGTGGTGACCAAGCTCTTTAACAGAAGGACCCAAAGCGGCGTCAAGAAAGGGCATTTGGAACTGCTTCTCGACAATCTTAGCACCAGCATCACTCTCAGCATCCAATAAAGGCCTGTGGGGTAAAGTGTTGATATCATGCTTTGGGAACAAGTTGAGGGCTCTGATGAACTTCTCCGCTTGGCGTTTCGCGGAGAGGGTGGGGGAAGGCAAGTGAAGGCGGTCGCTGGCGGGGTTCGACGCAGATGATAAAAGTGGGAGGAGGAGGAGAAGGAAAAGAGAAGAGAGGGAAATGTGAGGGAAAGTAGGAGATGTCATTGTTGTTGGTTTGTTTTGTATGGGAAGAAAAGTGTGGGGTTTGGAGGGAATATATAGTGTTCGATGTAAACAAGAAGGAAAAAACAGAGAGTTGGCATGAAGGATGGACTCTGGAGTACGAAATGTCCAACCCTCAGTGGCGGAGGTAACGGCCTTTGAATTTATTATATTTTAAAAGAAAATTTGTTTTAAAAATAATAATAATAATTTTTCTGGGGTCACTTAGTATTACGATATAGTACTATTCATCTTCACTTGTAAGTAAGAGGTGTTAGGTACGATGTTGAACCGCATTATTATGGCAGACTCATTGTAAGGTTTAGCCTACTCTTTCACCTGATATTATTGTTTGTTAAAATAATAATAATTATAATAAATTTGCTGGTAAATCTTCATTTAATTGCGGTTAAAGAATGATCAAACAGCTAATTATTTTGTTTTTTTGAGATTATTGCTTTAAAGGGAAGTAACTCTTAAACCTCTCAATTAAAATTCTAATGTTCTCTTTGTTTGTTGTTTTCATTATATCATGTTTAAATGAGATTGATTAGATGATACCTTGTTTTCATTATATTATGTTTAAATGAGATTGATTAGATGATACTTGATAAAAAAAAAAATTAATTGACAAATGACGAGATTTACAAAAATCATATATTTTATTATCTAACACTCGTCATAATAAGTCACTGTGAGTCAACACTTAAAATTGACCTCGTTAGAAATATAAATATCGAAGTTGTATTCATGTTAGCTGGACTTTATACATATTATCTTATAATGTTCATGTGTAATAGTTGAGAATTGAATAATTGATGGAGATTTAAGAAATCATCAGACCCCGTCAACGACGAAAGAAAGAAAAAGACAACAAAGAAAGAAAGAAAAAGAAGGGGCTTTAAGACAAGGAAAGACTTAAAAAAAAAGAAAATAGGAACTTAAGGACCAGCTGTCACGCGTTTTCCTTTAAGAAAAAAAAAAGTTTAAGCAGTTACTAACTCTGTTCGATACTTTACTTAAATCTAATTTTTTAAACTCAAAAATAATTTTTAAATTTTAGGTTTTAAAAATTTATTTGGTAGGACTATTTTCAAAAGTTAAATTCAAGACTAACTAAAAATAATAATTAATTCTCTAAAAACATAAATAAAATAAAAAATGTTTTTAGAATTTTTAAACTTAAACTCACTTTTTCATTTTCTCTCCCTCCTTCCCTCTCACTTCACATCTATCTCTCTTTTTTCTTCTTTCTCTCCCCCCTTCTTTTTTTTTTTACTTTTTTCGTCTTTTCTCTAATTCAATCTTTTCAATGTCTTGGTTTTCTCACTCATTCCTCTCTATCTCTTCCGATCCTCTCACTTTTTTCTATTTCCTCCAATCATCTCATATTTTTTTTTTCCTCCTCTCTCCTTTTTCTCTCTCGACTCCCTCTTTTTGTTTAGTTTAAATTGTATGATTTAAAAATTTTAAATCGCATACCCAACAAGTTTTTGAATCATAAAAAAAAATTATTTTCTATAAAAAATTTTAAGAAATGTTTTGAAAAATTATAAAAAATTTTAAATAGGATGAAACAAGCCCTAAATTTTTTTTATCATTTTCAAAAGTATTCATTGAAAAATCATTTTTGAAGTATAGTTCTTTTTAAGATTAAAAAACTTATTTGATTTAAAATTTAAAATTATTTTTAAATCTTAGCAATTAAAGAAACAAGAAAGGGAGAGAGGGGAGAGAAGGGAGAGAGGACCGAAAGAAAGGGAGAGAGAGGAAAGAGAATGGAGAGAGATTTTGGAGTGAGAGAGACGATAGGTACAACGAAAGCTGAGGCTTGAGGAAAAGAATCGAGAGAGAGAGAGGGGAGAGAAATCAGAAAGGTAAGAAGAGAGGGGAGAGAGAAAGAAAGGATGGAGAGAGAGAGAGAGAGAGAGAGAGAGAGACGATAGATACATATTATCTCATAATGTTCATGTGTAATAATCATACTAAACAAGAATGATTGACTTGAGACTTAAAAAATGTTGCTGAATTAAAATATAAAAAAAAAACTAATGAAAAAGATTTGAAAATTTTGAATTTTAATGATAATGACAAAATAAAGAGTAAAGTGAATAGTACCAGATTTGACTTTTTAGTGTAAAAATGTGATTTTTCGTTAAAATGAACAGTACCGCGAACTTTTCGTTAAAACTCTCTTAAAAAAACGAATTCAAGTTGCAAATCAAACAGACTCTAAGTTTATGAATTGATATTCCGTGGACAACTACTTTGTTTTATACTTTTTTTTTTTTCGCAAATACAATTTCGAATAGGTCTAATTTTATAAATGTGTGCTAAGCCTATTAATTATAAATTTGTTTCTTACAATAAAAAGTGGCTTTTTACAAATTGTCGTACTTGCGTGTAAGGCATTGTTTGCCTGCACGCCAAAAATGTGTTTTCATAATATAATGATAAGAAAATTCTTTAAAAAGCCCCAAATAGAAGGACGATGCTTTGAAGAAATTGTCATCCCAAATGATGGAGTGGTTTTAAATGATGGTAATCTATTAAGAAGTCGACCAAAAAAAAAAACAACAAAAATTAGAAATAGCTAATTAAAGTAGATATGAGTTTAACAATTAGTACTACGGTCTGTTGGTATTCATCTTCACTCGTAAATGAGAAAATCTTAGGTTCAAGTAACGGGAATGGCGAGTTTGCAACCAATTTAGTGTAAATAACTAGTTGTGATTGAGTCATTATGTGGCTTAACCCAAATTCTCTCTCCCCAACAGAGTAAAACATATGTGAGTTAAGCTAATTAGGTGATATATTTTGTTTGCATACACTTGAGTTCGAACCCGCCTCTTTCCGTATATTAATTAGAGTAGTTTAAAACATTTGCATTCTCGATAGAAATAACTAGATAAAATATTCATGGAATTAGTAATTTTTGCATGCGTGCCAAATTGCAAGGGAAAGAGCCAAGTATTTTAGGCAGCAACATTTTATGCAAGAATTTAATAAATTATATGTTGACCAGTTGAAAAGGAAATGAATTTTGTTTTGCTGCATGATTGCTTAACATGATAGCGTGATTATTAAGGTGCATTTCCAGCTATGTCAGTTAAATCATATGTTAAAGGAGAACATGATTTTTCCAATTTATTGGACGCTAAGTTTGACTCTGGAATCTGGAATATGGATCCAGCTTCTTGTGACAGCCAAGAACCACGGCTTTTACAATAAGCACTTCTGTTCGAAGCACTATCCCAACCAAAATTCTCACCCAATCTGCTTTTAGGACCAACTACTACGACCTAATTTGTCCATAAAGTCTCAAAAAGGAGAATTTGATAATGATAGGTGAAATCTGATACAACCACAAGTTGCTAAAGCTAAATGTGGTTATTGAAACGACAACATGTCCGCATGTTATGTTCAAAATTCATGCGTTATCATCACCTTATCGCTAAAGAACGGATAACAAGTAAAAAGAACGGATGATGCATGCGTGCAATACTTTTCATGCGTAAATTGCAATCCGTTTTGAGTACAGATATTGAGCGTAAATACACGGAGAAAGTAGATCGAAGCTCCAGCCGCAGTTACCAATGATAGAAAAACATACGCGACGCAATACACAGTGATACTAGTTTGGTTGCAAGTTTCACGAAATGAGTTGCATTTGAACATTGCACAATAACGGCTTACTTGTAAACTCTTTCGGAAGCTGCTTCAATTTAATATACAGCAGACGATACATCTCTGGTGTCCTCTGTCAGTGGTAAACACGGGCTTTACTGCAGAATCCGGTCAGATAAAGGAGAATGGCTGAAGGGCTTCAACTTATCTTATGACCTAACGTTTGCAAGCCGGGCCCTTATTTCTTCCAACTCTGCCTCATCATCGACACCCTCAGCTATTGCCTCTTCCTGCAGAAGCAAAATGATGTATCATATTGTTCGGCTTCTTTGAAAGGTATAAACTTATGACTGGAAATGGGATTTCATGATAGTCACGTCACACATACCTCCTGTCTAGCTTGTGCAGTAGCAGGTTGCTTCAACCTCTCCTTCCTGACCGCTTCTGGAAGCTGGGCAGCAGTCTCACCAGCTATAGAAGTCAAAACTTTGTCGACTTCTTCTTCTATTTCTTCTTCTATGTCCTCGGAGTCTAGTGCTGTGTCAAGACTATCATTCACCACCTCTTCAATTACTCCTGCCTACAAATAAACATTATAACCATTGCTTGTTGACCAAAATACCTTACGAGTTACGACGTTAAATAAACTATGGGAACAACTTAATGAAAAGCTAATTAAAGCAACAAACATAAGTGATGATAACATTTAATTCTTCCAGTAGGAAACATCTATATACAGTTGACAAACAAATAGATCTAACAGAGGCCATAATTTAAGAAAACTATTCTCCCAAAACCTATTATTTGCGGTTACATTTTCCCAAAACTTTTCATCTGGGACAAAAAGGGAGAAGAGGAAGAATATTTGGACAAATAACAAACTTCCAAATGCCAATGCAATTCTGTATACACATTATAGAAAAAATAATGTTGCTATGAGTATGATAAAACTGTGACAAACAAAATGAAAGACTGTCATGTTTGTGCTTCTGTGTAAGTGAAAGACAAATAACGGAGTACCTTGGTCATCTCCTTGCTAAATTCTTGCATCGTAACAGCCACTTCAGGAGCCTTCATGAGGTTATTGACAAGCTTCATAACCTCAGAACTCTTGGATAAATGCCCCACTGTACGGGCAATAGCTGCAGAATCAATGACAAACATAAAAATGATCAAACCAACCACCCATACTCATGTTAAACAAGGAAGCGTTCGGAAGGTGGTGATTAATTAAGCATATCAACAACAACAACAACAACAAAGCCTTTTCCAACTAAGTGGGGTCGGCTATATGAATCCTAGAACGCCATTGCACTCGGTTCTGAGTCAATTAAGCATATTAACAAACGGAGAAAAAAGGAAAAGAGAAAAGACTCCAAGAATATATTATCAGAAACCATAACGAGACCAGACTGAGTCAGTCCATAAAACAAGAAACTGTAAATTATTAGTAATCATAACCACAATAATGAAAAAAAAAAGTTTTCTCTTGCCACCCCCTCAATATAAAACACTAGTTTTACCAACACGTCCTAGCAGAACATTTAACTTTTCCTATATTAAAGATAGTTCATCTTCAAATTTGTTACAAGTTAACTTCACGTTGTGTTTCCTGGTTGCGAGTCTAAGAATCACCTCCGATAAGGAGGCTTAACTTCCCACTGTGTTGCAGGGTTGCGCTAGTCTAAGAATCATCTTCTCTAAGCAGGCATCAGTTGTCATTTCAATCCACTAGCACGTAACAACCTAAAGAGATTTCTAGTTTAAGACATGCAGTGACATAAGTCTATAATATCGCATACAGCTACTATGTTCAAGCTCTACAATAAGATTCCAGTTTTAAAATCCAAAATAAACTACGCTACTTAAACAGGTAAACATGCAATAACGGGAATCTGAGGTTATTACTAAAGCAGCACTTCCAATCGTGATGGAATGTATACAACCATACTGAACCATAAGCTTGCGTATTACAGACTTACCAACACTCTCCCCAAGGTGCATTGATATTGAATTCAGTTGTGCCCTATTTTCATGAAGACGGTTCACTGTCCTTCTAGATCTCACAATTTCTTTAGCAAGTGACTGAAATAATTAACACAGAGTAGATAACTGAATATACAGAAGGGAAGAAGGATGACCGCATGGAATGTCAAACAACAGCCGGTAATTAAACTAACAAACTAATCAAAGATAAGTTCTGTCAATTTATGAACTATCATACAACACAGAAACCGATCGCAGGGATCATAATAAATTGCCAGCCACTCATCTCCCTTCATTAACAGTTAATAGCTATAAGTACAGAATGAAAAGTTCAGTTGTATAAGTTCACGGTCCGAGTAGAAAAAGCAGAGCAATATTATAATGGCTGGACTGGACATTTCTATCCCATTTCGATTTCGTTCAAATTAACCGCAACATGTATTCTGTAGAGCCTACTAATACTATGATTTGGTGTACATCAAAGGAAATTCACAAACGACAAATTCATCGAAACAAATTTGGAGAATTTGGAGTGCAAAGCCTTGGCTCAGAACCAAATTTAAAAGGGGAAAAAATAATACCTTTGCAGAACCCATGTCATTTCTCTTGGCAGCCTCTCTGATTGCTTTCTGCACACTTTTCTCTTCTCTTTGTATATCTGAAGAAAACCCATTGCAGAACAAACCAAAATTAAAACTACCCATTAATCCGATTTCCTGATCCATGAACCTAAACCATCATGGAAATCAACCCACAACCCAAAAGTTCGTAGAAAATTGAAAATTATGGTAAAAATTAGAGCTGGGTAAGTTAAAATTTACCTCGAATTTGTCGTTCGATGTTGCGGCACTCCTGGCGAAGCTTGCGCTGCCAATCTCTCAATTGCTGCTGTGGATTTGGCTTTGGCTTTATTATGTTCATCACCCTCTCCATATTTTTATTATTATTATTATAATTTTCGAATTTGAAAAGTTGGGGTTCCTGATTGCTGGTAAGGAACTAAATTCTGCGATGCTTTGCTTGATTTTGAAGCGAGGACGAGGAGGACGATGATCGAACTCAAAATTATTAAAATTAAATTGTGAAAAAGGAAAAAGGCAAAACTTATCTGGGTTTTTAAGCCCATACACCCTTAATATTCTTTGGGTCTGTCTGACCGGTTTAATATTAATTAGCGTGGATCAAGTGACTACAGCCCAAAATAGTTTTGTAAACCCAAAGAAAGATTTTATTTTATTTTATTTTATTTTATTTTATTGGGGTATATGGAGATTATATTTAAAAAAAGGATAACGTTTGCCATTTTAAAATTACACATTTTGCGGGTGATGGTTTTATGATTATATAAATAAATTTTAAGACGGTGAGAGGTGGTGATGAGGATGAGGTTGCGGTTGCAACGAGGATGGGGGATGGTGGCAGCGGTGGTCAGGGTGGTGGGGTATGTGTTGTGGCATTGGTGGAGGCAGTTAAGGACTACAGTAGTTTTAGGCCTACTCTCAATTAAAATATAAGATTAGTATTACACCTATTTCTATTGCTTTGCAACCCTTCTCAACAACTAAAACAAATTCAATCATAATCTATTTTTCATCTCATAGGTCCCATCTCAAAATTAAGTATATATTTTAAATGGTCATTTGGCACAAAGAGCGGTGCAATCCATATACATTTTTTTACCTTTCACACACTCTTGTTAATTTATGTCATTCGATATTCAATTCATTCGATCTGGCGACCGCAAATTGAGAGGGTGTACGGAAGGCAAAAAGAGATGTATGGATAGCACCATCCTCTCACAAATCAATAACATTAAATTAAAACCCATCATTCACTTTTAATTAAAAAAAATCGTCTTTCACTTATGCATGGGAAGAGTTTTTACTTGTTCTTATTGAATCTCATATATTCAGCCTTCGAAATCCCAAATTTATTGAATAAAGAACAAAAAGGTTTGTAATACTCTATTATTCACGATAAAACATCTGATTCTATTATATCCCACCTCTTTCTTGAGTTTTAGGGTTTGCAAAGATTTTTCGTAATTCTCTCTATTGAGTTAATAATTCTTTCAATCGTATAGATGACGTCATGCAACGGTTTCATTGAAATTCGTCAAGAATAATTTTGATTACTATGAATAGATAAAATTATCTATGCATATGGTAGTTTTGACTACTTAACTATTTGGATAAATATTATGGTGTTTTGCAGTAGTAATTTTATAACCACTACTATTCGTTTTTTCTTCTTCTATACTTGTTTGATGCCCCTTCTCACAAGAAATCCTGGCTCCGCCACTGCGTGATGGCAATAGTGGGGTGGGAAGGGTAACGGGGGTGGGAGTTTAGGCTCCAGGTCTATTGTCACCTAAAATGTGTCATTTGTGTCTCCTTGCTAATATGTTGACACATGTCCTTTAACTTAATTCAAAATTTTACTCTGTTGACTTTATTTATTTAACATTTACAACAACAACAACAAAGTCATTTCCCACTAAGTGGGGTCGGCTATATGAATCCTAGAACGCCATTGCGTTCGGTTTTGTGTCACTTCTTCTATTAGATTCAAGTACTCTAAGTCCTTTATTTATTTAACATTTAAATTAAAAAAAAATCCAAAATAATCAGAAACTGTTGGGTTAACGAGGTGAGCAAACCCAAATAGGATTCTTCACTTTCTTTATGTGGCTGTTGAGTTGCCTGGGCGAACAAACTTCTCTGTTTAAGCTTCTAGGTAGACAATGAGATTAATGAAGACAAGTTTCTGTGTCCCAACTGAACGGTGACCAAACTTTCTTTCCAAAGATATGAATCATGTATGGATCATATATTGTATTTTTCATTTTTCCTTAAGGACATGGACGGAGAAGATAATTGCAGTGAAGCCAATGAAATAGAAGCATACTACTTTTGAATTATGAAATAGGTATTGACTTGAATTCTGTTATAGATTGTGAAAACAAGGAAATAGTAGATTTGGAAAAAAAATGATGTTTGGAAAGAATTAGTTCCAGTATTTGTCATTTTACAATGCATATGCTTATACCGTTGACTTCTGTGTTAAAAAAAAGTAAAGCTCATAAAAATGAGGGTGGCAAGTTGATGGATAGATTGCTCTTTGGAAGGGCATAGTAAAAAAAAAAAAAAAAAGCGTGATCCCAATGTTGAATCTCATTGCGCTAAAACAAGATTTGGATGTCGAGCAAGGATGCAAACCAGTTTGGTCGATTGACAAGAACTATAAGGTTATTAAATTTATTCCTGATCATACACATCCAACATCAAGTCCTAGTAAGACTCAGTTTTTTAGGTCACATAGGAACATGTGTCTTGCACAAAAAGTTGAAGCTGATATGGCTAAAAATTGCACCAAGGGAAAGTGTCGAATTTATGAGTAAACAAGCTGGTGGTCGTCAAATCTTGGATTCATTCATGATGGCTATAAGAACTATTTGCGTTCCAAGTGAACAATAGAGATGAAGTTAGGTGATACAGGCGGAGTGTTGGAATATTTACAAAAAATGTAGTTGAATGATCCTAATTCCTTTTATGCTATAGAAGTGGATGAAGATGATTTGATTACTAATATCTTTCGGGTTGATTCAAGGATGATGGTGGATTATGATTATTTTGGTGATGTTGTATGTTTTGATACCACATATAGAAAAAAAATAAAGAAGGAATGCCTTTTGCAATGTTTGTTGGTATCAACAATCATAAACAAACGGTTACATTTGGTGCTGCATTATTGTATGCGGGGACAGATGCAACTTTCAGTTGGTTATTTGATACTTTTGCCAAGGCTATTTCTGGAAAAAAAAAAGTATTCTAATTGATCAAGATGCAACAATGGCCAAATCATGGTTTGAGAAGTGCCCACAAGCGTGTCATCGTTTATGCATTTGGTACATATACCAAAATGCAACCAAGCAACTTAAAAGTGTTTTTGAGAATTTTAATGATTTTGCCAAGGATTTTAGTGGTTGCATATACGGCCATAAGGACGAAGATGATTTTCTAGATGCTTGGAATAACATGCTGCAGACATATAACCTTACAGACGATAATTGGTTGAATCGATTGTTTGCCATAAAAGAGAAATAGGCATTAGTTTATGGGCGGCAAACTTTTTGTGTTGATATTACTACTACTCAACGCAGTGAAAGTATGAACAGTGCTATTAGGAAGTATGTCAACCACAAATATGATTTGTTACGATTTGTTAAACATTTTGAAAGGCTGGTTGACGATCGTCGATATCAAGACTTGAGAGCTGAATTTAAAGCAAGTCAAAGTTCTCATGCATTGTCATTTCCAGTATAAATATTAAAGCATGCAACATGTATTTATACACTAGTAGTGCTTAAATGGTTTCAAAACAAGTTATGCAAAGCTCATAGTTGTGTCTTGATCTTCAATGGTGAGATTGGAAGCGTCGATAAATATGAAATCATCCCTCATCTGAAGAATTGGCACTATATAGTCACATTTGACTTGACAGGCAATACTGTATTATGTAGTTGTAAGAAGTATGATTTTGCAGAATTCTTGTGTGCACATGCTTTAAAGGTTCTTTCTACAAGAAATATTACAAACATCCAACTCAATATATCTTGGAGAGATGGATAAAAAATATAAAGTCTAGGAATGCAAGAGTTACTCTCAGTATCTCAAATAAAGATTACCCAAAGGCGAACATTGTAAGGCGTTATAGAAAGCTATGTCAATTGCATATTCAATTAGCAACACGAGTAGCAGAGTCGTCGGAAGCATATGAAATTGCTATATTAAGACTAAACAAGATGTTGGGAAAGATTGATGCATGTTTAAAGGTGAAAGCAGCTCAACAACCAACTCAAGTGAACGCATCTGAGCTCAATGAGACTATATGCATTGATGATAATGTCAATCAAGTTAGAGGAATCAAAACTAGGTAAAAAGTTGTTGGAAGTTCTAAGAGTCCAAGTAATGCTCTAGAAAAGGCCACAAAAAAGAAAAAGCCTCGAAATAAGGAACTAAAATGTTCAACTGTGGACTCCGTTGCCGGTTTTACACAAATAACTCTACCTCATACTCTCATATTGCAATCAGTATGTAGCATTTTGATATGTGGATTCATTGAAACTTACGGTTTTGAACATTTATTTTACTTTCATTTAGTGATGACTTCCATCTAATTTTGGACGGTTATATAAATTTAGGTTGGTCAGCCCAATTTATGCCTGGACAGCCATGTGATTTTTCACAGGTATATAGGTTCACTTATACTTCTACAAGCTTGCACTTATTTTCGTAAATATATTGTTGACTTATACGCATTATTTTTTCACTTCTGTTTATATGTATATTAGCAATACTATTTTAGGGATCCAGAATGCTACAAGTAGTTATCTACACTGTCCAACTAGCACGATAAATTTATTGCAGTTAACTCTTTTGTAATTGGTTAATACTTTCTTCTTTTTCCATTTATAATTTCTTTTTTTAAGTTGGAATTTTATGTCATTATATATGCATATAGGCGCATATACAATTACCAACAACAAAGGATTAGGATTTGATGAGCTCTCAAATGACAAGCACCACGAAGACACATGATAATGATACGAAAGTGCAAGATGCTATGAGAAGAGTGCTCAAGGAATTTACTCTGTTTTTTGGACTAAAGCTTCAATTAATACTTTTTATTAAAGATCCATCTTCTGATTTGCTAATGACTCACAAAATTGTTTAATTGAAAAGAATGAATTTTACTTTGTTTTTAGAGTGAAATTTGTTTGACACGAAACACCTGCAAAAGCTTTCTTCTAGTCACAAATAAGTTCTTGCATTTAAAGGACATATATAGCACTATAGTTTTGGTTTTGTATAACTCAGTCACCTCAACTATGAATGATGATTTCATATTTGTTATAATCTCACTCGCCTCAAACTGAAATATAAAGCACTACAGTTCTAGTTTTGTATGCAATGAAAAATGGAGCTTTGTATTTTCTGCACGAGAATAGCAACAGCAACATACACACAATCGATAATTACTAAAGCCTTCAGTTCGCCTACTCAACTCTTTACCTAGTAAGTAGTAGTCCCACTGCTTCGAATCATTTTTGTCTTCATTAATCCTTGTTCACTTTGGAAGCTCAACAACCATGGAAAGAAAATGAAGAATTCTATTTTAGATATGGCTTTTCATATGCTTCACTGAGATTATCTTCTCTGTCCACGTCCTTAAGGAAAAATGAAAAATTCAACATATAAGAGTCAAATTTATATATGAATATTTCAGCAAGAAAATTATAAATGGTTCAATATGTGTGTGTGTGTATGAAATCTTAAAAGGAAGAGATCCCCATTTTTTTTATAAAAATGGGGATTAGTTGTAGGGTCCACACTACCACCTCATAGATTATCCTTACAAAATATTAGTCAAATTGGAAATGTTTAAGACATCTAATTGGGTTTAAAAAAATTTAACGAATACTTTGTTATATAAGAAACAATGAAATTTTATCTTGATAATTAAATAGGTAAATGGTTTCGGATTGAATTGAATTTTTGCAAGGATGATCTATGAATTGAGACTTATAAAATAGACTGTTAGTATTGTTGAAGACTTGAAGTTCGATGTGGAGTGAGCCCCACACCATTTTTTGAAAAAAAATAGGAATCCCTTTGCATGAAGGGCCTACATACATACATACATACATATATATATATATATATATATATATATATATATATATATATATATATATATATATTAGCAAGGAGACACAAATGAGACACATTTTAGGGGACAACAAACCTAGAGCGGGGAGTTTATGGGTAAAGTTAATCAAATCTGAACAATATTAATTAACAACATATACCATTCAGAACTTGATGAAAAGATCTCACCCTTTCATTTCTTTTTATTTTTACTTCTGAAAATACTGCAAATGTTCAATGGTTCAAATAGACCGTTCTGATGACTTGAACATCCATGGAGATTAGAGAAATTGAAAGTTAGACAAACTAATTTTTCAATATGTACATTTATTCAAAGCTTTTTTTTGGCCAAAATTATAAAATTCATTAATAAAGAAGGCAGTCCAAAAGAAACAATTAAAAGTATAGTCCAACACAATAGAAAATACAAAGAACAGGAACAGAAAGACCATATGCCAAAACAAGAGAAAGACCACAGCAAACTCCAACTGAAAACCTAGATCTAAAAAAAGAAAAATACCACCTCTTCCAAGCTAGTTGCAACACCTTCACAACGCCAACACTATCAAGAAGACGAACTGAGGAACCAAATGGATGAACAGAAAATAGGGTGGTCAAGCTCGTCGCACAATAAGCGCTCCCATAATCCCACCAGATAGAGCAAAAAGCATTTTAAAAATCGTCAAATGCTGGAGCACTCATCCGAAGGAGAATCCTGGATGAACCATCCGATGAAAAGAGTAGCCAAGGTTGATGATAGAGAATTCGTGAAGAGGAACAACAATTGGGGAGAAAAGATGCATCTTGAACTGAGATAAAACTCAGAGCAAATTGAGGCAAGAGCTCAAAATAAACTAAGACACTAAAGCTCAAAGCATAATACTGATAGGAGCATATTCATGCGACTTAAATGGCTTGTTCTCGTGCATTTACGTTATGTTTCTCTAGTTATTTTAGTCCTTTATGCTTCTTTTGTGTGTTTTCAGGTTCTAAGGGCAAGGTATGCAAAAGGATGCCTTTTGGAGCCTTTTGGAGCAAATTAGAGATTGGAATGGATATCATATGCTTGGAGCCAAGAGGATGGACGAAATTAAAGACTTGAAGTAGGAAAGTTAAATCCTAAAAGACCTCATGTTTAAGCATCATTGAAGACTCCTACGCATTTTAGAACACAAAAACAACATTCCTTGCAACCTTAGGACATTGTCGTGTGTTTCCTTGTGTCTCCCTTCCTTGCCATGCAAGGAAGGGCTTTGTTCCCTATTTTAAACACTTAAAGCATTCATTTATCATATCATTCATTTATCATATCATTCACTTATTATAAGCATTCACTTATCAAACCATTCACTTATCACTACCATTCACTTATCACTTCCATTCACTTATCACTTATCACTTCCATTCACTTATCACTCACCACATATCATTCATTTATCACTTAACATATCATACACTTATCATAATCATTCACTTATCACTTATCATAATCATTCACTTATCACTTATCATAATCATTCACTTATTCTTTCATCATTCAACCACCAATTCAACACATGCATCTTCAAACATATCAACCCTACAAGCACATGCTCCCCCTAATCCCTTGCCGTGCCTTCCTCAACCATTTCAACCACATTCTTCCACTTTGTCTCTCATCATTTCAGCCACATTTCTAACTCACATGCATCACATTCATTTCCAAACAACAATCACTTCAAATGCCATGCATTCACATGCATTTACACCACCAAAAACCCCTTTGCCGTGGGCTTTCAATGCCTTTCCAGCTTTCCCTTTTATTTTCCAGCTTTCATTCTTCACAATTTCAGCCATTACACATGCATTTCAAACCTTTCAACACCCTTTAATCATCTCCCTTTAAGTTATGATTTTATTTCCTAACCCTACATGCATTATTTATTAGCATCTTCACATGCATTCACACACACTTCACACAAACAAATCCATCCATGCCGTGGGTTCCCTTTGCTCCCCTTGTGCAATTCCAGTTTTCACATGTGTCCTAGCTGTTTTTCCATCATTCCTCCACACAAATGCTTAAACAAACAGCCATATGTTCCCTCCACTACCCCTATAAATACCCTAGCATTCATTCATTCATGCATATCTCATTTCATACACAACACCCCTCAAACACTTCCATTCCCTCCCCTAGCCGTGAGTTCCCTTGTAATCCAAAAACCATTTCTCCATTCCCCTTCCACTTCTCCACCACTCCTTTTCCATTCCACACTTCCATCCCCCAAACCAATTATCCCTAGACCTTATGCTTCAATAAAGAGGAAGAGAAGAGTGCCTAAACGTTCATACAATTCAAGTTTGAGTTGTTGGAATGTTTAGGTGTTTCTTTGATTTCAATGTTTAAATTCAATTCTCTTTGTTTGTACGTATGAGGAATGGAAGAGAAGAGTGCCTAAACGTTCATACAATTCAAGTTTGAGTTGTTGGAATGTTTAGGTATTTCTTTGATTTCAAAGTTATAATAAACTAAACCCCCTTTAGCTAGGGGGTGATTCGAAATATATGTTTATGCTTGCATTTTGATTTGATTAATTCTAATTGCGTTTCATAAGTTGTGGTTCAATTTGTTTAACCGTTTGATTGATAACTTATTTATGAATGTTTATTAAGAATGCGCGCTTAATTTTCATGCATCAATATGACGCTAGAATATAAGTGAGTTTCACCTAATAGTTACGAACTTATATTCACAAGTAGTGGAGGTTGCTTATAAACAATCGCGTTAAATAAATTCTTGGCATAAGTTTCATGCGTATTCCATAGTAACGAATGCCTCGTCAACACTTAAAGTTTTCATGATGCTTAGTGATCTTTGATTGTATCTTTATTGTGCTTTTCACGTAAAGGACTTTTGGAGAATGTTGTGAATTGCGTTGCGCTAACCCATCCAATTCATTAACTTAAGGAAAACTTGACGGTTAATTTAAGCGGACCTAATTGACCCGGGGCGTTGAGAATTAATGATTTGTTGAAATGCAATTGGAAATCGTTTTATTATGCAAGTATAACATATGTGGAGATGAACCCCGTAGCTAACTTTCCATCCATTTGTTCTTTCTTTTCTTGTTTCTGTTTTCATGTTTAATTTAACTTGTTATTCAATTATGTTAAACATGTGAAACTAATTTCTTTTTAGTTAGAGGCGAATTTGAAGCCATGGACATATGTTGGTTATGATTTGATTTACTCCAGTTATGAATTCATGAACTTTAGATGTGGGTTACTTTTCTGTTTTGATTAAGAACTTGTTTATGTATGTGGGTTGAGGGTCGACACTTAATTTGCATGCCTAAGACTTGATGCTAGGATATAAGGGAATTTCACCTAATCGTTATGAACTTATATTCATGAGTAGTAAAAATCGCTAGTCACGATTGTGTTTAGTAAACCCTAGGCTGGATTAACATGCGTATTCCATAGTTATGAATGCCTAGTCAATGTTTATGATTTCCGTTGAACTTAATGATCTTTGTTGAATGTCTCTATCATGCGTATTCCATGTGAGAGACTTTGATTAGGAATAATTTGGTTGTAATGCGTATCCCATTCAATCCAATGAATCTAGGGAAATCTGACGGTTAATTTAAGCGGACCTAATTAACTTGGAGCATTGTCATTCATCGTTTGTTGAAGTCATAACTGGGAGTCAAATTATATGCTTATGTTCATGTGTGGATAAGGAACCCTCTAACTAGTTTTTCTTCATTCTATTCCATCAATTTCGTTTGTACAATCTATTTTGTTTCCAAGTTTCTATTTTAGTTTAATTTCGTCCAAAACCAATCCCCCATTTATTTTAAAGTGTTAGATTAGTTAGAAATACATTTATTTTGTGTTTTTAAGTTTTTTGAGTCTTTTGAAGTATTTTTGAATTCTTTGAGTCTAGTTTAGTGTTTTATATTGTTTTTACGTTTTTAAGTCAGTTTCCAAGAGATTAACAATCCCTCCTAATCCCCGGTCCAGAACGATCCCTACTTGCACCTATACTACAATTTGACAAAAAGAGGGTTTAATTTGTGCGCGTATAAAACTCGCATCAAATACCATTAAATAAAAAGGCCATCGAAGACAAGGAATAGAAAGAAAACAGGAAAGAAAGCAGGAAAACCGAAGAGCTATAATAGTGCAAAATGTCATTTGCATTTTGTATGAAATATTTTCAGATTAAAAAAAAAAATTCACTATAGAAATGTATTCACTATAAAAAATTACTAAACTTGAAATTTATCTCTATTTTCTCTCTTCTCAGTTCTCACCCAACAAAGCACAAATATGCCGCACCCACCTAACTGAACCTTAATCTGACCTAACATGGGCTTGTACGCCTCTGACATATATTGCGAAGGGAAACGTTGTTGCAGATAAGTTTCCTAACATGGGCTTGTTTTCTCCAACTTTGGTATGACATAATTATTTCCCTTTTAGTGGCGGCTCGTGCTGCTTTGTTTTCAAACTTTGTTGGCTTTCTTGGTTTCCGCTTCTCAAATTAATGTGCATCTTGGTATATAGGTTTGTCTGACTTTCTTATTTTCTTTTCTTAACCTGTGATGTTGCTTGATCAGTTTTGCAGGTTTACAACTTTTAGGTTTGGCTTTAGAGGGGTTAGGTTTCATGCCCCCCCTCCCCCTCTTTTCCCTATACCACTATTGTTTTCGTTTCTAGAAGGGTAAGGTTTTATGTCCCCCCCCTTCTTTTTCATGTATTTTTTTTTCTTATACTATGAGGGGTAGGTTTATGTTCCCCATGACTAAGTGTAACTTCTTTTTTTATTATCAATAAAATTCCTCTCGTACCGTCAAAGTTTACCAAAAAAAAAAAACCCTCAATTTGAGCATCATCACAAAATTGAACCTCAATTTGCTTATACCCACCGAACATGCATATATCTCTCTCAACATGTAAAATCAATGCTTGAGTTACAAGTAAGTAATAGTTTCTACCTCTCATACCTCCACCAATTTTAGTTCAAGATAATATTAGATAACGAAATCAATTATATTCTAACAAAAGAATCATCACAAACAAATATAAGAAAACTATTTGAGTTGAACATAATCACTAATTTATGAGCTTAATACATGTGTGAAACTTAGCCGAAAGCCCTTAGACCATTTCTAACTCTTGGGCTAAAAGCCAAATTTTTTAGCCCGGAAAATTTAACTTTTAGCCCAGAAACAGCTTTTCTGCTCCAATCTTTTTGGTCTAAAATTTTAGCCGGGGATTATTAAAGAATGAACTTAGGCTAATTTTTTTTCTTAAATTAACTTTAAAAAGAAAAAAATTATGTAGACTATCGTAAATTAATTTTATGAACATTTTAATATAAAAATATTTAAATTCTGATAAATATTGAAAAATCACTAAATCTTTCCATAAAGCAAGCCTTCAACTTTCACCAACACTTTCAACTTTCATCAAACTTTCAACTTTCACCAATCTTTCAACTTTCATCAATTATCCTCTATATAAATACAAGTTCAATATCAATTGATCACACAATCTTTCAACCTTCAATCATCCTCTATATTCACCAATCTTTCAACTTTCAAAGTCTTTTTGTTTCCTAAAAATCCTCAATATCTCATCAATGGGCGTTGAATTATTGAAGGCATCTATTCTACATCAAAGTGTGGAATAATAAGTACAATAATTATTGAAGGCATCTAGATTAATAGAAATAATAATTAATAAGCCATAAATTTAATACACACGACAATTAATAAAGTACATAAAATTAATACAAACGACAATTAATAAACCACATAAACTTAATACAACCAATAATTCATACACTACGTAAACTTAATAATGATATCCACCATTTTGACCTGGTGATGGACTTGGTGGTGGACTTAGGATATAGGGTTGAGATGATTCATCATCTTGCAATATACTTCTTGTGGCATACTTTCGTAAAATTTCCTTTTGCTTACCACGTAAGAACTTCTTCCTAGCTGAAGTGTATTTGTTGAGGTCCTCCATCATGAAATTAATTTCAAACCTATATTGCTCCCTATCCCCTTCTTCCTTCATTTGCAAACGCATTCGGGCCGCTTCTTCTTGGCGAGCGCTATGGGTTTCGCTCAATTATGCAATTCCAGTCGCAATGTGTCCACTCATTGGATCTTGGGACTTCCCTTTTCTCTTTGCTTCCTTTTGCTTATCTCTTCCCGAGGGCCTTGCAAAAGAAGGAGTTGGGGTCATTTTATCAACACCTTCATCTTCGGCATTTGTCGATGCAGCTTCACGTTGAAATAATCTTCCCCATTGTTGGTCCGCATCGGTTCCCCACCTTGGACAATCCTTGAGGATGTCCCAAGCATGTTGCAACTTAAAAACAGTGTTACTCTTGTTTTGTAAATTTTCATTGCTTTGTCACCCTATGCAAAAAATACATAAAAACAATTAGTTGCAAAATAATATTATGTACATAACACATAAAATATCAAGAAAAAAAACTCACAATTTATGTGGCACTCCTTCCGCTAACCATGCCAACCACTGTTCTCTCCAAGTTTCCCTTCCATGAAGTGCATGCTTTCTTGATAGTCTTCCACCGATCGTAAACACCACCACTGTCCTTCCGGCCACCGTTGCAGTTTTCATGAAACTTTTCAATGATTTTATCCCACAAAACCTTTTTATTTTGATTCATGCCAACTGCACCATCTTCGCTAATAGAAAGCCATGCCAAGCATAAAGCAACATCTTCCTTACAGGTCTAATTGCGACCTCTAATATACTCAATTGCCATGTTGAACAATTTGGAAATGGAAAGAAATGGTAGAAAGAAAAATTGGAAGAATTGTAGGAGAAAATTGAGTTTTGTGTGGATGTTTGAACAAATACATAGGTATTTATAGAGTTTTTGGGTAAATTTTGAGTTAAATAATTTTTTTTTAATTATTTCAGCCGTTGGATTTAAATTTGGGCCGTTAGATCTTTTCTTTTTTACTGTTATATTTGATTATATTCGATCTCAGCCATTAGATTCAATGTATTTTAAAATAACATTTTTTTTAAAAAACAAAATTTGAATCTGGACCATTGAATCAACCAACGGTTGGATGCAGAAAAAGTCGTTGGGCTCTGGGTTGTGGTCGACAGCGGCCCTGACAGTGGGCCCCCTGTCAGGAGTTGAAGGTTCATGGGCGGCGTGGGGCGAGTGAGCGAGTGAACGGGCCGAGAGTGGGGTACTTTTGGGCAAATCCACGCGTTTGTGGGCTAAATCTTAGGGGTATTTGGCCTTGGTTTGACATTTGGCTTTTAGCCCAAGGATTTTGTTTGGATTGGGTTGCATTTGGGGTGGGGGGTTGGGGGGGGGGGGCATAAGTGGGGTATTTTGGCTTTTAGCCCAGGGTTGGGTGTAGTCTTGGAAGTATCAACACAGTTCGAATATATATAGAACAAGTGGTCTTTGAAATTGCCCACCCCATCAAGATGGTCCATGAAATTGAAAATCGATCCATGTAGTCCTTGAAATGAGTGTTGCAAATCAATTCCTTCCATCACAATTCCATAAAAAATTATATTATGTGTTGATGTAGCACTTAAATGAGTCCCGCAAATTTAATTATATATTATTATGTGATCATAAATATTTAAATAATAAAAATAAAAAATAAAAAATAAAAAATAAAAGAAGAAGAAGATCATTGAACACTGTTCATCATCCTTTTGACAATATTTAATTTTTTAGGATCGTCACATGAAGGTGGAGGGGTGGGGTGGGAGGATCCGATGCCCACCATGTCCATGTGTGCGGCCAAGATTTTTCAACTGATCCGGGAACTTGGCCACAAGTCCGATGATGGCACTCTAAAGCTACACATAACTTCGTGGGAGAGGGGGGTAGGGTGGGGGCTGTAATGGGAGGGTGGGTGGGGAAAAAGATGATGAACATTGTTTAATCATCTTCTTCTTCTTTTCTTATTTTTTATTTTTAAGTTTTTAGTCATAAAAAAATTAAAAAATTATTATTATTTAAATATTTTGAATTCACATAATAATATTTAAATTTGTGGGACTCATTTACATGCCATATTAGCACATAATAGAACACTCATTTTCAGGAACTATGTACATTGATCGATTTTCAATTTCAATGACCATGTTGATGGGGTGGTCTAATTTGATTGACAATTTGCGATAGAAACCCATATATATATATATATATATGATAATTTTGGGTTCTTAATAAGTTATTATTAAGGTCAAGGACAAAATACACAGGAAACATTATGAATTTGTTGAGGTCATGCGCAATCATTGACTTCATTTTGCCTCCACTACTGTCGTTGATGTTGAAAAATAAAAAGAGAAAGTATTTTAGGAATATGATTTAATTAGTGATTTGATATGATTTGATTTGGTCTAGGTTTTCTTGTCTTATTGACAAATGATTGTTTTGATTTATTTCCTAGTATTGCTCTTTTGTAATCTTATAATTAAGTACCTCCTTATGGAGAAGAATAAAATATTAAAGTAGTATTTGAGAATTGTGAGATTTTAGAGAATTCTTAAATTTGTCATAAACCCTTTATTTTCAACTCAGAGTAGAGTTCGATTCTTGGTTGAACTTTGCTGTTAGCACTTCCCTATGGGTGCACAAAGCTAATTTTCTTCATTCACCCATATGCCATGAACCTAAGGGTGAAGATTGTCTACTATTGCTAAACGAAGAAGAATGGTTTCTATTGCCATGAAGAAAAAAAAGAAGAAAGAAAAAAGTTGTGGTTTTGCTGCCTTGTAGAAGAGATTAGAAGAAAGAAAAAATAAAAAGTTTTGTCAAGGTAGGATCCGTTTCCTATCATGAAGGCTTTTGGATTTTGTGTTATTTATTTTATTTTTTAATTTAGTTTAGTTACTTCAGTTGAGCTTTCAAAAAGATTAGCGTTTGTTTCAATTAGACTCTAAAAAAAGAGGCGTTGGTTCCAACATCAAGAGATTTATGTATTGGGCTTTCGAAAAAAGATGTTAGTTCCAATTGGGCTTTTGAAAAGATTAGCGTGAGTTCCAGTTGGGCTTTTGAAAATAGGCATTAGTTCCGAGAATTATGATTTGTTCGTTGAACTTTCGAAAAGGTTTGTTCTAGTTGGGCTTTCGAAAAAATTGGCGTTATTTTCAACTGAGCATTCGAAAAGAGGCGTTAGTTCTGACCAATTGTGATTTGCTGAGCTTTCAAAAAGATTGGCGTTAGTTTCAGGGTATCAATGAAGATTTCTTTCTTGACTAACTCATGATTTCACACCATGAATTTGAAGGGGGGGAGTTTGGAAAATAAAAGGGAAAGTATTTTAGGGATATGATTTAATTAGTGATTTTGTATTATTTAATTAGGTTTGATATGATTTGATTTGGTCTAGATTTTCTTGTCTTGTTGACAAATGATTGTTTTGATTTATTTCCTAGTATTGCTCCTTTGTAATCTTATAATTAAGTACCTCCTTATGGAGAAGAATAAAGTATTGAAGTAGTATTTGAGAATTGTGAGATTGCAGAGAATTCTTATATTTGTGTTTACACTCGAATTTACACTATCGGCCCAATTAATCAAGGTCGTCGGATGATTAGAGGTTTTCTTGATATTACTATTGTCTTTTATCATAGTAATTATCTTGAACATATCCTTAAAGTGTGAAATGCCATGCAACATTAGAGTCCTATCCGCATGCAAATCACGGGGAACAATACTACAAGAATGCAATTAATATTGGATGATCAGTATGTAGATATGCCATTTGGAGTAATCAAAATGAGGTGATGTGATGGAATCAGTTGGTTTTGCAGATAATGCGAAACTATCAACCATGATATTTTAATTACCATGCATGGATAAAGCTTATCAAGAGATGATGGGAAAAGTAGCACCACCGAATATCCTTGGCATAATCTAGTCACACAGATTGCGTCGAGTTGCTACAAATCATCTCGGCCATTTTGAACGATGGTAAAGACGTAATTAGATTGGATCTTTGAAAAGGAAGGTCATGATAAGGATGGGATTAAACTTTGATTGATGTGATAAGGCCTAAGGTGTGGGCTTAGGTGCATAAAAGATAAGTTTTCAGAGTTTCATTTATTGTGATTATGCATGGGATAAGTGTGTGGCTAGCAGCAACAATTAAAGATTTGGAGTCCCAATGCAATTGGGATTGTTTTCCATGACTTATGTATGCAGGTCTCTATAAATACCAAGCGGTAGTCGCCATAGAAGCTCTCTTTAATTCAGCATACAAATTGCCCTGCACAAACATCTCAAACATCTTAAGATTTTTTTTTTTTTTTCCGCCAACAAACCTTCAGTTTGGATAAACAGCACTGTGAAGACAATTGGCGAACATCTTCAGTTTAGATAAACAACATTGTTGCCGTAGAATCAGCCGACCGAGGAGCACCTTCAGTTTGGATAAACAGTACTACATCGAGGTCGACTGGATACCGATCCAAGTCTTGGTCGAGAAGGGTTTCCAAATTTTTATTGGCAGAGGTTATCTTGTTAGCCTTCTCGGCGAAGTAAGGTGTTACAAGTTACTACATTCGGCACATTGAACGTCGAGTGATTTTATGATTGGATACTCACAAGTAAGTTTTAGAGTTCGGCATTCTGACGGCCGAACCACATTTATCATCAAGACATACATCTTTTTTGAGTACCTGTGTCCGTATAGTTTGGAGCCGATTCGACGTGCTTATACCCTTACGAATATAATCACCGTGACCGAGCCCGACGTTGACGATTCGTGAACTTCGTAGAACTAGCAGCCTTGTCTTCAAGCTCAAGAATCCGAAGGCCGAGACGTGTTCCTTCCTTGGTCGCAGTTGCAAGATCAAGAAGTCAATAGCATGTTCAACGTAACATTAACAAATTTTACTCCTCGACCGAGCTCGGCCGACGAGTTAGCACGCCTTACATCAACCGAATGGTGTAGTTAGCTCATTAGTTACTCGGCCTGCGCGCCACGTAAGTTTGATAGTTTTTAGGGTCAACATTTTGGCACCCCCAGTGGGACCCAGTACTAAAACTACGAAGTTCACATGATATATCAAGATCACGATCAGGATGAGATCCAGCGCCTATTCAAGGAAATTGTCGAGTAACAAAAACTCCTTGACCGGATCGTTGAAGCGAATGAAGAAAGGAAAAAATATCTCTCTAAAATGATAAAGGTGAAGGTTCATCACAGCTTACAAGATCAATGGTTAAATGAAGATAGAGCTCGATTTTATGAGTGGCTCAATAAGAAAACGTTCTTTGGGTTCAAATCAATTCCATTTGAAGAATGGTTGGCTCAAAAGACTGGGGGGGGGGGGGGCAATTTTTCACCCCGGCTACAATTAAAATTCAGCCTAAGAAGATTGTCGAGACGGCCGAAGAAGAACCTAGGCCACTTGTTTGTTCGGTCGAGACTGAAATTGTGGGCCTAGAAGAAAAAGTTCAAGTTTATGAACCACAAATCGACTTAGAAAATGATTCGTCAGATGAGTGCTCCAATGACGAACAAGGCAGAGACATAGGCCTAGTCGGAAAAACCATGCCAATCGATATGATTATTGGTGATAAAGCTGATATGGAGAAATCCAGTTCGGCTAAGTTGTTTGAGTTAAAAGCCGAAATTGGCAAAATTATTATGCCTGGGGGGCATAATAATTGTTCAACACATTCGGCGGCCGATGATAAAAAATCTTTCATCAAGCCGAACATATTTGGAGATGATCTTTTATTCGGCTTTGGAAAATCTCCAAGTGAAAATTTTGATGTAAAAAGATCTCGACTTGGAATAAATCATCGTTGGGCTCGTCCTGATTATGATTTAGTTATTTTCATTCTCTTTTGCTAAAAAAATAAAAAATAAAAAAAGACATTCGGCCTTTTAGGCCGATGCATAAGAAAATAAGGGGGCAACATTATTAGTAGTCGGTGACTTTGATTGGTGATAGCCGAGCTGCCAAGAATGGTTTGTTTCCCAACCTTGGCCCACATTTTTCTCGACCTCCAAATTTTTATTTTTTCTTGACTTCGGCAATTGAGAGTTGCAGCACCTCTCTCATTTTCTACATTAAATAAAATGCATGCAAGTATGCATGTGCACGGAAGGGACAAGCGCGCTAGTACTCGGCAAGGCTGAATTTGTGTTTCCTCTCTGGCCTCGGATGTTAAAAAATAAAATAAAAGGCTACATTATTAATGAGGGCTCAGAAGTATGTGCATGGAAGCTGTGTATTTGTGCAATTACATGACAGAGGAATCTAGGAAAAAGGAGTAGGTTTACATCAGGATGTTGTATATATATAAGCCAACTGCATGGCCGGCAGATCACATCAGACAATCAGGCTACTTTTATATATAGATATGTATATATAGGCAGGCTGAGCACTAAGAACGGTTTTTATCGATCTCGACTCTAGTTCTTCTCGGTCTTGGCCCTACTTTATCCTCGACCCCAGTTTTTTCGATCGATACTCTAAATTTTTTCTCGACCCCAGCAGTCGAAAGTTGCGGTAGATCACAATATTGGCAGAACATAGGTGATTTTAATACCGAGAAACGAAATTTGTTTCGGCAATACGACAAAATGTTGTTGGCTAGGAACAATTAATTTCCTTAACCATTCGGCTTACGAACTGAAGTTCAAGGAAATTAGGGGGCAATGGTTACACCCGAATTTACACTATCAGCCCAATTAATCAAGGTCGTCAGATGATTAGAGGTTTTTCTTGATATTACTATTGTTTTTTTTTTTTATCATAGTAATTATCTTGAACATATCCTTAAAGTGTGAAATGCCATGTAGCATTAAAGTCCTATCCGCATGCGAACCACAAGGAACAATACTACAAGAATGCAATTAATATTGGATGATCAGTAATAGTATGTAGATATGCCATTTGGAGTAATCAAAATGAGGTGATGTGATGGAATCAGTTGGTTTTGCAAATAATGCGAAGCTATCAACCATGATATTTTAATTACCATGCATGTATGGATAAAGCTTATGAAGAGATGATGGGATAAGTAGCACCACTGAATATCCTTGGCATAATCTAGTCACACAGATTGCGTCGAGTTGCTACAAATCATCTCGGCCATTTTGAACGATGGTAAAGACGTGATTAGATTGGATCTTTGAAAAAAAAGGTCATGATAAGGATGGGATTAAACTTTGATTGATGTGATAAGGCCTAAGGTGTGCGCTTAGGTGCATAAAAGATAAGTTTTTAGAGTTTCATTTATTGTGATTATGCATGGGATAAGTGCGTGGCCAATAGCAACAATTAAAGATTTGGAGTCACAGTGCAATTGGGATTGTTTTCCACGACTTAGGTATACAGGTCTCTATAAATACCAAGCGGCAGTCGCCATAGAAGCTCTCTCCAATTCAACACACAAATTGCCCTGCGCAAACATCTCAGACATCTTGAGAATTTTTATTTTCTTTTTCCGCCAACACACCTTCAATTTGGATAAACAGCACTGTGAAGGCAATCGGCGAACATCTTCAGTTTGGATAAATAGCACTGTTGCCGTAGAATTAGCCGACCGAGGAGCACCTTCAGTTTGAATAAACAGCACTGCGTCGAGGTCGACTAGTTACCTATCCAAGTCTCGGTCGAGAAGGGTTTCCGAATCTTTATTGGCAAAGGTCATCTTGTTAGCCTTCTCGATGAAGTAAGGTGTTACAAGTTACTACATTCGCACATTGAATGCTGAGTGATTTTATGATTGGATACTTATAAGTGAGTTTCAGAGTTCGGCTACCATCAAGACATGCATCTCTTTTGAGTACCTGTGTCCGTATAGTTTGGAGCCGGTTCGACGTGCTTATACTTTTACGAATATAATCACCGTGACCGAACCCGGCGCCGACGATTCGTGAACTTCGCAGAACTAGCAGCCTTGTCTTCAGGCTTGAGAACCCGAAGACTGAGACCTGTTCCTTCCTCAGTAGCAGTTGCAAGATCAAGAAGTCAGTAGCGTGTTCAACGCAACATCAACAAATTTAACTCCTTGGCCGAGCTCGGCAGACGAGCTGGCACGCCCCGCATCAACCGAAAGATGTAGTTAGCTCATTAGTTACTCGACCTGCGCACCACGTAGGCTTGGTAGTTTTTAGGGTCAACAATTTGTCGTAAACCCTTTATTTTCAACTGTTGATTCTGTTTGAATTCATTAATTCAATGACTAAAAATATCAAAAATATTTAAGAAGAGAAAAATGATACGCGGAAAGCTACTCCCCTAATGGTTGATGCTACGGCTTCATTGTTTCAAAAGTTTCTATCAATTGCATGCATGATGTTTACTAAATTTATATTATGTGATGAAAATGAAAGGCAGGCCCCCACAAAGTTCGAATGCGATCGAGGGGTTACCACCACTACCACGTTGTAGTGAAGGGCACCGGCAATTGAGCATATATATTGTCGGTAGGACGTTCCCTATTCGATGAGTTGAGTGTTGTATTATAATTTCAAATTCAATTATTCCTATATTAGTCTTATTCCAAATTTCATTCAAAATATTAAAGAGACATAATGTTGGTCTTAATATCGCAAGTTTTTCACCTTTTCTACGTCGTGGAAATTATGTTGGTCTTAATTTATTTCTCGTGCAAGCGATTGCTTGCAAGACATCAGCACGTGCCCCTCCCGTCCTCCCACTCCAGTGCCATAGAAAAATTTTGGTCTTGCAGAAATGTCTGACTAATGACTGCTGACCAGCATATTTGATTAGGAAAATCCAACGCATTATTTCCATACAATATGTTGTGTGTGAACTGTGTGCATGTAGTTGTAGTATTTAAGATATGACATATAGGGCAGGTAGGATATTGTGTTTATAGATTCGGAGTCTGTCTTATATGTTAAACTGGTTGTATAACAAAATCTGGAGAAAATATAACGTGAAAGCGAAGTATTTAGCAAGAAAAATCGATCACAAATCAACTCAAAAAATAATATAGTGAACCAAATTATGGATTAAACATTAATATGATAGAGCTCAAAACTGGTTTTAATACGTGGTGGAATTGCTAGTTCGTTTGGGGAAGCAAAAATACAAAGACCTATCTCATTGTTTATGTGATTCGCATATCTTGTGGGATCTATTATATCATTAATCTTGTCCAGATTTTAGAATCAAATCAGTGGTTCACTATTAATCAAATCGATATTGTCTTAATTAACCATTTAAATAGACCGACAGATGTTGAGTCATTCTTAAATTGTAATATATATATATATTTTTTTTTGTCAAATTCTAATGTGTGATTGCATTCTTTAACACCATGTTAATATTAGTTGAAAAATATTTTTTCCATTAATTTCTAGCTTGCTACAAACGGACTCTACGTTAGTGATTTCTTAAAAGAAATAATGGATTGTAAATTTGGCGTGTGGAAAATTCCATGACAATTTTTGCATTTGATTTTTCTTGGTGGACTTAGAACTCGTTTAGAAGTATATTTAAAGTGATGGATATCGCTTTTAAAAAACATTTTTGGATTCTAAAAGCACTTGAAGTGTGTTTTTTGCAGGAAAAGCACTTCAAATATAATTTTTTTTCCAGAATTTACTTGACATTTTTACTAATGTTTGTTTTCAAAAATATTTTCACTGAAGGCACTTTCAGTTGTTTTAAAAACATTTCCAACGAGTCCATAATCACACACATTCAAAATTATGAAAAATTGTGACTCGATGAAAAATGATTATCACAAAAATCAAGGATCCATTTAAGTTGGAGAGTACGTCTAATTCAGCCATCCTAAGGCTATGAGGATAAAAAATACAAAAAAAAAAAAACCAAGAATATTTGATATGATGTTTTTAAATTGTGCCAAGCTTTAAAGAGTAAGGTTATCTCGTGAACCTCAATATATGTACTTTTCGACTTATGTAATTACCTATCTGGGATTGGTATAAGATTTCCCTTGAATTCATTCCCGTGAAAAGTAGAGTATTGGTGGCCAAACCTCCTTATCTTGTCCTAATCCTGATATAATTTCTACAATGATAGCTTTCCAGAGACATATTAATAAACAAAATATTTAAATACAGAATATAAAATTAATGAAGATTCGGATGACGATTCAAATACAAAGAACTCATTAAGCTTAAAAAATGGATAATTAAGGACTAAGTGATTTCATTATGTAAATCGAGTTAGATGGATTATATATGGCGAAAATTTACCACCAAAAGCAGCAGGAAATATCCTCACATACGATTAATCTTTTATTCAGTATAGCAAACTTAAACAAAATCTTTTCCACACAATATTGAACTTGGGCTCACATATAATTGACATGTTGTAAGTTTTTTTTTCTTACAAAAAATATAATCATTAAAACTGAAGCAATTAATTAAAGAACATGAAAATAATTTGCAGGAACTTGAATTAATAGAATGAGCGGCTCAGCCTAGTATAACTAATTAAACTGCTAAAAGGTTGAAAACGGATGATCATCCAAAATCACAAGAAATTGTATAACTTCGAATTAAAGTTGAGAAACTAAGTCCAAAGGGTTTCGAAGGAAAGGTCGCACAATAAATTTATTTTCGAACATTACATAATATTACGCTTATGAAAAATAATATATTTTGACGACTATACTGTAATTTTATTACAGCAAAGAGTATCGACCGTACATAATAAGAGGCTTTGGATTTGTCGGCCAACTGGGGCCATGCATTCAATCACGTAGGTCACTGAGGCCAAAATAATCAAACACACCCTTTTCATTTGTCTAATCTCATGCAAGTTATCAATGCGAAAAATATATATTCATGGTTCTGAAAGTTGCTGTGCTCCAAATTAATGATTGAAATGGTACGTTGTGAAAATACTTGCCTCCGATAAAATTATATAGAAAATTTCATTTTAATCTTTAAAAAAGATGAGTTTTAGACTATAATCTTGTGTAAGATTAAAATTTAATTTTAGTCCTTAGTACATTTAATCATCTCATTTATTAGTTATATTATGATGTTTTATTTATCTTTTTATTCCTATTTTAATGTATTAATTACATTTAAATTTAATTTTTATTTCATTTATCATAATATATTTTATGTCTACATTTAGGCAACTAATTTTTTTTATAATATATAGTCCGATAACAATTTTGTATGTTCTTCATTTAGGTACATTAATACATTTAAATATTTCAGTATATCCATCGATACAAACATATATGTACATTAATTTATCGATACAAACATATACATGCATTTCGTTACGTGCTAAGCCACACAATGGTAATTTGGTATCGAATTCGTCATCCACAAGATTTGAACCTAATACCTCTTATTTGAGTATTGACTTTTAGGTACATTAATTCAGTATACTATATTTCGGTACATACATTTCAGTACGTACATTTTGGTACATACATTTTGGTATTGACATTTAGGTACATTAATTCAATATAATGCATTTCGGTACATACAATTAGGTTCATTATAATATATTTCGGTACAATCATGTATGTACAAATATTTCGGTACAAAAAAGTCAATTTTATATATTTCGACATAATCATTTTTGTACGCTTATGTATTAATATATTTTTGTCTCATTTATGTTCATTTATAATTAAAGAACTAAATACGTGTATATTAATAAAATTAAAATTTAATGTGGAGAGATCAAATAAAAATACACATTAAATAACAAAATTTAATATAAATTTTGATAAAAGTACACTTCAAGAGATTAAATTAAATATGTAATCTAGCACCAAATTTTTTTAAAATTTTAATCTTTTACAAGGACTAATATTCAAAAACCCCACATCAACACCACCTAAATATATATCTTACATATGTAGCATGCAATGGCACGGACCCTACACCCCACCCGAAAACAGATACAAAGAAGAAAAAATCTATTTGTGCAGACAATTCCAGCCCACCCCAGCTCCCAGTTAGTCTTCTCACTCTTCACCCATTAGCCAATCCTCACAGCTGCCGCTGCCTTCAGTGGACAGCGGGGCAATATGATTAGGGTTTCAAACGTATATTTTTCCTAACGAAGAAGACGACCTGTAACTATAGGACTGCAGCTATAGTCAAAACGCTGCGTTTCCTTTTTTGAATTTATTGGATTTAATGTTGTGATTTACGGCTCAAAATTAGAGTGTCGGAATAAGAATATGAATGAGGCTTAGTCCACTTCCTCACTCTTTTAATGTAGATGATATCGTTTGTCCAAAAAAAAAAAAAATAGTAGTCTAGATTACTGTAATCATTTTAATTTGTAATGACGTATCTTATTATAGATGTTATGAAATGACATATCCTATGCTTCTTCGGTTATATATGTAAAATTTGTAAAAACAAAGGAGACGAAGGCTGAAAATTTGATTTGAGAAAAAAATTAGCTTAGAAGTTCAGCCCACTCCACTTTTCAATCATGGATCCAAGGCTCCACGATTTTATGCCACAGAGTGCTGCTCTTCTAAGATCTTCATTTTGACGATTTCTGAGGACTAAATGCATATCAGCTATAAAATTATATTAGTTTAGATCTAAAGTCTTAAAATATTTGATCATTTAACAAAGCAAAACAAGAAAATAAGTTTTCTATGATTGATAGAATTTAATTTGGTTTTGCTTTATTAGGTAGTCAAATATTTTACATTTTTAGATCTAAACCATATAATCTTGCAGCTAATATGCATTTGAACCTCACAAGTCCTCTATTGGAAATTATATATTATTGTTTACACCCGAATTTACACCATTGGCCCAATTAATCAAGGCCGTCGGATGATTAGAAGTTTTTCTTGATATTACTATTGTTTTTTATCATAGTAATTATCTTGAACATATCCTTAAAGCGTGAAATGCCGTGCAACATTAGAGTCCTATCCGCATGCGAACCATGGGGAACAATACTACAAGAATGAAATTAATATTGGATGATCAGTATGTAGATATGCCATTTGGAGTAATCAAAATGAGGTGATGTGATGAAATCAGTTGGTTTTGCAGATAATGCGAAACTATCAACCATGATATTTTAATTACTATGCATGCATGGATAAAGCTTATGAAGAGATGATGGGATAAGCAGCACCACCGAATATCCTTGGCATAATCTAGTCACACAGGTTGCGTCGGGTTGCTACAAATCATCTCGGCCATTTTGAATGATAGTAAAGACGTAACTAGATTGGATCTTTGAAAAGGAAGGTCATGATAAGGATGAGATTAAACTTTGATTGATGTGATAAGGCCTAAGGTGTGGGCTTAGGTGCATAAAAATTAAGTTTTTAGAGTTTCATTTATTGTGATTATGCATGGGATAAGTGCGTGGCCAGCCACAACAATTAAAGATTTAGAGTCACAGTGCAATTGGGATTGTTTTCCATGACTTAGGTATGCAGGTCTCTATAAATACCAAGCGGCAGTCGCCATAGAACCCCTCTCCAATTCAACACACAAATTGCCCTGCGCAAACCTCTCAAACATCTTGAGATTTTTTATTTTCTTTTCCGCCATTACACCTTCAGTTTGGATAAACAACATTGTGAAGGCAACCGGTGACATCTTCAGTTTGGATAAATAGCACGTAGAATCAGCCGTTCCCGGAGCAATTTCAGTTTGGATAAACAGCACTGCGTCGAGGCCGACTGATTATCTATCCAAGTCTCGGTCGAGAAGTATTTTCGAATCCTTATTGGCAGAGGTCATCTCATTAGCCATCTCGGCGAAGTGAGGTGTTACAGGTTACTATATTTGGCACATTGAAAGCCGAATTTGATATTGAACTTCGCAGAACTAGCAACCTTGTCTTCAGGCTTGAGAACCCGAAGGCTGAGACGTGTTCCTTCCTTGACTGCAGTTGCAAGATCAAGAAGTCAGTAGCGCGTTCAACGCAACATCAACAAATTTTACTCCTCGGCCGAGCTTGGCCGACAAGTTGGCATGCCTCGCATCAACCGAAGGACGTAGTTAGCTCATTAGTTACTCGGCTTGCACGTCACGTAGGCTTGGTAGATTTTAGGGTCAACAATTATAGTATAAAATATTGTAATATATAATTTTAATAATTGAATGAAAAATAGTGTTAACCATATTTCTTAGAAAGGTTATGTTATTTAGGTGCATTCCCTTGTCGAATGATGTATACTTATAGAATGAAGAGAAGAGTTTTCTTCAAGGTCTTTCAATTTTTGTTAGTCAAATTTCGAGTCGTGTCTTGAGAGTACGGAATATATGAAGTTTGCCAGAGTTCGAAGATTGAAGTGCTTTGACTTCGGATTATAGATTGTTGAATCTTGGGAAACCGACGCCTACCGAACTACAAGCACAAGAGTATGGGTGAAATTTTATCTTTAGGACATTGTATTTAATTATGCAAGCCTTAATCTCCAAGTTTATCAGTATTTCTAACTTTCTCCCTAGTTGTTTATATTAATCTTGTATACTATTGATGTAATTTTCTTTATGATTATTTTCATTGGAATTATATTGCTATTTTTCATATTTTCTAACATTGCTCTAACATCCTCAAAATAAGGACCTTAGGAGAGTAAGACTGTTATGCCACATGCCTGCATGAATGTACATGAGTTACATAGTTTTTACTATTTACCCTCTACGATTTTATTTTTCTTATTGTTTTAACATATTGTAGCGAGCTTCAATCCATTAACAACAAAAAAAAAAAAAAAAAAAGTGATTTGTGGGACCAACCACATTATAGCTAGATAATTCAAACTGTTTTGTTTTTTTTATTTTATTTTATTTTTTTTGAAAACCGAAATGGTAGCATTTTATTGATGATTAATGAGTACACAATCAACCGATAAAGTATCACGGATTAAATTCAGGTTTCTCAAATCCAAAAGAAATCTAAATCAAAATACAAGGTTAATTTGACCAATCTATGAACCAAAACATTAGCATTTTTGTTGTCGTCAACCAACGAACTATAGATGGACTGATCAAGTCTAATAACTGTCATTTTAGTGCTTTTTTAAAATACTTGTTCGTTATTTTAACTTGTAATTCGTTGTTAAGCTGCAGTGATTAGGGTCATTGTATGGTATACAGTTTTCTTGCTTTGTGCCTACATAACCATAACGATAATTATATTTTGTTCTCTACCAAGTATAGTTTCTTGGTAGTTAACTTACTATGCTGCATGACCCCTATTTGACGCGAAAGGAGTCGACCCGTGGCTTTTTTTCTGTTTATCCACGCGATATTCAACCCGAAGAATTTGATTTTCAACGTTTTTGTTCCAGAATAAACTTTCAAGTCAAAGGAAGTTGCATATCTGAGATGTGGCCGTTGGTCAAGTCTCCTTGTAAAGGGCAGGTTGTTCATCAAATACTGAATCGGAGTACCTACTTCCACGATTTATGAACTGCCTTGACCTCTGCAAGCTCTCCAAAAGTCCATCGCACCAATATATAATGACATTTAGTTGTATGTGTGTGTATCTCTATATATATCGGGTTTAGGGTTTAGAGTAGGTTCTCCAAAATTATAAAAGTGATTACTTCACTTGCTTATTGAAACTTACACAAACTAGACGTTTATTGAAAATAACACTAATTAAAGATCATATCACCTAAACATCGATTTGACGATAGAAACCTATGGAAAATGATCATTTTTCTAAGAATTCTAGAGATTTCATGATTATAATTGTGATCGTTCATCGTACATCGCGTGGTTAGTTTTCGTTAGGTACTATTTATATTTAATTTTAAATTTTAAAATAATTTTTTACCACACGATATACGATGAACGATTACGATCACAAAATTTCTAGGATTCCAAAAAAAAGATTATGCGAGCATCCTTTTCCGAAATCTATAGCCACTTTTCCGGAATCCAATGTTTGGCCACATCAACATCATGACAACATGAATAAAGAACATGACCTACACACACACACAGAGATATATATACATACAAGCATGCATTTCCAAATAAAGGTAAGAGATATTTTGGACAAAGAGGGCTAGTGCAGATTAGTGTTTATTTTTTGTTGGCGGGTTTGCAAGAGGGCTAATAAAGCCAACCTCTTTGTCTTTTTATACAAATAAATTTTGATACACGTACTTACTACGGAATAATTGTTAACTAATTAAGCTAAAAAATATTTCATTTCTTTTGCAGAATGTAATATCCAAGTAAAGTTTTTGAAGAAATTACTTGGCTCTTTCGCAAAACAAGAATTTCCTACCTCAAAAAATTTTCTTTTTGACGCATGTCATCAAACTGTAATTAAGAGAAACGTAAAATTCTTACTTCCAAATGAATGAACGAAGTATTATCCATTTTTGGAGACCTCAAGACAAAAGAAAATTGGTTTTAAACCAAAAACTAAGATCAAACAAGATTTCAATAGGTAAACTTGCCCGATACATTTTTCCTGAAAATGTATAGTTTCCAAAGCACGGGGATGCATAACTTCCCACTCTTTCACTTTTTATGCACATCCACAAAGCTCCGTCATACTTGGTCAGGATCACAAAGAATGTACATATATACATGTCCAAGCTTTAAGCTATTTTGGGAAATTTCTCTCCGAAATCTATGACATAATTATAAGGTAAGCAGTCCTGTCATGAAGCAAACAAATTAAACAGTTAATCTTTGATTCTCGCAGGGAACAACAATGACTTACAACTAACAATATTTTCTGACATAAATGGAAGTTTTTTCATTACATCTATCTGAGGGGAAAGGAGAGAAAAGTCAAAAACCCTATCCCACATGTTGAACTATTTTTTTCTTGAGTAAATTGTCGTTTGACCCTCTAATTTATTACTCTAGTTGAATTGATCCCCTGAACTTTCTTTTTTGATAAATTAACCTTCTGAACTATTTGAAATTAGCCAATTAACCCCTCATTGTCAAATTCGATGAAATTTCATCTACCTTGCCATCAAATACTAGCACGTGACCAACTTGTGATTCACTCTTGAGGATAAAGTTCTATCAATATTTGACGGCAAAGTGGATCAAATTTCATAGAATCGGACGACGAGAGGTTAATTGGTTGATTTCAATTAGTTCAGGGTTAATTTACCCAAAAAAAAAAAAGTATATAACGTCAATTTTCACTAGAATAATAGTTCAGAAGTCAAATGTCAATTTACCCTCTTTTCTTTTATTATCTTTATTGTTTTATCCTTTTAGGTAAACTTTTTGTCTACATGCATAACTTCCCCATCAACCAACTTATCACCTTTGCAATGTGGAGCCTATAGATAACTCTATTTATACCCAAATGTAATCCCATACTCATTTCATATGCCTACCTAACTTCAAAATTCTCATACCCCACCCCTCTGTTTTTCGCTGCATTTCCTTCTATCCTTTTCTTAATTCAATCTTCATGGCTCCTCTCATCTTCCTAATCCTTCTTTTCCTAATGATTTCTTCAAGCATTGCTCAGGGTCCCCCCTCACCTGGCTATAACCCTAGTTTTAAAATTAGCACTCTAGGGTTTGATCAGGGTTTTAGAACCCTTTGGGGTCCTCAGCATCAAAATTTAGACCATGGTACTTTAACACTCTGGCTTGACAGTAGCTCAGGTACTCAACCCTACAAGATTCACTTCATTTCTCATTAGTTTTTAAGCAAAGCTTCATGCTTTTTTATACCTTCATCAAGTGCTTTTGAGTTTTGATTTGGCTTCTCATCAAATTAGAAGATTTCACTCCATACCTCAATTGTTTTTTTTTTTTTTCAGCATATTTTCGTGCTTTTTTGCACTTCAGTTTAAGTGTTTTCTGTGCTTATTTTCTCAGATTGTTTTATTCTCTGCTACTTTTTTGACATATTTCAGGAAGTGGGTTCAAGTCACTTCATCCGTACCGTTCTGGATATTTTGGTGCAGCCGTTAAGCTCCAACCTGGTTACACTGCTGGAGTAATTACTTCATTCTATGTATGTGAGACGTTGCTTGCATAAGTGCACATTCAAAACGATTTCTACACATTTTTTTCCCTTCTGTGCAACCTTACTTATATTTGTCACTTACTTTCTCTCATTTATACTATTCAAAGGGTAGAATAAACATGTATGCAGAGGAGAAAATGGGTGTATCGATATCACTTCTTGTGCACACGTTAATATTGGATTGTTAAATTCTTAGATTGAATACAAAAGTGAAAATTGTTTTTAAGTCTAACTTTTTAAATTGTTTTAATAGCTCTCCAACAACGAAGAACATCCGGGGAACCACGATGAAATCGATATTGAGTTCCTTGGTACAACTCCTGATAAGCCCTATACTCTGCAAACCAATGTCTACATTAGAGGAAGTGGAGATGGAAACATCATTGGAAGAGAGAAGAGATTTCATCTCTGGTTTGATCCAACACAGGACTTTCACAACTACGCTATATTATGGAACCCTACTGAGATCATGTGAGTATAGAGTAGTGCCACAAAATTCTTGAATCTTGTACCTTTGTACATGGCATGTCACATGTGTTTTTAGGTATGGTAAACATCAAGCCAAACTGTCTAGTGTCTTGTCCACTGTAGTTTAGAAGGGGAATCTGTGAACCACAATTATTTCCTCTCATAACTATTTGATTTTTTGTTTTCAGTTTTCTTTTTCTGTATTATGCATTTTTGTATTTAATCATTTTTTTTTTACATTTCATGCACAAAAGGTAAAACTAAACTAAATAATTATCAAACTTCTATCCAAAAAAAAATAAATAAAAAACTAAATAATTATCAAACTCGCCCGTTTTATATTCTTGTTTTTGTTTTGGGTAATACTAGATAGACTAATTTGTAAACTAAATTTGTAAACTAAATGATGCATCACCAATAGAAATAAACACGTTAATTAACACTTAAGTAATAATTTAATCATCAATTTCCATGTCATTTAGTTTGCAACATTTAATCCACAAATTTATATAGTCTCCCTAGCATTACCCTTTTGTTTTCCTTTTGGCTTAAAATCTTTCATATTCATTGAGTTTGTTACATCAAATCCAAATTGTTTGATACATATAGTACAAGAATCAATGTTAAACTGTGAGGTAGCATAAAATTTCATTTGACTTAAATTTGTTCTATAGATATTTATATGATGTAATTAATTTGCAGATTCCTGGTGGATGATGTGCCCATAAGAAGGTACCAGGGAGACAGTGATGCCACATTTCCATTGAGGCCGATGTGGGCATATGGATCTATATGGGATGCATCATCATGGGCCACAGAGGATGGAAAATACAAAGCCGACTACAAGTACCAACCATTTATTGGCAAGTACAACAATTTCAAGCTTGGAGGGTGTAAATCCGATAGCCCTACGTTATGCCGACCGCCCTCCGCCTCACCGTTCGGCTCATCGGGGCTGAGTCAGCAGCAGTACTCGGCCATGGAGTGGGTGCAGCGGAACTACTTGGTCTATGACTATTGCCATGATCCAAAGAGAGACCATACACAAACACCCGAATGCTGAGATTAGCTCGGCTTTTGCTTAAGCCTGTAAGGAGCCATTCTTTTTTACCTGTAGATCATGAGCACAAAGTGGAAAATGTGCACATGTGTTAGGAAGAATGGCTCCTTCTGGCTGCATATGGTACTACACAAGTTAATTGAATTGTTTTCGTTTTCAGTTATAAACAGTTGGCTTGGAAATTGTTGGAGGGCCTCCCGTGAGATGGATCCCACCTTGTGAAAGAGTAGTTGAGCGTCCAAGGCCCTCTGAATTTGGAGTATTGCATGAATGTACCAAAATATTTATCTGTTAGTGAAAGCATTATTCTGTTTTTATTGGTCGACAGAGAGGCACGGTTGTGATTTATTCCACTTTGCATTCATGCAAAAGTATCAAACAATTGCTCCCTTGTGAGTTGGGACAATTGTCTTTGGATCTTTTTAACTGCTCACTGTATTAATGAATTATCATTGAAACTGAAAAGAAGCAATTTATATGGAAGGGACGGCGACATTTCGGTTCAATAATATATATTATGTAATGAGAATTGAGAATTAAAAGATTTGCAAATAATATTTGTATTATTGGACTAGAACATTGTTGAGAATGAATGAATTTCATTGATCTGAATAGTACAATATACACGGGAGCATTCTCATAGTAAATCTCTAACCTAATAAGGCTCACAATAAAAAAAAGGAATTACAAATTAAATACAAATCTTTTACTAAACAATTCCGGTGACTTTTTTTTTCCATGGTTACAGAGTAGATTGTCACGTGTGAAGCTTAACAGCCACACATACTCCATGCCACTTGAGTTGTGTTGTCCACGTGTTAGACTTGAAATTTCACCACACGTGAGGGGGTGTGTTGAGAATGAATCCCACCTTGATGAGAGGATGGACCTTGCAAGGTCATTCTCATATCAATGTGGGATTCATTCTCAACAAACACTACTGTGCGGGTGAACCTTTTCCATAAAAGTCTTTCTCCTAAAAAATACTTTGTATATAATCTAAGGTATGTTTACTTTATCGAAGTGCGAGAATGAAGAAATTTGAGACCTTAAAAATAAGGGAAGTAAGGAAAAGAGAATTGGATTCAATAGCTTCCCTAATTGACCTAATTCATAGTTTTTAGGCATTTTAGTGTGGATCGTAAGTAAAAATTCACACTTTTCTGATTCTATATGTGTTAGTAAATACAAGAAAAAGTTGAGAAGTGAAATGAATTTATACTCATATTTTGCTAAATGTATAGAACTCAATAACCAAAATCATTTTAATTCCTATTTTTTGTAACTAAATACCATCCCCCAATAATTTAGAGTATACACCTTTTGTGTAAGAAATCCACTTAGGAGATTTGAAACAAAATTACGATTTACATCAATATGGTCCCATTTCTAATTACATCAAGATTATAGGGGAAAAACTCCACTCCTATTGGATTAGCGGATAGTTAAGTTATAAAAAATATCAATGTTGATCATAGGCCTATCTTAATGAAACATTGACGTTAACATGTGTGGAAAGTGTGACGACAGTACAAAAATGATTCAAATGATTAAGAAAAAGTGGACAGAGAAAGGATGCATGCATGAGAGTAAGGATTCAAAAGTCTAATATCTTTTTCAATCATCCTAGTAAATCTAAACTCGTGATTAAACAGTACGCATGCATGAAAGTAAAGCTAATTATCGAATGGGACTGGAGAAACAATCACATTATGGGCTAGCTTGGGCCTTAGGGGATTTAGCTTGTTTTCTTTTGGGCCTTTTGGGCTTCCAATAAATTCCATTGAAAACATTATTAACAGTTCAAGATTTGATGTCACACACCTCATAACCACTAGTAGAAAAAAGCTCATCTATCACGGTCAATGCCAGTGATAGATTGCAATCCATTACAGATATTGTGCCCGTTAGTAATCTGGATGTGATAGAAAGTCACAAATTCTAACACGGGCTATGGCCGTTGTCAATTGTACGGATTGTGGCCGTTGTAGATTAAAATCTAAAATCATGTGCACTATAACCGTTGTAGATTACAAATTGGTCACGGCTAATGCCCGTTATAAAAAAAAATTCCAAAAAAAAAATAAATTGTTTAATAAATGTATTATATAATATTTATAAACAAAATTACACATTTACTACAATATAAAAATTAAATAAAAAATCATATATTCAAACTTTATAGTTGTACAGTAAACTAAAGCTAACAACAAAACGATGAGATATACAAAGAAATACCAAACTATCCAGAGACCTCCAACAAACAAGGACATTGTCACTTGAAGACTTCACATTTCTTTGAACACCTCCAAACAAAGGACCTTGAGAGCACACTACTACCCCTAATCTGTGTCGTGATGGAGAGCAACCAACGCCAAATAAATTTGTGCACCAGCAGGAATTTCCAAGCTCCCGAGCTTAACCTTCTTTGTTGCTTGCCTTGCAAGAATACTGGTTGGAGGGTAAAGCTGAGCGTTTCATTAACAATTATAGTCACCTATTTAAAAAGTGAGAAAATAAACAAAATGTGAGGATCTAGCAGCGTAATTGTGTAAATATACAACGTCTACTTTTATCCAATGCACAAAACATCAACTTCTTGCCAACCTTGATAATTTGATTCAAATTGATTGTATTAGATTTTTGTTAAGCTGGCTAAATTAAAGATTTTAATAAACTTACAATCTTGAGTTATTCAAATTCTCTGCAACTGGGAGTTGATTGTCTATAAAAACGTGGAATACTTCTTTTCTTGTGCGGCATCATTAACAGACTAACGAGATTTCTCGAATCTCCCTTCCTTTTGCCCTTTTTTGCATTCAATGTTCGTATGGATTCACTACTTTTCTTATCTAATCTCCACCTTTCGCTGCTACTCTTGGTAGGCAAAAACCTACATGCCAAAAAAAGCATTCATTGAGAACTATCTTGTTGAATTAAGAGTTTCTCAGTGATTGGCATGCATATAAACTAAGTTATCTTTCAAACGACAACAGTGAGAGTATATAAACGAGATTTGAATCAGTCATATTTTGTTACATTCACTTGAATCCAGGAATGTAAATGCTCCTTATAGCCTTAATGAAAAGATGGATTTTGTTTTTGCAAGTTGAAAATGCGATCAAAATTCATGATATCAGAATTCATCCATACCCCTATGCATTCGTGTAAATCATCACCTTCTGTTCTCACATGAGTTTGCAAAACAACGAGATCACATCAATGAGTAATTGAGAACTGGATGTGTTATTCACAATAATAGAACCCTATCGCTCTTCACGAAATGATTAATCCAGCCCACCTTCAATAATTTTCACATAGAACCAAAGCATCACATATATCTCGAAACAAGTATCAATGTTTATACTTACTACATGACAATATGTCAAATAACAGGAGCAGAAACAAGAAAAGCATCACCTAGGTTCGAATTAATCACATGTTATCAATAAATAAGGGGGATCATTATTCTTTTAGGACAAGGGGAAAGGCAAAATTTCCAAGTTTCCAATCTGTACAGTTGCAACAGTTACTGTATCCAAAAGGGTGTTGGTAGTGTAACTATTTGACTGCAAGAGAAGAAAAATAAACATACAAATTACTTTTACCTCAATACATAAATAAAAAGTTCCTTATGGAACTTGATGCGAAAGTAAAATGAACTTACATCACATCTTGTACCGGTGTCAAAGGGAAAAATTGGGGATAATGGATAAATATAAAATGGGAAATCGAAGAAAGCAATGAAAGTTGAAAACCAATGCATGGTTACAAATAAGTTTTATTTGAGAACAAAAAACTAACACCTGGTGTGCAAGTCTAATCTAGGTACGTGCACATAAAAGGAGTTTTGGGTTGGGTGGGAGATAACCTTAAAATATTTAAGCAAATGTACTTTTTTAATTATTTATCGTTGGAAAAGAATGCAGTAGCCTGAAATCTGCTGACCATGCCGATGTGATGCCTATGAATTCTAGCGATGTGACTATTCATGCAGTAGCCTGAAATGATGATGCAATCTGCTGACCATGCCGTCATCGATCAGTTCATCAGTACACACAAAAATTCAATTAAAATTAAATTGCGGTGCAGTTTTTTAAATTTACAAGTGGGGAGGCTTGGAGTAATTAAAACCCCGTCTCAAAGTTCAGAACTTAAACAGAATACCTCTCCATTAACAGAATGACGAAGAAGAAAGATACAAAGCAGTCTGAGTATGCAAACAGTGGCACGATTGGCTACCTTAAAGTGGTGCCTTTGAGCAAACCAAAGCTCAATGAGTCTAGAGAAATTCAGAGCAAAGCTCGATCTTCGTACAAAGATGAATACGGTGGGGTCTCAAGCCATTACACTGAAAATTACAAGGCTGAACAGTTCGTGGACATGAGCACTGGTCGGTTGGGCTACAAGCAAGAGGCTAAGTTCACCTCTACCGAAAAGTACGTGGACAAGGAGTTAGGGTTTACCACCGAGTACCAGACCCAGGTGAAGTTCAAGGAGTCTGTTTATCCAAGCAAGACTGAATCTTCATCATCCAAGTTCCACTACAACAACAAGAAGAATCGCATCGACTACTATTAGCTTAAGCGTTTCGTGCTTATTTCGATTTCGTGCATGGTGTCTGTTTTACGTAATGAAGTAGTTGTCTATGTATGCTTCGAATGAATGTTCATGAACTTACTTATGTCAAGGCTTGTTTATGATTAGTATCCTGGTATCTGTCAATGTGAAATATGCATGTCTGTCTTATCAATGTTGGGTTGGATGTTGTTATTGACTTATTTCTAGCTTGTTTAAGGGCTTCCCTTATGAGCAAATTAGGGTTTCATTCATTTTTCACCAAGTTTTTCGAAGGTAAAAAATTCTCTAGCTAGTTTCGAAGGCCTTTAACTTTTACACATGTTATCACTGCAATTTATAAACTTGAAACCTTTATTTGCCATTCCCTTTTTTTCAATAGAGATTGCCAATTTGCCATGCCCTCTTGAAATCTTAATTACAATGTTTTGGTAAGTTCGTACCCGATCCTTTTTTTATAGGGATTTTCATGTCCAACTGCGCCAGAAAAATTCGTTTGAAACTGGCTCGATTCGTCGGGTCGCAATTGGATTTCGGTTCTTGAATCTTGGTCAGCGATTTTTGGGAAATTTATTGGAACCTCTGGGTACTTTTTTTTTTGTTTTTGGGGGGGGGGGGAGTTGGTGGTGTGTGGGTGTGGGTTTGCCCAATTAACGAAGGGAAATTGGGCTACGTGGCCATGTCACAAACCACCAACTAAAACTAGCCACTCTCAAATATAGCTTTTTACGAGCCCTTTTAATGAAAATATCTTATAAGTTAATGTTTTATTGACATAATTTTAATATATTTTCAACACGATATTAATAGGTTATTGGATACAATATTATACATTATCGACACCATAATGGTCTTAAAAATTAGTTCACATAGAATTGCAATTTTTGACTTGTCACTTGAAGGTGTTTTCGTCAAGAAGGATAATAAAGATTGCATTTCGAGAGTATGGATAATTTTGGTTGGTGTATTTGTAAGGCTGGCTCCAGCCGGAGGGTGGGAAGCAAAAACATCCAAATTTTGGGCCCATAATCTCTCCAAGGCATATATATTTCGGAGGTGAGAAAAATGGAATTTTAGGATTGGGGGAGGGAATTTGGGCTCTCTCCCCACCCCAGGTGGATCATGGTCCCAAGCCACAAGCTTCAGCACGTGAAGAGGGGGCATGGTCGAGCCCTGCACACCAGGAGCAGCAGGAGAGGGAGATTGGATGCAGGCGACAGCACTAATCTCATTGCTCATTGGACCTGATGATAGAGTCGTTGCTATTCAATGGCTGGCGAGTGCTCTTGGTTTTTGATCCAGTGTAGCATGCCCAGCCACATCAGTTTCTAACAGCTTTGATTCAATAGTCAAAATGATATTATTAATCCAGATCAAATCTAGCCCTAAAACTCCTTCAAAACTCTAGAAAGATCCATCCATTTGTTCACTAACCCATAATTAATCTAAATGAAATCCAACACTAAAACTCTATAAATACTCATCCATCTGTTCGCTAACCCATAAACAATATTATTATTTATTTTTTTCAAAATTTGAATTTTTTTACATAAAAAAAGTTCATAAAAGTAGAACAAAATAGATTATACAAAAAATAATTTCCAAAATCTTAGAAAAAACAAATCAATGAAATACAAAAGTTTAACAAACTATAAAGTTAGGGTGGGTATTATAGATCCCTTACCCTTGGAAGAAAAAAAATTGCTTCACCTCATACGTATATGTGAATAATTGAATACGGGGCTAAAATTTGAAATTATAACCTCTTCGGTTGAAGATAGCCTGAGCTCAATTTTCCATTAACAAAATGCCGCTTGACTTAAAATGCTCACATTTCTTCGTTCTGTCTCGAAATTAGGCTTCTTTCACACCTACGACCTCATGGACTCAAGGTTTATGGTTTATCTATCTAATCCAAAATCAAACACAAATAAATAAAAAATAACAACACATCGACATTAAAAACATGATAATGAATAGTAAAATTTGGTGGATGGCATTTCATAATCTTTGTAGGACGAAAATGTTTCAGTACCAAATACGACGAACTCACAAAATTTAAGAGGAAAACTTTTAATCAACTCTTTGGTTCATATGAGATTGTTGATGAACAATCACTAAACGCTCACGATCATATTTGGGTAAATGTCGATTTATAAGATTGCATATTTTGTCAAAGTCGGAGGTAGATGTGTTCTTGACGAAGCAAATGAGTTCTTTTTGTAATAACATTTTTGTGAGGATTGTAATGAATAAGTTCATGAAAATTCATCTTTTGTTTCAACTTTTTAAATGCAAGTGAACTTCCATGTTTCCATTAGGCACCATACCCGTATTTAGTCATTTTAGTTTGTTTACTTTACTTAATTTGATGGTAAAAAATAAATACAAATGAATGTACAAGATATTGAAAATGGTGTGAAAATGAAGCTCCCCAAATCTGGTTAGTATTTTAAAATCAAAGCCAACAAACTGCTTGATTGAGAAAATTTAAGGCGGCGAAGCATATTTCGTCGCCCAAGATTACTTTGCTTGACAAAACAGGCACTTTGTGCTAAACGTTGACAGCTAAAAAAAAAAAAAAAAAAAAAAACTTTGCGGGATGAAACATTTCATTGCGCAACAGTTATTTTGCCCTACGACATAATCTATTTGTTGCGCAAACTCTAAAAAAAAAAAAATTCGCAGTAAAATGAAGATTTGGCACATTTTTCGCACAACAAACAAAATATTTAGTTGGCAAAACCATTTGTTGCCCAAGATGAAGTGCGCAATGAATGACCTTCAGACTTCATTGTGCAAAGTTTCAGAAAGTTAGGTGCAATAACAATGGCATAAAATCAAAGGAGCAATGAAGATGGAACTTTGGGAGACAAAGGTCTTCGTTGCGCAAGGGTTCCCGATTCCAGGTTAAAATTCCAAATTCTCATCTCATTCTCTTCTAATTATTTGTCTTCCTCATCTTCTTCCTCAATTCCCAACATCTCCACCCCCCCCCCCCAAAAAAAAAAAAAAAAAGCTTCGAAACTTCCTTCTCCCCCGTTTCCCACATCTTCTATCCTTTTCTACTCTCACCGTCGTTGATCGAATATATCCACAATAAGTCTCTATGTCTTATAATTATGAACAAATTTTTTGGGTTATTAAATTTACTTTTTCAATGTTCAATCGTGTCTCATATTTGGTGGGTTTGCAAATTTATTGAAATTTCTTTGGTGTCTTGCTTGGTAATTTTCATACAATTCCACTGCTACTTCAGTCATTTCTCCATATGACTAGTCATCTGATAATGCAGTGATTGTGACATGTGACGGATAAGAATCACAGGCAAGGAACCAACTTTTGACATTTACGACTATTTTTTGTTACAAAGTTTAATTGCAAAACTAAAATAAAAGTTGATTATTTTACTTACTTTGTTGTATATCTTAGTTGGTTTTGGACAATATGTATATCAAAGTTTGTAGTTTATGAGAAATTTTAAATTTTTAGGGAGGTTATGCCGATTTGTTTGTAGAATTTTATGTTTGGTTTTGAACATTTTTATTGCTTGTGTACACATTTCTAAATATAATATTAGAAATAATTAAATTAATTATTCTTTTTGTGTTTTAAATACCAAAGCATTAAATTAAAGGAAAACTAATGAAAATGGCTTAAAAACTTTGAGTTTTAACGATAAGGACAAAATAAAGGGTAAAGTGAATAGTACCATGATTGATTTTTTAGTATAAAAATGTGGTTTTTCGTTAAAGTGAACAGTATCGGGAGCTTTTTGTTAAAGTTCCCTTAAATTGATTAAAATATGCAATATAATAAAATTTAATAACTAAAAACTTAAATGAAAAAAATTTTAAAAATAATTTGCATGGCTAAAATATGTCGTCGCCCAAATACATCCTCCGTTGTTTAAAATTATGCGCAACAAAATATTTATAAATGATAAAATTAAAAAATACTCGAAAAACAAATATGATTGGGCAAAGTTCATTGCGTCTTGATTTACCCGACAACAACTTTCCTCACCCAAAGGTTTTTGTACAAAGGGAAGTCTTCGCCTTAAGCCTTAATGCGATGAAATCCTGTCGCGGGCTTAATGTTGTTGCGACGAAACTGCTTCATCTCTCAAATCTTAGCGCGACAAAGTCCTTTGAGACCCACTTTTGTTGGGCAAAGATTTTCGCGCGACGAAGTTTTGGTTTTTTCGCTCAAATGTTTGTCTCTCAAACTTTGATGAGTACATAGGGGCGACAAAGTTTTCGTTAACTAAACCTTTACATGACAAAATTTCTCTTTGTGCGACGAATGGGATTTCATAGGAAAAACAGTTTTCTGTACTAGAGCAATACTTTTGGGCAAAAAAACAACTTTGATCACGTGTTCATCGTCATTGTGACGTTGTGCTAATTAAATGTCACATATATATTTGAGCATTATTATTGACACTCCAAAAATGTTATTGTGCATTCTTTATACATGTATTTCTTGCAGGTAGTGTTTTACAAAACTAGTGGAAGCAATCATGTGCAAGTTGGATCCCCACGTATCCTTTCCTTGCTAACGACTAACAATTTAACTTATGAACGTTAAAGTGTTGAAAAGAGTAATTTGACAAAAATGCCCTTAGATGTGAGATTACTAACTTTTGTTGATCGCTAATTCGTGATGCGTATGAGTTTTTATAGTACTGTATTCTCGAAGTATTCGATGGTATGAAAGCGTAGGCTCAAGCGGAATTGAATTTGGAGTTCTAACAAAGATTCTACAAAACACAGAATACCGAGGGAAAAATAGTAATTTTCATATTCGAAAGATATTTTGTGAGCCACGTGGGCCCCACACACTACTATTCTCCCTTGTCCCCGGGTCTGCTTCCAGCATACTCTTCGACCACTCTCTTGCTGCCACCTCATTTCCTCTTTCTAGTTTGTTTTTATTTTTATTTTTATTTTTTTAAACTCTCTCTCTCTCTCATTATCTTCTTCGTCTTTGTAAACAACGAGGTCGAGAGGTTGGGAACCACACACCCTCTACTTTTCCGGCCAGTCACCCTACCATACCACCACCTCAACTCCCATTTTCTCTCATCCTGTTCATTCTCTCTCTCACTCAAACTCTTTTTATCTTTATCTTTCTCTTTCTCTCTTTCACCTTTGTAACACAAAACTGACGACCCATCGCCACCTACCATCTCTGACGAGCCCAGTTGAATCACCCACTTGCTGCAGGCCTAGTAGCATGTAACCAGTAGCCATGATGCTATCTCAACAACCATATATCCCTCCTTCACTTTGTAAACATAAAGGCAGCAACATTACCACCTAACCTCTCGAACTCCTGTGAGCTCTCGCCGTTCTTGGAAAAGGTGAGCTTCAAAAACCCCCCAAAAACTTCTTAATTCTTGCTTTGATGTACGATTAGGGAAATTTTGAGATGTTTTGTCGACTTTATGATGCAGAAATGCCCCGAGGGAAGCTTCCTTAGTTTTTCTGCGAGAGATCCGGTGGCTTCGAGCCATTTTTCGGCCAATCCCGACCATAGCTCGACGTGATTTTGGTATAAAAGTTTTCTTCTCTTCCTAAGCTTCAAATCCATATATTTTGTGTTGAAAATAGTTGAGAAATCAAGATGATCAGATTTTGTTTTGTTTTTTTTTTCTTTTTTCTGGCCAATATTTCTAGAATCTGGCCTTCTTTTTCATTGGGTCCATCGGGTGCGCCCCGCTAGCCCAACTGGATCACCGGAACCGGCCCAAACACTTGACTCATTAACCCTAACCCGAATCCATTCAGATTTTAGGAGGAATATTCCGTTAACCTTCCAGTTAACTTTAACAAAATATTCCTTCCAAAGATGGAATATTCCGTTAAAGTTAACGGTTGACCTTTGTTGACTTTTTCAAAATTTTCTCGGAAAACCTCTTAGGCTAATTTCGACACTCCGAGTCTGTTTTTGACATCCATTTAGTGAAATTCCGAAGTTTTAACGTAGTTGACCACTTGGGCGACTCAGTTAACTTTTAGGGTTAACCGTTGACTTTTTACGAAAATTATCCGAAACCCTTCCTAGTTTATTTTGACGCCCTGATTCCAAACTCGCGTCCATTTTCAAAAATTTAGTTGTTTTAGTTAAGGTTTACTAATGGGTCCCAATATATGCTTAGGTGCAATTACTATGAAAGACTTCGGCTTTCCTAGTTCGAGCGGGTTGTGATCTTGCAAGTATCTGTGAGTGGGTCTTTTCTTTATATATATATATAGTGTGTGTGTGTATGCTTAGGTGCAATTACTATGAAAGACTTCGGCTTTCCTAGTTCGAGCGGGCTGTGATCTTGCAAGTATCTGTGAGTGGGTCTTTTCTTTATATATATATATATATATATATATATATATATATATAGTGTGTGTGTGTGTGTGTGTGTGTGTTTAATAATGAATTTTCTACGTGATTGCCATAATTAAATTAATGTTTATAAGAAAGGTCGTAATGTTGAGAATTTTTGAAATTATTCTGAATCCTATAGGATTCACATGTATGTGTTCTATTATGGGATGCCTTAATTATATTTGCAGCCATGAATATTGTTATGTTGATTAGAATTATCGATTTACCGTTACATGATAATATTTAGGTTATCTGCTCATCATGTGCTACATTGGTGTTTGTACTCGCCCGGACCAGAGCCAGTCTTCACGTGTATGTTCACATTGCACCATACGCTCACTTTGGATCCATTGTAGGTGCCAGTCTTGTCCTAGATTGCTAAAGACAATTAGGACTTTCATGTGACGTGCATAACGCCAGTCTTCATGTGATTGTAGTACTAGAGCATAAATCATTATTACACTAGTCATGTTCATGTCAGATTAACTCTGCATGAGCTAGTGTGTCAGCATATGTCAATGAGCACACCCGATATTATATGTGAAATATTATGACTAATCGTATTCCTGAAGTATTATTGTTTATGGTAAGTGTTTTTAGGCTATATGTAGTATATATATTTGGAAACTATACTTGTTGTACGGTCATGGGTTATACGCTTCGAAAAGATTTTTACAAAACTTTATTTTTAGGCCCACTCAACCTTGTTTTTTGCCCTTCCAGGTTTAGTGGCAGAGCTTTTGTGTCGACGAGGATTCTTGGAAAATGTTGGAATAACAGATTACCCTCGATGGTATAATTCTCATTCTACTTTTATTGTACTTTATTTATACTCCGACATTACGTGTGGATTTGGTTCAATCCCCTCACTTGCGTACTCTTCCATTTAGACACTGTAGGTTTAAATTTATTCACATTTTCACCTCACTACACTTTATGGCTTCGTCACCCTCTAGGTACGCTAGCACAACTTGATTCAGAGTCCAAATGGACATCCTAAGTCAAGGTGTGTCAATTTGGTATCAGAGCATAAGTTTGGGCAATATTGCATTCATCACACGCGTGATGTAGGCATTCTTGGTTCTTGAACCTAAATGTCAAATCTTGCAACCTCTTCGAGCACAAAAAATGTGTTAGCTTTTTCTAAGTTTTGAGTGACTTAGACAACTTATCGAATTCTATAAGAAAATTTTGGCGACTACCCCTAGACTTAAACAAAGAACCTACTGGCCAAGGAAAATCCTGATTTAGAATGAGTTGATGACCCTGAAGCAGGGCTAATGTATCAGTAAGCACCACCAGAGATTTTAGTGTTGGAGAAGGAAAGTTTGAGTTTGGTGGCATGAAAAATGAATCATTGCAATTAGATCGCGATGGAATGACATTCTCTTTTTTTCAACCACTCTAACTCGATTTCTTCATTATATACATATAGGAAGCCTTTAAGGGAAGGGATCCCCATTTTTTTTAAAAAAAAAAAGAAAGAAAAAGGGATTAGTTGTTGGATCCACACTATATCAACCTTTAACGATTCAAACCGTCTATTTTTCAAGTTACACCTCATAGATATTCCTTACAAAATATTAGCCATATTGAAAAAATTTACAACATCTAATTGGGTTCAAAAAAATTAACGAATACTTTTTTATATTAGAAACAATGAAATTTTATCTTGATAATTAAATAGACAGATGGCTTCGGATTGAATAGATCGAGACTTACAAAATATACGGTTCAAATCGTTGAAGTTCGATGTGGAGTGGGCCCCAATTCAAACTTTAACGAACCGAACCGTCTACTTTTCAAGTTGTACGTCATAGATCATCCTTGTATTAGCCAAATCGGAAATGTTTAAAACATCTAATTTAGTTCAAAGAAATTAATGAATACTTTATTATATAAAAAAACAATGAAATTTTATCTTGATAAATAAATAGGCAAATTGTTTCAGATTAAATTGAATTTTTGTAAGGATGATCTATGAAACGAGACTTACAAAATGACGGTTCAGATCGTTGAATTCGATGTAGAGTGGGCCACACACCTAATCCCAATTTTTTGAAAAAATTGGGGTTCATTTTGCGTAAAGGGCCTAATATATATATATATATATATATTTCTTCTATCTTTTCACTATCTTATGCTAGCAAGTTATTTCAAATTTCGGGGATGAAATTTTTTTAAGGTGGGTAGATTGTAACATGTCCCTAATTTTACGATTTTATAAATCTTAAAAGAGTGAATTGACGAAAATGTCCCTAAAGGCGATATTATTGACTTTCACTTACTTCCAATTCATGACGAGTATGAGCTATTATATTTACTGTATTCATGAAGTACTCGATGGTACTTACGCGTAGGCCCAAACATAATTGAATTTGGAGTTATAACGAAGATTCTACGTAACACCAAATACCGAGGATAAAACAGTAATTTTATATTTGAAAGATATTTTGTGTCTTGTTTTGTGAGCCACGTGGGACCCACACACCACTCTTCTCCCTTGCCTCTAGGTAACCTTCCAGCACTCTTGGACCATTCTCTTGCTGCCACCTCATTTCCTTTCTCTAGTTTTTATTTTATTTTTTTATTTTTATTTTTATTTTTTTTCACTTTGTAAACAGAGAAGCTGGGAACCACACACCCTCCACTTCTTGTGCGAGCTGTCATACCAGACCACCACATCAACTCCAATTTTCTCTTATCCCGTTTCTTTCTCTCTTTCACTCAAACTCTCTTTATTTCTCTCACCTCTGTAACACAGAACCGACCATCGATCGCCATCTTCTTGTTAGACGAAGTCAAGTTTCCTTTTCAAAAAGAAACTCTTCAGTTGGTTTACTCAATCAACAACACTTATCAAGTGGAGCTTCTGTTAAAATCATTTGGATTTTGAATATTTGTTTTATCATAATTAGTTATAGTATTTGAATTTCAAAATGTAAGCTTGTAAATAGGGTTTTTGAAACCCTGATGTAATTTGAAAAGTGATTATAAAAAGGTTGCTCCCTACAATGTTGAGGGCATGCAATCACAGTGAAAAACCTTGTGTAGTTTTATAGCTTTCCTGCGTGTTTTACCTTCCTTGCAATCCTAGTTCTTTTATGGTATCAGAGCATTTTCAGTCCAATGACAAACGATCCATTTTTTTTCCCTACCCATCATGTCTTCCAACAACAACAACAACAACAACATCCCTGATTCTTAGCAAACCCCCCTTGCAACTGCTCTAGTCAACATGTCTTTGTCCATGACTACCATTGTCAACATCAAACTCGATATGACTAACTATCCGTTATGGTTATTGATGGTTTCGTTGTTTGTCCATCCAAGCATCTCGCTGGAAACATCACTGTCAATCTTGCCTACATCACTTGGATGCAGTAAGACCAAATGATCCTCAGTTGGATCAATGGCTCCCTTACAGCCTTTATCTTTGCCATTGTGGCAAGCAAACGATCAGCTCGTGCATCATGGGAAGCACTGGAGCAAAGGTATGCTTCCTCTTCGTAGAATCGAATTCTTTTCTTGCGAAATGAACTACTCCAAAGTAAGAAATGTGATTTATCTGTCGCTGACTTTCTTGATAAGATGAATGTCATTGCTAACAATTTGGCTTTAGCTGGTAAGCCTGTGGACGATGATGAACTCTTCCAAATCATTTTGAAGAACCTTGGTTCCGCGTTCGAAATGACAGTTAATGCAGCATAGACACGTGATACTTCGATCACGTACCTTACTCTTGAAGCTCTTCTCTTGACTACAGAGAGGAGAATGGCGGAACAAATTGTCCCACTAGTTAAATTAGCCGATGTGAACGCTTTTGTAGCTGCAAGAGGACATGGTGGACGTTCTTGTGGTGGTGGAGGGGCTAGCTTTCTATCCAACCATGGTGGTATCAACCAGCGTGGCTTTGGTCCTCGCAATAACAATAATTACCAGCGTGTTCTTGCCAATAATGGGGAACGTTTTGTAACTGGAGGAGGACGAATAACCTGCCAGATTTGTGGAAAAGAAGGGCATCATGCCTTTAACTGTTACTTGCGCATGAATGCCGCATATGAAGGACGCATTCCAGCCTAGCATCTCAGTGCAATGGCCTCTTCACCCATCACCTTGAACCGCTAGAAAAATGGTTCATGGTTAATTGATACAGGAGCAAATGCACATATCACACATGACCTCCAGAATTTGGTGAACCCTAAAGAGTACAACGGTAATGAAAACATTGGTGGTGTAGGTAATGATACTGGACTCTCTATTGCTCACTCTGGTTCAAATCAATTTAATGCTAATTCTTGCTCATTTAACCTTAAGAATGTTTTACATTGTTCGTCAACCTCTACCAATATTATCTCTGCCCATAGATTTACCCTAGATAACCATTGCTACATTCTAATTTTTCCCATATTATTTTGTTGTTAAGGGCCTCAAGACCAAGAGGATGCTTTTCCAAGGGAGTTGTGAGAATGGGTTATACCCATTTCCAAATGGTGGTGGATTATCTAATCGTCCTTTTTCAGCGTTTGTAGGAGTTCGTGTCTCTGCACAAAAATCGCATTCTCACCTAGGGCATCTTGCTTCTCCAATAATAAAGCTTTTAATTTTGAATAATCAAGTGCCAATTCATGGCACAAGTGATGTAAAGTTTTGTCAGTCTTGTCCGTTAGGCAAAAGTTCCAAGTTGCCTTTCAGTTCATCCGAGTCTGTTTCCATGTTTCCCTTAGAACTTTTACATTCAGATGTTTGGTGTTCTCCAGTAATTTCAAATGAAGGTTATCGTTATTATTTATTATTTGTGGATGATTTTTCGCGATACTCTTGGATTTTTCCCATGAAAAATAAGTCAAAAGTGTTCGACATTTTTGTTAAATTCAAAACAAAAGTTGAAAATATGTTTAATTGTTCAATTAAAACTCTACAATGTGATGAAGGTGGAGAATACAAGAGTCATGCATTTAGTCAATTTCTTGCTTTACATGGAATTTCTCAAAGGTTTTCATGTCCCAAACATCCTGAACAAAACGGTCTTGTTGAGAGAAATCATCATCACATTGTCGAAACTGGTTTAGTAATGTTATCTCATGCTCATGTTCCTTCCAAATTTTGGTTTGATGCTTTTTCAACGGCAACATATATAATTATAGACTCCCCACTCGTGTATTGTCTAATACATCACCATATGAAAAATTACGTCACAAAAAGCCTAACTATGAGTCGTTCAAAGTGTTTGGGAGTCGTTGTTTTCCTTGATTGAGACCGTATACTAAGAACAAACTTGAGTCCAAATCAAAGTCTTGTGTATTTTTAGGGTATTCGCTGGATCATCAAGGATATAAATGTTTGGATTTATCCACGAGATGAGTTTATTTGTTTCGCCATATCCTATTCGATGAGAACTGTTTTCCTTTCTAGGAACTCACACCTTCAGTGGAATGTGTTGATAAAGGTACGGTATCTTGCCAAGATTTATTTTTCAATTATCCAAATGTTTTCCCTCAAGTCGTGTCTCCCACCACTACTCCACCACCACATGAGTCAGCTTTTGTATTAAACCCACAAACTAATCCTAATCAATCTCCATTGCCGCTACCATTTACTAGCCAACCTACAATAAATCCACCATCTCCAAACCATCTCAACGTGTCTATCCAAAATCCTAGGCAACCTAGTTCAGCCATAGGAACTTCTAATGAGCAAGAAATAACTTCGTGTCTTCGAAATAATGAACCAGTGAGAGATTCAGTGCAAGAACCACGACAAGCTCATTCAATGATTACTCGCTCCCAAAATGGTGTTCGGAAACCAAACCCTAAATATGCATTGCATGTTGTTACTAATAACAACCTTGTTGATCCCACTTGCTTTAGTCGAGTTGTAAAACATTAGGAGTGGAGAGATGCAATGGTAAAGGAGTTCAATGCACTGCAGCGTTGTGGGACGTGGAGTTTAGTGCCCTATCATTCCTAGATGACCTTGTTTCCAAACAAATGGATTTATCAAATAAAGCGTCGTGCAAATGGTTCCATAGAACGTCATAAGGCAAGGTTAGTAGCCAATGGCTTCCATAAAAAAACAAGGGATTGACTACACTGAGACTTTTAGCCCAGTTGTCAAACATAGTACTATTCAGATGGTTCTTAGTCTTGCAGTGTCGAATAAATGGCATGTTTGTCAACTAGACGTCCAGAACGCCTTTTTACATGGCTATCTGGCAGAAGAGGTGTACATGAGACATCCAGTAGGATTTGTCGACAAGTAATGCCCAACTCATGTTTGTAAACTGCAGAGAAGTTTGTATGGTTTAAAACAAGACTTCGTGCTTGGTTTTAGAGGTTTTTTGAATTTTTACTTCATTTGGGTTTTCAAGAGTCAAAGTGCGACTATTCATTATTTGTGTTCAATCACCGTGGTGTTTATTTGATTCTTCTTATCTACGTGGATGATATTTTGCTGACAGGGAATAGTCCACTTCAAATGAACCATTTAATTAAGAAGCTTGGTACGTTGTTTTCGATGAAGGATTTAGGGCCTCTTCATTATTTTCTTGGTGTTGAAGTAACATATTCCAACAAAAATATGCATCTAGATCAGTCCAAGTATGCTCTTGATCTCTTGAAATGCACTAAATTCATGGATGATAAGCCTATCTCTACCCCAGTTCCCTGTGGACAAAAGTTGAGTGCTTGGGATGGTGAGACGCACAGTGATCCTCAAACTTACAGAAGTATTGTTGGTGCCTTGCAATATTTGACGATAACAAGGTTAGATTTGTCTTATGTTGTTAACCAGGTTTGTCAATTTATGCATTCCCCTAAAAATACTCACTAGATGGTTGTTAAAAGGATTCTGCGTTATGTGAAAGCAACTTATGATCATGGACTAGTGTATAAACCAGGAGGAATGCAACTCAGTGTTTTCTCAGATGCGGATTATGCTGGTGATCCAGACATGAGACATTCGACTGGTGGTTTTTGTATTTACTTGGGTTCGAACTTAGTTTCATGGAGTTCAAAGAAGTAGAAAACAATGTCTCGTTCTAGCATTGAGGCCGAATACAGACAGCTTGCGTACACTGCTGCTGAATTATCTTGGTTGCGTTCGTTATTCAGGGACTTGCAACTCAATCTTGCTCGTCCTACGATTTGGTGTGATAATATTTCCTTAATTTCTTTGGCGTCTAATCCAGTTTTTCACTCGCGCACTAAGCACTTGGAAGTTGATTATCATATGTAAGGGAGAAGGTGGTTCGTGGAGAGTTGCTACTGAACTTCATATGTTCCCAAGATCAAGTTGCAGACCTATTTACGAAAGGTTTGTCTCCTGCACGTTTCAAAATGCTGGTGTCCAAGCTTCCAGTCGTTTCTCATCCTGTTAGCTTGCGGGGGGATGTTAGATGAAGTCAAGTTTCCTCTTCAAACATAAACTCTTCAGTTGGTTTACTCAATCAACAACACTTATCAAGTGGAGCTTCTGTTAAAATCATTTGAATTTTGAATATTTGTTTTATCAGAATTAGTTATAGTATTTGAATTTCAAAATGTAAGCTTGTAAATAGGGTTTTTGAAACCCTGATGTAATCTGAAAAGTGATTATAAAAAGGTTGCTCCCCACAATGTTGAGGGTATGCAATCATAGTGAAAAACCTTGTGTAGTCTTATAGCTTTCCTGCGTGTTTTACCTTCCCTACAATCCTAGTTCTTTTACTTTCATCTCTGGTGAGCCCAATTAAATCACCCACTTGCTATAAGCTTCACAGCAAGTCACTAGCAGCCATGATGCTCCCTCAACAGCCATCTATCTTTCCTTCACTCTGTAAACATACAGGCAGCACCACCACCACCACTTAACCTTTCGAACTCTGGCGAGTTCTCACCGTTCATGGAGAAGGTGAGCCTAAAAAATCCCCAAAAACTTCTTAATTCTTGTTTTGATATACGATTAGGGAAATTTTGAGATGTTTTGGCGACGTTATGATGCAAAAATGCCCAAAGGGAAGCTTCCTTAGTTTTTCAGCAAGAGATCCGGCAGCTTCGAGCCATTTTCTGGCCAATCCCAACCATAGCTCAATGTGATTTTGGTATAAAATCTTCTCTCCCTAAGATTCAAATCCATATATTTTGTGTTGAAAATAGTTGAGAAATCAATATGATCGGATTTAATTTTGTTTTTCGGCAAATATTTCCATATCTGGCCTTCTTTTACATTGGGTTCGACGGGTGCTCCATGCCAGCCTAATCAAATCCAACCCAACCCGATTAAAGAAAAAAAAAGGCCCAAACTAGGAACCAACCTAAACCCTTGACCCGTTAACCCTAACCTGGATCCAACCCAGATCTATTCAGACTTTTGGGGGAATATTCCGTTAACCGTCCAGTTAACTTTAACAGAATAGTCCGTTAAAGTTAACTATTGACCGTTAGTTGACTTTTTCGAAATTTTCTCGAAAACCTCCCTAGACTAATTTCGACGCCTTGAGAGTCCGTTTTTTACATCCATTTTGTGAAATTCTGAAGTTTTAACGTAGTTGACCACCTCGGCGGCTTGGTTGACTCTTTACAAAAATTTCTCAAAACCCTTCTTAGCGTATTTCGATGCCTTGATTCCCAAGTTTAATCGTTTTTGTTGAGTTTTACTAATGGGTCCCAATATATGCTTAGGTGCAATTATTATTGGAGACTTCGACTTTCCTAGTTCGAGCGGCTACAATCTCGCAAGTATCTGTGAATGTCTTTTCTTTTATATAGTGTGCGTGTGTACATATATATATATATATATATATTTGTTTAGTTTCCACATATATATTTAATCTCGTTCACATCACGTGTAAATTGGGTTCAATCCCGCTCATATGTGTACTCTTCCACTTAGACACTTTAGGTTTAAATTTATTCACATTTTCCACCACACTACACTTTATGGTTTTGTCACCCTTCGGGTGTCGACTAGCACAGCTCGATTCGGATTCTAGGTGGACATCCCGAGTCGGAGTATGTCAATAATTGGAGCAATGGTCCTGAGGTTTAGCTTATTTGGAGCTTTAGTCCCTAATCTAAAAATCTTTGAGTATTAGTCCCTGGCTTGTTATAATATGGAGCAATTGTCCTTTTGGTTAACTATTTTAGAATTTTCATACATATTTTGCCCCTTTAAACTCTCTAATTAGCATGGAATAACTAACAATGTTATGTATAATGATCATTGCTCCACATTGTGACAAGTTTAGTGTCGAAGACTCATGATGTTTTAGTTTAAAGACTAATAATCCAATTGGGTCAAAGTTCATGGTAATTTTCTCATTAAATATAGAAAATTTTGAACATGTTTTCCCTTTTCTTTCTTTAAAACTCTCTTTCTGAAACACAAACCAAGGAAAGTTTTGCCGCCGGCCATAGCCTTTGGCTAGAGTGCCGGAGGCAACCACCCCTCATTCCTTCCTTTCTTTTTTTCCCTCTCTTCTCTGTTTCCCCCAAGTTTTTCTCAATTTCCCTTTCCTTTGCCCTTTACCTCTTTTCCTCCTCTCTCATCTCCTTTACCTCTTCCCCCTCCCTGCATCCCATCTCTTCATCCTTCCCATTTTCCAATTTTCTCCCTTCCTTTTTATGTCTTAGTTCTCCTCTGAGTTTTATCTCAGTTTTCCTTGAGCCGAGTGTCAACTATCCCAGGCTTTATACCCTTTATCCAACATATTTTGCCTGCTTTTACTTCTTTATGTTTTTTAATTTCCTACCTCCCTCTTCCATAGCCTTGATATTCCATCCCCACCCCATTATATGCTCAGATAGGCAGGCTTCGATCAGAAATTTGATATTAGATCCACTTCCCTCCATAACTTCCCCTCCCCCAACTGGCATGCCGGATCATCACCGAGGCCAAGTGTTGTGTGGCCTTCCTCACAATAAGTCTACATACCCACTTGGCCTCACTTTATAAGGTACTTTGTTTGCATATATTTTCAGGGGTTTGTGATGGGGACTTGGATCTGGTGTTTACTCTCTCGGTTCGGAGTTTGCCTTCCTCCAATGATGTGGCGACGGAGGCTTTTTTGTTGTTTGTTTTTGCAGCCTTCGAGCTTAAGCTTGTATGGGTCCCCCGTTGTATCTTCGGTTGTAGCTCTCATGTTGCTTGGGCCTTTCACTTTTTTTGTTGTTGTTTGCTTGGCTCTTTTTAAGCCAGTACAGGAAAAGTGAGTATTAGGGGCATTGTATTAGATGCGAAAATAAAAATTTGCCTCTAATAGTTTTCACTAGGGGAAAACCTGCAATTATCTCTCTTAATTTAATAGGGACAAACAATAATTCGCCTCTATTAATTTTATAACTTTTAAGGAAGGAAAAACTGCCTTTACTTTGTTTAGCTATTAGAGGCGAATAAATTAGCCCCTGATTCAACTATTAATTATTTAAATTTAATTATTTTTTATTAGGGGTCGATGTTTGTACTTATTATTATTTTTTTCTTTTCTATTTAAGGTGGATATGTTTAATTACAAATTAATGTTTACAAAAAAAATAAAAATAAAGGATATTGCAATTGGCCCTTTACAATAGTGGTGAAAAGGTGTTGAGCTCTTGCATGATGGCGTGGGTTCGAATCCTATTGGTTTCTCAAAACTTTCTCTTTGATTTGTTTTCTTTTAAATTGGTTATTAGTCACTTTCCCTAAATTACTTTTATTAAAATTCTTTTTTATTATTATTAAATTCAAAATTGACTTTTTCCAATCTTTGTTTGCAAATAATTAACAAGTATAATTGATTCATTTATACCATTAGGAAGCAGAAAAGGTAGAAACTCTCTTGGTCACATGGATTGCATTGGTGTTTCAAGTTGACATGAATAAAATTACAAAATAAAAGCTATTTAAGGATGCTTAAAACAAGATCTTATTATGTACTAGGAAAAAAACATCAATTATCTAAACCCTAATTCCAATATAAACCCACCTCCCCTCATTTTTCTCTTTTCCCTTCTTCAACTGCTGCACAACTCATCAGTTTTCCATTTTTCCTTCATTTTTCTTCCTCTCTCTCTTGTGCAGATCCCAATCCGTCCTCTCTTTCTTTCATTCTTAGTAATTTTTTGTTGTCTATTACTCCTTTGCTACTCCGGGATGACTGAAAGAAAGATTTGTCACAAAGAAGGTAAAACTCGTTTTATTTGGTTTGACTGAAGTTTTTTTTTTTCCATCTTGAATTGTTTTGCAAGTACACTTCACGGGATTTTGAATAATTTAGAGTGGAAGAGAAATTCATGAATAGATTGGAATTGAAATATCATTTGATTGATAGTGAGAAAGAGACTCTCAAAAACTTTCAATTTTAGAAGTAATTGCCTTGTGTTAATCTTTGTTTATCGGTTTTCTTATATGTTTAATTGATTGAAATTCAGGTTTGATTTTTCCAGTTTGTTCACAAAAATTATTGTATTTTGTAATTTGGCTTTGTTGTTCATTACATTTTCTTTTCTGTTTTTATATAGGCTCATGTGCAACTGCAACATAAGAAGATAGACTCAGAGATCTGGTCTACAAAGCTCGAGATTGAAAGAATGGAGAAGACTGAAGGAAGAAAATGTTTTTTCATGTTTTTCTTTTTTTAAATTTATGTTGTTCTGAGATCTGGAAAGATGAAGATGAACCATGCTGGGTTTAAATATTTTGAATGATTCAAAACCAATAACTGATGTTTGGGTGGATTAATACATTTATTATCTTGTGGGTTTTTTTTTTTTTTTTTTTATATAAATGAAAGTATTAGGAGTGGATGTATTTATTCGCTCGATTTATGTTTTTTTTTATATAATTAAAAAGTATTAGGGGCAAATGCTTCTACCCGTAATTATGTGTGTTAATAAAACTTGCCCACATGGCAACAAAAACAATAGGGACAGAAATTTGACATTTTTTTGCATCTAATAACAATAACAACGACCATTTTAGGGGCGAAACTACTTTCAACCACTCCTTGTTACTAGTTGCGATTTTTTTTCTATATATTTGCCCCTAGTGGGGGTTTTTAAAGGCAAATATTTCTACAATTAACAATTCGATTTCTTGTAGTGAGCCTTGTACTAGCTTTTAAAGTAATGGAAGCTCTCTTCTTGACCAAAAGAAAAAAATATACATACATAGAAAAATTTAGAGTGCATACTAAGAATTTTAGAACGTCAATAATAACATCCTTAAATTTCTTGTAATACAACATGGATGGTGTTATTAACACACTTATTTTTGCCTCCATACATCCTTGTTGATTTAGACTAGGATCTCTCCCCTCCTATTAGGCCATCTCCAACCGAAAGGTTCAGAGGGCCAGAGGGCCGAAAATAGCCCGAAAACCGTCTCCAACCGAGGGCTAGGCCAGAGGGCTCGTGGAATCTGAGAGGGCCCCACGAAATCTGAAAGGGCTAGAAGGCTATTGCAAGCAGCCAACCAACCATCCCGGGGCTGACCAGAAAACTGATTAATAACCTACAGGAATTCTTAAAAAGAATTTTGAATCCAACGGCTAGCTGACGTCAATTTTTAAAAAATTCTATCCTTCAATTTTTTTAATAATTTTGAAATGGCCTCGTCTGCAATGAAAGGTAGGGCTTGGACCCGAAAAGAAGATGAAGCTATTTGCAAGGCTTATAGATGGGTGTCTGAAGATAGTGTGAGGGGGAATTGTCAAACAAATGATGGTATTTGGACTCGTGTGTCCAAAAAATACTTAGAGTTCTATGAAGGCACCACTCCAGTGAATATTCGAAACCACGAGAGTTGTTCTTCAAGATAGAAGAAACATCTTCATCCAAGTTTGAACAAATGGCATCAAGCATTGTTAGCAGCCACAAGTAAACATGAAAGCAGCGCTAATTACTACGACGAAGTAAGTGTTTTCACAATTTATTTTAAATATTTAATTATATTACATTTAATTTCATAAATTAATTTCCTTTATTTTTTTTCTAGGTACGCCAAGCGGAGGAATTGTATATGGAGAGCAGCTCGAAACCCTTTTAGTTTCACAGTTGTTGGGAAATTTGTAAAGGGTGGGTGTTATTTGAAGATCCACCATAGAGAGCTCCTACGCTGGTGTTCGGAACTGAATCCTCAGTTGTAGATATGTATGAAGATGGATCTCCAACCATTCAACAAATAAGGGTAGAAAATTCATCTTGGGGTGAAGGTTCCATACATAGGGTTATGGGACGAAACAAGGTGCAAAGGTTGAAGGAAAAGGGCAAGGCAAATGATGATTACGCCGCTCAACATGAAGTGGTGGCCTCATTGCGATTATTAGGCGGAAGAAAAGAAGTGTAGGCATGAAGAACAGGCCAAACAAATACAAGAAGAGATTGATGATAAGAATATGGAAAGGAACACTTCGAATTACACTCCAATGAGTAAGGCCTATTTTGATAGGAAAAAAAAGAAATTATGAGCAGACGACAGTTGTTTACCTCTGACTATACTCCTACGATGGCGGATGTTGAAGATGATGTTGATTATGGATATTAAATTTAAGTTGTAATTTTTAAATTTAAGTTAATGTTGTTTTCGAATTTAATTTGTCGTTTTTAAATTTTAGTTGTAGTTTTTAAATATAAGTAGTAGTTTTTAAATTTAAGTTGTTGTTTTTAAATTTAAGTTGTTGCAGTTTTTAAATTTAAATAATAAATTATGTTTGGCCCTATGTCCCTCGGTTGGAGGCGGTTTTTTATGACAGGGCTAAAACTGATAGGTTGATAGGGATGCTTAGTGTGTGAGATTGAATGACATGTGTCTTATTGTAATTGGTTGGGATATAAAGTTAGTTAGAATTGTTGATATTGGTATAAACTATAAATACCATATTGGAATGTAATTGCCCTCAGTTGGAGACAGTTTTTTGTGACAGGGCTAAAACTGATAGGTTGATAGGGATGCTTAGTGTGTGAGATTGAATGACATGTGTCTTATTGTAATTGGTTGGGATATAGAGTTAGTTAGAATTGTTGACATTGGTATAAACTATAAATACCATATTGGAATGTAATTATATACATTGAGAAATAGAAAATACAAAGTGTGAAAATTCGTTTCTCTCTAGTTTAACACACACACTCTCTCTCTCTATCTCTCTCTTTCTCTCTCTCTCTCTCTCTCTCTCTCTCTCTCTCTACATTTGCTTTCTGCAATACATCATTGTTGACATGGTATCATCGCCGATCGTGGCTACCGTCATTGATTGACGACCTGGTTGCTTCCACTCGTCTAGTTGCTTGTTTACTAGTGTTGTCGTTTCTTTGCTCTGTTCGTCGATGTTGCTAAGTCGGTGGTCGTTCAATTCACGTCGGTGCTAAAACCCTAAGATTTGGGGGTTTTTGCTGCACAATTACGTGCTTACTTTGGTGTTCTTTGCTGTCCATTGCAAGGTGTCTCTTCTTTCATCTTGTATCTATTCACTGTGATTTTTATTCTTCGATTTGATTCTGTGTTCAAGATTCACTGTTCTTCTGTGGTTCTTGACTCTGTGCTGTTGAAGTATTGATTCTTGTTGTCTTTTGCTTCACTTCTGCGATTTCTTAGTGGTTAAGAAACTTGATTGTTTACAATGGTAAACCCTAATCAATTAGTTCTTACTCAATCTTCGATTTCTTCATTAATTCCAAGTGTGGGTAGTCAAGTGACAGTGAAATTAAATGATTCTAACTATGTTACCTGGAGCTTTCAACTAGATCTTCTCTTGGAAGGAAATGGCATCCTTGGGTTCATTGATGGCTTAATTCTCTATCCTTCGAAAGCTGGAGAAGACAAATCTGTGGATGGGCTCTTATTGCTACTACTTTATCACCTTTTGCTTTATCTTGTGTAATTGGTTGTCAGAGTTCTAAGGAAATGTCGGATAATCTTCTTAAGAGATTTACTAGTATCACTCGCACTAGTATTGTGCAAATGAAGATAGATCTGCAGAACATTAAAAAGGGGCCTGAGTCTATTGACAAATATCTTCAACAAATCAAAGACTTTAGAGACCAATTGGCTTTTATTGGAGTTACTATCTCTGATGCGGACATTGCTATTGTGGCTTTAAGAGGTCTACCCTTTAAATACAACACTATAAAAGTTGTCATTCGTGGCAGGGAGAGTTTAGTGTCTTTCAAGGAACGCATGTCTCAATTGAAGGCTGAATAGTCCACACTTGTTGAAAAGCAAATTCCCTTAATGTCTGCTATGTATGCTCAGGGAGCTCATGCTCAATATGATCAAGGCCAATCGTTTGGTTTTGTTGGGATGTAAGCTGGCTCTTCTTTGGGGTATTCTCAGATGACTATACCTGGATTCTCTCATTTACCAATGCCTGGATATCATCATCAAATGCATGTTCAGATGACTATGCCTGCTTATCAACCATTTGCTTTTCCTTTTCAGTATGTCTCTGGTTCCTTTAACAACTTCGAGGTAATAATTTCAGGTCCAAAGGAAAGGGTAAAAAGTTTTACTCCGGTCATCAGCCTTCCCTGTAATCTTAGTATGGGGCTAATATTCCTCATAATGTTCCTTCTGTTGCATCACACCTTAGTTCAACTTACAACCCATTACAAATTTGTCAAATTTGTGACAAGAAAGGTCATTCAGCTCTTAACTGTTTTCATAATGGTTGTCAGATTTGTCACAGAAAAGGACACACTGCAGCTACATGTTTTGATAGAAATGCTACTAGTTCTCCACAGTTTCTTATGACTGGTTCTTCTTCACAGTATCTTTCTTCTATTGGGAACTCACCTAGCTATTACTCTTCTGGACCTCCTCAATTTCAGCAAGCTCCACAATTTCAGCCTTCTCAACCAGTTGTTATGCCAGCCAGGGCAAACTTATCTGTTAATGCACCTCAACAAGAGTTTTGGCTGCTTGATTCAGGTGCCACCAACCATATAACTTCTGACATCACTAATCTTCAAGCTGCAACTCCTTATCCATCACATGAGACAGTCACTGGTACTAATGGTGAAGGTTTGAGTATTGTTCATATTGGCAACACTTCATTTCCTACCCAATCACATACTTTTCACCTTAATTCAGTATTACATGTCCCTCAATTGTCTCAAGATTTGTTATCTATGTATCAATTGTGTAAAGATAACATATGTCGATGTATTGTTAATGAGTATTCCATCTGTATACAGGACAAGGCCATAGGGAAAATGTTATACCAAGCACTGAGTAACAATGATGTCTACCTAATTTTAGTTCTCAAGTCTTCCCGATCAAGAAGTCCTACTCCAACTGCTTTTTTGGGTCAAAATGTGTCCTTTGAACTCTGGCATTGTAGGCTAGGGCATCCTACAAATGCTATTACTACTGCAGCACTTAGGAATTCCTCCATTTCTGTTTCTTGTAATAAAGACTCCAATACTTGTATCCCTTGCTTACAAGGCAAATTTTCCAAATTACCATTCCCTACTAGTGCTTCAAAATCAGTTTCTCCTTTTGAAGTCATCCACTTTGATGTATGGGGTCCTACTCCAGAAACATCTTTAGAATGGTTTAGGTATTATGTGTCATTTGTTGATGAATGTACAAGATATACATGTGTTTTCCTTATTATCAATAAAGCTGCAGTTTTATCTGTCTTTGCTCAGTTTGTTGCTTATGTTCAAACCCAATTCAGTACTCATGTCAAAATACTCCAGAGTGATGGTGGAGGTGAATATGTGGGTTTAGCTTTTAAAGCCTTTCTTAGAGATAAAGGTATTGTTCATCAAATGTCTTGTCCATGCACCCCAGAACAAAATGGGTTAGTTGAGAGGAAAAATAGGCATTTGTTGGAAACTGCTATTATCCTCCTACAAAAAGCATCTTTATCTTCTCATTTCTGGTTCCATGCGTGTGCCACTGCTTCATATCTAATCAATAGGATGCCTACTTCTGTTCTTCACATGCAATCTCCATTTGACCTCCTGTTTAAATCCCCTCCTAAATTAGATCACTTGAGAGTTTTTGGGTGTGCTTGTCATCTTTCCATGAGACCATACAGGAGCAACAAATTAGATCCCAAAACTACAGCATGTATTTTTCTAGGGTATACTTTACAGTATAAAGGGTATATCTATTTTTATCTCAAAACAAATAAACTTATTGTGTCTCGACATATTATGTTTGATGAATATAGTTTTCCTGTTTCACAATTATCCTTCTCTCCTTCCAAAAGTGTTGCTTCATCCACCTCACATGCATTTAAACTTATGGTGCATCCCAATACCTTTACACATTCTTTGGTTATTCCTATACCACTGCCTCAACTGTCAACATTATTGCCCTCTGGACAGTCAACTCCTATTGTTACTCGGTCCATTTCTACATCAACAGATAACACTTGTGGCCTTGTCTCTCCTCAAGCTCCATTCAGTTCCAGTGCATCTACTCAGTCACAGTCTCTCAGTAATACAAAGCTACATCCTGATGTTACTTCTTCTCAAGTTGATACTCTACAATATGTGCCAGTCTCTACATTCAATACACATTCTATGCAAACTAGATCAAAGTCTGGTATTGTAAAAAATAAAGCTTTTTCAGTCACTATTGCTGATGATCCTTCTCTTACAGAGCCTAAAACTTTTTCAGCTACTTCTAAGTCTGTGCACTGGCAAGATGCAATGAAAGAAGAAATGCAAGCTTTGGTTCAATAACATACTTGGTCACTTGTTCCTCTTCCCCCAAACAAAAATCTTGTAGGCTATAAGTGGATTTACAAGATTAAAAAGAACTCTAATGGCTCTGTAGCTAGGTACAAAGCTAGATTAGTTGCCAAAGGGTTTTCTCAGGAGGCTGGGTTGGATTACTATGAGACTTTTAGTCCAGTTATGAAACCTACTACTATGAGGTTGTGACACACCCCGACCGAAATCAAGGCGTGCTGGCCGTCACGTGAGGGTGACGTAGCCATGTGCACAGTACGGAAGCAATATTAACATAAGAAATGCGAATAAATAAAAACCAAACTAACTAGAGCACTAACTAAGAACAAGTGCAAGATGAAAGTAAGTGTGAATTCACAACCAGAGCATAAGTAGCCTAAGTGCAGTCCAGCAGGACAAATACTAATTATACAACACCAAAAGTAATCCTACAATGGTGATAATCTGTCAAATATGCCGTGGATTCCTCGTAAGCCTCCAAGAAGCACTCCTAACTAGAACCTGGAGGGGCGCAAAACAGAAAGTGTGAGTTGGCAAAAACAAAGTTTTTCAAACTCATTTCATTTCTCAAAAGTTTTAACCCCTCGCCGTAAAACCTGTATAATTTCCCATAAAATATAATATATGTTATATCAGAAATCATGCTCAAGTTGAAAATCCATAGAAATATACCATGCCAAAGTATCACAATGAAATGTTATAAGTAATCCAGTTAAAATATGTCAATGTCAGATATCATATCAGCCGGATCCAACTGATGTGACATGCATGGCTGAGTCTACAGCTCATAACCAATCTCAATCATATCAAATCCTGCACAGGAGTCGGAACCACCTAAGGTGGTCTGTACGACAGGACTAGGTGTAAAATAATTATGCTCCAGTGCTACGATCACGTGAAGACTGTACGAATAATCGCGGGTCATCTACGAGTCGAAACCACCTATAGTGGTCTGTACGATAGGACTGTGCACCTAACTTGGATCGAAGGTGAGCATACGGTGCGGGAGGTGAACATCACGTGAAGGACTGTGCCCTAACTCTGGGCGGGAGCACTAACACCAAGGTGCAGGTTTATGAGCTCTCAATGCATTACATTGTATCTCTTATAACTAAAGCAATCTCATATATTTAATTTATGAACTTACCTGGCACTTACCTGTGCGTCCGCATCACTAATCATAAATATATGCAACTACTAATGCATAAATAAAATAGGCAAATACTTTGCATGGCATTTCAAAATGTATAATCATTCAATTTCATTTTCTGGGAAAAATCTCAAGTATATAGGTATATACGGAAAACCAAAAGCGCACTCACTGGTATGTGGAAGGGTTGTAGCCCCCGAGCCTCGATTGACTGTGCTCCTCCTGAGGATAGGTCTCACCTATATGTGAAACAACTACAAAAACGTTAATTTAAAGCACATAACCAAAACTATGTAATAACTTCTCATACATTGCTCAAATGAGGTGTTTGAATATACCAACGTGATCTACTCAACATCACGAACATCCCCATAGTTTTAAAATAATTTTTGGACGTTCCACGCGCCACCACACGCCGACCAAGGCACGGCCAGACACGCCCCCACGCGCGGCCACGTGCCTGGCATGCCTAACGGATTCCCTAACGACATTAAGGAATATTCCATTAAAATTCAGAATATGCCGTTAAAGTTACTTGATGGCGTCGGAATATTCCGTCAACTTTGACGGAATATTCTCCTCCTTCTTCCTTGGTTCGCCTAAGTCTGGCGCCGGTCACCGGTGCGATCGCCGGAAATTGGGAAAAACTTCTAAACGTTATAACTCGTTCGTTTCTTCACTAAAATTCATGAAATCTAAACCCAAATGAAGCTTATGATGAGAAGAACATAATCATACCACTTTAGGGACCTAAAACCAAAGGAAAGTCGCCTGAAAAACCTTTGATATTCCGTCCAAACCTGCAACTCACTAAACCTGGGCTTCCCAACGTCCAAATCACTTCAAAATTACTCCCCGAGCTTTGGGAAGATGTTTTAAGGCTCCCTATAACCTTAAAACTCCTTGAAAACTTCACGATCACGAGTGCATAAACAGTACCCAAAATCGGAGCTCGCGAGAAACTAGGGTTTTCGAAGGTTTCACATCCAACCAAAGGTATGGATGAGTTCCTGGGCTTGCTTGGGATTCAAGTCATCATATGCAGATTTTTCTCTCTTTGTCAAGTCTGTTGGTACTAAAGTGGTTGTCCTTCTTCTTTATGTTGATGACATCATACTCATAGGAAGTTGTGACAGTTTGGTTCAATCTATGATTGCTCAACTCACTCAGGAGTTTGATATGAAGGATTTAGGTCCATTACACTTCTTCCTTGGACTGCAAATTAAGTATCAGTCACAAGGGTTGTTTGTTCATTAAACCAAGTACATCAAGGAAATTCTACAAAAAGCTAATATGCTTGATTGTAAGCCATGTCATACTCTCTGTCATCCTAATCAAAAGCTTTTAAATCATGGCAGCAATCATGTTGCCAATCTTAGATATTATCGAAGTCTGGTGGGTGCTCTGCAATACTTAACATTCACTCTCAACCTGATATAGCCTTCTCTGTTAATCAGGTTTGTCAATATATGCATTCTCCTCTTGAACAACATTTTGCTGCAGTTAAAAGGATCTTAAGATATCTCAAAGGCTCAATGCACTTGGGGTTGTATTTTACATCTGGTCATATGTCTTTAAGAGCCTACACAGATGCAGATTGGGCTAGTGATCCCAATGACAGACGATCAACTACCGGCTTTGTGATTTTTCTAGGTTCAAATCCTGTTTCTTGGAGTTCCAAAAAGCAACATACTGTCAGTCGATCTTCTACAGAGGCAGAGTATCGGGCAATGGCTACTACCACAGCTAAAGTGGTATAGATTCAACAGTTACTCAAGGATTTACATGTTCCTTGTGCTGATACACCGTTGCTGCATTGTGACAACATTTCAGCCATGGCTCTTGCTATGAATCCTATTTTACATTCTAAAGCTAAGCATATTGAAGTTGACTGTCATTTTGTTCGAGAAAGAGTTCAAAATGGATCTATTCAGTTACATTTTGTAGCTTCTGTTGAGCAATATGCCGATATTTTGACAAAGGGCTTGTGTTCTCCACAGTTCAATTCTTTATGTTCCAATCTCATGCTTGGATGCTCCCTGCATGGGATTGAAGGGGGATGATAGGTTGATAGATATGCTTAGTGTGTAAAATTGAATGACATGTGTCTTATTGTAATTGGTTGGGATATAGAGTTGGTTAGAATTGTTGATATTGGTATAAGCTATAAATACCATATTGGAATGTAATTATATAAATTGAGAAATAGAAAATACAAAGTGTGAAAATTTGTTTCTCTCTAGTTTAACACTTTCTCTCTCTACATTGCTTTCTGCAATACATCATTGTTGACAAAAACGAGCCCTTTGGCCCTTTGTCCCTCGGTTGGAGACGGAGGCAAATATGGTCATATACTGTTCATTAAAATATTAATATCTTGGAGGGTCAGAGGGCTAAAACGAGCCATTTGGCCAGCCCTCGATTAGAGATGGCCTTATGATCTCCTTTCTAATCTTCCTCTCATAGTTTGCTTTTTGTCTTATTATTTCATAAAAAAATAAATAGAAAAAAACAATATAGGATGTTGACGCAGCTTAGTCGTAATTATTCAAGTAAAAGAGGAGAAAAAGGGAGAGAGATTATGAGGTGAGAGAATCATGTTCCTGTTGACTAAGAGCATCTCCAAATGAGATGTCAAATTGTCCAAATCAGCAATAACGGTAACAAAAGACAGCATTAATGTTTTCCAACCAAGAAGCCAAATCTGATGTGGCATGACATGGATTGACATCTCTCCCCCTTACTGCAAAATTTGACAGCACCTTCAGATTTTTTTAATTAATTATTAAATAATTTTTATTAATTTTTTATTGGTTTAAAGCATTATCCTTTTGTTTATTTTCATTCTCAATGCAAAGAAAATACGTGTGAATTATTATTTTATGTTTAAAATTTGACATATAAGTTGGAGAGCAAAAGTTAAAAGATGTCAAAGTGCCACATAAGCCTTCAAATTTAAATTTTAGGTTTAAAATTTGACATCTCCTTTAGAGATGGTCTAAAGAATGCTAAAAGACACCGATTTTTTAAACCAAATTTGTAAACAAAATAATATGATTATTGATAATTAAATTATTATTTAACCGTTGATTAACGTGTTTATTTTTTTTTATCGATGTAAACAAATTGAAATTTTAGTCTGGCCAACGTTATCTTATTTTGAGAAGAGGATGCATGGTCTAGGTAAAATGATGTGGTATGATAAAAAATTTAGGCTTACGAGCCATGGGCAGTATGATTTAGCTTTACTTGGAAACCGTATCCGTCAACACTGACAACACCCACACACCGTCAGATAAATATAAAAATTTAAAGCCCTCTCTGACATACCTCAGCTGGCACCCTGCTGTCTCCAATAAACCTGTCTGTCCCTTCTCCTTCCCCACTCTGACAATTCGTATTCCCGCCTTTTCCCCCCTTCCATTCTTTCTATTCCTTAAATTATTTAACCTTTCCCACCTTTTCATACTTTCAGCTGTTTTTCCAATTCATCTTTTTTTATGTAAATACGCTCCAATTATTATTTACTACTTCTCAATACAAAACTAAATTAAAAATTCGAAAACCTATATTATTCAAATATAACAAAATACAAAAAACAAGACCACCATCGCAGGCACTGCACGAGACACACAAGACGTATTTATTGTCACACATGGATAATACTCTATAGTTTTACTTGAGTTTCGAACCCCACACCTACGAAAAAATAAATTATTCATTCAAAATGATTGGTGCGTTATTTAAGCAAAATTACAAAATTATCCATAAAACTAAAAACAAAATAACTAAATCAATAAAAAATGGGTGTTTTATTTTTACTTTTTCTATTTTTAATAATTGAACTTATTTACAGTATTTGTTTCGGGTACATGTACATGAGTATGAACCGTACTACGCTGCCATCTTCCGGCCAATCGCATACCAACCACGTGGAACTCGCCACCTCACATTCGTGGGTCCCACCCACCTCGCAATCTATAAAAAATATCCGTCTGTCTTCCGGTACATTGGCTGGCAGGCTGTTTCAGTTCTCTCAAAATTCCAATCGTCCACGCGTCGTTGCGTCACTGGTTCGAAACCCTTGACCGCCGGTGTGACCTGGCCAGCTTGGTCGCCAGAGCGGAAAGAACGTTCCACGTGGCGTCGCCTTCGTGGACCCAGTCGTTGAACAGTAGGGCACCTCGAACGCGCGGGTCCCGCAACTTCTTTTGAATGGAAGTCAAGTTGGTCGCCGCCACGTGTTCGAGTATCTCCGCCAATTTTCCCACGTCCTTCTCCGCGACGTTCACCGATATCTCCGCCCACGGAACGACGTTGTCGAACGGCAACCGGATCCCGTCAGCTATGATCACCGGCACGCAGCCCAAAGCGACTGATTCTACCAGCCTCGGACTCCACGGGGCCCACCCTAGAGGACACAGACAAAATTTCGACCGCGCGATCTCCGATTGGTAACCGTCGAACCGCTGCCTCTGCAGGTAAAACCTCCGGTCGCCGTTGTACTTCCGCCATAGCTCCGTCCTCACCCGCCTTCAAAAATAATACACCAAGGGCATATCAGTAAATTTAAACGAAAATCTAATAATTAAGACTCTGATATGTCGATTTACTTGATTAATTACTAAACAATTATTACTTGCTGTAAAATCGGCCGCTGACGTTCTTGGGGTGGACCTCCATCTTCCCTCGGAAGAAGACGAAGATATCCCGTCCGCCGGTTATCGGAAAGTTTTCCAGCGTCGCCCGTACTTTTTCCGGGGAGACGTACGGCGGAATGACCACATTCTCTACCTCTTGACATGGGTGGTGATGCGTCACGCCGAACGTCTGCAATATGATCGAGTTCTTCAAAAATCCGGGTATCCCATCCGAAATCGCCACGTCCTCCTGAGGAAACGCGAAGCCAGACAACGTTGTCAAAAACCCAGAAAACCCGAAAAAAGCAAAAGAGGTTTTTTTTTCCTGGGAGGCTACGTAATTAATTACCATGGTGTGGAAGCAAGAACCGAAATCGTGGGCGGCGACGAAGACGTGATCGGCGCCGTGCGTCCGTTCCCAGAACGGGTATTCCGCCCGGACTAAGTCAATCGCGGAGGCAATGAGACTTCGGGCGTGGCCGATCGCCGGGAAGCCATTGACGGTGCTGAAGTTACAGGACACGTAGACAGGGACGAAGAAGAAGTCCGCTTCATAGGGGTCAACGGTCAACGCGTCGCTGGTCAGCAGGGCCCGGTGAATGGCAACCTCGGAGGCGAACAGGTGGGAGCTGCACCTCTCATTTTTTAGCCAATCCGTGTTGTATTTCGGCGGCAAATCGTAGACGTAAACCCTTAATCCGTCGAACAATGTGCCTGAACAAAAACATGAACAATGCATCAGAAACTACAAATTCGCCAAATGTATCAAACATTAGAAAAAAGTAAAACATGGGTTTTGTTCCTCGCACCTTGTTTTGTTGCGTTGTTAATGGTGGCGGATTCGATAAGGGCGCGGGCGGCGAAGGTGGACAAATGGGTTGTGGAGAGGGAGGTGGTGGGTTTGTTTTGTTCTTCGTTGTGGTTGCTGATGAGGAAGGAGCTGAAGAAGTAGAGGGAGAGGGAGAGCCAGAGGACCCATTTGCAATATCTGTAAAAGAACTTTTTTTCCAATTGGGGAACTAGTCTTCCTCCATTTTTGGTGGTGGGCAGGAGCTTCATCCTAACATAGAAGCCTGTGGCTCTTGGGGCTCTCTTGATCTGCTGCTGCAGCTCCACCATCGCATTTAAAAACCCAGAAAATATTCAAGTTTTGATGTGAAAAAATGGAAGGGTTTAAGTGGTTGGGAGAGGGCTTTCGGTTCTTGGTGTGGTGATGAGTGGAAACGAAGGAATAGTGATGGGATTGGGAGATTAGTAGTGGGTTTGTTGGCGTTTCGTTTTTGGAATTGGACTAATAAAAAAAAAAACCAAAGAAACAATAAGGGGAAAGTTCAAATCTTTGATGAATAATTGGAATTAAAAAATCGAAACAATGATAAAATAAAAATAAAGAATAAATTATGGTGGGGGTGTGGAGGTGCAGACAGGGATCAGAGACGAAGAGCTGGGTTTCAGGGGGTCACATGGTGGAAGAAGAGCAGAAGAATGGACCTCGGCGATGGTCTCGGTACGCAATAAAATGCTCTCCTTAATTCATTTTGGTTGCCAGGTCAAATGACGATATTGCCCTCCATTTTGTGTACCTCAAAACTTGCACACTTTTTAACTTGTGCTGTAGCTATGTTTTGTTTTCTCTCGTGTTATCCGATAATCCAGTCTGTAAGCATCTATTTAATCACCCTTATCAAGGACTCCCCGTTCATTAGGTTAATCAGTTTAGGCATATCCTCGATGGTGCCTTATCTCGAGAAACAAACAGACATGACATTCCGTTGAAAAATACACACTTAAATTGAACACGATGTCAATTATAGAATTTTTTTGTTTTTTTTCAAATATCGTATTATTAAAACAGAACGCTTTCTAATTGAAAGGGGAATTTTGGAGAATAAATTGAGGTTGGAAAAGTTTGATAACGTGGAAGCATTGAAAAAGAAACATTTTAGGGCAAAATGGAGCACTTGATAAAGTAGCTTTGAAAGGTGATAATGGTGAGGGAGCTTGCAAAGGTATTAACTATGAGATGAAAAGAGAAGGAAAAACTAGTTATGAAAACTAGGATGGAATATGAGAGTGCCAGAAAATCATTAAAATTGGAATTCCATGGCAATTCTTTACATAATTAATAAACCATGCCAATGCCAAAGGAGGTTAGTGGTGGTTTGTGTTAATTTTCTACCACAAGTTCTATGCTGATTTGCTAACAATTACCCATTCCGTTCGTGTCACGGTTGGAAAAGTATTCTATGGATGAATGGTTAATGCACTACATGAAAATTGACTTTTCTTTTTCTTTTTGTTGTTTGGAATTTTAAGCACGCTAGAAAATACTACGCATTAAATAATAATTATATCACATAAAAATTGATAACATATTAAAATAACGGCCAAACCAACCAAATGATTTGGCTAAGATTTTGAATAATATTAAGTTAACTACATATTTGTATCATCTTTCAAATAGAAGTAGGACACATAACACATGTGAGTTCAATCACTATTAGAGAAATATTACAAATATGTGGTATGAGTAACATTTTTGTAAGATTTTATACTGAACAACGGTAATGTGACAGCCCGTCCCAGAAATATTACAACGTACGTGTGAAAAGACGAAATTGCCCCTAGTTCGATTTCTTTACGTTTAATTGTTGTTGTGAGTTTGGTTGGCATGTTTGGAGCCACTCACACCTTCCCACACACCACAGCCTTTTTCGTTCTGTTTCCTGCACTGTCCCGAGTCCTCATTCCTTCCATTTCCTTTGAAAACGTACGGACACACACCCAAAACCTATCAAACCTTTACAGATCGAGGAAACCAAGACCATATTCGAACTCGTGAAGCTTGTAGGAGTCCAACCATGCCATTTTCAGGTAAGAACATCATCGTTTTCACATCGAATCCACAACGTCCGATTTCGAGTATTGTTCATGCACACGTGATTTCTCACGTTTTAGGGAATTTCAAGCTTGTAGGTAGCTTGGTGAGGTCCCTAGGAAGCTCGGGGTGGTTCGTTTGAAGGATTTGGACGTCGGGATCACTAGTTTTGAAGTTGGCCGGAGTTGGGTTGTTTGTACAGGTGAGATTTCGTGGTTTTTAACCCTTGAAAGTAGTATAATTGTGTTCCTCTAGTTCCAAGCTTCATTTTGGTACCAATTTTGTCGAATTTGGGTGAAAAACGAAGAAGATATAAACGTTTGAAAATTTTCCAGTTTTCCGGCGCCGGAGGCTCGCTGGAGAAGGAGACGGAATATTCCGTCAAGTCTGACGGAATATTCCTGACGCCGTTGACGGAATCTGTCAAAACTGACGGAATATTCCCTACGGCGTCAGTTGACGCCGTCAGCGTGCCAGGCACGTGCCTGCGCGTGTGGCCGTGCCTTGGCCGGCGCGTGGGGGCGCGTACGGCGGTGGAAATTTTTTCTAAAAATTTGGGTGTGATCCTGAGGTTGAGTAGAACACGTTGGTATATTCATTTGCCCCATTTGAGCATTGTATGAGAAGTTATTACAAAAGGTTGGTTATGTGCTTTAAAATTAACGTTTTTGTAGTTGTTTCGCATATAGGTGATACCTATCCCGAGGACGAGCGTGGTCACTCGAGGCAGGGGGGCTACGACCCTTCCACATACCAGTGAGTGGGCTTTTGGTTTTCCGTATATACCTATATACATTTATTTTCCCAGAAATTTATTGAAAGAGTTATGTGTTTCATGCCATGCACTATATTATCATTGTTTATGCATCATTACGTGCATTATTAGTTGTATATATATATATATATATATACATATGCATATCGGGTGCTGTGGACGCACAGGTAAGTGCCAGGTAAGTGTTATTCATGTTTACATTCAGTAGCGATTCGAGATGTTTAGAGAGCTCATAACCTACACCCCCGGTGTTAGTGCTCCCGCCCAGAGTAGGGCACAGTCCTTCACGTGATGTTCACCTCCCGCACCACACGCTCAGCTTGGATCCAAGTTAGGTGCACAGTCCTGTCGTACAGACCACATTAGGTGGTTCCGACTCGTAGGTGACCCACGATTATTCGCACAGCCTTCACGTGATCGTAGCACTAGAGCGTTTATATGTATTACACCCAGGCCTGTCGTACAGACCACTTTAGGTGGTTCCGACTCGTGGGCAGGTTTAGTTATTGAGATTGAGATTTGAGCTCTAAATTCAGCCGTACAGGTCACGTTAGGTGACTCCGGCTGCCAGATTATATGTTATTGATATGATTTATACCTGAGCACTTGCATTTCATTATGAGGTTCCGACATGGCATATTCTTAAGCATAATTGGTATATCTATATACATGTACATATGGTTATTTTCTGGGAAGTATACAGGTTTTACAGAGAGGGGTTAGAAAGTATTTATTAAATGGTTTTCGAAAAGCTTTGTTTTTGCCCACTCACGCTTTTGTTTTGCACCCCTCCAGGTTCTAGTTGTCTAGCAGGTTCGGTGGTTTCCCAGAGGGCTTTCCCGGCATTTCTGATAGACGATCACTAGCGTAGGGTCACCTTCGGGTGTACTGTTGTCGTATCATTTTCTTTTGGACTGCTGTAGGCTTATTGCTCTGAACTTGTGTCTCACTTACGCTAGCACTTATTTCTATCACCTTTGTATGCTAGTTTTTATTATTCGTACTATTTACATTACTATTTTACTAGCTTCCGCACTGTGCACATGGCTACGTCACTTCCATGTGACGGCCAGCATGCCCTGATCTAGGTCGGGGTGTGTCAGTAATCCTAAGTTGAATCACAAATTGCCAAAACACGTATGCTCATTTTATTTATTTTTATTTTTGCACACTTATATTTTTTTTATTGATTATCATAAATATTTTTTTTTTTTAAATAAATGATATTATTTGTACTAAGGAGAGAGGATGAGCTTAGCCTCACAATGGGCCAGCAATAATGTAGTTCAAATTCGCCTTTAGCTATAAGCGAACATAAAACGTCTCACTTACAAGTGAAAAAAAATATTGTTAGACAATAGTACTAAGTGGTTATCGTAAACTATTAACATGTTTATTTATACGACTCAAACATTGGAATTACAAGTCTTTCTAATATTCGTTCTCAGCTATGCTTTTCGAAGGAAAACCTTCAAACTTGAAGAAACAAGAGCTTGCAAAGCGGTAGCTTTCTTATTGCCTAATTCATCAACCATGTTATTGATCAATGCATTCGTCTAATAATGCTTGATGCTTTTATCTATTATCTACTTGATGCCTCATGTTTAAGCATGCTTTGCATGGTGCCCATCTAAACTAAGGGTTTAATTTGATGATGTTTTTTTATGAATTGTTGAATATGGTGTTGGTTTAGTTCATGATTATATTGATTGTCGTTTATGGTTTTGCTATCAAGTAGTTAAGTAGTTTTTTCATTTGAATAACAGTTTGCTTGATGCTTTGGTGATTCATTTTCGAAAAGAATAAAAGATGATTTGGTGATAGAGAAGGGTATACACAAGTTCTATCGACACTCCCATATTTTTGGAAGATCATAATTTTATTGTAAACTTGAATCTTTATGCAGTTTGTAGGATACAAATAATTGTGGTAATATTTGTAAATTATATATTTTTATTGACTTTTGTTGTAACCCGAAGCATCGCATGGACACCATTGGTAGTCTAATCTAAAGCTCCTTTCCGGCATGCTGGGTCATTCATGAAGAATATCATGTATTCTTCTAATTAATTCACATATGTCGTATGAACCCACCGCCATCTTTAATTAAATGTTACACCGCAACATATAGCCCACACACTTCATCACTTCATGCCCTACCTTTAATAACCATTGACACAAATTAAAAAAGAAACCTAATTTTCACACACTATTTTGTTTTTTCAAAATTTTTTTTTGGAATTGTTATTAGCACTCCAAAAATTTCATTCTACACTTCTCACAAATGTATTTTTCTTTCTAATTATAAAAAGTTTGGAGTGCCAAATGAGATTTTTGGAGTGCTAATAACAATTCTCTTTGTTTTATTACCTTGTGTTTCACCTCACCAAGGTTGATGTTCTACTGCCAGTAGTTTTCGTTAATTCGCGATCCGTAAATTCCTATGTAAATTTATATCGTGACACCTGACAGTGAAATGCTACACATAAGTCCTTTCTGTTGGAGAACAATTCAGAAATAAACAAAAATAACATAAATAAACAGAACTTGAAATTCTAATATTTTATTTACCAAATATACTTGATGTGCAGAATGAAATTATACAATAAATACATAAACTAATATAAAAATATCAATGATACTAACTTGATCACAGAAGGTAGAGGCTAGCGTAAAAGCTATGTCCTTCGAACAGTATTTTCATCCCACTCTTGTGCTTGTGATTCTACAACGTCTGCTCGACCAGGATACAACTACCAAATTCTACAACCCGCACTGGATTATAGAACTCTAACGAATTGCTTTGTGTGTTTACTCTCTGGAAATTTTGTACGGAAGATAAGGAGGAAGAAAAGATGATTCTCACTTGGATACTGTGATTACAAATATATAGGCTGTTTCACACCCTTTCAAATACCTGTTCAGTGTATTTGAAAGCACACAACTCTTTCTAATAGCTGTATCTTTTAATCAAAAAGTACAACTCTTTCTAACAGCTGTGTCTTTTAATCAAAACGTTTTTTAATTAATAAATTAAAAAACTTAATCCGAAAATTAAAATTAATGAATCTGATTAATTTTAAATTCCAAGGCCCCCTTGTCTTGATTAATTAATATTAATTGTATTTAGACTATATTATATTCAAGCCTAATCCACACAACCATAAGACCCAAGCCTTCAATCCATTTCCAAATGGTCCAAGTTCTAATTACTAAGAAAAGGGAATAAGCCTATATAAAGGCTTGTGAAAAAATATTATTGACCAATGTGGGACAAGAGGGTCTCAAACTCCAACACTTTCAACTTAAAGTTACGAGTACACACTGACGTTGATGAGAATAACCAAAATTTCCTTGAACTTTCATTAACCAAAACAAACGATACTAATTAAAAGTGTGCGAAAAACTAAATAAAAAAATGTATGACTATCATTTCTCGTCAACAAAACTCATTCGGTTTTGATCGAGACTGGAGTTCCACCATCTCGTGCACGGCAAGCTGCCAAGCTGTGGGTTCGAAATTTGGTTACGCGCACTAGCAAAAAGAAAGCTCATAATGAAAAGAAAAAAAAAGAAAAAAAAAGATGAAAACGAACTGAAAATGCAGCAACATAATTATGTCGTATTTGAATAGAGGATTAGGTCCAGTCCCAATAAAAATTGGATAATTTGGCGTCATAATACTCCATTAATTATGCAGATTACTTGTGTAAGTTGCTAAGCCACACTCCTCATTGGTATTGATTTCACTGAGCTTTCACAAGAAGTTGTTATCATTCAAGTGCTTAGTGGGCATACAACATACGTAAGGATGCAGCATAACCACATTTTGAAGAATTTAGAAGACACCTACCATTCGATACAAAAATAAAAGGATAATATTTCTCTCTAACAGGAAAAGTCTTCATCTCTTCGTAATGTACTATAACTTTGTTGTACACACCTCATGATCAGAACAGCTTATTATTTTCTTTATCATCGTTAACTATGCATATGTGTCGGAAAAGATCTAGAACGTTATAGTAATAAGTAGTATCCTCATGACAAACTGTTAATTTCTTTAAATGGGATCTATACCAAAGGACTTTTTTTTAGAGATCCTTTCTCGTTAAATAATTACAAAAGAGATGAATATTTCCAGTTATAACATTTGTACGGTAAAATAATGTGTCTGTAAGTTTTTTCTTTTGTTCAGAAAAATAAAATAAGTTAAAAACAACTCAATAAAACTGTCGTATCAGATCTATTGGGGACCCATAATCTTGTGGGATTTGGGCAACTGTCCAGCTTAAGCTAAGTTGGGTTTTAGATAAAAGTGGATGCTGTCTTTTTGGTACTTAATAATTAAGGAAAGGCATTTTGAAAATAGAGGCAACATAGAATATAATCTCGAGCTGTGCATGCATGATTTGGTGGAGGCTTTGCAAAACACAGTGAAAGATTCTGTGTTAGTCAAAAGTTTGCCTATAAAAAGATACAAAGCGTTCGTGTGATAGATTTGCATCGTCTGTATTTTTGTACCAAATAACAACTGGTCCACTTAGTTTTGTTAAGCAATGAGATGGAAAACGTCTACCTTGCTGCCTCATCGTATATAAGTGCTTTGCGCTTAGTATAATTTTATAAGTATTTGTTCTTAAATACTGGCTTAACTGGAGTTTTGATTTTTGAATTAAGGATTTGTGAGTATTGATTTTTAAATACGTCACAATGTGAGTAATGAACAAAAGGATCATCATGCATCCAAGAGTTTTGGGCTTAGTGTAATATCATTGCTCATGACATTTCTCTTATTCTTTTTAGTAACTTCGTTAGACCTTCTCTCATTTACTTTTAGATACCTTTATTTTGGATACAAAATGATCATTGCTTTAGAGTGTGGCAAGTTCAAGGAGTAAAACACCATTTAGATCAAAATTCAAAGAAAAATGCTCCAAATTTCTCAATTTCCAAATAAATGCCCATAAATTGGTTAAAATCCAATATGTTACTGTTAGCCACGAGATAGGATTTTTTACTATAATTTAAACATTTGAGTTTCGAGCTCTGCAGCGTGAATTGCAAGATATACATTAACAGATACATATTTGGTTGTATCTTATCTTCCTTGTGCAAGGAAATGGTCATGTCTATTTTCTTCAAAGATTGGAAGTGTGAGGCAGGTGTACCCATGATGGTGGGTAACTATTCACTACCACCAATAATTATTTATAATTCAACAAAATACAAATACAAATACATAAACTGTATAAAACACCATCAATGAATTAGGTCTTGAGACATTCTCCTCCTTGATCATATAGGGGACTCGGTGATCGATCATTCTCCGTCTTTGAGGACGGTAGGGCGAGGTACGTCGACAATAATAAGCGACTAGAACAGAAGAAGAGATTGGCTCCTCTAGGCCTACAAACTCATTTCCTTAGGCTATTTCCAACCGAAGGGCCTAGAGGGCTAGATAGCTTAAAATAGCCCTAAAACTGTCTCTAGTTGAGGGTCAGGCCAAAGGGCCAAAGTCCGCTAGCGGTTTTTCTTTTTTTTTTTTTTTACAATTTTTTTTTGGGCCAAAAATTAAAAAAAAAAAAAAAATTAATTGGGGCCCAGAAAGGTGATTGATTCTATGTGGGACAAATATAATGAGTGCCACACATGCAAATTTTTGCTTGCTCAATTCTCTCCCGATGTGGACAAATATAATGGGTGCTCGAAATATAAGCTTCCTATTAGAGATGGTAAATGTGCATTTAATTTAAGTTGTTGTAGTTTTTAAATTTAAATAATATGTTTGAGCCTCGGTTGGAGATGATTTTTTGTGACAGGGCTAAAACAAGTCACATGGCCCTTTGACTCTCGATTAGAGATGATAAGAAATATGGCCCAGCACTGTTCATTAAAATATTAATTTCTTGGAGTGCCAGAGGGCTAAAACGAGTCATTTGGCTAGCCTTCGTTTGGAGATGGCCTTAGCACACTGAAGACATTATTATCATTTTTGTTTTGTATGTGCAAGCCCAAAGTTCTGCAGCCACACCTTTGCTAGAATTCGGCCTAAGTTGTATATTGGCATGGGCATCATCTCTACTATTATCTTAATGGGGAGTGCTAGCAATCTTGGCATTTGGATCTTTTCATTTCTTCAAATGACACGGCCATTTTTTTATCCAAAAAATAAAACTTTTAATGCTTTTGGGTAGGAATTAATGACAAAAAATAGAAAATATAATTTTAAGCGCACTTAAGGCCTTATTTTTTTTTTTGTGTACAAAATTGACACATCCCATGTAAGTGAAAATGTCCAAATACAAAGGTTAGTGCAAAGGTTTCTAGCATTTCTAGGTAAATTATCCAATATTTTCACCTTGAACCAATTTAACTATTAGATTATGACACAAAATCAATTAGATCGAATAATGTGAAATTTAATAAACACATATTGAACAAATGAAAGAGACAAAAAAAAAAAATATATATATATATATATATATATAAACACGAGTAAGTAGAAAGGAAAAAATAGGCAGAAATCATTTTCCTTTATTGGAGTACATTTGAGATCGCAAATATAATCATTTATCTCATTATCCTCCAACTAGATTGTCAGGCCATCTAATTGGGCAAGAGCATGTAATAATAACTAAGAACTGAAAAGAAAATTTGTAGGACCAGTAAATGATTCCCTACATAAGTTTTGTTTGGAGTTTAGAATCATATGAGTATTATTTATGTGGTGTTGCAATTATGTGCTCGACCATTTTGCAAGCTTTGAAAGATAAAAGTGCAAACTATTTTTCTTTCATTTTTTAGCTAAAATAGTTATTGAGAATGGTAGAAATTCTCACTTTTTTTCATTATGGTCTTTGTTTAGTAGAGATTTTTCATGGAATAATCAAAATAATTGATGATGGACAAACTAAAAAACTACTTTTATCAAATTCAAATCCCAATAACCAAAGTGAAGAGTTATACCAATCTCAATGACCATTCTGATTAAAATGTCTTCTTCTTTTTTCCCTTTATAAAAGATTGACAGTAATGTAAGGATGACAAATTTGCTAGACTACCAAGGTTTTGACATATAATTAAGTGAACTTAAATTTATAATTATAAACGGCAGATCATAAGTCCCAATCTTTCAATACGGATTATGACATTTCACCACCTTAAGGTGAGCTTTTCCACTGAGTGACAAGAAGAAAACTACAATATGTTGAACAGTAATCTCTTGTATAAGAAAATATAACCCGTGAAATATCATAAATTAATTTTTCTAATATTGAAGAAGTGCCTAAGTTCAAATTCTTCCTCCCCTCCGTCCAATTGGATACAAAAATTAATGTCATCGATTAAGCACCCTCCACTAACGTTTTTGTTGTATTTTACCCCAATCTTAGATATCGTACTCTTGAAGTGTTACATGATCAAACTTGTAAGACCGTCCAATAGAAAGTTGTCCATTATTATCACAATAAGTTTTAATTATGAATATATATATATAGCTTATTCTTTGTAATATGTACCATAAATTTAAAATAACCTTTACATTTCAAAACATTCGTAAACCAACTACTTAATACTACCATCTAGTGATACTTTCTTCGTTATAAGTAAGATATCTTTGATTTTAATTTCTTAAATGACTAGTTTGACACCAATTTATTCTCTCACCTTGTAATATATATATAGTTTTATCTGTGTATCATTAAATCCTTGACATGAGAATTGACTGATTCCTAATCACTTAACAAACAATCTGTATTTATCAACTGCACCACGAATTAAACGTACTAACCACCCGATTAGGTTGTGACAAATAAACAATCACTCAATTCAGGTGCACAAAGATTTTTACCAGGTGCTTGTTATCCCTCCCAAGCATCCCAAAAATTGTCACCATCGTTGTCTAGCTTTATATAAATGACCACACTGCATGCATTATTGGAGTGAGAGTGCAAATATTGCATGGATTAAAGTCAGAATAAAGACAAAGAGACTGTTGTGTTTTTTAGATTATCCCAATTTATGTGATGTTGGACCGTGTCAAAGATCTCACTGCCCTTTTTGCCAAGTTAAACATATCTCATAAGTAAAATATGCAATTTTATCGGATGTCCCCGAAGGCACGAGGAAAAAGATGCAATGGGGTAATGTAGCTTAGCTTGAGGCTAAATGTGTTGTACAAACTTTAAACATTTATTTCGATTCTATGATAATTCGATGAATTCTACATACTTGAATTTTTAGTTGTTAAATCTTAATTATAAGACTGTTGACTGAAAATTTAATGACGAAAAATATTGAAATTCTCTATTTACTCAATCTAGTATTGAACTAGACAACAAAGAGAAAATAAAATATGAGAAATTTAAGTCTCATCATTGTCAATAGTTCATTGGTGTTAATCTTAGATGTATAGTCTGTCCAATCAAATGACTAAAGAGAAATTTATGGAGCATTTTCGTACCATACATGTCGCAATGCATACTGAAAAAATAACCTGGTTAAAATTTATGTGTGTTTGAGGTTAATGTCCTTTTTTTTTTTAATTTGGTCGAAAGAAATTTGATGCCTTGTTTTATTTGTAAACACAGCTTATTTTCACCTACATTATAGAAATAACGCAATAAATTTGTTTGACCAAATCATGACTTTGGTTCCTGTAATTTCAGTTCTTGCTACTATAGGAACAATTGAGTTGTTTGTGCTAGGGCTACGATTTTTAACCGACACATTGAGATACCGATCGAACCAATCATTTTTCAACCGAAAATGCCAAAGTTTTGGTAATCGAAACTTTTCAGTAGGTTATCGTACCAAACTGCATGTGTAGTGGTTAGGAGCAATTTCAGAACCTTAAACTTGAATTGTTGGTCATATCTAATCGATATATTTTTTTTTTCCTTATTCTTGTGGCCTCTCTCTTTGGTTCATCTTAGTCTCTCTCCTCCTCACGTTCATCTCAGATCCCGTCATCATTGTCCTCATCCTCCCTAAAGCCAATCTCACCCCACCTCCACTATTCACCCCCATCAAAACCCATGTTGTCTCCCAAACTAACCACAGATCCTACCACCATCACGTTAGACCACCACCAACGTAGATCTCCATGGCCGTTAAGCTCATCGGCTTACAACCTTAATCAACCAACAAAGTTGGTTAGTTGATAGTCGGTAAATCGATTTTGACAATGTCGATGTTCGGTATCGGTATCCATTTAGCTATTCTAATGATGCACGATTCAGTTGTTGATATGCATGGTATACGGTCTTGATACCAACCCTAGTATACACAAGTAAAATTGACTTTATTGTTGCATTTGTTGCTCATTGATAAGTTTGTAAAAAAATTGACTAAACAAAGTCATTGTAATTGAATTGCAACATGGTTAAATCACAAAAGAAGGAAGCCACAAGCATCATGGTTAAATCACCAAGATCATAATTTAGTAAAGAAAAAAAATTGTCAACAAATATACGTCTCATGGATGAATTGTTCCCGAAAATAAGTCCCACAATTCATGGTGATCCATTCAATTATATTTTCCTACAAAAGCATAGGGGAACATGGACCACCAAGACAAAGCCACGTGGTGCGGGAATTGTGGCGACAGGACCTTATGCCCAAATTTCTAAGTGGATGGAAGGAAGCTCTTATATGATTTTGGGTTGGAATTCAATCATGTTAGGGCCATGCTTCGGTAAGTCATAAGGGACAGGGACCTTTAATATGTTTTTTTTTTTTTTTTCTTCTTCTTTCAAATAATGATATATTACATAAGGAGGGGGGACATGGGTTAAGTTATATAATTTGGTATCAAATTCATCATTTACAAGATTTAAATTTAAAACCTAATATTTATAAGTATAAATAAATACTACTGAACCGTAATATTAAGTAACTTGCAAGATAAATGTTGATTGGGAAGCGGAGGAAAAGAAATAGAAAGAAAGCCCATTTGTCCTGTTTATGTGGATTGCATCCCTTTGGCGCATGATCATTTAACCATATCGATAAATCTAGAGAGGAGCTTGGCTTTTTTAAATTGAGGAGGATTTCTTCTCAATTTACTTCGTATTCAATTAGTAAAACTTTGTATTTATAATCAATATTGTTTACATCATAAATCACATTATAAATAGCATCTCTACAAAAAAAAAAAACAAAACTAATTAAAATTAAAGTCGTTTAGTCAATCAACGATAACAATAGATAGACGGTTCATAATATTTTTATTGAACCCGTCTATATTGTATTTGTGTAGTTTGATTACTAAACGATTTAATATTATATTAATTTTTATAAAAATAATCTTTCTAGAGCGATTCATAATATTAACTGTTCTGATCATAAGCCAAAAAATTTTGTAAATCGATCACGAAGTAAATTAAAGATGAACTCTTCCTCACCTATGGAGAAGCAAGATAATTCCAAAGCATAGAGGTCCCATTCATAAACTAGTTATGTGGGGGCCTATGCAAGGTCCTAATTAAGGACATTGAAATGGCACAGCGGAAACTGTTTTGGGGGGTCACCGTCGCCTTATTACTACAAGGTATGAGCTGTATAACCACATGTTAGCCTAAATAGATGACTCTCTGTTTGTGACATTGTGTGCGTGCTGAATTATTGTGTCTACATCATATGGTCATGTTGTGTTTGTGAGAGGGAACAAACTAGTTAAATTGTTAGAGGTATGCTTTGTTTTAGTTGTTCTTGTATTTGTGAAGGACTTCTAATCGTACAAGCATGTAGGTTATTTAGTAGGGTTGATGACATACATCACCAAAAGACTACGTAAATCTTAAGGTGATGTTCTAGCCTATTTCCGGTTGAATGCCTTAAGAGACTAAATACTCAAACTTTAAATAGGCTAGGCTACAAACCCCTTCGATTTCACATGAAAAATAACTGACTTCACTAATCTCTTTCATAAGTGATTTGAGTTAGTTAGTCTCAAAAACTATTATATATAATATATAATATATAAATGAGTATGAGTAAAGTTTAAATTATGAAACTAGAAAACTTGTAGCATGAGTTCTAAGGTTGCCCAAGCTAGAAAGGGAACTCCAGTTAGAGACGACAAATCATAAAGAGAAAAGCAACAAAATCAACTCATTTTAGCAGAATCAAATTGAAGCGCATTTTTTACGATAATAGGTAAAATACGATCCAAAACATGTGTATCCTGAATTTAGGGTAAATTACACATTACACTTTACCATCTGAGGTTTGAGGTCTATTATAACTTTATATAACATTTTCAAAACATTTCACTTTCATAGCTCACTATAATACCTCTGTTACATTTTCCATCCATTACTCCGTTAAGAGCTGATGTGACTGCCACATTTGTGCCACATGGCTAAACAATTAATAAAAAAGTTTAAATTAATTAAAATAATTAAAAAAAACATAACCCAGAAACCCATTCCCCCCCCCCGACCCATATCCCTCTCATCCGCTCTTCACCTCCCCTCTAATCCAAAAAAACCACCCCATCCCCACCTTCCCCACAAAACCCCCCCCCACCTCCTCGGTGGTTGCTCCCACCATTCATCGTCTTCTCTGATGATTCCCAACACACCCAGACGACTCCAACAGAGGCTTCACCGTCGTTCCCCGTCAATGTCAGACCACCACCATGACCCAATGTTTCTCATGGAACAAACATAAGTATGTGCTTGGTGATTTTCAAACCCCAAGCCCTCAAATTGAAGAGCCCCGTCTCGGACTCGACTTCCCTTGGCGAAGTTCTCGTCGTTTTTCGACAATCGTAAGCCTCGAGGGCCACATAGGCTCCAACGGCCTCTGCACATTCATCCTCAACACCTCTCGTTCTTCAATTTGTTCAAACATTGGGGCCCCAATTTCAGGGACCTCCATAACACCATCTTCAGTTAACAAGCCTCTTAGGTGAAGAAGAAGATGTGGAAGCGAGAAAGAGATGAAGGGAGGAAGAAGAATGAGAGACTTATGAGAGTGAGGGACCGCTCGAAGGCAGAAGAAGAAGAACAGGCAGTAGGGGTGGATTTTTAGATGGGAGGAAAGGTGACGAGTGGAGGAGAGGGAGGTGGGTCGGGGGGAGGAGGAATGGGTTTCTAGGTTTTTTTTTTTTTTACTTTTTTAAAATTAATTTTTTTAATTTTTTATTAATTGTTTAGCCACATGACATAAATGTGGCAGCCACGTAAACTCTTAACAGAGCAATGGATGGAAAATGTAACAGAGGTATTATATTGAAACAAAATAGTATGTGAGGTATGAAAGTGAAATGTTTTGAAGATGTTGTATGAGATTGTAATAGAACTCAAACCTACCCCTGAATTTATTAACCAATTATGAATACAATTTTCTTAATTTTAAAAAAGCGAATTGACAAAAATGCCTCTAGAGGCGAGATTGTTGACTTTCGTTGATCGTCTTTTCATGATGCGTACTAGCTACTATTTTACTGTATTATCGAAGCACTCAACGGTATGAACACATAGGTACAAGCGGAATCGAAATCAGAGTTACAACGAAGGTTTTACGGAATTATGAATCCGAGAAGTACTTTTGTCAAAAATTACTATTTTATATTTTATATATTTTTCGAAATTATTGTATTATTAAATTATTATTTTAATATTTTATGATTGGATATTTTAAATATTTTAATAATTTATTTTGGCCTTAGGACCCACATAGCAGAAACTCTCCACTCTCTTCTCCACATTTGGACTCTCTCTCACTCTCCTGCCTCTCACTCACTTTAACCCTCTCTCACACTCTCCCTTTCTTCCCTTTGCAAACTCGACGCCAAGAGCACCATCGCCATTTTCCGGTGAACCTTGTAGACACAATTTTAAAACTAGGAAAAGTGCGAAGCTCCGATCTGGAACCACGCCAAGAAACTTGAGCCCAATATTTTAGGTTGACTTTTTTCCATCGACGGTGAGTCTCAAAAATAACCTAAAACTTAGTGGATCATGTTTTCGTTTGTATTTCTAGCTTTTTCTAAGGCTTTTGGTAGGACTTTTGGTGCAGAAACTACGCGAGGGAAAACTCCCCAGATTTTTCGGTGGACCCGAGAATGTTGTAGGTTTTTTCGACCATTTTCCAGCCACGGCAAAATCCAATAATGGTATAATTCCATTCCTTTCCTCTTAAGCTTCATTTTGGTAGGTAGAATGTGAGAAATGATTTAGATTTGAAGCAAAATGGAGTCAGGGAACTTTCCTTGCCAAAAACCCGGCCTTCTTCTTCATTAGGTCCAGCAGGTGCGACCCGCGAGCCCATATGGGTCAACCGACCGGATTTGATGAAAAAAAATAAATAAAAAATAAAAAAGGGCCCAAAACCGGATCAATGGGTCAGCCCAAACCTTTAGCCCCATAAACCCTAAATTGGGATCCAATCCAGCCCACATCCTAACGGATTTAGAATATTCCTTGTTTTAACTTTTTTTCGAAATTTTCTCGGAGACACTCCTAGGGTAATTTCGATGTCCCAAGTCCGTTTTTGACATCCTTTTAGTGAAATTCCGAAGTTTTAACGTAGTTCACCAGCTCGGCATCTCAATTGACTTTTAGGGTTGATCGTTGATTTTTTGTTGATTTTTTTACAAAATTTGTCCAGGACCCTTCTTAGCGTATTTCGACAAGTTGATTCCGAATCCGCCTTCTTTATTTTCAAATTTAATCATTTTAGTTGAGTTTTACTAACGGGTCCCAATATTATGCTTAGGTGCAATTACTATTGGAGACTCCGACTTCCGTCATTCAAACGACTACGACTTCACAAGTATTTGTGAATGGGTCTTTTCTTTTATGTAATGTGTGTGTGTGTGTATATATTTGTTAGTTTCCATTTATATATTTCATAAAGAATTTGCTACGGTACGCCTAGATTAGCTTAACGTTTACAAGATCTAGTGCATTGACAGAAATTATGAAATTATGCTACGTTCTACGGGATGTATAAGTATGCGTATTATTATTGATGCCTTAATTATATTTATGGTTGTGAATAGTATTATGGTGACGTGAATTACCGATTTACTAGTGTAAGGTTCTATTTACGTTATCTACTCATCGTGTGTTATACTGGTATTAGTACTTGCCCGGGCCAAGCCAGTCTTTTACGTGCATGTTCACATCGCACGCTCATTTTGGATCCATTGTAGGTGCCAGTCTTGTCCCAGATTGCTGTAGGCAATTAAGATTCGTATGTGATGCGCTTAGCGCCAGTCTTCACGTGATTGTAGTACTAAAGCATAAATCATTATTACACCCAGTCCTATTTATGTCAAAATTCCTTTGCATAAACTCGTGTGCCAGCATATGTTGATGAGCACTTGATGTGATATATTTATTTCTGCGAGATATTGTAATTACCAGAAGTTATATGCTTATTTATGAATTTTGTGACGTATTAAATTCTTAGAATATTGCAAGCTACGTTAAGTATTTTCATACTATATGTAGTATGTATATTTTGAAAACTATTCTTGTTTTACGGCGAGGGGTTATAAAGTTTTCAAAAAGGTTTTTATATAACTTTATTTTTAGGCCCACTCACCGTTGTTTTTCGCCCCTCCAGGTTTTAGTAGCTAAGCTTTCGTGTTGACGAGGATTCTTGGCAAATCTTGGTATAGGAGGTTACCTTTGATGGTACAATTCTCAATCTACTCTACCATACTTTACTTATGCTCTAACATCACATGTGGAATGGGTTCATTCCCGCTCACTTGTGCACTCTTACATCTAGACACTTTTAGGTTTAACATTTTTTAACACATCGCTACACTTTATGGCATCGTTACCCTTCTGGTGATGGTCAGCACAGCTCGATTCAGAGTCCAGGTAGAGGTGTGTCAGTTTGGTATCAGAGCATAAATTTGGGCAGTATTGCGTTCATCACACGCGTGATGTACTCGGTTTTTTAACTTAAGCGTTGAATCTTGCCACCTCGTCGAATATGAAAAACGTATTAACTTTTCCTAAGTTATGGGTTACCTAAATGATTTATCGACCTTCTAAAAGAACATTTTGGCGACCGCCTCCATAATTTAAATAGAGAACCTCCCTGCCAAGGAAAAAAACAAATCCCATTTTGGAATAAGTTTGTGGCCCTGAAGTAAGGTTAACATATTGGTAGTTGTACACCAACAGAGATTTACCCATTAATCCCACTACCACTATCTAATCATCATTACCGAACCTTTCAAGATTGGAAACCAAAATTAGTTTGATTCTTGGCAGTACCTGTTAGTATACCACCTATTAGAATTCCTGCAAAGTTTTACTTTCGTCGACATTCCCAGAAATGTCTCTAGTGATAATGTGGTGCTAAAGTGGTAACACTCGACGCTAGAACATTGGGAGGGGGGACAATCACTTTTGGTCCCCGATAGCACTAATCTTCTCAAATGCGCTAGTTATAATTCTGGATCTTCATGAGGAATATTGTTTTCCGTTAAACCTCGATTTAAAGTAGATTATTAGTAAATTTCTTTTCCGACCTTAGAGAATTTATTTCGAAGATATACTCGTCATTGCGACGTGTATAGGCATAAGAGTATGAATTGTTATACCTTTGATTAGCAGTAATCAATTTTCCCTAGAATCAATGAAACCAACTCACAGGACCAGGTCCTTATCAATCTTCCGAAACCATTCACCTGAGCAGGCTCTAACCTGTAATCAACCTACGATGGTGTTACTAACTAACGATACTGTCTAATATCCAAAAGTTGTCAACCAGTATTCAGGCGGTATAATTTGTGATACCAAACACATGCTAGTATCTGGGAGTGATACTTTTGTGCCAAAACCCCAACTCACAATTTCAGGGTAATGAACAATATCAAAATATCTTAAATGCATTAATTAGCTACACAACTGATAGACTGATTAAATGCGACTATCTGGGCCGAGGAAATTAAATCGTCGAAACTTAGGAGCATGCCTTGTAGGAGGACAATAAATTCACAGTTGTATTAACCATTTTACCATTTAGGTAACCAAAACCTCTTCAATCAGTCATTTTTCTAATCACCTCCATAGGCAAACATTAGAATCGAAGCACTAGTTAATTTTTTGCTATTAAGGGATTTGAGTAATGAGGAAGTTGTAAGGGCTTTTTAACGCGTGGTGTATAGAAAAGAAGTAGTATGGTACGTTTCGAGGATGAATATCTATGACATCATTTCTCAAAATTTTACCTAGGCTACCACTGAAGCGGGAAGTAGAATACACCATCGATCCACCTTCTTGTACAACACCTATTTTCCTTGCATCTTCCTGAACAACTCCGACGTCATTGGGAAACTTAGTTACAAAAGCTTATTGATTAGGAATTTACCTAACCAAACACTTTATCTAGGGAACCTCAAACCTAGTCACGAGGATGATAGACTGAACATTAGGATGGTACCTAGATTCCTGGCAACATAATTAGGTGATGATTAAAATCGTTAACCCATACTTCAAATTGATGGTCTCTTCGACAAACTTCTAGAGTCCTAGTTTTCTTTCTTAGCCTGATGAATCCGTAGTAGTCATCCACTTCGGTAATGAGACGAAATTCTCTAAACACCGACAATCAACTTTATACCAAATTCATCAAATGTTAGCTTTGTTTAGATCGGGTACTTTTCTTGAGAAACGTGATCTCAGTAGACGATATTCCTTTCATTTTCCTGAAAGGGTTGTAGCTAATGAAGGTGTGATATTCCCACAAATTATTGCTAAATGCTAATTATTCTTGGCCTTGTCAATCTTATCGACAGTTTGTTAGTGACTTTTTAGCAGTGGCGTTATTCCTTCCATGTTGGCCGAGGAAAATCAGTTTAGTTGAGACGTGGAATATGATTAAAGTTGTGACAATTGAGGTGTTGTCTATTTCCTACCTTTGTTCGTACACTTTTTGATAACATCGATAATTTCAAAACTCACAATAATATTTATCTGGATGTATTAGTTATGTGCGAGTCTAGCATGACGAAATATCACTTATGTTTCCCAATGGTTAGAACTGTATGAAATGAATCATCTTATTCCTGACCAATAGTCAGCAATTACTATCCTTACTTGGAAATTGGATGACACTTCTCTATGGAGAAATGTGTCCAGAACCTTTACCAACTTTAGACTTTTCATATACATTTTCTTTTGAATTGAGCTAAAATTCAGACATCGACTGTAGAAAAACCAAATCAATGCCTACTATTGCACCATCATGTATTACCCTGGTTGTGCAAACGTAATTACTGTTTACCACATCAAAAGGCGTATCTACCCTTGTCCACATTTGACCTGTCCTATTTCATTTCAGTTGGAATTCACAAGTTTTGATATGACATTACTTACAAATCATCAAGAAATCGTTTGAGTGGTTATAATCACTTTCTGTATCTGTATGGAGTTAAGAAATATCACCATAAGCTCTCGATACGAGGTATCTTGTACATGTGGAGATTATGATGATGTTTCGGTGGTTATCAACCGACTTGACAAATCAACCCACTTTCCATTGGTCCAGAGGGACTACACTTTAGATCACTTGAGAAAATTACTCATTCTTGAATTTACCGGATTTTCTGGTGTTTCAATCAACATCTACTTTGACCATGATTCCATAGTCATCTCTTTGTGCTGGAAGGCATCCCAGTCAACCTTGGGTACGTGTTTACCCTAATGCACTTCGTATTATCTCTTTAAGCAAATGTAGCGTCTAGGAGAATCGCTCGAACATTGAAATTTTAGTTGTGACCATTAATTCTTCAATCACCTAACAAATACCCTGCTGAACGAATGGTTACCGTTGATGATTGAATATTCTAGAAGTTACCGTTATAGCGAGATGTTATACATTTAATCTGGTTACCTTGTATTTTAGATTCGATGGGCTTGTTTTGACTCTCAAATTCTTGAGTGTTCTTTTAGCCTTTTCGGCGTGGTTTTTAGCTAAACCTGAGAAAAAAAATTCAATATGAATCTGCTTGCTCAGGTATGTGTGAATCGCAATGTTTGGTTATTTGGTCAGCATGTCACTACTATATCTCACTGTGATACGTGTTTCACTTCCAAGTCTTGAGAAGTTTCCTTGAAAGCCATGAGTACTAAGTTGTTATCCAATACCACATTTCACCTTCAGACTAACGACTAGTCTGAACGAACTATCCAGACCTTAATGGACATGTTGCGTTTTATCCGTTCTACAGTTTTAGTTTGGTTGTAACAGACACTTATCTTTGTTCGAGTTGCATGTAACTATGGTTACAATTTTGGTTTGGCTATGGTAACATTTGAGCCGATGTATAGAGATTTTACGCACAGTACATGATTGACAGAAGAGTATTGCGAACAGGTATTCAAATGATCGAGATTACGATATAAGAAATTGTATAATATTGACGACGTTGCCAGAGAGGGTAGTAGGATGATTTAGGTGTATTTCCCAATGGGGGGTAAGATGGTAATATTGCACCCTTAGGAATTTTGTTACTTACTTATCGAGACGACAATACGTTGTCGGTATTACGGGCTGCAAACCGTAATATTGATAACTTATTTGTTAGATTCATTAAGTAAGTGGATAGATTGGTCGTTTACGTTAGCTTTTGTATTTGTTTATTTAATTAGTTATTCATTGGTTGGGCTTGACCCAAAGATACTACACACTTATCTTCGGAGTACGTGACGCTACGAGTGCTTAGGTGAAAAATAATTTCTATGTTCAGTTTTGATTTCAGTACAACTATTTTATATCTTACGTTATTATATACGTATTTTGGCATTATGTTATTATATACCTATTTTGACTTTCTGTTTTATAAAAGTATTGTATTATAGTTTTTTACTAAAGGAGAAGGAAAGTATGAGTTTGGAGGCATGAAAGAGGAATAATTGCAATCCGATCGTGACGGAATATCATTCTCTTTTATGCGGCCGCTCTAACTTGATATCTTGTTTACGTATATTTTTCTTCTATGTTTTCACTATTTTATATATAGCAACTTATTTCAAATTTCAGGGATGAAATTTTTTTTAAGGTGGGTAGATTGTAACAACTCGTCCCTAATTTTACGATTTTATTAATTTTAAAAGAGTGAATTGATGATAATGCCCCTAGAGGCGAGATTGTTGACTTTCGTTGACCATCTTTTCGTGATGCATATGAGCTACAATTTTACTTTATTATCGAAGCACTAGACAGTACAAGTGTGTAGCGCAAGCAAAATCGAATTCGGAGTTACAACGAAGATTTTATGAAACTACGAATCTGAGAAATACTTTTGTGAAAAATAACTATTGTATATTTTTCAAAATTATTATATTAATATTTTAATATTTTCTACGTAGATATTTTAAATATTTTAATAATTTATTTTGGTTGTGGGACCAACATAGCAGAAACTCTCCACTCTCTTCTTGCCACGTGGCACTCTCTTCTCCACATTTGGATTCTTTCTCACTTTAACCCTCTCTTGCTCTCTCCCTTTCTTTCCTTTGCAAACCCGACGCCGAGAGCATCATTTCCATTCTCTGGCGAACCCCATCGATACCCAGACACCCTCAATGGCACCACGTCGTCCCTCTCCACGATTTTAAAACCAGGAAAAGAGCAAAGCTCCGATCTGGAACCACGCCAAGAAACCCAAGCCCAGTATTCTAAGTTGAATTTTTTGTGTCGACGGTGAGTCTAAAAAATAATCATGTTTTGGTTTGTATTTCTAGCTTTTTCTAAGGTTTTTGGTTGGAGTTTTGGTGCAAAAATGAGCGAAGGAAAACTCCCTAGATTTTCCGGCGAACCCGAGAATGTTGCAAGCTTTTCTGGCCACGGCTGAACCTAATGATGGTATAATTCCATTCATCCCCTCTTAAGCTTCATTTTGGTTGGTAGAATGTGAGAAATTATTGAGATTTAAAGCTAAACAAAGCCGGGGAAGTTTCCCGGCCAAAAATCTGGCCTTCTTCTTGGTTGGGTCCAGCAGGTGTAACCCGCGAGCCCAGATGGGTCAACCCAACCTGATTGGTTGAAAAAAAGGGCCCAATACCGGATCCATGAGCCTGCCCATAAACCCTAAATTTGGATCCAGCCCAGCCCACATCCTAATGGATTTGGAATATTCCTAAAATATTTCTTGGAATATTCTTGAAATATTTTATGGAATATTCTCTAGAGTATTCCTGAGTCCGTTTTTGACATCCATTTAGTAAAATTTTGAAGTTTTAACGTAGTTGACTGGTTCGGTGTCTCAGTTGACTTTTAGGGTTGACTGTTGACTTTTCGTTGATTTTTTTGCAAAATTTGCCCGAGACTCTTCCTAGCGTATTTCAATGCGTTGATTCTATATCCGTCATCAGTTTTTCCAAATTTAATCATTTTGGTTGAGTTTTACAAACGGGTCCTAATATTATGCTTATGTGCGATTACTATCGGAGACTCCAACTTTTATCGTTCGAACGACTACGACTTCGCAAGTATCTGTGAGTAGGTCTTTTCTTTTATGTAGTATATATATTTGTTAGTTTCCATTTATATATTTCATAAAGAATTTGCTATGATACGCCTAGATTAGCTTAATGTTTATAAGATTTAGCGCATTGATAGAAATTATGAAATTATGCTACGTCCTTTGGGATGTACATGTATGCGTATTATTATTAATGCCTTATTATATTTATGGTCATGAATAGTATTATGGTGACGTGAATTACTGATTTACCGATGTACGGTTCTATTTACACTATTAGTTCATGATAAGATTAAAAGCACACCACAAAGTAGCACACAAATGTCCTATTAATTTTCCTTATTAACAATAAGATTTGTCAATTGTAACATATGAAAATAAGGGTCTTTCCTGCAGAAGATTGTTTTATCTAACTACTTAAAATGTCACAAAAACTGGGCTGTTGTCCATACTGACCAGCCACCGAAAAATAATTATTAGACCAACTTACACTTATCTAAAGTCTACGAAATTTTATATGCAGATACTAGACACACAGAGCTACACTCAGACAAATTTTTGGGATTTTTGGAGTTGCTTTGCTATTTAAATTAAATCGAACAAAAATAGAACGGAAACAAATTTTTAAGTAGTTCGCAAATTAAGAAAAACAAGTTAGGGGAATTGCTATCCACCACCAAATAATCATGCAAACATGTTATGTTTCATTCAAATTCCTTCTATTTCCGGATGAAGATGCTCAAGTTGGCTCAATGTTAGAACTCAACCTATTACTCTTTCTTATGTAGTATGTTAAGAGAATGGCGTTTTCAACTTAACTTAGTCCCGAGCATGCAATCTAGAATGGCGTGTTCATAGATTTAACAAGTAGAAATCATTAAGAACGAAAGGAGTTTGAGTCATCATAAGGCATCATAAGTATTGGCGTTGTCTTACTTATCCTAGAAATTGGTTCACATGTTAATCGCAATTAACAAGTACTACTCTAGAACATATGTAGGTCCTCATTCGACAAGGGCAGGCACACACATATTCATAGCATTAGAATCCTAGATATGCTTACTAAGTATGCATCCGTAGAAAACACATAAAGAATTCATCAATGAGACTAGTAGTGAACCAATTTTCATCCATTCATAAAAGTAATTCAAACGAAATGTCATAACAAACTTGCAATCATATTCGAGGCTTCAAACAGCCCCTAACTACTAAAAATTTAGTTACACAATTCTTAAGTTAAAACAAAAGATAGACATGAGTTTGAGAAAATAGAACCGAAAGAAATTGACTAAGGCTCCCCCCCCCCCTTTTCCTTCCTTCCCCAACGCTACTTTTAAACCAATTCTTGTTGCATCATTTTCTTCTCCTTAACTCACCCACTAATAGTCATTTAGTGATGACAATAAGTGAGAGGAAATGGTGAAACAATTGTAACTCTTTGGGTAGCCTTTATGCCAATAACTCCCTCTTAATTCTCATCTTTAATTCCATTTCCTCTGATATTTGAATAGGTGTCAGCTGGTTTGTTCTTGATTGCATCAGTTTTGGCTACTAGATTTATTGGATTTATTGCTTTCAATGCTTTATTGTCAGTTACAAACTGCTCAACCTCTTGGGAACCTTTCAGTGTTAAAACGGCCATAACTTCTTCTAGAAAAATGATATTAACAATCCGCGAAATGCTCCAGAAAATAGACATCCGTAACTTTCCAAGCATATAAGGCTCATTCTCTAATTCATTCTCTAATTCATTCTCAGCTGACCTGCACAGGCAGTTTTGATAAATTTGTTACTTAAAGTCCCACTTGTGCTATTTTTCTTTTCTTTGCTTGATAAATCCTACAAAACACAAACACAAAGTAAATAACTCAAAAATATAAGGAACTAACTAAGAAAAGACAAGTGAATTTGATATAAAATATATATAGATATGAGCTTATCAGTTTACCTTGTACTATATTGGTGTTTGTACTCACTCGAGCCAGGGTTAGTTTTTCACGTGTATGTTCACATCATACCATACGCTCACTTTGGATCCATTGTAGGTGTCAGTCCTGTCCTAGATTGTTATAGGCAATTAGGACTCGTATGTGATGCGCCTAGCGCCAGTCTTTACGTGATTGTAGTACAAGAACGTAAATCATTATTACACCCAATCTTGTTCATGTCAAAATACCTTTACATAAACTCATGTGTCAGCATATGTCAATGAGCACTCGATGTGATATGTTTATTTCTGCGAGATATTGTGATTACTAGAAGTTATATGCCTATTTACGAATTTTGTGACGTATTGAATTCTTGGGACATTGCAGGCTACGGTAAGTATTTTCATACTATACGTACTATGTATATTTTGAAAACTATACTTGTTTTATGGTGATGGGTTAGAAAGTTTTCAAAAAGGTTTTTATAAAACTTTATTTTTAGGCTCATTCACCCTTGTTTTTCGCCCTTCCAGGTTTTAGTAGGGGTGCAACTCAGGCGGGTTAGGCAAGTTGGAAGGTCAACCCAATCCTAACCTAACTTTTACAATTCAGGATTGGGTTCAGGTTAGGTTTCAATTTGGTTCATTTGGGCTCGGGTTTAATTAGGTTCGGATTTACTTGGGTTGGGTTCGGGTTGCCCAACTTTTTCAAGTTTAATCCTGTAACCACTTAGTTTCCAAGAATCCTAAAAAATTAAGCTAAGTAGCATCAAAGATATTTAAATTCAATTTCATAAATCAAAATTAAAATCTAGTTCTGTAAATTGTATCTGTTATAAGGTTAAACTAAATATGAATCTTTCAACCATGCAAAGTTTGAATTAAAATACAAGAAATACCAAAGCTAGGACCAAAAGATATAAAGAAAAAAACCAAAAAAAAAAAAGAAAAAAGAGGAATACTTCATTGTCCAAAGCTAGTACCCAACTCAAGTCTTGTCGTCCAAAAGTCAATATAATAGGCATTCCTATTAAATATAGAATAAAACAAAATAGTTAGTTATACTCGTATATGATATATAATCACAACAAGCATTATAATCTCCTACAAGAAATATAGAAGAGCATAAAATTACCGAATAGAATCAAGTCTCCGTAGTGCATGAAACCCCAGTGCCAAAAGCTTCAACAATATTAGCTACACCTATAAATGAAATTGAACCAAGTTTTATTTCATTACAAAAATTACGGAAAAAAAAAAGTTTAAAATAAATACCTGCTTCAAGCTCCTCAAGGATCTCTAACTTCTCTTCAATGTCAACTGGGGCTGGTGAGTTCCTTAACCAATCTTGTGCACAAATCAAAGATTCCACTATTTTTGGTGTCAAAGAGCTGCGAAATTGGTCAAGTACTCGACCTCCCTTACTAAATGCAGATTCGGAAGCAACTGTAGAAATAGGAATTGCCAAAATGTCACGTGCCATACAAAAAAGTATACGATATGAAGTTGATTTTTCCTTCCACCAACCTAAAATGTCAAAATCAAATCGATTACTTTCAACTGATTATTCTAAGTAACGCTCCAACTTAGACTTTACTGTGATTTCCTCTTCTCTCAAAAAGTTGTCCCAACCCAAGCTTTCTTCCTCAATAAGTTCATCCACTTCATTCAAACTTGAGACATTAGGACTTTGAGAAAAATTAGTGTCCAATGCTTGTGTGTTCTCTAATAAATAAAATTGATACAGCTTCACTGACAAATCTTGAACATTAGCAATTTACTTTCATAAAATTTGGCATAACACCACTTAACATACTTCAACTTGTAACGAGGATCTAGAACCACCGCAATGATTAATAAAGTATTCACTTTATCAATGTTGCAATACTTATCAAACTTGGACTGCATTTTCAAGGCCATGTCACGAAAGTAAGCATCATCACTCTTTGTCCATTTAGAAAGAAGAGTTTGAATCATATTCACTTCAAGAAAATAAGAGTTTGGAAGTGGTATGGTGAGAACCTGATACACGCTTTGTAACAATATAAAAATGCTCCAGAAACTTTGACAAATTTTTCATTGAACTCGAATTATCATTAGTCATCTCATCTTCCCTCTTGAACTCAACTAAAATTTGCATCTTGGTCATGCAAGCGCTCAAATGTACTTTGAAAATCAAGAGCAGCATTTAGCATCATATAAGTTGAATTCCAACGTGTTTGCACATCCAAGCACAAATACTTCTTATAGGCAATTCTTTCTTCTCTTGCACACTTCTTAAACGCTTCCAATCTTGAAGGAGAACTTCGTACAAACTTTACATATGCACGAAGACGAGCTAATTAGGTGCTTACATTATTGAGTCCATCCTTAACTATAAGATTCAAAACATGTGCAAAAACACCTGACATGAAAAAAATCACCATCCTGTACAAACTGTTTTTCCTACTGAACCTTTTAACCAAACTTGTTGCTGCTGTATCATTTGAACTCGTACACATGTTTCTACAGCTTGTGCAACCTCACCACAATGTGGAGTGGGAACTGCCCAAAAATTGATGATTCTTTTTTGTAACACCCAGTCTTTGTCAATGAAATATGCAGTAAGACACATATATCCAAGATTCTGAACAGAAGTCCACAAGTTAGTTGTGAGACTCGCTCGCGAATTTGAAGATTCAAACATCTCCTTCAGCTTTTTTCTTTCCTCTGCATACAATTAAACACAATCTTTTGTAGTTGTTGTACGTGACAACAATTTAAATCTTGGTTATGCAACATTCATAAATGTTTTGAAGCCTTCCTTCTCCACAAAGCTAAATGGTAATTCATCAACAATAATCATTCTAGCAAAGAGTTTTCGGCAATGCTTTTGGTCAAATTTCCAATTAGAAAGAGACTCTGCTACTGTAAAAGACAAGAGATGTTGTTTCTTGTCCCCGTTATAAGGGTACTTCTTACACTTCTTTTTATGCCTTTTAAGTGTAGTGGTTCCATTGGTGCTAGAACATGCAAATATTTTCTTACAATAGATGCATTGTGCCTCACCAGACCTATTTCCATCCGCATTTAGAAATCTTTCGTAATGTGCCCAAACTTTAGACTTGGGTTCATATACTCTTTTGCGTGATGGTACCTGAGGTTTAATTGTAGCATTTTGAGGCTCTACAGGAGCAGCTGGCAGAGGCTTTCTTGGAGTAGTTGTCTGATTATGCTCTGCCATATATGACAATCAAATGGACCTGAACAATTAACACATGAAACAAAATATTAATATATGACAACAAAAATAGCTAATAGGAAGTAACATGAACATATAAGACAGAAAGATGTCAAAATTTTAATTACGTTTGTATAATCATACATGGGGAACTAAGTAATTGAGATTTTATCAGACTACCTAGAATACTTTTTTTTTTTTTTTATAACTCTTTCTTCACTTTCATGCGATATGATTCGTCCCTAATAAAACTTTTAGTGTATATTATATTATATGATTAAACCAATAGGTCCATTGATCAAGGAGAACAGACTTACTGTGTTGTTTAGGTAGGCTGCAGAATGAAAGAAGGTGGACCGAGTTGCTGTCTTTCTGAGCAATTGCTTCTGGACACAAAGAAATTTAGGGTTTGGAGTCTAACAATTTAATATATAGCTTTAGGGTTTATGGATTTAAGGGTAATTTATTAAAATATATATTAGAAAGGATATGGGTTTTTGAACTTGGCTCACTTAGGTGAAATATGAATATTAATTAATATGGGCCACAATCAAGTTTAGTTAATCGGGTTGGGTTGGGTTGGGGATAGGCGGGCAAATGATCAATCCAACTCAACCCAATCAATGAACGAGTTGAAATTGAGTTGGGTTCGGACAGGTTATAACTAAAAAAAACCCGCTTGTTCGAGTTTAAAGTCGGGTTAGACATGAGCTGGTTCGGATTGGCCCAACCCAAGTTGCACCCCTAGGTTTTAGTAGCTGAGCCTTTGTGTTGACGAGGATTTTTGGCAAATCTTCGTATAGGAGGTTAACTTCAATGGTATACTTCTCAATCTACTTTATTGTACTTTACTTATGCTCTAACATCACATGTTGAATGGGTTCATTCCCGCTCACTTGCGCACTCTTACATCTAAACACTTCTAGGTTTAAACTTGCTCACTTTTTACTCATCACTACATTTTATGGCTTCGTCGCCCTTCTGGTGACAACCAGCACAGCTCGATTCGGAGTCCAGTAAACATTTCGGGTTGGGGTGTGCCAAAAACTGAGATACAAATCAAGCTAAAATTTAAATGTATTTTTTGTAAAACAAAATTTGAAATTTCTGAAAAATTATGAACCTGTTCTAACTTTTCTCTACATTGATTTGTTAGTTAAAATGACTGGGCTGGGATTTCAATCTACTGGGCCTTGCCCTGCGTTGCATTCTAATGCGCCGAACACTAAATTTAACCCCAACAGATTAAAAAGAGATGGGCCTAATGAATCGTGAGATTGAAATGGTTTGAAGGAACTTTACCTTTGTAATCATACTTTTACACTTAGACCAAGTCCAATAGATTTGAGTTTTAAACCCGTAAGGCTTTTCAAGTCATTAGGATAAAATAAGGTTTTGGGTTAAACTTATTTTTGAGCCAAAATTTAGACTAAAAAATGAGTCGAGGATAGTGGCTAGGAGCCTGAACCTATTTGCTAACGCTATTGGGCACTCGTGGAAAGATCAAAGACTTTTTTTTGGTTGGACAGCCCACGTGGTTGGACTGTTGGTTTATCTGCAAATCCAAATACAATTTAAAAAAAAAAAATTAAATTAAATTTATAAATACATTAAATGTAATGGCTGAGATCGAATATGAGCAAATTTAACAGTACAAAAAAGATCAAATTGTCCAAACTAAAACCAACGGCAAAACAATTGTAAAATTATTTAAATCAAAATCCCCAAAAAAACTCTACATATACCTATGTATTTTGTTCAAACATCCACACAAAATTCACTTTCGTCAAACAAATCCTTCATTTTTTTTCTTTCTACCACTTATGTATTTGTGTTTAAGAATGCGGTTGGTTGTGTGGTTTTCCATGTTCTTTCATGTGGTGCATGTGTAAGAATGAGGTAGGTTTAGTGATTTTTCATTATTTATTGGAATTTAGATATTTTTAGGTAAAAATGTTCATAAAAATACATTATGATAATCTACGTAAATTTTATTTTTAAAAAAGTTTTCCCAAAAAAAAAAAAATTAGGCTAAAACCATTTTTTAATAATCTCGGACTAAAATTTTAAGCTAAAACTATTGGAGAAGAAAAATCATTTCTCGGTTAAAACCTAAATTTTCTAGGCTAAAAATTTAGGTTTTAACCTCAACTATTGGAGTTGGTCTTACAGAAGTATAACCATTACAAATTTACAATCATGCTAAACGAAGTTTTTTGTGTTAAAACTCTTAATTTTTTTCCCTGATACAACGATATATTTATACTAAAAAATACAAAATAAATTAGTATCAAACTCTCTATTTACGAGTTTAGAATCTATGATATCTCAATTACAACTGAATGTCATGTTTGTTTTGCTAATAGTCGATGGATTAATATATATCTACAATGACTGTCCAATATGTCTGTGAAATGTGAAGATAGAACTGTATATACCACTTCTAAAAAGTAGGCTAACTTTATATACCACTTCTAAAGAAGATGTGATGACTATACCACACATGCAACATATTTATATGTTGCATAAATAATGGATTATAGTTTTCAAAATAAAATAAAATAATAATAATGGGTTATTATACAAAATGGTTCCTGAGATTTGCATGATCAATAGAAATGGTCCCTGAGATTGAAAATCAATAGAAATGGTTCCTGAGATTGTCCACCATCCATGATTTTAGTCCTTCCGTTAAAAACTCTTTGGGCAATTTTTAAAGCTTCGTAACTCAATCGATTTTTAACCAAATTTGACCCATAATATATCAAAATGAAGATAAGAAAGTGTATAACAAGATTATACCTACTTGGAAGCCCAATGATTGCCGGAGATGGCTAAAAAATAGCCTGAAAGGTGACTCGTCCGCGGGAAAACTGGAAAACTCTCCGGAAACTGGGTAAAATTTAAACGTTCATAACTTCTTCAATACTCAACAAAATCGAGTGATTCACAAACGAAAATCATACTTCTCGCCAAGACAAAGAGAATGATATCTCTCTTTACTACTAACTCGCCGTGGTTTGGCTGAAAAATTGCTCGAAAGTGGCTAACTTGAAAATGGTTAGCCACTTTCAAGCCGTTGTCCGACCAAACCACGGCAAGTTAGCCTTCAAAAAATGTACTATTCTCTTCTTCTCGTCAAGAAGTACTATTTTTGTTTTTGAATCACTCGATTTGGTTAAGTATTGAAGAAGTTATGAACATTTAAAGTTTACCAAGTTTCCGGCGAGTTTTCCAGTTTTTCCGCGGACCAGTCACCTTTCAGGCTATTTTCCGGCCATCTTCGACAACCATTGGGCTTCCAAAAAGGTATGATCTTATTCTACACTTTCCTATCTTCATTTTAATATATTATGGGTCGAATTTAGTTAAGAAACGATTGAGTTACAAAGCTTTGAAAATTGCCCAAAATCGTTTTTAACGGAATGACCAAAATCAAGGATTGTGGACAATCTCAGGGACCATTTCTATTGGTCATGCAAATCTCAGGACCATTTTGTACAGTAGCCCCATAAATAATTGACTGACCAATAAAACAGCATCTATTAGATTAGTGAACTTCGTTATTAGTGCTTCAAAAAAATCCTAAAAGCCCATATTGTGTGTAATCTTTGATGTCTGGTTTTTTTTCTCTAGGGTTTGCCCCCATTCAAGTAAGAGAAATTCCTACGTACATAAAAACACAAGGAAGATAAGCAATTTGCTGCAAAATTTTAGCCCTCATCTAATCAATATGTGTGGACTTCGGAGATGGATGCGAAGGGAGTGGTGACAGCTATCAACTCGGGAGAGACCTGTTTCGAAATTGAAAGCAAATTATTATTGGGTGATGTTAAAAGCATTGAAAAAGGCCATTCCGTTCTTTTTACGTGTTCATGAAAAGAGCGTGAAGCCAATGTTGTGGCACATGAACTAGCGCAATTTTCCGTTTAACGCGTAGTGTATTCTACTACCAAAAGGGACAACGGATTCGGAAGCATGCACCTGCCTCTCTTTCCTTGTTCATATTAAAACTCGTGACAAATTATTCCTAAGATATTTTATGAAAATATACACTCCTTTAGGCCTAGTGATAGAACATAACTTCGCTACTGAAAAATAACATATGTTCAAGTAATTAATTTTGTAATTACAGATTGAATATGTATCCATCTATGATTGGCTAGCAGCATGAGCTGCTGCTGATTTTTCAACAGCCAAGTACTGTTTTATCACGAGGTGTACAGGAGTTTTTATTTTCATAAAATATATTCGGATGAAGCCAATGGCCCAATCTTCTCAGATTCATTTCATGTGTCTTTTTTCTCTTTTTTTCCTCGACAGATTGTTTATTTTGTCAGTCATGAAAACATCCTATACGGCTATACTGTTCTAAAGAGTTTGATCGATATCAGCTCCAAATATGGCTAGCCATACAAGTGTTTTTTCATGAGAGATTTTGATTTGAAATTAAATATCATTTCACAAAAAGAATTTCTTTGAAGGAAACACAATAGTCTTTATAGTCGCTAGTGGTGGCCCTCAAGAATACTGTGATAACACCAATTATTCAAAATAGCTTACCAAAGTTAGACATTTTGTAATGCCAATCATCCCGAGAATCACTTTGGTGGAGATAGTGATTTTAATATGTATCATCTGCCAATTCATGTCGCACACCAATGTGGTACAAATATAGCGCCTTTTTAGCATAACTTACAAAATTGTGCATAGATTAAAAGCGGCGTAATTTTCAACATTAAACATAAGATTAACGTAGAAAACAAAAATAAAAGATATGAAGTTAACGTTAAATATAAGATTAACGTAGTAAATAAAAGTAAAAAATACAAAGTTAAGGATGCATTAGTAGACTTTCAAGGTAATAAGAATTTATTAATAAACCGTTAAGAACATACATAAGACAGACATGTCAAACGTAATCAAGAGGACGCACATGCTAAAATAGAGATCACATAATTTGAAACTTAACACACTCGCTATTAATACAATACAACGATGCATTAGAGGGTTAAATTACATGGATTCTATGGTTGCAACCTAGTGACTGATAAGTAAAAGTATAGGATGAAGCTTTCAAGTCTCCCTCAAGTTCAAGTATTTTAGTCCTGGAAACTTGATCACTTTCTACACTCGTCATTTGCAGAAGATTCCTACCCTAAATGTGAAAGGCTTTTTATGGTGGTGGGGGAATCATACAAGAAATGTGGCTTATTGCAGGTCCACACTAACCTACTACGGTACCACTTTAGGTGGATTTTGCCTTTTCCATGGAATCTGGATCTTTACTGGATCTTCTTTGCGAGGATTTCGAGCTTGGATCGTATTCATTCATTTTATATGACAAAAATTATTTTAAATATTTTTATTTAAAATTGAACACAAACATTACTTGACAAAAATTGACAACACAATGTACGATAAACAAACATAATTTACGAATTCCTAAGATACTGTTGGTTTTCCATGACCTGGATTTATAAAGCTTCGAGCCTACAAGTTCATCAGCTTTGTCATGATTGGATTGCATATGCTATTTTCGTTTATGGCCCCCCAATATAATGTGAAAAAGGGAATTATCCTCCGTGATGTCATCCTTAATGCGTGCTTACAATAATTATTTGAAGTGTTCGGCGTTAAAAAAAAGTGTCAAAATCGATAGTCTAAATTTATTAGTGAAAAATGCTCGACTTTACTAAAAGATAGAATTTGCGTTATCACTAATTCTATGCCGGTAATCCAACTTTTACTTGGTGTACACTATCACGATCATATCATTTATGATCGATGTTCATCAAGACGATAAGATTTTTGATGCTTGTGCCAAAGGTCAACACAAGTATAATATTAATTAATTAATTAATTAAGAAAGAAAATAACATGATTTAAGGATTAGAATTTTGAAAATAAGGCTTCTATTCATATAATTGAAATAAGGAGATGAGGCTGCACTCTACAAATATAATTCAAAAGTATAAGATCTGTCACAAAACTTGTAAATATACTATAGAAATAAGAAAATATTCTAGTGTTAGTTGCGTGTGGATGCTTGACGCAAGTATATATATAGCTGTTTATAGAGTTTATTGTGGATGACACACTCATCAATAATTGTTATAGTATTACAACTCAAATTGAATATAAGAAACACACTCATTTTAGTGAGAAAAGCTGCGTAATGAGTCTTATGCTTTTATTATGTGTTCTGCAACACTCATTCCATGATAAAATCAAACAATAGAGTAGAAACGTTTGTTATGAAAAACCCCAAGGCCATGAAAGATAAAAGAGGCCAAGTGACCTTAAAGTTGACTTTCACTACTAAGATCTGTGAGCCCGTGACATTGGGGAAATAAAGATATTGCAAAAGTGGGTCCTCCTCAACTCATATAAAACCAACAGGATCCTTTCTGGATTCTTTTAGCGAGAATCCTAGAGATATGTAAATTGTGTTCGTTCATCATACATCATACAGTTATTTTTTTTTCAAATACTGTTTATATTTATTTTTAAATAAAAATATTTAAAATGATTTTTTACCACACGATGTACAATAAGCAGACACGATTCACGAATTTTTGTGATCCTTACAAAGAGGATCTGACAAGGATCCAGACTCACTTGCATTGAGGATCCTCTCCAGATTCTCTTTGTGAGGATCTCGGGGATTCTGCAATCACGTCCGTTCATCGTACATTGTATTAATCAGTTTTCATCAGGTTCTATTTATACTCAATTTTAGATAAAAAAATTTCAATAATTTCTGATCGTAAGATATACGATGAACATATGTGATTGAAGAATCATCGGGATCATCACAAAGAGGATCCTCACCCTCCCACTTGATCCCTCACTATGCTTTATTTATACTACAGCCCTATTGGCCTTTAGTACTAGAAATATCTGAATCAAACCAATCCCAATGACCATCTGCAAATTTTCTTTTCCTCAGATCTTCACAAAAAAATACACAAATTTCTGCTAGCCACACCTACTAAATTTCCTTTGCAGTTTAGCCCGACGAGAAACAGCGCACCGGAATACCGCCATCGCAAAAAATGAGCATCAAGAGAGGGAGTGAACCATTTCAATTTGCAGTCCATGTGGTTAAAGGAAGATGGTTCTCAGTTTTTGCCTCATTTCTCATAATGGCAGGAGCTGGAGCTACTTACCTCTTTGGTGTCTACTCCAAGCAGATCAAGTCCTCTCTTGGCTATGACCAAACTACCCTCAACCTGCTAGGGTTTTTCAAGGACCTTGGTGCAAATGTTGGTGTCCTCTCAGGGCTCATTGGTGAAGTCACACCAACATGGTTTGTCCTCCTCATTGGCTCAGCGATGAATTTTGCAGGCTACTTCATGATTTGGCTTGCTGTCACTGCCAAAATCCCCAAGCCAAAAGTTTGGCACATGTGCCTCTACATTTGCATTGGAGCCAACTCTCAGAATTTTGCAAATACAGGAGCTCTTGTCACATGCGTGAAGAATTTTCCGGCTAGTCGCGGCGTTATGCTTGGATTGTTAAAGGGGTTTACTGGACTCAGTGGAGCTATGTTCACTCAAATTTACTTGGCGGTTTATGGAAACAACTCGAAATCCATGATTCTTCTCATTGCTTGGCTTCCGGCTGCGCTGTCGGTAATTTTCGTGTACACCATTAGGCCAATGAAGCTTGTTAGGCAACCCAATGAGCTCAGAGTGTTTTACCACTTCCTCTATGTCTCAATTGGCCTTGCTGTTTTCCTCATGGCTATGATTGTACTTCAGAAGCAGGTTGATTTCTCACAAGCTGCTTATGCTGGAAGTGTTTCTGTGGTTTGTTTTTTCCTTTTTGTCCCTCTTGGTATTGCAATTAGAGAGGAGTTAATCCTATGGAATCTCATGAAACAACCTGTTGATCCTCCAACCGAGTTAACTGTTATGAAACTTCCTGCACAAGAAAGTGAAGTGAAAGAGGAGCAAGAAAAGAAAACAAAGATTTCTTGTTTTGTTGATGTATTCAACAAACCAAAAAGAGGAGAAGACTACACAATCTTACAAGCATTGCTAAGCATCGACATGCTCATTTTGTTCATCGCAACACTATGCGGACTCGGGTCAAGCCTGACAGCAGTGGACAATTTGGGGCAAATTGGTGAGTCTCTTGGATATCCGACTAAAACAATAAGCTCATTTGTGTCATTGGTGAGCATATGGAACTACTTTGGGAGGGTTTTTTCGGGGTTTGTCTCCGAAAGCCTATTGGTAAAATGGAAAGTCCCCAGACCCCTAATGATGACTCTTGTTCTTCTTCTGTCCTGCGTTGGCCACCTCCTCATTGCATTTCCTGCCCCGGGATCAGTCTATGTGGCATCCGTGATCATCGGATTTTCTTTCGGTGCTCAATTGCCATTGCTTTTCGCAATCATTTCCGAGCTCTTTGGGCTCAAGTACTACTCCACATTGTTCAATTGTGGACAGCTTGCAAGCCCCCTCGGGTCCTATATTCTGAATGTGAAGGTTACCGGAATGCTGTATGACAGAGAAGCATTGAAGGAGTTGGCAAAGAGTGGGATGGCGAGGTCTTCGGTGAAGGAGCTGATCTGCCTTGGGAACCAATGTTATAGGTTGGCATTCTCAATTTTAGCTGCTATAACATTCTTTGGTGCAGTTGTTTCATTGATTTTGGTGGTGAGGACAAGAGAGTTTTACAATGGTGATATTTATAAGAAGTTTAGAGAGGAAGCAGAGGACTCCTAGATTTTTTGTTTTTTTTGGAACACCACCATCTCTTGCATTTGACAAGATGTGGAATTTGATATGTTATGCACTCAGAATTGTTGGATTAGAGTTTCTTGAGAAATGAAGTGCACCAAGAAGCAGTTGGACATTCTCCTGGTGAACAATATATGCATACGCTACTATTACTGAAAAGATGTATTTTGTAAGCAAATGGCAATTGTTTTGTGATTTCTCACTTGTGGTGTCTTCATTTACAATTGGGCACTTTTTATTTCTTTTACCACTTGGTCTCTTTTGGCGAGCAAGGAGACGGATAGTCGGTGCCATAAAAATGCGTATGCTATTCTACTGTCAATTTGAATCACGCATTCTAATAAAAATTAATGTGGTCAAATATATATCCCTACTACACCATACAACTTTTATCACCTAATTTCTTCAGTTCACAAAAAAATAGACTTGACGTATAAACGAACAAAACTTTGGACATATCAGAGCTGCCATCCATTTACGACAAATCCATGTCACTGTGGGTAATTTCACCAGCTCCACCAACATCTCTTTTTTTTTTTTTTTCTCTTGAAATTGTAGAATAAGAGCTGAAAACTTGAGCATGTTGCCATGTTAGGCATAGCCATCAAACAGATGAGTTGGATAAACCGTGGTCAAAATTTACGATTTTTTTTTTCAATTACAAATTGTAGGAAATCGAGTTATAAACTTATCATAATCGTAATCTATTACCTCACTTTCTCCCTTGAGAAAAAACTTACGCGATTCTATAGAGTAATACGCAAGTTATAGACTCTATTAGTTATTATACGTGAGCCTCTCCGTGTAGTGATATGAATATAATTAGATTCAAGTCCAAATGGGAACAAAACCGATCAGCTTTATGCTACTTAATGCTACGGAAGTAGTGATTTTTTTTTTTTTTTTTCATTTATAAGTGAAAGATTTTAACTTTGAATTTCGTGAATGACAAATTCGATACAATTTATTACTCAATCCTTTAGTGTAAATATATTGTTGTATTGTAAAAAGAAAAATGCTAAGAAGACTCTCTCAAAAATAGGACTCTCCATGGACCATGCCACCTCATTTTTTTGCACAATGTTGACATGGAAATTAATGTTAAAAGAGAATTCATGAAGAGTCTCGCTTTGAGAAAGTCTCCTTAGCATTTCTTGTTAGAGTATGAGTGTGATTCATACGGTTTGGTAATAATCCTTGTTGTCTCAAATTGCTATAAAGAAGTCTTAATATGTTTATGAGAGTTAATTCGACTTTGGTTTGGATTGAAACTCTGTGTTGATAAGCTTAAGAATAAACTCATACAAGGATTTGGTCTTGTATTCCTTGTAGGATTATTATAGGGTAATCCAGATTTTGTAAGTTCTTTCTTGTGCTAATATCGTTTGGTAGATTGTCTCCTATAGTGATTCTAATAGGAGAATCAGTTGGGGACATTCGATACATACATACATATATATATATATATATATATGAACATTAGTCACTGCTCTTGCAATATCTTTGCTTATCTTGTTCCAAAGACCTATTATTTGGAGAGCAATTGTGTTTTGCTAAAGAGGAGAAGGTTAATAGTTCCAAAGATGCAATGGTTTCTTCTTCTGCATCGAATTCTGCAGGTACGTTTTCTTCTTGTCCTTGCACTGCAACATTGTTCTTGTGCTTTGTGATTTAATAGCATATCTATGATCTATGGTCCGTGTTAAGTATCTGTCTTATATGTGGTATCTGAGCCTAGTTGATTATCGCTATTAAATTTGAAAGATTTGTTCAAGAATTGACCAGTATTACATGGGTGTTCATCATGAATTTTCTAAACCCAGGAAAAGATGCGAACGACACCGTGTCACTAAAAGAGTCGTTACCCATTTAAAACGTTTAAAATTTTTGACCGTTAAAAGCATATGCACTTTGCTTTCTTCTTTCTTTGCTCTTCGGTTGTGTTGGTTGTAAAGTTTTCTTGCTTCTCGTATCTTGTGAAACACAACAAATCTTCATCTTTTCCACTGATTCTTATCTACTACTACAAATCCTTGTGCTCGATTTTGAGAGGTATGTTTTAACAAATTCATATTTTTTCAAAAAAAATTGTGTCTGTTATGTTGAAGATTTGAGTTAAATAGCAAGATTTAAATAATGTGAGTTATGAAGATCCATAATTACATATGGATACTGCTGAATCAACTTGAAAGTTTTCAACTGTTAATTTAAAAAAAAAAAAAAAAAAAAAAACAATAGTGAACTGGTTTGGAGGTCAAATTTGTTCAATTGATTATAAAAGACAAGTGATATGACATCATTTAAGGAAAAACTTTAGTTTAATTTTGGATGTTGGCTGCATAAAAGGCAGAAGCTAGAGTTTCATTATTTTTAAACTTTTACTGTTGTCAGTTTGGAAGGGGAGAAACCCGTGTTTCTCAATCTGGGGTTGAGAGAACTTTTTTATGCTTGCTTATTTGATGATAAGTATAGTAATTTAGCTGTATACATCTCTCTTAAACATCATAATTTTGATTTTCGAAATTATTGCTTCCGCTATGTTGATTATGATGTTTGCAGATTGAGATAATTTTGGTTTATTAATCCTCCTTGTATTATTAGCGTAATGAATAAACTTGTATTCTGATATGCTAATTGTGTTATTAAGAACCATTGAACAAAGATCATGTTATCTGCATATTGAGATTATATTATCATTCTGGTCCTTCATATTGATATGATCTGAGAGTTGGGTGACTCGGGTTATATCACATATCGACGTTAACTCGTTCGTTGTTCTATTGTTTCTCTTGTTTTATTGAAATCTGAATGAGAATTGTTCTTTTCTGGGAATTGGTGCCGACAGGATTCTGGCTGATAACTTTGGTGATGGCAATTCATATGGTCTCGAGCATTGATGGATAATTTGTTTCGTTCATTTGGAGCTGAGAAAGTGCAATCGAGTTGACAAATATGGGTCCAGTGATGCATTCAGGTAATTCAGTCCGCTATTTCACACATGATTAATTATTCTCTTATATGCATAATTATAGTGTGATGAGTTAAAGCATGATGAATTAGGGCTTTTGTTATTTCGAGTATGCTTGTTTATATATATATATATATATATATATATATATATATATATATATATATATATATATATATTGTGAATGCATGATTAAACTCGAAATCCCTTTATAGATGCCAACTTGTGATTTATGTGAGATGTTTGAAATCATCTTTTGCTGCATTAAAAAAAAAAAAAAAAAAAATTAGTGTAGCATTTTTTCTTGGTGGAGGATATAACTTGTTCATATACAACACCTATTGTTCTCTTTTATCTATTTGGTGTTGGGACATAGATGATGAATATCAATTTGGGATGGAATCATTTTGACTGCATGTGTACTCCATAAATTGATACTGTCTAAATGAATTTTGGCAAGTATATATGCTTAATGACTAAGTGGTTCTAAATATTAAAAGGAAAACTAATGGAATTTGGATGGCATTGTTCCTCTTTATGATACATAAACTAAATGCATCAATTTTTGGTTCAAATATCATGTAGGGAATTTCTTGCTAATTGAACATATATATGGAGATAGCATTCGCGCATACACGTCATACTGATGCATGCATACAAGAAAATATATGAACATATATATGTGAAATATGTTTTGGGTAGAATTGTTATTGTCCATATATGGCGGATCTGTATACATTGGTGTAATTTGGGTTTTATTTTGTAATGATCTTATTTTCATTAGTTGACCCACATTAGATTTTGTAGCAATATATATTGATCTTAGCCTTGAAAATTTACTTGCATGATTATATAGGTCAAGCTATAAATTTTGAGAATTAGCTTGTGTCATCCATATACAAGGATGATAAACAAATTAGCTTATGTAAGCTGTTGTCTATATTTATGAATTCATAAGGAAGCCTGTGCTTATTGTATTGTGAAAATCATGGAGTTTAAGATGCATGCTTATTGTATATGAATATTTGTGATTTCATTTATGATGAATGCTTTCACCATTATGTTTTGGTTGAAATCACAAATAGGGAGGAAGATGAACTTTGAGTTCTCCATAAGAAATAGTGGTCTTGATTATCTCGTTTTAATTAAGACATATTGTTGTGATATATATCCAGACATTATCAAAATTTGGTTGATCTTGCTCGATGAATATTGAACTAGTTAGGATCAAATTGAATGCAAAAATATTGTGGTTGCTATTCTAATTTTGATCATTGTTGAAACTGGTGATTTTGGGTTTATGTGAGATAATTTTTTCCGAATGGATTGTGACTATCTTTTGATACATAGACTGTTTGCATAATGATTTAGGTGTATATGACTAAACTGAGATTATGCAATTGGTGAGGAATTGGGAACCAATTGGTTCCTATCTCCGGTTTCTTTATCGGATGTGCAGTACATTCTGCTTATGCTTAAGTGGGAGAATCATATGTTCAAATGTAAGCATAAGGTTAAGAGAATTTAGGCCTGCCATTATAATTCATTTGGATGCTTAAAACCCAGTTTATGGTTTTATTGAAGCAATTGGTTGAATTATTTGTGTTACTTAATTTGTTTAAGTAATGAGAAGGATCCTATTATGTTAGCATTCAAAGGGAAACGAATTTGGTTTCCATATGGATTCTGATTAGTCATTCATTGTTTTGGAATGATTTTTAGTTAATATAGTTGCTATTAACTTGTACTTAACTTGGTTGTGTTAAGTATGGCCTAGATAAGTGGGAGCAAATCGGTTTGGTTTTGCTATATTGGTTCACATAATTACAAAGTGCAAATTAAGTATGTTGTGACTTTTGAGTTAATTATGCGATGTAACAGAAAAGATTTTTAAGTTCAATACTTTAAAATGCATAGGTACGTTGTATATGAGGTTAAGTTTTTGTTATCCAAAAGATTTGGTGATCGCTTCTATGAATATGATAAAGCTGATGATTGGATCATAACTATGCTATTCATGCAATTATGAATAATTTTAAGTTGATAGCTTACTGTCAAGAATGTTTGGTATTTAAGATATCAATTTTGGGCTATATGAGTGGGAGTAGACGTCTTGGTTTACTCTTGAGCTTAGATACATTGCTATGAACATGATTTGGACATTGTGATTTGTAAGTTAAATCTATATTTTGTGTTATAGAGGCAATTATAAATTCATTGTTTTGGTTTATGTAAGCTGGTTGTGTCTATATACTAGTGTGTTGATGAATAACTTATGTGATCACATTTATATTGAATTTGAGATGATTATTCATTATTATGAATCATACTCAAGTGGGAGAATGTTAGAGTATGAGTATGATTCATACGGTTTGGTAATAATCCTTGTTGTCTCAGATTGCTATAAAGAAGTCTTAATATGTTTATGAGAGTTAATTCGACTTTGGTTTGGATTGAAACTCTGTGTTGATAAGCTTAAGAATAGAACTTGTACAAGGATTTGGTCTTGTATTCCTTGTAGGATTATTATAGGGTAATCCAGATTTTGTAAGTTCTTTCTTGTGCTAATATCATTTGGTAGATTGTCTCCTATACTGATTTTAATAGGAGAATCAGTTGGGGGCATTTGATACATACATACATACATATATATATATATATATGAACATTAGTCACTGCTCTTGCAATATCTTTGCTTATCTTGTTCCAAAGACCTATCATTTGGAGAGCAATTGTTTTTTGCTAAAGAGGTAATAGTTCCAAAGCTGCAATGGCTTCTTCTTCTGCATCGAATTCTGCAGGTATGTTTTCTTCTTGTCCTTGCACTGCAACATTGTTCTTGTGCTTCGTGATTTAATAGCATATCTATGATCTATGGTCCGTGTTAAGTATCTGTCTTACATTTTTGTCTTGTAAAAAAAAACCAACAAGCTCGTAGGAAAAAAACACTCGTGTGAAGAGTAATATACACTGCAATGGTCTTTAATTTGTATTTATGACTAGTGGATTATGTTTTAATGAGGACCAATTGTTCATAATCTGTACCTATAAAAAGAAGGGAATACATGGAAATGATCCTTGGCCTATGTTGCCACATCACTTTCACATCATTTTCTTATGTTCTTCAATGGGTAAGATAAGTGTTTGCTTACATGATTTAAACAATTATTAATTACCAAAATAAGTAGAAATAATTTTTTTTTTTTTTTTTGCCAAAGTAGAAATAAATATAACCATATAGGAAATTAAGATAAGTTCTTACTCAAATTGACAAAAAAAAAATGAAAAATAAAAAAATGGATATTTGGATAGGAATTTGGCATGAGTAATTATGGAGAGTGACTCATTGCAGGTGGTTCAGGCTATTGGCAATCGCGTCCAGGGGTCTTCACTGATTGATCTTCTAGTGGAAGATATCCATGCTCTTTTGTGGGTTTTTGTGGACTCGCAGGTATGTTATTTGTGTTGTACTGCTAATGTTGTGGCACATAGTATGGCCAAGTTGGCTGTTTCCTTTTCTAGTGATTTTTGTTGGTTTAAGGAGCCTCCAGATGTGATTGTGGAGGCCCTCTTCCAAGAAGTTTGATTTATCATTCTCTGAATAAAATGCTATTGATTCTTTTCCAAAAAAAAAAACAGAAACCATAGAAATCTTTGATTTTGCATTGGAAGACAATAACATTGGATTAACATGATAAGCATGAACCTTAATTAATGGCTCACACAAAATAACTCGCTCGCTTTACTCGACCTAATTTGCCTACTATAATACAATTCCCACATCCCCATTTGTCACATTTCCATCAGTTAATGGGGGCTCTTGGCACTTCACCCTCTCATAAATCCGCCACTCGATGCCAAATCAACCCAAACCCCATCTTTAATTTCTCTCTTCTTAAACCTCTATCAGAATTGCTAGTGTCTTTGCTCGAAGTTGGTTAAAAGCATTCACTTTCTGCGATCGAGGTCCTCAATACGATACTCCCATTCTCCAGCATCGTTTGTATCGAGCTTGGGGTACCACAGCCATGGCCAAAATGAGTAGTTCTAGGAGCAGCGGCAGCAGCAATGGAGGTGGACCGTGTGAATTTGCATTGCAGGTGGTGAAAGGAAGATGGTTCACGGTTTTTGCATCTTTTCTGATCATGGCAGGAGCTGGTGCCACCTATCTCTTTGGTGTATATTCCAAAGACATCAAGTCCACTCTTGGATATGACCAAACTACCCTCAACATGCTAGGCTTCTTCAAGGACCTTGGTGCGAATGTTGGTGTTCTCTCAGGGCTAATTGGTGAGGTAACCCCTACCTGGTTTGTCCTTCTACTAGGATCAGGCCTGAATTTTGTTGGGTATTTCATGATTTACCTTGCTGTCACTGAAAAAATTGCAAAACCTAAAGTTTGGCAGATGTGCCTTTACATTTGCGTTGGAGCCAATTCTCAAAATTTTGTAAACACGGGAGCTCTTGTCACTTGTGTAAAAAATTTTCCAGAAAGTAGAGGTGTAATGCTTGGTCTGTTAAAAGGTTTTACTGGGCTCAGTGGAGCTATTTTTACCCAACTTTACCTTGCCATATACCCTAATGACTCAAAATCATTGATTCTTTTAATTGGGTGGCTGCCTGCTGCACTATCAGTAGTTTTTGTTTACACCATTAGGCCAATGCAAGTGGTTAGGCAAAAAAATGAGATAAGGGTTTTTTACCATTTCCTCTACATCTCAATCTCCCTTGCATTGTTCATCATGGCTATGAGTTTGATTCAAAGGAAGGTTGCTTTCTCCCAAGCTGCCTATGCTGGAACTGCTACCGTTGTTTGCCTGTTTATGTTTATCCCTCTCGGGGTTGCCATTCGAGAAGAGCTAGTCCTCTGGAACCTCAAGAAAAAAACAGTTGATCCACCGACTGAGATCGCTGTTGAAAAGCCGAGCGAAATCCAAGAAGCTAAGGATGATTTGGATCCGGCGTCAAGTTCCTCAGCCGTGCAAGATCAAAACAAAAAGAGCACATCTTGTTGCGGCGACATATGCAACAAACCAACAAGAGGTGAAGATTATACAATTTTACAGGCACTTTTAAGTACGGACATGATTATTTTGTTCATTGCAACATTTTGTGGACTTGGATCAAGTTTGACAGCAATTGACAATTTAGGGCAGATTGGTGAGGCATTAGGATATCCAACCAAAACAATCAGCACATTTGTTTCTTTGGTGAGCATTTGGAACTATTTTGGTAGGGTTTTCTCTGGCTTTGTCTCAGAAACCCTAATGGGGAAGTGGAAAGTCCCTAGAACACTCATGATGACCATCATGCTTGTTCTATCATCCATTTCCTACCTCTCCATCGCCTTCCCGTTCCGGGGTTCGGTCTACGTGGCATCGGTGGTAATCGGAGTCTCTTTCGGCGCTCAACTGACATTGCTTTTCACAATCATTTCCGAGCTCTTTGGCCTGAAATACTACGCTACATTGTTCAATTGTGGGCAGCTTGCAAGTCCCCTTGGGTCCTATATTCTCAATGTGAAGGTGACCGGGATGCTCTATGATAGAGAGGCACTGAAGCAGCTAGCAAAGAAAGGGCTGACGAGGGCATCGGTGAAGGAGCTTACTTGCCTTGGAAGTCAATGCTATAGGCTGTCTTTCTCTGTTCTGGCTGGTATCACATTCTTTGGTGCTCTTGTTTCACTGATTCTGGTGGTAAGGACTAGAGACTTCTACAAAGGTGATATTTATAAGAAGTATAGAGAGCCTGCATAGATATCTGTTTGGTTTAATTCTCACCGGGTCAAAAACTTGAAATCTAACAGCATCTGGGAGGGCACTCTCTATATTATTATTTTTATGATTATATTTTATTTTCAGTAGATTTCAGCTAAATTAGCTAGATAGAAAGTCTTTTTATTATCTAACCCTTTTTGAAGTGGCTGGTCCAAACCATGCTCCGTATCTTTAACTAGTCATGAATTTCTATTGTGGCTTATTTTTGGTTGAAGAATTGCTTGTGATTTCGAGGTTAATGATCCCAAATATTAATTTCGTCCTGAATGGAGTGGCTATATTAGTGACAGTGTTATTCTTAATCTATGAAGCACGGATATAGAGTAGGAGGGGGATTTGGGAGTATGAAAACTCAAAGAATCTCAATTTAGGAACGTGATTTATTCGCAATGCTTAGCTAAAAACAAAGGAAATAAAACTTGTTAGAAAATATTGAAAATTGCATATGAAGTCACCCTATCTAATATCCACTCTTTCTCTCCACGTTTAGGGAGCTCAAAATCATTTCTCCAAAGAGGGATTTTCCTTCAACATGCTCTAATGTATCATGATCAAATATTCGACATAAATAAATAAAAATCTTATGCTATAATACGAGAGGGTTAGTACTGTAAATTGCCTTGAAATAGTTCAAGCTTGCATCGAGTTCAGCTTGTGTTTGACTTGTTGAAGCTCCAAGTCAAGTCTAGTTTGGTTCAATTAGAAAACAAGCCAAGCTTGAACATTAGTATGTTCAACTCGTAAAGCTCATGAGTAGCTTGAATTTTATTTAGAGGGAATTAATGACTCTACTAGTATCTTCCATTGGGTTTCATCCATACAAAAAATTATAAAAATAAAAGAAGTTTATATTTTACATCTTAAATCAATGTGTTTCTAGAAAACTAGATTTTAATCCTTAAATAAGATGAAGTTTAGAAAAATGTCTTATACAAGATTAAAAATTGATTTTAGTCCCTAGACTCTTATTAATGTCAGTATATGTATTTAATGTCTCTTTCTTTATTTATGATTTTATGGTGTTCATAAATAAAATTTTAAGATTATATTATAAATTTTAATTCTCATTATGGTAAGTATCTTATATAAGAAAATATTTTCATAGAGATTTTTCGGTATAAATTTTAATTCTCATTATGGTAAGTATCTTATATAAGAAAATATTTTCATAGAGATTTTTCGGTACACTTATATTTTTACATATGTCTTATGCGTCACTAATACATTGTAATATATTTAGGTACGAACATTTCGGTATACTAGTTTAGTATAATATATTTAGGTATGGACATTTCGGTACACTAGTTTAGTATAATATATTTAGGTACGGACATTTCGGTATACTAATTTAGTATCGTATATTTAGGTACGGAATTTTTGGTACACTTATGTCTTTGCATACTTTCTTATGTGCCACTAATTCACTACAATGTATTTAGGTACTACAATATATATAGGTATGGACATTTCGGTATACTAATTTAGTAAAATATATTATGATACGGACGTTTAGGTATACTAATTAGAAGAAGTTAAATAAAATTAATGAATTAAAATGTGTATAATAATAAATTTAAAATTTAATGTAAAGACATTAAATAAGATATCTATTAAATATTAAAACAATACGAATTTGAATTAAGTACACATTAAAGGATTAAAATCAATATTCAATCTAACACCAGGTTTTTATTAAATTTTAATCTTCTTCAAGGATTAAAGTTCAAAAACCCCTAAATTTTGTATGTTGCATTGCTTAGGGCGGAACTAATAACTTGTATAAGCACTTTCCCATCAGCTCAAGCTTCTTTTCGTAGTCAACACAGGGAAGAGGAAAGCTAAATTCAGTCACACATTAACACGGAAAGGCGGAACTAATATCTTGTTTTTAATCTTTGTCATCCTTGTTCTGTTCTTAATGTCAACTTGCTATAAACAAATGGCGTAGCCAGCTAACCCTATTGGTTAACTGAAAGAAGGGACCTGACCAAATGCATAGTAGAGATCAGCAAAGCATTTGTGGGTGTCGTTATGAGCTTTAAGAAGATGCTGCTACTTTAAGCAGTTGCATTTTGTCTTTCAGGAATTACAAATGGTTCAAGGGACCTGTCTATTGATAACTTCCGGTCCACTACCTTTCCCATTTTAAAACCCTCTGGAGTTCCCTCAGAAGGGTTGGAGCTGGAAATAAAGAGGAAATAAAGAGTCGCGGATGCGCTACTAAAGGCGGCGGTGAAGTTGTTTTGGCAATCCCAGTTGTTCGAAGTCTGACCGTGAGTTTTTGAGACTTATAAGGCGTTGGCCAAGAGGATTAGAGGGGTGACATTCTCAACGAGAGTGTCTGTAGTCTGTACAGTTGGAAAATACTATGGTGCATGCAGCTCGGGAAGTCTTTAATCCCTTCCTTCCAGACGTTCACAAATTTACCGACCATAAAGATGGCCAGCAAGCTGGAGAGTATATCCTCAATCTAGATAGTATTATAATTTTACGAGGTGGGATATATTTGATGAACTAATTTGGAAGTACATTTGGAGTTTTATCATGTCGACGTGCCAGTAACACTCTCTTACAGAAAACAATGACTTTATGGCAGGTCATCTGGTTATGGAATTTCACTAGTTGCAGAAGCGACCTCCGGATGATATATCTCTGCGGATACAACTATTTCTTATGCACAAGGCGGACAAATAGATGAACTTGACTATGAGAAGAAATAGCTGATGCCTCGGGAGGATGTTGGTACGAAAATTGCTTCTGTTCTGCTTGAGGAGATTGAGCAGCGTGGAGTGGTAGATTCAAACCACCGGGTTCGTTATCTATTGAATTCTCATACTTTCTCATTTTTAGTTTATTTTTTAAGCTCATAAGGAAACAAATGGAGATATATGCACTAGAACAGAAAAAGGACTAGCTGAAATGAAAAGTTGTCCTGGATGAATTATTTGGTGAAATTTTAGGAGGAGAACACCGCTGAGTTCGTTTCTGATTTTACCTAGTTTTTCGCAGGTGCTATATATACTTTTTTTTTCCATTTCAGTAATGGATCCCATTTGTCAGATAAAGATAACAACAAGAAGGATTTGTTATACGATAAAATCATTTAGGACTTTTGTTATTGGCTATCTAATTTCTGTTTAGCTTCTGATAGTTGGTTTGCAGCTATTTGGTTTTGCAGGGCTGCTTGTGCTTGTTTCTTCTCTGTGCATTATGTCCACAAGATGTTTCAAAAGTTCGGGTCAGAAAGCTCTCTCTTTATAGGATAGAAACACTCAGAAACATCAACGATTTTCTTGGTGTTAAATTTGTGATTACGCCATGCACATCAACAAGTGCTGTGATCCTCAAGTGTATGGCTGCGGGTTGAACAACCTATGTAGAAAGATCTCGTGAAAGTCACAACTGATATATGATTTTTGTATATCAAGCGGCATTTTTCTTTTATGATAAAGTGTTGTCACAAGGCCTCCCATGCATCAGTTGTGGAAGAATGCAACTTCATGTCTTTGTACGTCATTTGCTCTTTAGTTCGGACACAATTACAAAAACTTCAGTTATGAAGTTCGAAGTTTTGCAACTTTTGACACTTTAGTTCAGATTTTGTTGAACATGAACTGGATATAGGAAGTGTGATAACACTTAACTACACATGGTTTTTCGGTGCCTACTTAGAGGTTAATGGTGAGATCTGTATTGATTTTTTGATTTTGGAAATGTTTGGACTTATGAGTGGAATTTGTCCTAAACTACCTAGTCTAAACATAATTTGGCCTAAAAAGTTAGGCAAGCTACTTTATCATCTTATCACAATACATCATACGATAAAAGAAAGATACAAAACCACAAAAACGAAAAATATAGGCCGAATAAGTTGACAGAAAAAAAGGTCCAAGTCCAAATAAACCAAAAACGCCACTTTCCCGAGTACATTCTTTCTTTTGATCGGTAGCAGAGTTGAGAATTTTGTGAAGTAAACTTCGCTAACGCTTTGCAAAGCATAAAAACATTAGGGTTGTGAAGATATTTCCTAGAAATTCAATATAATTTATCATTATGTATAATCATCAAGTTCGTAATTTCTCTGTAGGCTCCTCATCCAAATTACCAGTGTCTGTTTTGGCAGTCATAAACCAACCAAAAAAGAGTATCTACTGTCTATATTTCTTGTATATGTCACCTTTGTAGAACGCTCGTGTCCTATACACCAAAATTAGGGACACAAGAGCACCAAGGAATGTAACAGCAGCTAAAATTGTGAAAGACAACTGATAACAGTGATTCCCAATGCATGTCAAGTCCTTCACTTGTGACCTCGTCAACCCTCTCTTTGCTAGCTCTTTCCTTGCCTCTTTATCATAGAGCGCCCCAGTGAGCTTCACATTTAGAAGATAGGAGCCAAGGGGACTTGCTATTTGCCCACAATTGAACAACGTTGCAAAGTGCTTAAGACCAAAGAGCTCAGAAATAATTGCGAAAAGCAATGGCAACTGAGCGCCAAAAGCAAACCCTATGATCACTGATGCCACATAAACTGAACCAGGGCCAGGGAAGGCAATGAGGAGGAGGCCAACACATGAAAGAACAAGAGCACCTGTCATCACTAACGGTCTCGGAATTCTATACCTGATCAGTAGGCTTTCCGAGATAAACCCGGAAAAGACCCTCCCAAAGTAATTCCATATGCTTGTCAATGAGACAAAAGCTCGAACTGTTTTTGTTGGATAACCTAAAGACTCACCAATTTGTCCCAAGTTGTCTACCGCTGTCAAGCTTGATCCAAGTCCACATAATGTTGCAATGAATAATATGAGCATGTCTACACTCAGTAGTGCTTGTAAAATGGTGTAGTCTTCTCCTCTTGGTGGTTTGTTGCATATGTCCGAGAAACAACCTGGCTCAGGTCTCTCTAATTCTTTGTCTTTCGATTCTTCCTTTTTAAACTCAGTTTCTCCTGGTTTCTCAACTTTGACCTCAGTTGGAGGATCAACAGGTTGTTTCAGCTGATTCCAAATGACTAGTTCTTCACGAATGGCAATGCCAAGAGGGAGAAAGAGCAAAAAAATTGCTCCGGTTGCGGTTGCTGCATAGGCAGCATGGGAGAAATTTATCGTTTTCTGAAGTAGACTCATAACCATGAGAAATAAGGCAAGGACAACTGAGATGTAGAGGAAATGGTAAAAGACTTGGAGCTCATTGGGTTGCCTAACAACTTTCATTGGTCGAATGCTGTATACAAAAATTATTGATACTGCAGCAGGGAGCCACCCGATAAGCAGAATCAAGGATTTTGAATCGTTTCCATAGACTGCCAAGTAAATTTGTGTCAGGATAGCTCCACTGAGTCCAGTAAAACCCTTTAACAGACCGAGCATAACACCTCTGCTCTCCGGGAAATTCTTGACACAAGTGACAAGAGCTCCTGTATTTGCAAAGTTTTGAGAGTTGGCTCCAATGCAGATGTAAACGCACATCTGCCAAACTTTAGGCTTGGGAATTCTCTGGGTGACAGCCAGCCAAATCATAAAGTATCCGGCAAAGTTCATGACTGCGCCGACTATGAGCACGAACCAAACTGGGGTTACTTCGCCGATTAGGCCAGAGAGGACACCGACATTTGCACCAAGATCTTTGGAGAAGCCTAACATGTTGATTTCTGTTTGGTCATAGCCAAGAGTGGCCTTGATCTCTTTGGAATAGGTACCATACAGATAAGTGGCACCGGCTCCGGCCATGATAAGGAACGAGGCGAACACGCTGAACCATCTTCCATTAAGAATATGCCACGAAAACTGGCCAATTTCACTGCATCCCATGCTGCCATTACTACTCATTTTACTGGCTCGGAATTATGAATGTTTTTTTTTTTTTTTTTCGTTTTTTTTTCCTTATGGTTTTGTTAGGAATGCATTAAAGTGCAACAAAAGTGAAAAGGTAAGATGGATTAGAGTTGAAATTGGGGTTCATATAAAGGAAGAGATTTCACAGAAGGATTGAACTGACAGAGAAGTGGAGCCACAAGATGGCTAGAAGTAAGCCTAAAGAGGAGGTTGGGTGAGTTTGTTTTTAGCCGTTGTTTTGTGAAGTGCTATTTTTTTAACAGACTAATGGAGTAAATTTCTTCAATGCCAGTCAAATTGTAAAAACCCAAAAAGAAAAAAATAGACTGGCTGTAAAAATAGACATTGGTCAAACGTCTCAACCTTGACACAACTCCCTAGATAATGGGAACTCGACACGTGTCCATCACAAAGTTGCTATTAACTTCCTGTGTGTTTGTTTAGTTAGGAACTAAACCATAGTAGAGATGGATTAGTATTGAAGAAGGAAAGTTTTCCTTTTAGAACATTTTTAAAAGGTTATTGAGATAAGGAAACTTATCCTATAAAAATGTTTATTGAATCATAATAACAAAATCATCTAACTGTGACATTTAATATCTTACTGATGTACTTGAGTCTTAACTGATAAGAAATGCTAAGAGGATTCTTTCAAATTAAGACTCTTCATGGATTCTTTGTCGCATCATGTTTTTTGGCATAATGTTTTATAACGTAGGCAAAGAAATTGACGTTAAACTATGAGGTAACAGAGAGTCACATTTTTTAGAGTCTCATTAGCATTTTTCCATAACCAAACAGCCTTTCATCCACTCATAAATGTCTCCACTTGGTTGGAAGCGATCTCAATTTTGATTCACATAAATTGCAAATACGATTTATATTTGTGATAAGTTTGATTATATTTGTAGCTAGCCCCAATATGCCTAAGCTTTGTTGTGGGTACAATATCCTCTTTGTAAAATCTCCTATCATTTGTCATAAGAAAAAAAAAATTAGTTATTATTATTAAGGGAGGGGAAATAGTTCGAAATTATTACAATGATTTAGAAGAGGGGGAGCTTGAAGTTGGGTTAGTTGGGAGTGTAGGCAATTGGGTAGAGGGCAACGGCGGCAATGTGGCCTTGGGGAGTGTTGGCACAGAGGGCAATGGAGGTAACGTGGGCAGTGTTGGCTTTGGCAGAGACGAAATTGTAGTTTTGGACATATGGCAGTTTCTTTGCAGTGTTGGTACTGAGGGCAATGGAGGCAATGTGGGCAGTGTTGTCAAGGCCTGTGGTGGAGCTCCCGGCGTGACCAAAAGGTTTCGAGCGGCGTGGCTCAAATGGGTGCTTGAGAGTGACAACACCATGGGCAAAGACAAAATGAAGAAAAGCTTGGGAAATGCCATGATTGAGTAGAGGGTAATAAATTTCTTTGAACTGTTTTTGGTTTATGGAGAGCAGATAGTCTGTTGAGAATGTGAGGACTTGGAATTTTGGACATATGACAGTTTGTTGAGTTTTGTTTGTAGGAAGCATGAAAAGCCGTTGGTTCACCTCCCTAACTAAACTGGTTCATCTAATTCAATACCTAATTGATCTAAGATATGCTGATAGGTTATTGACCTTGGTGCATTTTTGCTCACCACTTTCAAATAATGGTAATGTTCGTCATTTTACTTATTACCATTGGATGAGTTTAAATTTAAGGATTTGTGTATATCCACTACACAGATCTCGAGATTTAAACTCATCTAATGATACTAAATAGGGTGGTGAGTATCACCATCACTTAAAGGTGGTGACAAAAATATTCCCAACTTGACCTAACGAAAGACCAACCAAAGTATGAAGATGGGACCCACATCAACTTATATTTGAAACGTACTTGTAATTATATGGATACGTTGATCTTGAGAATTACAATGATGATGCTCAAGATCAAGCCTAGAAGAAAGCCATGGAGGATGAAATCTCAATGTTTGGAAACCATGACACCTGAGAATTGGTTAACAGACCAAGAAACAAGCCCATTATTGGTGTAAAATGGATTTTTAAAACTATGTTGAATATGAAATTAGGTTCCTAAGAGATTTCACTCACAAGTCTGGGGTGGATTTTAATTAAATCAAAGGATACACTCAGAAGCCAAAGGATACGATTTGGCATTTTTCATTTTTAAATTTCTTTTAGTGAAGTGAGGTGATGTTCCTAGTATACCCTTACATTTAAAGGATAATAGATGGCGTTAGTGAAAACAACCAATGCTACAACACATTGTTAAATTTGAGTATTAAAAAAACTAATATGAGAGTTCATAGATTGATATTAAACTAGGTATAAAGTTCAAAGATCACTGCTACAATTAAACAAAAAATATAATTATTGAAAGATTTTTTGACAAACTGGAGTGAAAGGAATCGGGTTTATTGCTGCTAATGTAGAATCATTGAACTTATAAGGTGACATGTTCATGTAAACTTCTTTTTCAATACAAATTATATTTTTACTTTGACTTACACTAAGAGAAGAGGGAATGTTTAAATTTATGACACAATTAATTGAAGAGGAAAGTTCTAAATACCAAAGAATAACGCTAAGGGGACTCTTTCAGAAGTATGATTTTTTATAAACTTTCTGTTATCTCACAATTTAATGTTAATATTCATATCAATATTATAAAACATTGTTTAAAAAATTTATGAAGAACTTTACGTTTGAAAGAGTGTTTTTTTCAAAACAATTCACCACCCGCGGCATGTATACAGTTCTAATCAACTCATCTGCAGTTCTTTTGGGGATTTAATTTTCAATTTTCTTAAGCGACATTTGTGGGCCGGGCAGATTACCCGCCAAGCCCCAAACAGCAAATAGGAAGCCTGGGTTAAGGCAGTATTAGCCGCGCCCTTTTAAAAGCAGCCACAAAATTTGGCGCTTTTCAATTTCTGAAATTTCAGAACCAAAAAAGAAGACGAAGAAAGGACTTGCTAGAGAGGGAGAGAGATGGTGGACATGGAGGATAACTTCCTTGATTTCGATTTAGAAGACCCACTTCTCACTCGCCCTGCAGTTACCAAGAGAAGGTTGGCTTTTTGGGTTTCTAGGGTTTACCTTTTTCTCAGTTGTACTTCAATTGGGTTTTTTTTTTTTTATTCCGTAATTTTTCACTATATTTTTCTGTGACTTCCTTTTCTCTTTGATCAAGTTGTTTTTTTTAGCGTCAAGATTTTTATTTTTTATTTTTAGAGGCCTTGAAGTTGATTGAACATGATTTCTGTTCATATTTATCATAAATTCTTGAATTATGTCACAGAAATGGAAACCAAATAAGACTTGAACATGATCGGTTTCCATTTTACGTTCGGTTAGCGCTTACTGAACATGTAGTGTGTATGCATTAACACAGAATTGCCACTGTAGGATTTAGTGTATGATTTTTTGCAGTAATTAATGAGAATGGTAGATTCCCCTTTTTGTGTTATATCTCTCTTTGGTTGTAATTTAGGAGGAAGACTATTGGGTTGGATGACCTTTTGACTGACTTCTACAAGGAAGAAGACAAGCTTGTTGAAAAGGAAGCTAAGCTTGCAAAGGCACGAAGGAACAATGATTCAGATGAAGAAGATAATGACAAAGAGGCTGTGCTCTTTGACATTGTCGATAAGTGTGACAGCGAGGCATGTTAACTCTCCTGTTCTGGTCTTTTCTGGTGTTATTTGTGTACTGCTGTTTCCTCTTCAAAACTTGAAATATAAACTTGGTGATGCAGATGAGAGAAATAAGTGTTAAGGAGGAGAGCTTTGTGTGGGGCATATGCACTTTTGGAGATCAGGTTCGTTATTATTGTATAAGAAAACTTTCGTTGAGTGAAAAAGGAGTCAAAAGGAGTGTACATAAACAGAGCAGACAGACAAGCTGTCCATTGCGTATAAGAACTGGCTATAGGCAAGAAGACACTTTGTCCTCTGTTTTTGGCATTTGTTTTGTTACAGAGACCAGGTTTCCAATTGATAGATACAATCTCTAGATTGTGTCACCTGACGATTGGTTATTGTTATGTAGATTGTGATAGGTGTTGGTCTTTAAATAGCAGTACTTTCTTAGTTTTTGTTTTACTTTATGGTTGCAGAAGACCCCACCTTCTCTATCTTTTCCCGAGCTTAAAACTTGCAGGGTCTTGCAGTCATTCATGGATGATGAGCTCAATTCTTTGATTGATATCTCTACAGAAAATGGTTAGTTATATTGCTTGGCTTATATTAGTTATCACTGGTCATTCATTATTGGCATGCATTTTGGCATCAAGTTATGTATCCTGTTGTGCATATTTTGGCCCTTTCGCAAAATATATATATATATTCAGTTATTGATATTGTGCAGGAGACACTTTCCTTGAACGATTATTAGTAAATGGCTGGCTATCAAAATTGATTTTCGCCAGTGGTCATCTAGAAAAATCAATAGCCACATGGACCTTTTATCTGAGTGAGCCTTTTTGTCACCCCTAGCATGTCCTATTAAAACTCATGGAATTTCTTGTGATGTGTTTACCTTTTCTCTTTCAGTGTTATATTCGTCAAAAGAAAATTTGAGGGCATCTGCATGTGACTTCTGGTGTGCTATCCTCTCGTTTGAAAATGAGGTTGAACTTGATCTTCATTTTTTCATTGGACAAAAGTTTGATTGGGTGATATGTAAAGGAGTTAATTCTGGTATTAATTCTTAACCAGGTTGATTTACTGCCAGTCAAAATTGATTGGTTTCCTAGCTATTCTGAATTAAAAATAGCTCTTGAAAACTACGGATTTTTATTCAACTTTTCATCTAACACGGATTCTGCTCCTTCCAGTAAGTTTCTACCTTCACACCAGTTTTATGCATATTTTGGGTTGGAAATTTCTCTCTTTTTTTCTCGAATAGGAGAAATATATATATATATATATATATATATATATATATATATATATATATTGTTTCTACCATCGGTGATACTTGATAGAATATGCTTTATATGTGTAAGTGCAGTAATGTCAATTACACTCGTTACTTTCATGTTGATGCATTTTAGAAGGATTTTCTGGGTTGTAATGATCTTGAGCTGATTCCCCATGCTTATGGGCTCCATATTCAGTTGGCATACCCACCAATAATAAAACAAAATCTAGTGGTTCAATGATGCTTTTCAGGATTTTTTTCTTTTTGCTTTTTTATTGGTATGAACAGAATAGTAGTAATTTTTAGATCTTTCATATACCAATTTCTTTCCTGTTTTTTTTATTTTATTTATATTTCTTGTTATTTGATATACGAAATATCATGTAAAAATTATAAAGTTTTGCATGCTTTTTGTTATTTGTCTTCTCATAATACTTTTATTTTGCCTTCTAGATTCTGCTCGTAGAGGTCCAGCTCCAAATATTAGAGCTTGGCTTAAATTTGTGACTGCTTCTTGTCAAAAGAGGTAAATAACAACTGGAAGTACTAGTTCATTAAAAAAATGGAAGCACTAGTTTGACAACACATGAGACTGCCATTTGCTTGTTTCCTTTGTGGATCAATTAGTTGATGTTTGTTAACTGATTCTGTCATTGCCTCATTGGTATAGGCTGATTTTTAGGCATTTAGCCTAAACTAGAGCTACTAGCCTAAATTATGGTCTAGTTATTAGACCTCATTGATAGAACAACAATGATCTTTCATTTGGACGTGTAATAATATAATGTTCTTTCTTTCTCTTTAGCTTCATGGGGAGTGTTGTTGATATAAGTTAATGCTTGTTAATTGTGCATTTAGCTTAATAGATGATTAGTTGGTTGTTGATTGTCCTACATTATTGTGTAGGCTGTTCACTTCAACTATTGAATATTTTATCGGTATTTCATATCTCGAATCCTATATAGATCAGTGTACTATATTCTTTGAATGTGTGATACAATGATCTTCCTTTCTAAATATTTCTTTCAATGGGTACTACCTAACAACATAAGTGATACCTAATGATGCAAATACTTACTTAAAATTTGGAAACATGTTTGGTTTCGTATTGTTTTCATTGGTCTGTTGTGGTGCTTATTTTATTTGCAGGAACAAAATGGCTATATACTTGACCTCAGAAGCTGAAGAGTTAATTGAAGTCATTATTTGTCTATTTTCTGATCGCCAACTTCAAGGTCTGTCCGTGCTTTTGCATGAGTGCATGCAGTCAGCTATCAGTTACTTCACTGAAAAAGAGTGGGAATCTAGCTGTGAAAAGATAGCAAATTCTCTTGCTTGCAGGTTATTGACTTAACTGGTTGTTTGATTTGAACTGTTGGATTGGATTTTACTTTCAAATTGGGATGGTCATGATCACTCTCTCTTCGCTGAGAATAATTCGTGATCAATTAATTTATTTGAATTTTGTGCACCTTTTGTCAGCGATTTTGTATTATTTTTTACAGCTACATTCAGTTTCATATATTGTAAGGGAAAAATTAGTTATGGAGATCCATATATATTTGTGACTATATTGAAATTATGCCTAAATAGTGTCGTTGCCTTTTTCTGTTTACTTTTGTTCAATTCCTCTCCCTTATTATTGCTGATCTATGATAAGCAGAGTTCCTAAAGACGTGACCTGCCTAAGAATTGTGGAATGCATTTCGGGAGTCGATACTCGTAGTAAGCTGTTTAGAAGTGCAATTGCCCATCAAATGCTTCTTAGCTGTTATGATCATAAGGTACTGAACAAGAATACAGGTCTTTTTAATACAGCACAATTATTCTTTCATTCTACATTTTATCAAACAATTGTTCCAGCAAAATAAGTTAGGCTTCTATGGGAAAGAAAGAAGCATGCTCTCTGCAAAAAAGGACTTGAATTTTAACATCATATGCTGGTAGTAACCGGATTGTATAATCACTATTTAACATCCCATTGGTAATTATATATTTTTTTTCATTCACTTAAACATGCTAGGACCATAAATGACAAGTTTCTTTGGAGCCCATGCATGAGGGCACAATTAAAATCAGTTGCATATGGTTTAAGCTTTTGAATAAGAGTGTAAGTTTTTTAAAATGTTTGCGTTTGACACCATCTATAAGTTGTTCTCGCATGAGCATGAGAGTTGTGAAACTAAAGCAATACATCCAATGCGCGTGAGATGACGATGCATAATATCTTATGATTGTTTTCTGATGTTCATTGAGAGAATAGTCTAACTTATTCTATAAATTCTTGTTCTTTTCAACTTCAAAAGACATTATTGTTAGTTTTAAGTGATTGTATCTAGAGCCCTTTTCCCCTCTAATTTCTTAAATCTGATTTGACATTGTTGCTTGACGCTTCACCTAAGGCCCCTAATGATGAAGAGATCCTAAAATTGCTTATCCCAGTCAATGTGAAGGACAAAAAATGTGATTTTTCCAAGATGTACATACACTTGGTATTAGCCGAGAATTGGCTTTTGTCCAGTCAACTAGTAGAAGACAAGCCTGTCTTGAAAGCAATGTGGCGCCTCTACTTACGAAACTGTTCTTGCCTGATAGCCAGTACAGATTTGAGGTCTTTTGCATCGAAGGTATGGCAATTCGACCAGACTGAATCAAACTTAACTGTTTTCTCCTTACACCTTGGTGAGTGCATGTTAAAAGTATACTGCATTGCAGGTCCGTAACAAGGCTTCGTACCTTCTGCAAGGCACCATCACAGCTGATTAGATCAGCAGGTTGAAATTGTGTATAGTATCGAACTAAGGGTAGGAAAATGGTGGGAAGAAAATGCGGCGGTATATTATAGTTGGTAAATATTAATGACTGGAGCTCTTTTCAGTCAGGACTTGTATTATGTTTTGAGCACGAACCGGTAAAATCCCGAAGTAGGGCGCTGTGAATCTTATTGAGGTTTTTTCTGTAGCGATTGTTGCCAGGGAATGTTTGCTTTGTTTTCTTTGCTTACTTCCTCCTTCGTTTCGTTTATCGAATGGAGATATATCGGTATTTCAATGTATTATGTGTAAGTTATGGCCTTCTGGGTTATTTGAAGACATGCGAGTATATGTTGTAGCAAAGGCTTCTTCCCTACGTGCTTCAAGTTTACTTTTTTTGTTCTTTGAAGATTTTAAATTAAATTTGATTATATGGTGAATTTTAAATTTGAATTTGATTTTTAAGGCGACTTTTAAAAAAGGAGTTGATATCGGCAATCTAAATAGTTATCATGAATTTCGTACAGAAAGGAAAACAAATAGAAAAAGAAATAGAGGTAACCTTAACAACTAGACATGGACAGGGATTATAATTCTCTCTTTTCACAATTTTGCGCTGCAAACTTTGTTTGGCTCGTTAAGGTTGAGGACAAGGTCGTCAAAACACTTCATGTCTTATGCATAGAAGTTTATACTTATGATTCATATTATAAATTATTATCTACAGATGGTTTTTGGGAAAGATGATCGCATATTTTAGTGATCTATTGCAGAAATGATCTGTACAAAGTGCTTTATAATATAAATATTTCCGATCATAAGTACAAAGTTCCATGAATTTGGGCGCTTCACTCTTGCCCTAGCTGTTTTCACGCTTTATTTACTATTGAGGAGAAAATACGTGCTCTTGCTACTAGAAGTGTGCCCTTGAAACATACATAAGCCAATTTTTCCCCTTTCTAGGGTTTTTGATCCTCTTCACCAATCCTGAAAATAACTCTCTAATGTCTCTTGCTTCGACGGTAAATCATTTAAATTAGTTTTGGCAATAAATCCATTACTTTAATCCAAAGTAGAGGTTCAATTGGCAAATAATTATAGAGATTAATTCCGAACATAATTCTCAACCACGTTGATTGTTTTTTATATAAATTTTAGGGATTATTTCGACAAATAATTAAAAAGAAAAAAGAAAAAAAATGGTTTGGAAGTTTGGAACGTTGAGATATTCAAATTAAGGTTCGGAAGGCGAACCTCACTCCGAAGTACATACTTTGCCCATTGGCTTTGCTTTCCGTCACACCCACCCCCACCCCCACCCCCGCGCCCCTTCCTTTCTTTTCCCTCAGTCGCTCGGAATCCAACCTTTTTGTTTCACAGCGACAGGAGAAACAGGATTAGGGTTTACTCTTCATCCATTTGATTAGTTTCCCTCCTCCGATTTCAAAATCCACACCCATTTCTGCTTTTAAAATTGGGGTTTTCTTCCATTTTTTTAATTCTCTCGGAGTCACTTGCTTGTTCGTTTAAATTTCTCAATTCGAATTCTGGGTTCTCTGCCCTGGAAGTGATTTTTCTCCCAGAAATCACTGTTTTTTATGTTGAATCGCATTTCTTGAATCCCCAATTGCGAATCTTGAAGTTTAAATTAGGGTTTCAAACGCATGAGAAGTGAGAGTATGCCCAAGAGATTGTCTTTGGGTGGCATAATGAGGAAGAAGCTATCCGACATCACCAATTTGCAGGCTACGAAACCAATGATCCAGGATGAAAAGCCGCCGGAAGATTGTCTGACTGATAAGGACTGCATTGAGCAGCTCAGGAGGGTATGATCTCACTTGGGTCCTCTTCTATTCCTTACGCAAATTTTTAATTTTTTTTTTTTTTTTTTTTTTGCCAGATTGCTTAGTGGGTTTTGTTTGTGTTTGTGAATATCTGAACCAGGAAAGAATGACTTTGATCAGACTTGTCGCCGAAAGGACGTATCCTTTTCATACTCTCCAATGCTGTTTTCCTTTCTAATTTTTATTTTGTTATTGTTTTTTGGTGTAGTTACCTGTTTGGTTACTGAGATTGCACCCAAGAATGAAGTACTAGAATGATTGGGTGATTTCGCCCGGAAAGTTACAGAAATGGAGAGATTGTGTTTTCCTTTAATTGTTTTTTAACAGTAAAATGGTTGAATTAGGTGGAGCTGAGTTGCAGAAACTGCGAATTAGTCTCCAGAAATTGCAGCTACAAAATTTGAGTCTTGCACAATCGAACAGCAGGATGTTAGCGGTGCGTTTTCTTTTCACATTAACATTAGTGTCTAATTCCTTTCTGTAATTATCTAATTGTCTCTGGTATTTACTCTCTTTTGTTGATTTTGCAGGAGCTTAATTTAGGAAGAGAGAAGGTAAGTTGCAATAACCGAAGTAATACACGTCAGTCCATTGGCTCGTGAAGCCGTCACTTATCCTAATATCTGACTCGGTATTTGTCAATACCAGGTAAAAACACTACAGCATGAACTTCTATGCAAGAATGCTTTATTTAAAGCAAAGAATCTAGAAATAGAGGTTAGTCCTTATCTTGCATTGTATGTCATGCGCTGGAGCTGTTGGTGCAGAAGTGTTTTTGCTGTTACGCATTGATATATTTTTTTCTTCAATTTTGATGGATGACTAACAGCAACTTAAGCAACATAGAGGATTAGCAACTTCAATATTGTTAGCTTTATTTTTTATAATTCTTTCTCTGCTTGTTTGTTGCCACACAAATGTTTACCTTCACAATATGTTGCATTTAATTATTGTGCATATGTGTAATTTGGTATAGTTCATCGTGATGGATAGAACTAATCTCTGTATCCCGCAATTTTGTCAACTGTTCCATAGAATCCGATTTAGGAGCGATTACACTAACTTCTTCTGTTGCTCTGCATATATATTTATCATTCCACTTAGACTCCTATAAAATTCCATTTATCTCATAAAATGTTAAGCAACATGGATGACAAACAAGGACCGGTTCTACTCTAGCAAATCTTATTCTGGTGACATTCTATATTTATTCAGGCCTTGAGTTTGAAGTTTCAGTTCACCAATATTCTTGTTTGATTCTTTATATACCCCTATTACAGGGAAAAACAGAGTTTAAACGTCAAAATACTGCCTCTCAGGTATCCAAGGTAATCGTTCGGCTGTGAATTTGTATGTAGTGAGATCTCTTCACAGTGCCTTATATTTCTATCATTGAATCTCATATATTTTTCCAGATCAAGGAAGGAGAGGAGATATCTTTGCATAAAGCTGATAATGATGGCAAAACATGTAATCTCAACAAAGGCGAAGCATGTAATATCAACAAAGGCGAAGCATGTAATCTTAACAAAAGACATGCAACAAGAAGTCGATGTAAACTTTTTTACTTTGGCAATTGATATAGATGATCTAATTTTGCATAAAGATATTTCTTTCTTTTCCCCTTTGTTTTGCACCCACCGTGTAAACGTTTGCACTTATGAATCTATGATTTCTTGCAGCGGTAGGCGCTTCTACTACAGGCCAAAAGGTTGAAGACAAAGAGAAGGTTGAAAATAAAAGGTTAGTTGATGCGTGGTGTCATGGATATGGATATTCAGATATGGACACTCATTCATATTCCATGAGCCTAAATGTACTAGAGTCTACATACCGAAAGAAATATTTTCACGGTCCACTTTTGATAGATTTAATATGCACTTTGTGTTGAACAAGGGACTAAAATGGGATAACTGATAATCTTGATGCAGCACCAATATTTTCCCAGCTTTATCTCTTATGCCCAACATTTAGCTTGGTATGGACCAATAGGTGTTAGGTTTTTGGGGATTTTATCAAGCTACATAACACCAAAGATCTGTACTTGGAAAATCTTAATTAACTCACTGTTGATTGTGTTCTTCGCACAATCATTAAACGGTGTACAATGGCTCTTGCAACTCCCTCCTCTACCAGAAATTTTCTGTTTAGGAATCTTAACCACCTTTAAGACTTTGTACTGAGATGCTAGGGTAGGGATTTTCACTTGAGTCGCCTATTTTACCATGTGGATGCTCCACTGTGTAAAAATGGTGATTTTCAATGTTGCTTAAAGAAACTATCAGCCGAGTCACCTATCAGTGGACCAATGTGGGACCACTACTAATCTTGATCCGGCACCATGAACCTGTCAGGTGTTGTTTTCTTGTGAAAAACTGTGATAAGAGGCCTATATATTGAATAAAAAATGCCTTTACTCAACTATTATTGCACCATGTATCATATGTTGATAGGCGATGATTTTTTTTTCCATGGCTTGATTCTTTTAAGTGTTTCTCACCAACGTTAACGATGTTTTCCCATATCTAAGAACTGTATTTTCTGTGCCCAAGCTATTATATTTGCTTCTCCTTAATGCTTCCTTTTCTTTTGTTCAGACGGTGTTTGAGGAGGCAATCTGCTAGATTTATTTCCCAGACAGAGAACCTGTTTGAAATAGAGGATGGCAAATTACCAGTCAGTTGCACACCAGACAGTCCGATGCACAGTAGTGGTCCCACTCCATTGATTTCATCTACAAGAATAGAAGAGGGAGAAGATAATTGTGCCCCAAGGCGGTCTTCAGTTGGAAGACCGTTGCGCAAAGCAGCTGAGAAGGTTAAGTCATACAAAGAAGTTTCGTTACTAGTCAAAATGCGGAGATCGGAGTGACAGAAGGGCAGCATCTCAATATTGAGAATACCGGCGAGTTGAAAAGAGCTTGTATAATGTAGTTGAAGAAATGAAATGTAAAAGAGATGATTGTACAACTAGAACAGTTGTATCCATATCTTTCTGTAGTGACTTATCTGCTATGCTATTGTAAGCCATATTCAGAAAAAAAAAAAAAAAAAAAAAAAAACAACTTTTGATTAGCAGTTCTATTGATTTATGTGGTATAGTACTGTGCTTTGTAACGAGCTAGTACTAAAATCAAGTGCTTTCTTTTCCATAATCACTTGTATTACTGGTTTTTAAAGTGATTGCGTTTGTTTGGGCTTTTAAAGTGATTGTGTATGTTTGGTGTGCTACTATCAGAAGTAAGTGGTCCTATCATTTAAGAAAAATTTAAGCTTAAAATAAATTTTTTATTATTTATTTTTAGTTATAATTTTGGGTGTCTTTCATTGCGCATTTCTTCTGCATCTCTCTCACCCTTTTTCATCCACTATTCTTGATCTCCCATCTCCCATGTGTACTTCTCTTTTATCACTAACAAAAAATGTGAAACCAAAAAGAACTATTATCAGCACACCAAAAGTGTAATGCTACACTTCAATTTTGTAAAAACATAATACAATTTTTGCATAAGAAAGAGTGTTGAATGATATTTTGGAGTATCACTAACAGCAGTCAAATAAAAATTAAGACAAAAAAATTATCAAATGGGTCAAATGCGTTGAACAAAAACATTTTCCAAAGGTTAGTAAAAATATGGGTCAAAGAAAGTAGTCCAAATAATCGACTTGGGCCCAAAAGGAAGTGCACCCGTCGCGGTTTTAGCAACTCGCGAGATGCTTCGCTTTGCTCTGGCAGAGCTTTCAGTACGACCAAAGGTGGTGGGGTTATCTACTGAACTTAAGCATATCAATAAGGGGTAATGCTAGGGAAATTAAATTTCTAGACTAAATTTGTAAACTAAATAATATGTCACCAATAGGATTGAACACGTTAATCAATGCTTAAGTAATAAATCAATCATCAACTTCTATGTCTTTTAATTTTCAAAGTTTAGTTTAGAAATTTAATCTCTCTAGCATTACCCATCAATAAGTGGAGGAATAGAAACTTATAGCGAGTGAACCAAGAATGGTTCAACCTAAGAATCAGGCACACTTGATGCTCAAGTTGGAACATGTGGTCGAAAAAGGTCAAGCTCTTGGCTTGTTTGACAAAAATAGGCTAAATTGCGGACTTATCCTAGTTTTATGAAAGGGTAGCGTCATTCACGCACCCATTTTTTACTTATCATACACCCCTTTCATTTTTCAGCTATCAGATCGAATAATTGAAGAAAGTCAATGACAAAAACTTAAGAATGATATGACAAAAACTTAAGAATGACATGTGGGAAGTAAAAATAAGTGAGAATAGTCACATCCTTAAGAAAATGACCAAATAGGCCGCGAGGGCATGACTGATAACCATTCTGGAATTATGCAAAAAACTCAAGGTTTTGAAGAACACTCGAAGAACAAATGAAAGAATCTTTAGAGAGAGAACATATGAAAGAAATATAATCTTTTGTAACAGATGAAAGAAATATGATCTTTTGTATTGATGAATGTTGAATGAATTACATTTGCATAGGTAGGTCTGTTATATAGGGTTCTAGAGACTTAGCATCCAAGCTACACAGCTAACTAACACAACCAACTTCTAACAAACTCTCTAACAACTTATGCTGACATGGCACTCCAAATACTAACCGCTTAACATCCTATGCTGACATGGCACACGCTACTAGCAGCTTCATTTGATTACATTCAACATCCCCCCTCAATCTTAACTACGATTTCCTAGCTTAAGATTTTAAAAGTGTTTAATAAAGGAAGGACTATGTATCCCTTTTGTCAAGATGTCTGCAATTTGATCTTCAGTGGGAATATACAAGACCTTCAAATCTCCTTGTTGTACACGTTCCTGAACAAAATGATAATCAGTGTCTAAATGCTTTATTCTAGAATGGAACACTAGATTGGCACTGAGAGAGATGGCATACATATTATCACAATGAATACTTGGTGGATGAGACAGAAAAACTCCTAAATCCTTAAGTATGTTCCTCACCCAAGCTATATCAGCAGTTGTGTGTGCTAGTGCTTTGTACTTAGCCTCAGTAAAACTTCGGGAAACAGAGATTTGCTTCTTAGATTGCCATGATATAGGATTATTACCTAAGAACACAACATAACTAGTACTGACCTCCTTGTGTTCAAATTAGCTACCCAATCAAAGTTTGAGAAAGCATTTAATTGATGTATTGTTGCTACAGAATATAAAACTTCAGTATTCATTGTCCCTTGTAAGTATATGAGGATCCGTTTCACGGCTCCAAAATGGAATTCAATAGGTGATGATAGGAACTGAAAAACAATATTGACTGCATAAGCGATGTCTGGCCTAATAAAAGTCAAGTATTGCAAAGAGCCTACTATACTCCTATACAAGGTTGGATCTGTCAACAAGGTACCTTATGATTCCAACAATTGATGGTGTGGTTTACATGAAGTATGAGCTGGTTTACATGTCTCCAGCTTTATGAATCAAATCCTTGATATATTTAGACTGATTCACAAAGATATCGCCATTGTCCTTGTATTGGATCTGTAAACCCAAAAAATATGTGAGCTTGCCCATGTCTCTTAAATCAAACACTGCAGATCACTCATGAATCACCATTTGTATCTTTCCAGAATTAGAGCCAGTTAATATGATGTCATCAACATATAATAACAAAATGATTATGTCAAACTCATCTTGTTTCATAAACAAACTAGCATCAGAAGTTGAGGCACAAAATCCTAATGCTCCTAGATAGGTTGTGAATTTTGAATTCCAAGCTCTCGGAGCTTGTTTGAAACCATATAATGGTTTGACTAGTTTGCATACATGTGTGGGATGAGATGCATTAACAAATCCTTGAGGCTGTTTCATGTATACTTCCTCTTGTAGATCCTCATGAAGAAAAGCATTTTTAATGTCCAACTGTCTAAGGTTCCAGTAATTCATAACAGCCAAAGCTAAAACAATCCTCACTATAGTGTGTCGAATAACATGACTAAAAGTGTCCATGTAATCAATGCAATGTTCTTGAGAAAATCCCTAAGCAACAAGTCTTGCTTTATATCTTGTGATTGTACCATTTGAATTCTTCTTTACTTTATAGACCCATTTGCTTCCAACTATAGCTCTATCTTCTGGAAATGGAACCAAAACCCAAGTTGCCTAAGCTCTTAATGAATCATACTCTTCCTGCATTGCTGTTTGCCATTGTGGGAGTGTTGATGCCTTTCTAAAAGATGATGGTTCTTGTATATCAAGTATTTTAGATAAGAATGAATATCCTCTAGTGAATGGATCTTCCTCAGTAATTTGTAGGAATAAAGTTCAGGAATTGAGACTAACAAAGTTGTATAATTCTTTCTGTCAATAGCACCACTTTTTAATCTAGTTGTCATGGAATGTGTAGATTCAAAAACAGAAGGATATGGTTTAGTAGTAGATGAAAGTGGAAGAATTACCTCAAGTTGATTGGTTGAGTGGACATGCAACATTGATGTTGTACCAGAAGGAGGAGAAGAGTGATGATTTGTATGATAAAGTTACAAGTTGTTGTCATTTGACTATGGCACATATTGGTCACTATTATTTGGAATGAAATCACTGTGCTCTGAATTTTCAATTATCTCAACAATATGTTGAGTACTGCTGTTATTTGAACTAACAGATTAAATGCTTTTGTCACTAGTACCTGAAGATTGACTCCTCTCAGACACTGATATATCTCTTCTTTCTTGAACCATGGTTTGATTATTATGTGTATTATGAGATACCCCTCCTGGTGCATTGATTTGTACAATCACTGGAGAAATTGAGCTTTTCTGTGTTTCCCTTGAACCATGAGTATCACATATCTGCCTAAATGAAAAGACATCTTCATCATGTATCACACTTCTAGAGATGATAAATTTCCTTGTTTGAATGTTGCAGCAGCATGGTACCCCTTAATAGCTAGTAGCAAAGCCCAAAAATACACATTGTATTGATCTTGGATGAAGTTTGTTCTCATTAAATGGTCTGAGAAAAGGATAGACAGCTATTCCAAAAAATTTTAATGAATGAATATCAAGATTACATTTGAACAAAACCTGATAAGGAGATTTCATACCTAGATCATTGCAAGGCATTCTATTTATCAAAAAAGCAGCATGAGAACAACTATGGTACCAAAAATAAGTTGGAAGTTTTGCATATGACATTAAATTGATAGCCGTCTCCTCAACATGCCTAAGCTTTCTCTTAGCTAGGCCATTCTGATGTGTTGTATGTGGACAAGAAGTGAGATGAACAATTCATTTACTTTCTAAGAACTGATGAAACATGTTACTCATATATTCACCCCCATCATCTGATTGCAAGTACTAGACAGTAGCATTAAACTGTGTAGGAATGAATGTATAGAATTTGCAAAATATTGGAAAATCATTTGGTTTATTCATCATTAGGAAAATCCATACAAATCTAGAACAGTCATCAACAAAGCTTATGTAATATCTAAAATTCAACATTGACGAGTGTTGCAGGAGAACCAGTCGAAGCTTATCAATTGAGGCATTTTGTCAAGTCCTTGGTAGGCGCCCTAGAGTCACACACCAACCCTTCCACTGGTGGTAAGAGCAACCCAACCATTTTTCCAATGCCCACAGAACCACCTAACCTCATTTGTCCCTTTGTATGTTTTCCCTTAAAAGGCTAAGGATATAAAACACATGACCGATTAACCGTAGGGCAACTCATTTTCGTTAATGGTCCCATACGTAATCAATCTTTACGATGGACAAGTCACAAAGTGTATCTTGAATCAGATTTCTCCTGCATTATTAAGAACAGCTCCGTTTTAGAAGTACTCGTAATCTTAAGCCAAGGAGAATGCATGTCTGTATGGACATGGATCGTGCATGGGCTCCACGAATCCCAAAGCACACAGCAAAACATCTTGGTTTTTATTTTTTATTTTTTTATATTTTAGTTGTAATTTCTCGTGAATAATTTAGAAGAAAATTTCATGGGGCCGTCGTGGCGTAATCAAACGAACTGTAACTAGCGAATCAAATAGGCTCACATGCAAGCAAAAGATTAGCAAGAGAAGAGGACAAATGGGGCCGTCGGTTTATCAAATTTCGAGACTTCAAAACCGCGTTAGATCACGGACGACTATTATTAGGGTTAAGATATTTGCAAGATTAATTAATACAAAATTTTCACCCAAAATTCTACATCTTCTCATAAAGTAAATTGAGCACCCACTTCACCTCTTCAGTCTTTATGTATATTACCAAGTCGTATTCGTATATCCATTTTAACTTTATACACACACACACACTATACTTTGAAGAATAATTTGACTATATTGTGTAATATTTCTCCTTATCAAGATTTCGATATATTTTATTTGAATATGTTATGTAGGTAGACAGTCAATTAAAAGAATGTAATTATCTTCAGCTGTTAATTTGAGTTGAGAATTAAACAACATGAAATGGATATGTTATCTCCTCAAAACAAGTAGATATGTTACAAAGTGTCTATCAATCCATAAGGATAAACTTCGAATAAAAATATAATTCGAATCAGTCAAGGGATTTCAAGTTAAATCTTTTGAAGTTTTTTTTTTTACGTCATTTTAAATATATTTAGGATTAGTTTGGGGTTGTGATCCTTTTAAAAAAAAAATTAGCTTATTCAAAAATATGGAACATCAAATGTATTTGATAAAACAAACAAAAGTTCATTTAAAAAATAAAAAAACTACCTTCAATGATTGTAAAAAAAACATAGATAAGCAAAAGCAGTGTCTATCATGCTTCTAAAAAAGTGTTTTTTTTTTCTTTTCAAAACATAGTTAACAGTGCATATTTAATAGAAGTTTCAAATGACAAGTATACCCTTGCAGATTTTACAAATTACCACCTTTGTACCTGGCCTTAGGCAATTATTATATCACATTAAATATACTGTTATTTTTAGTCATTTAATATATTCACAACAATTTTATATAAAATTTTACCAAACACTGACACTTTTTTTTTGTAAGTTAAAAGTACTTATACAAAAAAAATTTATCAAATATTTAACAATTTTATTTTACAGATATTTATTTTCACATCACAAAAAATAGTTTTTTAAATAGCACAGTAATATCAAACTAGTCCTTAATACTTTGTGGTGTAGAATTGTCCGTATTTTTAAGATTTAGAGTTTAGCTATAAGACTCAAATTCAAGAGCGAAACCAAAACCTCAAGCGATGATTAAGTTTGAAATAGTGCCCATTTACCCTACCTTGCAAATGAACATCAGCAATTTCTCCACCTGCAACAATCATTAGGGTTTGGGGTTTAGCATTAACATCTCAGGTGCAGTTTAGAGTAGACATTAAACTGTATGATGTAAATTAAATTAGTGACACATAATAATATAATGGATGGTGCTATCTGTATACCTATTTTTTATGTCTCACATGTCTCTTTCAATTTTTTATCATCATATCAAATGAAATGAAAAAAAGTTAATGAGCAAAAACTAACAAGACAGTGTAAGAAATAAAAATAAAATGTATAGATAACACATCTCTTAAAAAAAAAAAAAAAAAAAAAAAAAGTAAATAACACTACCCTAATATAATATGAACTTAGTTGAAGCAGCTTTAGCTTTTGCATAACGACCGCTTGGGATTCCAAAGATCTGCAGAAAAATAACATGATATGATTTGACATGGAATTGACAACCCACCTAAAGACTAAAAGAGGATACCTATGACCCAATTTTAATCTTTAATTTTCTTTGAATGAATGGACCCACACGCTTAAACAAAGTTGGCATCCATAATTTTTTTGGGGTTTCATGCCGACAGGTATTAGCCGTTACGACCCCACTAATGGTGACTTAGCATTTCTTGGCCTAATTAATCAATGTCTCTGAACCGTGAAGTGATCAAATTCAAACTCGATCCAGGCAATTCAAGCTAAATTCGTTGATGTAACTCCTAATTATATGAGCATTATGTTATTACGATTTTGGTTTACATATAACAAATTAGACATTATTCTTATGACATTTTTTTATAGTAGTCACATTTGGATGACAATGTTAATTTTGTGTACTTTGCGTGTATCAAATTTAACAAGAATTAATTAACTCAGATTGTGTGCTAGAGCTTCCTAAGCAGTCAATTTCGTGAGATACAAGGATGAATCTATAAATTATTTTTGCATGTATGAGAAAAGTGGGAGTCAGAAAAATGACCCAGGTGTGTTAACAAGGTATATATTTGTAGTTTCCTTCTTTTTGCCTTTTAACAAACACATAATTCCGTAACTGTCGAAAAAAATTTCGTTAGTTCTTTACGAAGCCTTAGAATCACTTTGATGCATTTGCCTGCAATATTGTACCATGATTCTCTACTTCACAGTTAGTTGCTTTCCCCCTCTCAAGTGCACAATAAATTACCACTTTTAAAAGAGACAACCTTAGCTCTTTATATATGTTATTGTCTAGATTATTTGCGGGAAAATGCTAACGACACATTATCCTTTTCCTCCTTACTTACCTCTCTTTAATTATGTTCATGTTTTTGTTTAATTTTTTCAATTCGATGAGCAAAAGTAAAGATGCATGTGTAGAAAGAGAATATTGATGAAATTTGCGTTATACATTCATGCATAAACATGTCTTGTTATGTCAAATTATTAACGAAATATATATTCAAACAGTGCAATTAAACGCTCTAGAGAAATTTTCTAATATTTTGTTACAAACAAACCATTCAATAATAATATTCTTTTGTAGGTCTGTTTGACTGAACTGTATTTAGGACTAGAGAGGGAGATAGGCCAGCAGCAAGAGAGAGAAGAGAGAGATTTAATTGTGAGATGTGTGTTGTATCACCTCCTTGTGCCTTTTATTTTATTGTAGTAGGATAGGTTAAATCCTTACCCTAATAAGATGACAACTCTAATAGGATAATATCTACTAATGAGAATATTCCAATATATCCCTAGATACACTAGGATTTACACAATCACATTCATATTCTAAATATGACTGCAACACTTCCCCTTGAGTATGGAAATACTCAAACAAAACATCGCATTAGATGTTCAGCAGTTGAGGTAGAACAATTAATGAAGTTGGTGGCACAACGGGCGAATGCGAGTCTCAAATATAAAGAAAGTATGTATTGGTAGTAAAATTCACAAAACATCGCTATAGTAAAACCTAAGGCATGTGAAAACCCATAGGCTAAGGAGAAAAGTGAGAAGTATGCATAATGTCTAAAACATACGTCAAACGGGACGAAAGTAGTGAACTTAACAGAGTATGATTATCCCAGGATGAGTGCCTCATCAAAACCTCGTTAGGTAACAAAAACCTAATGGGAAAAATGCTCCTAATCATAGGAAAAAGAGTACATAAAGATCAAGTCAGTATGTTTCAAGATTCTCCTCGTGAGTTAGACATAACTTCCAAATAAGAGAACTACAAGCAATTCCACTTAGATAATTTACGCATACCGATTCCTTGGACAAACTTCTAAAAAGTAGACTTGGGCAATGACTTGGTAAAGAGATCGGCCAAGTTGTCCTAGGAACGGATTTGCTTGACTTTAATGTTCTGATGTTGTTGTTACTAGTGAGAATAAAAGAACTTCAGCACTATGTGCTTGGTGTTGTCTCTCTTGATGTATCCCTTCTTTAACTACTCAATACATGCTGCATTGTTTTCAAAGATCGTTGTAGGAAGGTCAACGACGGTAGTAAGACCACTAGTACTTCAAATATGTTCCATGACTGCTCTCAACCAAAAGCACTCACGCGATGCTTCATGCAGGGCGAGAATCTTAGCATGGTTTGAAGAAGTCGCAACTAGCGTTTGCTTGGTAGACCTCCAAGATATAGCGGTATCTCCAACAATAAAGACATAGTCCACTTGATAACGTGCCCTATGTGGGTCAGACAGATAACCAGCATCTGCGTAACCAACAAGGAGAGAATCAACCCGAGGATCGAGGAGGATAGCGGCTCCTCTCGAGGATTCGTGGGTGTAGAACAAACCCAAATCTATCATACCTTTGAGGTAGAGGAAAATATCTTTAACACCATTCCAGTGTCTGCGTGTAGGTGCATTGCTGTATCTAGCCAAAAGATTAACGGTGAAAAAGATGTCAGGTCTAGTGCATTGAGCTAAATACAATAAAGCACCAATTGCACTTAGGTATGGAACTTCAAGCTCCAAACTCTCATCCTCATCCTCATCCTCATCCTTATTGGGATGGAAATGATCTCGTTTAACATCTAGAGTCCGAACAACCACAAGAGTACTCGAAGGCTTCGCTTTATCCTCATTAAAACATCGCAACACCTTTTGGGTGTAGTTTGATTAATGTACTAGGATTCCATCTTAACAATGCTAGATTTCCAAACCAAGACAATATCGAGTTTTCCCAAGATCTTTCATCTCAAATTTCGATTTCAAGGGAACGGCAATTTCCTCAAGCTCTGCAGGATTTCTAATGAGGTTCATGTCGTCGACATAAACTGCAACGATCGTAAATTCGGAATGTGACTTCTTTATGAACACGCATGGGCATAGTTCGTTGTTCACATAACCCTGACTTGTTAAATATTCACTAAGACTGTTAAACCACATCCGCCCAGATTGTTTCAATCCGTAGAGTGATTTCCTCAATCTAATAGAGAGAGTGTTCCGTGGTCTAGAACTATTTGAACCAGTTAATGGAAGTCCTTCTGGAACTTTCATGTAGATTTTCGTATCTAGATCCTCATATAGATACGCGGTTACCACGTCCATAAGCTATATATTTAGTTTTTCGAAAACTACCAAACTGATAAGGTAGTGAAACGTTATGATGTCCATTATGGGGGAATACGTCTTCTCGTAATCAATCACAGGGCATTGAGAGAAGCCTTACGCTATAAGGCGTGCTTTGTATCGCATTATTTCATTTTTCTCATTACGCTTCCTTACAAAAACCCATTTGTAGCCCACGAGCTTCACATGTAATGGAGTATGAGTTACAGGCCCAAACATCTTACGTTTCACAAGCAAATCAAGTTCAACCAAGATTGCTTGTTTCCAGTTTGACCAATCTATTTTATGTCGGGATTCATCAATGGAATGTAGTTCAATATCATCGTTAAGCATGATGTTAGTAGTTACTGTGTACGCAAATGCATTGTCGATGATCATCTCATTCCTATTTCAAACCTTATCCAATACTGCGTATTGTACCAAAATCTCGCAATTCTCGGGAAATCGGGTTATCTCATCTAAGACATCACCGTAATCTAGAATAACCTCATGCGATGGTACAGATAAGTGAGCGATGGTCAGATTCAGACTAGGGTCACTACTTTGTGCCATTTTCCTCTTTCGGGGTTGTGAATTCTTTGAACTAGAGGGTCCGTCATGCTTCAGGGTAAAAGCAAATGATTGGCTAGCTGCCAATGTACCAGGTCGCGTAGAAGGTGCGGCTGTTGCACCTTTGGGGATGGTTCGGTTGCCGCACCTTCAGGGATGGTTCGGCCTTCCCAGGTGGTATTACGGTGTACTCTAGGTACGTTGATCATTGCAGGTGCGTTTGCAGTGGGTATTTGTGATCTCGTCACATTTGCTAGATCAGTAAAAGCATTTGACATACTTTGAGCGATGCTCTGAAGATCTAGAATACATCGCACTTTAGTTTCAGACTGGGCAGTGCGGGGATCTAAATAAGACATAGTGGGAGCATACCACAACAATTTGCGACGTTCTACAAGAACGTTAGACTTTTTATCTCCCCCTAACTATGGGAAGATTGTCTCATCAAAGTGACAATCCATAAAATGTACGGTAAAAAGATCTCCTGTCAAGGGCTCTAAATAGCGAATAATTGATGGCGAATCATAACCGACATAGATTCCCATTCTTTTCTAATGACCCCTTTCGGTATGCAGTGGCAGCGTTATTGTCACATAGACTGCACACCCAAACACACGTAAATGCGAGACATCAGACTCGTATCCAGTAACCAACTATAACAGTGAATAGCTGCGTGCAATATTGCATAGCCTCAGGCAGATACCAGCAATTTGGTTCTCATAACCAAAGTTTGAGCTATCAATTGAAGGTGCTTTATGAAAGCTTTTGCCAGGCCGTTTTGGGTGCGAACATGGGGTAAAGGATGTTCAACTTCAATCCCAATTAAATGAAATAGTTGTCAAAAGTCTATGACGTAAACTCTCCAGCATTATCCAATCGAATTGACTTGATCGGAATAAGGGTGGTGAGCCCTAAGCTTAATAGTTTGTGCTAGGAGTTTCGGAAATGCAGCTTGCGTGTGGACAATAAACAGACATATGATGTCACACCTCGATCCAGACATACGTCTAGGATCAACACATAACGTCACCAAGCATCTGTATATCCAACAGACCCCGCCTCCAAGATACGTTCAAAACATAATTCAAGGTACGAATTGCGTAGAAATTTTCGTATACTTTATGGCTGCATCTAACCTTCTCGTTAGACTGCCTACATACCTTAAAAAGGGATCAAGTCATTCGTAGTTCACCATTCACTACAATTCGACATATATCACAGTCTGTTCAAGTCAAAAGGCATAACATTCCTCAATCAGTCATTAGAACTTGACAAGCATGAAATTACTAGACTTAAGGCTACATAACAAACCCACATGACAATCAAGATTTCCAATTCATCCGTCATATAAATCACTATGTTTTACATAATACCGCAATTCATAGTATGCAACATCTCAAAGAACAGTCAACGAAGCATAATGTTATTTTTTAGCCACATTGGTCAACGAGTCTAATTATAATAATAACAATCATATCCAACATCATTCCACAATCACTTCAATTAATCAGTCCTAAGAATCAAAGATGCATTATATTAACATTTAACTACATTAATCAATCAGTAAGATCACATTTCGCTACACGAAATATAATAGAGGAATTCTACATAGTTCCCTACTTGGATTCCAAGTTAATAATTCTAATTTATAAACATAACGTCTTCTGTGAGCAATTCCGACTCACTCGAATATAGGGTCGGACTAACTTTATGGAAATGAGCAAGAGTAGGGATTCCGAACCACTCAATGAAATCCAACCAAAATATGATTGCCTACCGAATATGTACCAAGTATAATTAATCTTCATCACCCCTAGAATGGGTATGGTCCCTCATCGCGGATACACCAAGCAGAACCATAGGCATAATCTCATCGTGCAAGCAGTGATCACCCATCGTGGATATACCAAGCATGATTACCCCTGAATACATATGGTCCCCATCGCAGATATACCAAGTAGGGCACATCCTAACTCTAGGTAGTGATCACTCATTGCGGATATACCAAGCATAATCACTCCTAGAATGCATATGGTTCCCTATCGCAGATATACCAAGCAAAACCATATGCATAGTCTAATAACGTAAGCAGTGATCACCCATCGCGGATATACCAAGCATGATCACCCACAACAATCCCCCATCACGGATATACCAAGCAAGATTGTATCCTGTAGCTTAAGGTAGTGTTCACCCATCGCGGATATGCCAAGCATGATCATTCCTAGAATGCATATGGTCCCCCATCGTGGATATACCAAGCAGAACCATAAGCATAGTCTAATCATGAAGTTGATGATTACATATCGCGGATATACCAAGCAGGACCATCCATGTACCACTGCTACATGGTGCGGTAAATCAACACACAACCTACCCATACCTTAACCCCTGTGAGTTACAATGTAGTCACCTACACCATCAACTTCTTATGGCCACCAACTAATATGTCACACAAGCATATAAGTTCTACAGAATACTTCTAATAGGATTCTAGGATCACATTGTCATAACTTTTATCATCCTTATCAATCACATTATTAAGAAGATAAATAAACATATATATATATATATATATATATATCACAATATGACATCCCATACACGTAAACCAATGTATATATTATCTGGGATAACTCACTAACCAATATAGGCCCACTAAGCCCTACACAATCTCTAGTAATACTGATTTTAATATTTAAGATCAATTCGTAACATATTGACCAAAAGTCAAGTTTCTATCGACGGTGGGGTCCATAACCCTGTACAAGTTGATCTGGAACATCCGCCCATGGATTTCCGATCTGTAACTTCTCAAGGGTCTCATTTATCTTCTAGAACAATATTCTAAAATTTGGAAACGATCCAACGGTCAGATCTCCGCCAATTACTAGAATTATGTTGCTATCAACGTTTGGTTTTACAAACTTAGAAATTCAATTTAGGAAGACCCGTATGTCAGATTCCCAATCCGTCAGTTCCTATGATCCTCAAATATTATGTACTATAACATATTAAGGTTAGGTGACGATCTAACGATCTGATCGTTGAATCATAAATTGGTTAAGTGGCGTAGTATTTCATACTAGGTTCAAACTATCGAACTATATAAAACGGTTATCAAATTTCAAATCAAAACATCGAATTTAACTTAAAAAGGCGGCATTAACCCACTGGCCACGCGCCGCCGCAGGTGGTGGTTTCCGGCTAACGGAAACCCCAAATTTCGACTAACACTATTTGCAGAAATGTACAACTCAAGGAGAGGAACATTTTTCATACCTGGGCTGAAGCCTAGTTCAGCTGGGAAGTGGCGGGAAAATCCTTCGAATCATCGGAAACCCTCGATTTGGGTGGTTGCCGATTTGACTCCATTGACACTCTGACGCCACCAAACTTGGTTAGGCTTTGTTCCTGGTCTCAAGAGGGTTTGAATGATGGTGTTAATCGACAGTGGCGACTTCAAAAATGGCGGATCATCGCTGTGGGTGCCCTCGAAGCCGTCGACTTCGATCGTCAAGGATTAGGCTAAATGTCTTCGATTTTTGAGTGGGGTAGGTAGAGGGAGGGTTGTGGAGTCGAGTACAGGTAGTGGCAACGGTCAATTCACCAGAAAAATCGACGATTTCTCATCGGAAATTCACCCAGAAATCGAGTCAGGTCACGGGTCAAGGGATGGGTTCAGTTCCCTCAAACTCTTTTTCCTCATTTCCTTCATTTTCTCCTTCTCTAATTGGGTAGATTCACCCCTCATTTCTCTTTTCATCTTTCCATCGCCACACATGTGGCTTCATCTTAGCCGTTCCTTCTCCAACAAATCTGGAGCCTTCCAAATTTAATAATTATATGGCCATTTTGCCTTTGACTTTGTTCGTTAATAACTCATTCGTTATAACTCCAATTTACGTTCCGTTTGTACCCACGCGCTCGTATCGACACGTACTATCCAGATATGCAAAGAAATCTGAAGAAAAAAAAAATGAAAATATCAAGTACGTCCACAAAGAATCTCGTTTAACACAATAGGGCAATTTCATCCTTTTACTTATCGAATAAAAATTATATACACCGTAAATATAAACGCATCGAAACTACGAATATGAATACTACATATGAGATACATAATTTTAAATAGTGAAATCCGGGAACAGGATTTCACATGTGATCGACGTGTCGATGCATCAACCAACACCATAAAGTATCTAAATGATCCGCATGTTGGTTGGATAGGTCCACAAATATCCCCTTGAATCATTTGAAGAAATTTAGGAGGGTTGTGAATAATCTTTGTAATTAAGGGTTGAGGATTCAACTTCCCCAAAAAACAAGCTTTGCATGACGGGAATCCAACATAGAAAGGTAAATGATGCCCATGTGATGATTTGAGGATATGGCGCATCATGTCATGTCCAGGATATCCCATATGATCATGCCAAAGTAGAAAAGTGCTCTAGAACCTGGGCTCAAGGCTGGCCACATGGTGAGTCTCTGTGAAAATCTGATATCTCCATTGATGTAGTAGCATCTTCAGAATGTTCCACATTGGCAAAGTTAGACTCGTGACGGGAATGATAGTTGGCAATAGCCTCAGGGGTAGCTTTGCATATGCGTGACCAATAATCCTTTGATCCACAACAGTAACACATGTCCATTTCAGTGGAAGCCAATTAAACGGTATATTTTCCCTTGTTCTTGAAGTTTGGGGCCTTTAGGTGCAAAGGGTTGGCGTTTCTAGGTCGAATTTCCTCCCTTAGGTGGGCCTTGGTTCTATTAACTTTGGGCCCGTGGGTGGGTTTGCCGCCCATTACCACGGTCACAACAATGTTTTCGTGTTTATGGTTGCTAGAATTGGTTGCATGCACTTCAGCCATAGCATTCGAGCCAGTGGGTTGAGCTTGATGATTGTTCATCAAAAGCTGGTTCTGCTTTTCAGCGAGAAGTAAAACAGAGATCAAATCTGAAAATTTGATGAACTTTTGTGCCTTATAGTGTTGCTACAAGACAATATTGGTGGCATGGAAGGTCGGATAGGTATTCTCCATGAGATCTGCATCTGTTAAGTCCACTTTACATTACTTAAGCAGTGATCGGATTCTACAAACTTCAGAGTTGTATTCATTCACAGACTTAAAGTCTTGGAAGCGTAGATGCTGCCAGTCGTATCTTGCTTCAGGCAAGTAAATGCATTTTTGGTGATCGAAACGATCAGCCAGAGCAAGCCAGAGGGTGTGTAGGTCTTCCTCAGCGGGGTACTCAGTCTGCAGTGCATCATAGATGTGTCTTCGAATAAAGATCATTGTAGTAGCTTTCTAAGCTTCATCGACAGGTTTGGCATCGGTAGATTCCTTGATGGTGGCTCTAATACCCTTTGCAGTAAGATTGAGCTTCACGTCTTAAACCCACTTCGGGTAGTTTCTTCCAGATACTTCCAAAGCAGTGAAATCGAGCTTGTTCAAGTTCGACATGTCCCTAAAACGGAGGGTACGTTAAACGTGGTTAGTCATATGGTAATCCATAGACATACATCGTAGAACATTCGGGGTTCTATAGACATGTATTGGTTTAATTTAAACATGAAAGCTACATGTTTAATTTAGTTTTATGAACGATTAGTTCATAAAGGAGATGCAAGAACACAGAATGTAATATGCTGATTTAAGTGTAGTTGATTTGAGTTGCTTCGAGAACTCAAGTGTAAGAGCTTGGGGACTACAAAAGGATGTCAACAGTTCAAAGTAGAAAAATAATTATTCAATTGTCAATGTCCAGAAGTGATTTTCAGGTCAATAATTTTGGATTAACTATCAAATTAATGGATTGCAGGTTACTTTTAATTATTTCAATAGATCGAGACCAAATGGGGTCGATTGTGGAAGCAAAATAATGACAGACGGGTCATATTAGCTTCAGTTGGTGATAAACCAAGTGATGGGTCGTGTGATCTGGGTAAGCCCAACATGTGCTATTGGTGGTTTGGGCCTAAAACCGAGCACGGGGAACAAACCTAGCCCAATGCTAGCTTGCAGGTTAGTTCGGGGAAGCCCAGTCGAGGTTGGGTTTCGGGTTTTTAGGTCGAGGCAGGTCAAGCCCAACAGCATAAGCTACGGACAAGTGGACCAAGACATGGGCAAAGCCTAGCAAGCAATACGGGCTTGCTGCAGGTTTGGGCCAGGGACTTAGGACAAAGCCCAGCAACTCAAAAGTTGCTGGTTGTGGGCTTGGAGGGGTTGCAGGCCCATGGTAACCCTTACCAGGCTGAAGCCTGGTGTCCGTGTAGGTGCAGTAAAGCCTAAAAGGTTGCTACCATAGTCCAGATGTCACAACAACGGTGTTCTCGTGCTCCACGCAGCTATGTTGTAGGCTAGTTGCGGTTATCGGCGGTGATGCCTACGGCAGTATGGTGGTGATGCCTACTGCGGCACGGTGGTGAGCCGTAGCCATGCTGTATAAGTCTCAGTTTTTTTTTTTCCGACTTTTCTAGGGTTTTAAGAACCCTAAATTGCTTATAATTTATTTATATGCTTTGACTCACAAATTCCACATAGCAAAATAATTGCGTAATGCATGAAATATATATATATATATATTGACAAATATATGAATCATATACAATATATCTATCAGAAGGAAAATATAAATATAGGGGGTTCATGCATCATGGGGAATGTTTTCATGCTTCGTGGACGTTTCAAATATCTTACTTTATTTTAAGCATACATGATTGGCAGAAAACAAATAAAAGCCTTTGGATTTTGTAGAAGGAAGTCTCTTACGATCCTTCAGTTCCTTAGCTTCTAGCAATATCGTGTAGATAACGTGTTGTATGCCTATTTGATTGAATTGTATTTAGGACTAGAGAGGGAGAGACGCCAGCGGCAAGAGAAAGAAGAGAGAGATTTAATTGTGAGGTGTGTGTTGTATCATCTCATTGTGCCCTTATTTATAGTAGTATGATAGGCTAAATCTTTACCCTAATAGGATTACAACTCTAACAGGATAATTTCTACTAAGAAGACTATTTCAATATATCTCTAGATACACTAGGATTTGCACAATCATATTCGTATTCTAAATATGACTGAACATATTCAAGTTTTTGGGTTGAATATTGATAAATGGTAGCTTAAGTTTCTAACCAGAGTGGGAATCTCGAGTACATGTCTTTTGTTGTTTGGAAATTGCAAGCATACTGCGAGCCTTGTAGGCTTGTTAGGGTTTCAAACTCATTAGCAGCCACTATCTATAACACTAGAATTGTGCTGTCCATGTTGCCAACCAGATCATGGTCTTTGGCTCCAAATGCTCGTTTGATTTACAAGGCATTACAAGTAAGATAATGTGGGGTCCAAGTGTAAAATCTGGAAGTTGGGTCCTACCAAAATGGAAAGGGATCCTCTCTTCCAACTAATTCAATTGAACGGGTGATCCGGACCGTTGAAATTTAATCCAACGGCAACAAATAAGGAGGTTTATTAAAAATTATAATAATTTTAACTGTTTGATCAAATTTCAACGGCCTAAATCACCTGGTCAGGTAGATTAGATGGAAGTAATCCGGAGATAATCCCTTTCGTACCAAAATTTTGTTGGTGCTGGTGCTCATACTGTAGTATAATATATAAATATATATGTATAGTAATACATTGATGGATTATAGTATAATGCGTGTTTGTGTTGGTAAAAGTAATATTGAAATGATATTTCTTGTCTCCTCTTTTGTATGTGAGAAAGACTTTTCTTAAAGAATTCTACTTTCTGTAGAGAGAGCAACTACCAGAGCTTGGTCTAAGTTCTCAAGCTACTTGGAAATTCGGAATATATATATAATTTACTGATACTATATTCTCTAATTGGAGTAATTAATTTAATTATTAGTATTATGGCATCTTGATCATTGTTATTACGATTTCATATCATGCCTGCGTGAGAGACAGACAAAAAAACAACACTCAAGTTTGTGACTTTGAAACCCTTTCTTTAGTTGGATTTGGATCCTCTCCGGATCCCCTCCTTGGAGATCCCGGAAATCAAGACACAAGGACCGTTCATCAAAGATCGTGCGGCCATAATTAAATATTTTTTACGCAAAACAAGATTGCTTTACTTTTAAAAATATAAAAAGCATTTAATTCTGGCCACACGATCTTTGATGAACGGTCATTGTTCCTTGATCCCCGGGATCTCCAGGGAGGGGATCCGGAGAGGATCCAAATCCTCTTTAGTTATCTTTTATGTGATTTTTAATAAGCTTTTTAACCAAAATGGTTCCTGAGATTTTCATAACACATAATTTTGGTTCCTAAGATTTAAAATCAATAGAAGCGATCCCTGAGATTGTCCACTATCCATTATTTTGGTCATTCCATTAAAAAAACTCTGTTAAGTGATCCTTGAACATTTTAATGGAATGACCAAAATGATGGATGGTGGACAATCTCAGGAACCAAAATTATGTGTTATACAAATCTCCTAGACCAAAATGATGTGCTATGGAAATCTCAGGGACCAAAGTTATGTGTTATACCCTCAACTTAACAGAGTTTTTTAACGGAATGACTAAAATAATGGATGATGGACAATCTCAGAGATTATTTTTATTAATTTTAAATCTCAATGATCAAAATTATATGTTATATAAATCTTAAATATCACTTTTACTAAAAAGCCTTTTTAATATGCCAAGTTAAGCTGCATGTCCATAGTCATATATGGTTTAGAATAAAAACAAAAGGAAAAAAACTAAAAATTAAACTTTTATGCTTTGGATGCTTAAAACTCATAAAGAAATTGCAAAATAATTGTTAAGATCACACAGAGGAACAATTTTTTTGCTCGCCACTTGACGGGTTATACTTTGCTAAAATGTGAATATTTAATAGGAATGGAATCAAATGACAAATATTTTGACAAATAACTTTACATTTCTTTGTGGCCATTAAATTTTATGACATTTCTCGATTAAGAGTGATGTGACCTTGACTGACGCGGATTTATATTTAATATTACAAATAATAAAATCTAGAAGAAAAAAGAAGAAACAACCGTAAGCGTTCGAACTTGAAAGTGAGAGGGTGGGTAAGGCGTAAGAGACCTCCATTGCTTTGCCATCTTATCCGCGTCTTTTTTTCCTCATCTTTGGTTAAAACACCTTCCTGATCTCTTTATTCTAGAAACCCGTGTGTTATTAGAGAGATATTTTTTCCATCTAGTTCGGATCATTTTCACATTGATCTTGCCTTTTGGCCAATGAGGGAAAACATCGTTTTCCACAGCCTAATTTATCACTCAAAAATACCAGGAATGAAGAATGAGAGTTTGGGGTTTAGTTTTATTAACCAAACAAAATGATTTAAAAGATTGAGCGATCCCTTGATATGTTTTGTTTGCATTTTAAGTTTGTATCAATCGAATCAAATCAACATGTAGTGAAGACGATAGATTTTTCTCTGTCTTCTCATGTTCGTGGCCAGTCTCTATTTCCTGGATTTCATCGTTGTTTTGATTTTTTTTTTTTTTCTTTTGAGTTTTATTCTATTAGTTGATTCTTATATGATGTGGGAAAATAGATTAAGTCTCACAATGAGTTAGCAATAATGTGGTTCAAATTCTTTTTCTGTGAGAATCAAACCTAAAATCTATTACAAATGAAGAAGAATACTATTAGTCCATAATATTAAATGGCAAATCCATGTCATTTTGAAGTTTAAAATGTTAAACATTACTCTGAGTCAATACCATTAAATGTTATAAAATCTAATGGTTAAAAAATAACGTAAAAATACTTGCCCCTTGATTATATTCTTATTTAGTATCATATATTCATATATGATAGCTTATAATCTCACGACATAATATAACATATTAGACTACACACACACACACACACACACAGACCATTTATGCAAATGAATCTCTAATTTTTTTTTTAAAAAAGGGATTAGTTGTGGGGCCCACTCTACATCGAACTTCAACGATTCGAACTGTCTATTTTGTAAGTCTCGTTTCATAGATTATCCTTACAAAAATTCAATTTAATTCGAAACCATTTGCCTATTTAATTATCAAAATAAAATTTCATTGTTTCTTATATAACAAAGTATTCGTTTATTTCTTTGAATTCAATTGGATGTCTTAAACATTTCCAATTTGGCTAATATTTTGCAAGGATGATCTATAAGGTGCAACTTAAAAATACTCGGTTCGGATTGTTAAAATTTGATGTGATGTGGACTCTACAATTAATCTTCATTTTTATAAAAAAAAAAAAAAGTAAGAATCTCTTCCCTTAAAGATTTCCTATAACATTAAACGGTCTAGATTTTATAAAGATTTTTACAAACATTTTTACACTTTCTTGTAGCCTTTAGATTTTATAACATTCAACAATCTAGATTAAGAGTGATGGGGAGAGTTTTAAACATTAAATGACTTGGATGATGATGTGGATTATAACTAATAAAGAAAACACTAATCTAAATAAAAATTAGGCCTAAAAATTAATATCTAATAGGATATAATTGAAAAATCAACGATCAAACTTCGAACATAGTGTTAAAAAAAAAAAAAAAAAAAAGAGAAACAAAAACATGAATATACTGTAACCTCCATCTCCCTCCCTGCAATGCTTTGGATGAAATCTCCTCTTTCATTTTATAAAAAATGAACCCTAATAAATAACAAAAAATGAACGATTTGAAAAAAAGGTGATACTAGGGATAAGATTAATACTTAACGGAAACGAAACTGCTACAATAAAAAAAAAAAAAAAAAAAATTGAAAGCGTAGACGAATGAAATCAAGTTGTTTGTTTGCTTCGAAAAACCAAAAAAGTAGAAAAATCATCAATGACCTAAATTGACAAAACTAAAAAGATTTTGCAAAACCCAATTTAATCACCCTACACATATGAACAGTAATATACGGTTTAGGGTTTTGTACGTTTTGCTTACATAATGAAGATTCAAAAGACTAATAGCTTGAGTTGTTGTAGAAGGCATTAAAATTTCACATCAATCCTATAAAAGTTGCAGACCTCATCGGAAAAGAAGGACATGAAGGTTATAGTACTTTGAATCAATGGAAGTTCTACCTCTTGTCTTGTTTGCATGCTTAAAATTAGGGTCCCTTCCTTTTTAATTTATTTTTAATTACCTTCCATATTTTATACTTTTTGAATTTTATTTTTATGTTTATTATTAGTTAAAATCCACTTAAATATCCATGTCATTTAATGAATGAATATGAACCTTTAGATGTTTTGTAATCTAAAAATTTATGAAAAGGGTAAAAATATTTATCAAAATATTTGTCCCTTGATTCGATCCCTATATATATATATATATATATATATGTAAATCTTTCAACCCTACTGCCCTTCTCTTTCTTCGAACTGCAACAGAGTGGAAAAGTTGGAGGTGTCCGTGGTCATTTCATTTAGTTGGCCTGATGCTTAAGTTTGCAGCTTCCTAGGGCATCGTACATATATATGCAGCTGAAACATAATGCCAAGGATAATCGCACCACAGATGTGACATAAAGGTTCGGCGCCCCATCTTATATTCTTTTTTGAAATTTCGGGTTATTACCATGGATGTTTTTCCCTCCTCTTTATCGAAATTTTAAAACTAATATTTCCCCAACCAACTTATATGAACTAATCGAATCTAATGACCCACAAAACACAATTAACATATTATAATCGTTGACAGTGACTTCAGACCTTCAGGCCGTACACGTATCCCATACTGAACAGGGTACGTATGCAAAAAGAGACAGTATAGTTAGATCACTAATTTTTTTGGTATATCAAGATTGTCGTGACATTATGTTAATCACACTTAAATTGTACATATGTTTTATTAACTTATAAGTTTGACAAATTTATATTATGATACGTGAAATAATAATATTACGTGATAATGTTTTTGATACACATAATATTGTGAGAAGGTTGAAACATTGCATAAAATAATAGTTTCAAGCAAATAAGTCTAGAATTAGTCAAATGGAAGGCCCTCGCCTTTCTTCCAAGGAGGACTTTATAATCCTGCACAGAGGGGGTCCGTTACCTTTCATTGGACAAATGCCAAAATATTGGTGGGAAAGTTTGGTTACCATCTCTTTTTTTTTCTGACCAACGAATGAAAGCAGCTCACTTGACTATATATCTCTATGTGTATACCAATAAGAGACAGTGTCATAAGTTAGGAGCATATTTGAGAAAAAAATATCCAAGCATATATGTATGTTTAGGCTTTAGGGTTCACTATGCTTAGAAGAAATGCACATGCTTTGGTTGCTTGGAAAACCTTCGAAGTCAAACACGAGAGCCACAAGATGTTTATATGTATATCACATGCTGGATTCCTGGACATCACATAAGGTTTTGTCAAATAAGACATGCTACTTCTTCTTCTTTCCTTTTTTATTTTTTTTAATTTTATTTATTAGTCATGTATGCTGCTTCAATTCTTCTCCACCTAGATACGGCTAGCTACGGTGCAACACTAGCCAAACTTCCTTTGAACAATTGCTAACTAATGTGATTATTTTACCCCTTGGAATTTTCAAAAATAAGAAGAAGGGCCAAAGTTAAAACAAGACAGTTCAGACATAACTAAATATATAATGTCAATTCTGTCACATCTTGGTCCGGGCTGTGGAATATCAATGATATACATACGATAAAAGGAAATGACCCACTCACCACATTTTATGGCTTCGTCACCTTCCAGGTGTCGGCCAACACATCTCAATTCGGAGTCTTAGTGGACAATTCAGGTCAGGATGTGTCAAATTCATAGTTTTTTTTTCTTTCAACAAGATCCTCTTTGGATCCTTTTGGTGAGGATCCGTGAATCGTGTTCGTTCATCGTAACATTGTACGATTAGTTATTGTCAGGTACGTTTTGTGTTTAATTTTAATTAAAAATATTTAAAATGATTTCTAACCGCACGATGTACGATGAACGGACACGATTTACGGATTTTCGAGATCCTCACAAAGAGGATCCGGATTTTTTTTTTTTTTTTGACAAACGATTGCTTTAATAGATTAAATTGTTATTTGTTAAGGAGAGAGAGATTGATGAAAAGATCGAACCGCACATGATACATATGCATGATTGTTTTTCACCAATGCGATAAAGGGCATCTTCCAATCCATGATTTTCTTTAGAACAATACAGTTTGACAATATATACATAACATGCTGAATATATAAAATACAAATAGTAGATACAATGAAGCATATGAAAACTTTTCAAAATATCAACAACAGCATCTAAAGATAAACTCATTCTACATTGACAAAGTATGCAAGCTATAAAGTTGGAGAGCAACAACATTATTCTCCAAAAGAAAAGAATTCGACAGCATTCCAAGGACAGAAGAAAACATATGTCGCATGAGACGACCGCAAGTAAATTGTTTAAACCATGAAATCAAGAATTCTCTCGAATTTCCAAGTAGAAGTTAAAGAATCCTACCTAATATTAGCTTTAAAATTTACTTTCATGCGACTTCTTATTAAAATACCAATTAACATAACCAAATTTTTAATGAAGACTAGTCAGTTTCTAGATTCTTATGCTTAATTATACCGTTCAGAAAAAACCTATATATATATATGGTTTGCAATATAGACCGGGCTTCTATGCCTTCCCACTTTCTATGAACTTCTATCTTGTTTTATTTATGCGATGACGGTTAAGCCACGTTAATATTTTATATTAATATTATTTTTTATTTAATTATCTCTATAAAAAAATAATAGAAAATATTAATATAATTTAACTATGATAGCGTAAAATAGAAAGAGATAGAAGTAAATGAAAAATGGGAGGACGGAGAAGTCGGTCCCTGCAATATTTACCCTAATCATAATAAAAGGAAGACTTTGTGGCCTCATGCCAAATCAAATGCTTCCACGTGGTAAGCATTTGGAGCATCGCAATTGAAACCATAATTTCCTTGGTGCTTGTACCTACGGCGGGCATAAAAAATAATTTTCTTGGTGCTTGTACCTACGGCGGGCATAAAAAATAAATTTCTTAGTGCTTGTACCTACGGCGGGCATAAAAAACGTGAAATCGTAGAACTGGTTCAGCTCGGTTTGGAACTGAACCAACCGGTCATATCAATTTCAATTTTTGATTTTTATCTCTACATAACCGGTTTGGATCGACTAAATTGTATTATTAATTAACTTTTTTATTTTAAATATAATCCATTAGGCCATTGTTTTTATCTGTCTGTTCAACCTAAATATAAAAGTTCATACCAAAGCTCTCAAACTTAAGCCCAAATAACTTAACATTGCCAACCATGCAGAAAATTTAGTCAAAATTTCAAATCCTAAGTCGTCTCTCTCTCTCTCTCTCTCTCTCTCTCTCTCTCTCTCTCTCTCTCTCGATCTTCATGGCCTTTGCTCCCTCATTCGTCATCGATATCTCAAAATCTCCTCCCTTGCGACCAAAATTTCCACCTTATCGATCTTCACGGTCTCTCCATTTTCTGCTTCTTCCTCTCCCACTGCGATTTAGGCACCAAAAAGGTGATGACAAGAAAAGAAGATGAAGCAGTGCATCCGCTTCCCTCCTCATCCTTGTTAGATTGTTGCACTTCCCTCCTTTGATATGCCGCTTCTGTTTTGACTATGTTTTGGCTTTTGGAAGACTAAAATTATAGACAAAATTTGTAAACTAAATTATGTGCCACCAATAAGAATGAACACGTTTATCAATGTTTAAATAGGAATCCAATTATCAACTTACTTGTCATTTAATTTATATATTTTTATCTATAAATTTGGTTTCCCTAGCATTATCCTTTCATAAAACCCAAAAGACCAACAAAAAAATAAATGAAATGAGCTAAGGCCTAGAACCAGTTGTGAACCGAACATTTGAACTGTTCTGATCAAATTCGATTTGGTTTTTGTAACTTATATTGATAAGAACTGAATCGGACCGAACTGTAGCTTTTCTCTGTTCCAGTTCTGGTTTGAGAGGTAAATCGGACCGAGCCAAGTTCTATCCACCCCTACTTTTGCCCATAGTCATACCTTAATTTGTCGAATTCTCATAGCAAAAGGAAAATTCGATGGAAGGCATAATCAAATGTAATTGATTGAAGAAGAGGAAAAAATTGAAAGTACAGTTTAGACAGTCCTCGTGCAAAAAAGAAGAAGAAAGTTTTAACCAAATTAAATGTTTCCATTTCAAAATAAGAGTCTCAATATATGATGTTATGAGACTGTCAACTAAAATGGTTCAAATAAATATAATTCGACGTAAATTAATACATATCGAATTATAACGAGAATATTACTTTGTCTTTGTCATCGTTTGCTACATATTGTCATACAAGCTAAATGATCTATAGTGCGTAATAGGGGACATGGTTTTAAAGAATAAGGAGTTCTCGTGCCATTACAAAAGGTTTAAGGAACGTTTGGGAGTTGGTATAAGATATAGTTATCCCAATATTTCTTTTTGACAAACTAGTGGCTATTTACAATTCACCTATTATGTCACAAGAAAGTTCACTACTAAAAAGTTTGGGACTACAAAGACTTGTTTCATTCAGTTTCTTTTGAGCTTAGCGCAATCACAACAATACTAGTCACAACTAAGTATGGAACTCATCAAACAATTATGTCGTCTTATCATTTATGTAAGTTGAGCTTGTAACCTCTTTAAGGAGAGATAAATATTAGGCTAAAAGTTAGTTGGTGACTTATATTAATATCTAGAAGGGAAGTGTGGGGCCTTGATTTTCCAAGGCAGAAGTAAGGTTGATTGAAATACATTTACCTCATAAGTCCGATCATAGACTCAATAGCTCCGAGCAGAGCTAGATCTGATGAAGTAACGGTGCCACCATCATCTTGTTTTGGGGCAATAAGTGAAGTCCAAGCAGTTCTGCTAGTATGACCACGTTTGTTCCGCAAAATGTGAGATTTGATCCGGATATGGAATCAATCAGATCATTCATATGTCTTGGAGTTCCTACAACTAGAAATTGGTGTGCACCGCAAGTAATCACAACTTCTAATGCAACATATAAATACACCTATCTAGGGTTCATCTTTGGTAATACAATCTTTGTGTTCTAACTCTCTTGCCTATTACTTGAGTCTTAAAACTTGCTTACTAACTTGATCATCGGAGAGCCTTTGGCCAGCACACCCATCTCGCGTCTTAGGCTTGCTCACAGTTATTCTTTGTTTTGCAAGTTACTCGAATTTGTGCCTTCACCATCTGCGGCGATGTGCAAATTTGGTTCCAACAATTGGTGTTTTCATTTAAAGTGAACTCATATATCTCTTAACCAAATCACTCTACAGCAAACATGACTGCTGAAGAAAGCATTTTTAACACCAATGTTAACCTTGTACCGAAAAACAATCCACTTTTTTATGCATCCGCTATCCCAATGACGGGTAGCCCACTGCTTGACACCTCTGCCACTCCTGGAGCAAGTAACAACCCGCAAGAAAATCATACATCATTGATCCAAACATAGGTCCTTTGTGCGATGGCCAAATCACCAACATTGCTTCTAGAAGCAGGCTTCGAGCCCCACAATACTCTCCATCCCTGAACGCAACAGGGGCACTAAGAGCGGAACCTTGCCACCTGAGGTTCGATGAACCATAATCTTTTTATTAATATACTCTCATCCACCTATGTTATAATACATATAATTGTACATCACATGACACGTGTTCATGGTATACTTAAAACTTGTCACTTCAATGGATATGTGATCAATTTGTCTTGATGGCATATGTGACAATTATATTTGTCTCATAAAAAAATAGTCACTCGAAGGTTTGAATCCGGACTCAGTTGATTGAAGAGGAATGCCCTAACCACCAGGCAATCCATCACTTACATGGAGCAGTAAAATGAAGTTGTCTAGGCATTTGACTAATCCTTTGGGGGAGTTAAACCAAACTGAAACCTGGATGTATTGTTGCCTTGTGAGAGAAACTTCCATAAAATTGATTTACAATCACCATTGTACCTCGGGCTACTCATACAAAACCGTGTTAAGAGAGTTTACTCATAACATTATATTAGTTATTAGTGACGTCATAGTGTCAACTACTTTTTTCTGTGTAATTTCTTGTCCTGGGTTACATTGTCACAATTCCAAGGACAAACCAATTCCCTTTTTTGAGTACAGATTCGGTTCGATTTTGAAAAGTTTGCTAATATGTGAAAGTGAATAAAAATATAAAAACAAAAAAACCAAACGAATATATGGTCACTGTTTGCTTCAAATTCTGGCGTTTAAACACTATTCACTTGTCAAACAAAAGCCATTTACCAAATATAATGGAAAAGCATACCCATAATTTATAAATTTTTAGTGTCTTATCAAGTTTTGTGCTTTTTTTCAATTATAATTACCTTTAAGATAGTAAAGGCTTTTTCAGAAATTTGGATGATACATTTTCTGCAGAATTTCTTTCCCATTTTGTACAAGTTGGTGGAAAAAGTAAAAACATGGCAAGACTGGTTTTGTGACTCACTTTTACCGCTGATATACGATTCCCCGCGCTGGTTTGCTCAACAGTGACCCTCTCCACGCACCCATCCACATAGCCATATTAGGCATTAGGACTGACTAGTGACTGTCACAGAGAGAGAGAGAGAGAGAGAGAGAGAGAGAGAGAGGAATTGGCCTTTGGGTTGGGTGGCTTTTTTGGCCTTTTGCCTTTTGTCCAACCTCCTCCAGTGAGGAAGAAAAGGAACAAACAACAGAAGAAAACAGTGACTTGAGCTCCTTGTTATAAGACCTAGAACCACCACTCAAAACCCCCACCTCTCTCTCTCTCTCTCTTTCTCTCCCTCTCTCTCGCACACACTTCACTTTTGGTTCCATTTCTTCACACCAGCATGAACAACCACCACAGCAGCAGCCCTCTTCTTAGCAGCTGGGCTTACTACTGCCAAGGAAAGGTACCAAAGCAACCAAAAACAAACACAATTTTTGTAAATTTTCGGCTTCTTTGGAGCTTTCTGAACTTATAGTCTAATTTGCTCCTTGAATTTGCACAATGGGGTTTCTCTTCTCCACAATTTCATTCCCGACTTTCAATTTTACAACTTTACTTGGGTTTTGGTGAGCTTCTCATCATGCAAATTCAAGCACGTCCCGAGCCCTCGGGCGGAGTGTCCTGCTAACCCGAGGGCTGATGGCGTGCTTAAATTTGCATAATGGGGTTTCTATTTCTAACAATTTGAGACCCAAAACCTCAAATTTTATTACTTTTCTGAATTTTTTGCTAAAAATTTACAAATTTTTATGATCACACAGAGCATGGAAGAGTTGAGGCAGTCCCTTTTGTACACAACCGTGGAGCTTGAGCAAACAAGAGCAACAGTTCAAGAGGAGCTAAGAAAAAGAGATGATCAGATATCCCATCTCAAAGATCTGCTCCAAAAAGCCATCAGAGAAAGAGATGAAGCCCAAGGCAAATGCCACAGACTCCTCCTTGAAAAACTCCTCCTCCAACAAACCCAGCAGCAGCAACACCAGCAAACCCAGCAGAATCAGCAAACAGCTCCTCTCTCTGGAATTTCAAGCATTGAAGACGAACCCAGAAGAGGAATCGACTCCAACAATGGCTTCTCCTCCTCAGATTGTGAAGAAAGCATTGTTTCTTCCCCAGTTATTGACCCAATTCAGCAAACCCAGCAGCTGCCACCAGGACCATCATTGCCACACCCATCAGTGGAGCTGCTGCCTGAGAAGCCGCTGCCTGAAAAGGGAAAGCTTTTGCAGGCTGTGATGAAAGCCGGTCCGTTGCTTCAAACCCTACTTCTGGCAGGCCCTCTGCCGCAGTGGAGACACCCGCCGCCACCGCTGGAGTCGTTTGAGATCCCCCCTGTGACCATTCCTTCACCACCACCTCAACCACCATTGCACACCCAGCTCCAGCACCAAGACTCCTCCTTGGCCAACGTTAGCTGCGGCATAGTCAACAGAAAGAGAGTCCTCTGTGAGGGCTCTGCCTCTCCTCCAGAGACCAAGTTCCAAAGGGTTGCCCTCCGCTGACTCTGCAGCTGCTGCTTCAGATTATTAGTATTAATCTACCCCTTATTTTTACGGTTCGATATTTTTAAAAATTAATACAACTAAAAGGTTAGTGAGGATGAAAACAAAACCATGAATTTCCAAAATTTCAATTGGGTTTTTGTGACTTATCCATCTAGCATTTGTACAGAGAGAGAGAGAGAGAGAGAGAGAGAGAGAGAGAGGTTTGTTTCCAGGTTAACTCAGCGAGAGAAGAAGGCAGTAAAAAATTCAGAGAGCTTTGTTTGTTTATTGGGGGTTTAAATTTGCCTATTTTCTTTATGGCCCTTCACATTCTATTTTGGTCCATAATGTGAAAGGGGACTTGGAATTTTATCCAAATTGTTGTGGGATGGAAAATGTAACTCTTATTCTAGTTCAGTAAGTTATGTTCATTTTGTTTGTCTTGGTCCGACGGGTAACGCGGTTCGGAAGCTCTGCCCCGGGAGTTCTCTAGATTGAGACGGAGCAAATCAAACACTAAGATTGTAGGTGTGGAGTTGTTGAAGTTTTGGAGAAGATGGGTGGTGTGGCCAACAACCAGAAAGGTTAAGAGCCCTGCTTGTCGGTTTGAGTGGAACCCAAAAATCAGAATCAGGATCTGCTACTGGTGTGATGTATGATTATATATATACATATATATATAAATATATATTTGGGGGGAAGCATGATTGTTCAAGTCCAATCCCCATGTTGAATTCTCTCAACATCAATATTTGTTCTCCCTCCTTTCTAGTTTAATTTTTAATTCTAAATTAACTAAAGCATTTTTTTTTTCTAAGCTGCACCCACTTACTTGTTTATACTTATTTAGCTTAAGCCTTTATCTCTCAAAAGTGGAGCAAATTATTGCAGGTTAATCCTACTTGCCAATAGCATTTCATTACTAAAACATACTCAGTTGACTTTGCAGTTGCTAATTCATTGGCAATGAGCAATGAGGGCACACGTTAAGTACTCCCAAAACTTACGAGAGAAACTCAGTTGCAACGAGGTGTATAAAGTTCTTTTTCTTCTCTCTTCTTACGTGTCGCGACTTGTAAAGAGAGAGATAGAGAGAAAGAAGCATGTGTATATTGATAATACATCTTGTTGCAGCTAAAGTCGTTTAGAAAATGAAGGTAGAAGCCCAGTTTACTATTCCAAGTGAAAATTGAGAGCCGAGTACAATATATTCCATCAGTTGTGGCACCATCAAAAGCTATTTAGGTAATATTAGTAAGTTTTGGTAGATAGAAGAAGTCATGGAGCAATTTTGGTTGTATGCACAGCTCAAATAGTTGCAGTCCTTGTATGTATCGGACTTAGGCCACAAGTGAGCCAAGTGACAAGACGTTAGGTTTTCAACAAGAAAACAACTCGACTTGCACATGGAGACATGTCACATGTGACGTTCCAAACCAAAGCTCTCTAATATAGCAATTCCCCGGCCCATACTATTCTCTTGTAAAGTATGGTTTGTTGTTAAAATAATTACATTTCAATTAGTTCGTGTTTTGGCGAGAGATTTTCACTTCTTAGGTCCGGTTATAATTGAATGGATTACAAAATGTTAGGCTGAGGAGGTTATGAATATTGTCTATGAGCATTACAAGGGCATGCCAGAGGGATTTGCAGCTGGCTTTTTTTTAGTAGGAATTGACAAATTACTCACATATCTTTTGTAATGCTCATGGAGCACATTCTCAATACTTTAAAAACTTAGTCCTGATGTAAATATTCTAGAGAAATTTTAATTCAACCCAAACTGCGAGAATGAGATTTGCCAACTTTAGAATGGAAGGAGAGCATATTGATCTAGCAAACTTAACTAGATCAAGCGCATGAGTATTATTTTAAGTGTACTTAGAAGACAACCATGTGGCGTTACTATTCTACTTAAAATATAGCTTGTGGATTTGTTTTTTATTAATATACCTTAAAAGTTAGACATATCAACTATATCGTCTACTCTTAGAATAATACTTCACATAATTTGTGTTTCAGCTTATAACACGTAAATTAAGTGCTTGTAAGTTAAAACTTACACATTATACTTTTGTTATTATACTGTTTAAAGCTATGTAAAACATGGGATTAAATTATATAGTAATGTAGTAGTGGTTTACAACTACAAGAGGAAAGTTCCTTGGAAGCCAGTGATTGCAATTTTATTGCCCATCGTTCGAGTCATCCTCCAAATTGAAAACGTAACTCCATGGGCTTTTCAAATCCACCAATAATAATACATACATAACAATAATTATGCGACTGTTTCAAATTTTCTTTTGATTGTACACATTTAACAAATAAAAACTAACAACGTGTATCAACAGTCGACAATCAACCACACTTATAACAAAAGTTGAAAAAGCTAACATTTTGAGTAACAGAGAAGACTTAAGGACCAAACAATTCCACATCGATAATGCACTTGAAATCTTCACCGGAGATTGGTACTGAAGTTGAAGGGACTTGAAACTTTCACCGGCCAGCCCGAACCGTGCCCAACCCTACTAATAACTCAAAATACGTTAAAGTTTCTGGAGGCAAATGTGAAAAACCCATAACTAGTTAGAATATTTGGACCAAAAGGAAAAACAATCCAAATCCTGAAGCGGTGGCTGACTAAAATCATTGCTTGTTCAACACGGCAGAGGCTAAAGGAATCGAAGATTCACTGGTTTGAGAATGACCCTCTTGACCAACAGCTCATGGTTCAAAGGATTAAGACAAGACCTCCCTAATCTTAATCCTAATCCCATCCTTTCAAACTGGAAGCATCTCTGTCACATCCCCTTCTTCTCCTTTGTTATCATTACATCTTAGAACTAGGACTTCTAGACCATTCTATACATTACATTACCCTTCTTTTGGGGGTTTGAAGATTTGATGCAGCCATGTACTCAAGTAACATGGCGGAATCGTATTTTTAGGCGCAATGTGTTGAAATGGATGTAGACAAGCACACAACACAGCTGTGCCTATGCTATTATGAAAGAAATATGCTAGGGACAGTCGCCAAGGCGTGCAAGAATGACTCCTGGTCGTTGATGTAAGTGTGGGCCCAACCGCATCATTGGGCGGAGTTAACAATGTTTGCACACAATATGAACTCGAGAGTTTCGTAACAAACAATTAAATCCTAAATGATGAGCAGCCCAATATAAAATTCTCAATGTTTTGACTCCTCTATATGTAGCCTCTGGCACCAGACTATGGGTGAAAGCACCCAAGAATGGCAATCCATCATGTAACGCTTAAACTCTATCGGCCTAAACTTTAAAAATTCACATTGAGATACTCACATGACTGCTGCTTTCTTTACCCAGAAGACATCGGCTCCGTTGTCAATTTGATTGTTTGAATGGTTGATGGCTTGAGCATTATACAACTCCGCTACCTGAACTTAGAACAAGTGTGTGAGAGCAGATACATATCAATATTGTACAATTTTGCGTTTCAAATTAACTTTCTTCACCTGTTCAGACGATGTGGCTTGCTCTGGAGGTTTATCTCCCCGAACACGAATTAGACGTGGAAAGCGGAGAGAGAGATACCCTGATCTCACGTGCACATAGAATTAGATGAAGAAAACACATCATCTAATTCACATTTCACAAAGTAATAGCAAATATTGACAAGTAAAATAAAATATAATCCAGTGAACCTTATTAGCATCCACTATGCCAACTGCAGCACGATGAACGGGGCTAATAGTCAGGTCCGCAGCTTTCACCTCCCAAACCTGAGAAGAAAAAAAAACAGACACCAAAGGCATTACGAGAAGAAGCTGTATTCTTTTTCATGGTTGAAATGCCTAAATGTTCAGGAATGCATACCTAGAAACACGGTTGCTGCTAATTTCTCAGTAGATAACAATAATATTCGATCACCACATCATTTTGAGGCTAAAAGAAAAGAAAAAAAAAAAGGCAATTCTTGTAATTTGAAACAAATTTTGGTCACATTACACCTTTTTAATATTCTTGTTAAGATGAAATATTCAGCATTTTCCGCAAATTTGTAGTTTACCACTTTGATAATTTCTTTATATTCTGCAAATAAGTTGAGACTTATAGTAGCTCAACCCATGGAACAATTTTACAAACTAATACACATGCGAGAAATAATTCAAAAAGAGCACCATTCCATGAATTTTGATGGTAACTTTTACTTGTATCAAAAACAGGATCAATCTAGTCTACTATATGGATGTTCTCAAAGATCAATCTAGTCTATTATTCTGAATCCAAACTACTGGACGGATCAAATACTGTCCAGGATGTGCTTCAACGAAAAGGTAATCAGGGCCAACAATTCTAACTCTTTGGGTACGTTTGTTCCTCGGGACTAGCATCCCGGATAGGGCTAGTTTTATCCTGATTCTATCAAACATGGCCTTATTTTGGAACCAGACTGGGGGTGACTCATGCATCCTTAGGTCTCACTGTTCTGGCCAAGTTGAAAACGGGGGCCAAAGAAGCCCTACTTCTCACTTTGTCAACTCTAACGACGAGAGCGCTACTGGTTTCTCCTACTTCTTATAGCTGATGGAGGTGTACAGGTGTACGGGTGTAGCATTAAGTGATAACTGGGACTGGTGTCAGGTCTGGGAAGTCTTTTATAAATACTATTACATGTTTTTTTACAGCTCTGTGGGCACTATCTTGCCTTCTAGTGAAAACACGCCAAACATGGGACAAAAATAAATTCACGCCAAGTAAATCTACGCTAATTCCTGTAAGTAGTCCAAGCCAAGCAAATCCTGTATATCAAACATGCCCTGAATATGCAAAATGAACTCGGCAACACAATCGAAGTGCTGAGGGAGTTCTATTAAAGAGGTATATGCACAGAAGAAAAAGGCAATGGTTACTACCTCTGAGGGATCAAACCATACATCTGGATTCAATGAATCAGAATACCTATAATATGACTGGAATTGACAAGAACGCAAAATTAGCAAGAGAATCCGAAGAACCAAATACGTAAAAATCAGACCGAAAGAAGGAATCATAGACCTTAGGTTTGGGTATCACTTTAGTAAGGAGACTGGCAGAACGTTCTTCAAGCATTGCTTCAGTGAGTCCAGTGCCTGTATAGCATCAAGATATACAGCAGACCGATCAGTAATAGGTACAACAGATTTGGAAATCACTGAAAAAGTTGTAATCTTTCTTCAATTTCAGCCAGTTAAGTGACCGCTTTGAAGGCTCGTAGGTAGCATCTTTATTCAATGTTTTAATAATTAAACCCTCGGAACTGCAATCCAGGATGAAGGAATAACGTAAGAAGGGCATAGCTCAATGAGAACAAACTTATAAAGGTAAAAGTAAACTGGGATCCAATGCAAGGGAAAGGCCTAACCACAATTAAATTAAATTCTAAGACAGAAATTCATAAATTAATTAGTAGTACTATTTTCCACCTTCATGAAATGTATTTGTGCACAATTTGCAACCCTAGTGTAATTCAAGTCCAATGTCAGCACATTTACGAAATTTGAATTGCTTTGTTTAATGTAATATCAATTTGCCCCCTGAAAAGTCAAAAGAACAAAGTGAATACCTTGAACTGTCAGCAGCATCAAGAAACTTTTGTATTTCATCAATATCATTTGATGTTAATGCTGTGGCAAACTGAAAAAATCCAGCTTCTTCCACAAATGAGTCATACAGAGTCATACAGACACTGCACCTCACGTGTAAGAATATATTGTTACTTTCTGGTGTAAAGGCAGAACAAGAAGAATGGTCAGAAAACATTAGAAATACAGAACTTTTTCTTATAAATCAAACCTCAACAATAATTGTAGCAACTAAATTGAATTAGTAAATGGGGCACCCTTCTATAATCTCACTGTAATGAACACTATCCAGTATAGATGATAACACCTTGTTCCGTCTCTTCTTGCGCTTTATTTTTCAGTTTCATTAAGGTTAAAATTTTCCTATGAAGTAATACTATTGATGCCCTAAGGCATCCTCAACCAAGAAAAAACTACTAGAAAAGGACAGTTGGCACTTTAAACTTCACGCACTCCCCATTCTAGACACATGAAACTAATGCATAGAGATCGAATGACAAGATGTAAAGTTTCAATAGGTGAAATCTTGAATGATACTACTGCCCATTACTTTGTTACATGTATGTAGAATATAACCTTTTCCCATTAATAATTAACTTCTATTACACCAGAGGTGCATCCTTCCCGGTCCTCTCGTACTGGGGAAAGGTCATTGCAATGCTCTAACGCCCACACCAGATATGGACCAAATGACCGAGAAAAAAAAAAAGGCTTTGTGTTCTCCAAGTGGTCTATCTTAGTGTGCTAGCCGCTGCTTCATTTATAAACCTTTTGGCAGTTTTTGTTCCTAAAGGAAATTAGAGATGCCACTGAAAGCTGCTTAATCAAACTGGTTATATACCAGTCCAAAAACTAAGGGAAGCTATCAGCATTAATATAAATTCAACTCATGAATAGGAACGACAAAGATAGAGACTCAAAGAAAAACAATGACCTCCTTACATCCTAACAACATCAAGAAAAAGAAATAGTAAATTTCGAAGTCAATTCGTTTTACTCTACTAAATAATCAATCAGACATGCTGGTCATACGATATGCAGGACTTGGATATTAGTTATTAATTTCCAGAGAAGCCCAATTGCTCCCATCCAAAAGAGAAATAACAGTAAATTGTAAACTGAATTGAGAAGAAAGAAAAAAGCTATACCTCTCTACGAACTTTCAGTTGTTCCTGAATAAGTGGTCGGCCATTAATATACAACATATCAAAAGAAAATATGCAGACTTCAACCTTGATATCACTCACGCTCACATTTTTACGAGGTCTAGTGCTGAGTACCTGAAACGATAATATCTCATGAAGTCTTTTATATCCTAACTCAACAATAATCAAAATTAGAGGGTAACTGCTGCTCTTCCGTAAGTGCATTACTCAAAATGTTTTGACTTACATTTGAGAAGATTTCTGGGACGAAAACAAATATGGAGTCAGCCCAACTCCTATAGGTGGGTAGGAAACCATCATGAAGAGCACCAAGAATAAAATCTGGACTGCGGTGCGGAAATAATTTACCTGGAACGGCAGAATTTTCTGTTTTTCACAGTCATAAGCAACGATTTCGCAATCCAAAACAAATGATGTTACATATGACTTCTTTAACCTGCAAGCTGACAGAAAACATTAGTAGATAAAAATTCAGGAGCACAATTAACATTCTGGATAAAATGAGGTTGGATAACATGAAGTTGCCACCATAGAGCTCTTTCATGATAAATAAATAACCAACAAACTATTTACCCATCGCTCACGGTTAAATGCACTACCGATTGATTCAGTTTATATTACCAGAGAACTCAAACTTTTGGATTTTATTCCAGAGTAACAAACTCCCCACGTATTCTCACACCTAAGTTCAATATGCAATATCATACAACCAAGATAGAAGCGTACCTCGACACTGCAACAACAACAACATCAGGGTACTTTCCAGTGTTTCTTTCAGCATTTCGACTGTATATCTCAACCGAACCATTTTCCATGAAATGTATCTGTAAGAAATGGGGACGTTATTGTAACCAGAAAAAAGAAAAAGAAAAAGAAAAAGGAAGCACGCGATGGTATACAACATAACACAAAGCAAACAAGATTACATGCTGGAATTAACAAGATGGTATCACCTGGGCACGTTCTCCATCATACTTGTATTCACTTGTGTATTCTGTATCCTGAAACTTCTGTACAATCTCAGACACCCCTTTAGTTGGTTTTGCTAGCATAGGTCCAACTGGGACACCCAAAGTAAAGTTGCATATCTCTGGAAGATTCCACACGCTGCCACTTAAAAGGGCAGGGACGATTTTATCGTAGCTGATTGGAAATACTTATATTTTCATAAAATCAAGCATATTTGTATAACAGCCAAAATTCTTGTTATCTACTAAATAACCCTACAAGACACAAAAGGATCTAAACACTTATCATATTGCCAATTCATTAGCATATCATATACTCAGTATCAACAAAATTTGATGGCATGACGATTCTCTAGATCAACAAAATTACTCTGTGACCGAATTGCAACCTGAAGCAAACGGATCGGATATAAAGGTTCACAGTCAGTAGCAGCAACAAGAAGTGCCTTGATATGGTTTTTTTTCTTCTCCTGACTATCCTTCCCAGATTCCTGTTGAATTTCAAAAGCGAGGGTAAGTTAATTACAAGAAAAATATCCTATAATATAAAAATTTAACCCCTCCGCAGAAGCTTCATATCTTATCCACCAGTAATGGTAAAATTACCAAAGAGAAAAAAGTTCACCAGCTAACTGCATCCCGTACAGTATAATATTATGTTGGTCAACTACATTTGGTAAAATCTAACCATCTCCACAATAGTTATTTTCCCTAAATATTTACAATAATTTGGTACATCAAAAGTAAAAGGGAAATTCTCCTTGATAAACAACATGAAGGAACATAATTTAACCCCTTTTAGCTTTCATAATTCGTAATATACAATAATCGTCCTTTTGTTTCTAGTTCTAGCTAAAATGAAAATTTCCAAACAAAATGTTCTTTTGAGAAGAAACATAAAGGCAGTGTAAATGTTTCACCAAATTTACACTCACACATTGTTTTGAAAATGTAATAACTTATTAACAGAATCCATATAAAGTTATAGTACTCGGAAAGGCAAAAAAAAAAAAATCAATTGAGAAAAAAAATTGTACTTATCAAGTCCAGGCCCCTACATAAAGCAGCTCATGGCAAGTCGACGAAATGTACTGAAAACCTTGGTGACTGTTAATGCGTCAGGCTTGCGAAGAATGGTCTCCGTTTGCAACACGACCAGTAAAGGAAAGAAAAATGAACTGCATAATGAGAGTGAACTTCCTAGAAGATTTAAAACACAAAAAGCATGTAACGTGACAGGTAACTCAGATAGTAGAAGATTTAAAAAATCCCACACAACTCGCCATGATGTAATGACACAAATCAACTATGTCGGGCAAAGATTTATGACTTTTTGGTTCATTAACCTCCCCGCATTATATTTGTTATAACCTGCTCTACATCTTCCACAATTGCACAAAAAGAGAGTAACATAAGAACAATACAAACAATACAATTTCATTAACTGCCTTTCCATCTTTACATTCTCCTACTTATCCATTAACAAGTAACTAACTACTAACAACCTTGTACAGATGTCATCATCCTAGTATGCCATCTGGCAGTATCCTAACAATACCCCTCCCTTAAAACCAATCTTACAAAGTAAGATTTACAATTTGAACTAAGTACAATTGAAAACCAGCAATAAAACCGGGAACAACAAAATCACAAGAATGTATTAAAGGATCAACAATTTCTGAAAACTGGAGCTTCAAATCACTCCAACGTCAATTAGTGAAGAACCAATTTTCTGACAAACCAGCGACAAATGCAGAAAGTTGATCCTTGACCTTTATCCAGGACCATCCCAGCTCCTTAATTACCCCCTTCGATCTCATCATTTTCCTTACTTCTACCGCATCCCTCCATTTTCCTTTAGCAGCATACATGTTGGCCAGGGTTATGTGAGTCGCTGCACAACTCGGATCCAATTTAAGGATCTCATCTACAGCACGTCTTCCATAGTCGGTGTCACCATGGAGCCTACAAGCTCTAAGGAGAGTAGACCAAACAACATCATCCTGTTGAAATGGCATACTTTTGATCATATCCTCTGCCTCACCTAACCGTCCAGCTTGATAGAGGAGATCAACGACCAGCCATAGTGTTCTTTTGCAGGATTAATCCCAAAGTCATTGCTCATTGAATTGTAGTGGAAACCAAGATCAACCATTCCAGCATGGCAACAAGCAACAAGAACACCGATGAAGGTCACCAAGTCTAGTTTCAGACCAACCCTAGGAATCTTCTTAAACAGAACAATGGGTTCTCGGTAGAACCCATGTTCAGCATATCCATTAATCATCGCCGTCCATGAAATAATATCACTAAGTTCTGTCACATCAAAGATCTTTGCAGCTTCTTTTATACTTCCACATTTCGAATGCATATTCACAAGAGCACTTTGTACCATAGATGTAAACTCTAAACCGACAAACAGAACATGAGCGTGCAGTTGTTTCCCTTGTTCAAGCATTGCCATGCTTCCACAAACACTCAATACACTAGCAAGAGCAAACTCATTTGGTTGTGGTCCGTCCTTTCTCATCCACGACAAAAACTGAAAAGCTTCTTCCCCGTAACCTCCTTGAGAATACCCGGCAATTAAAGTGCTCCATGAAACAATATCTCTCCTGCTCATCTCATGAAATACCTTAGAACCTGAAGCCAAACACCCACATTTCGCATACATGGTTACAATGGAATTTCCCACCAACAACAAAGAGATAAGACCCCTTTGTAAAACGTGGGCATGCAATTGTTCACCCCATTCAACTCTAGCAAGATTGGCAACTCTAGATATGACACCTGCAAAAGTGTATTCGTTAGGACTGACACCGGTTCCTGCATTCTTATAAAGGCTTTGATTGCACGGTCCTCTTGACCTGTCCAAACATAAGTTGTAATGATTGAAGTCCATGAAAAGACATCTTGTATCCTCATTTTTTCAAACAACTGCAACCCGTAGTCTAATTTGCCACCACCCTTATCCTGAATGCCCTTGCAGTAGTCACAATCGAGAACAACATAGCAAACAACACAGCAAGCAGTTTCAAATATGGAGAGAGGGAACTTTCTTTCATTTTTTCTGTTCTTGTCCATACAAGCTTCTAAATTACCAGCATACTCCCTATGAATGATAATGGAAGAATCAAAACTCACCTCACATTTGACCACCTTGGAACAATCAGCAACACAATCTTTACTCTGGGACTTCGAATTGAAAAGCCTCTGACTAATTGTTCCACCCTTGTCCCGAATTCCCTTGCAGTAGTAGCCCATGGAACGATTGATAACAACACAGAAACTTGAGTCCTCACAGCTTGCCAATAAATCCATTGACTCAAAACTGGAGAGAAACTTGGTACCTCCTTTATCACAAATGCTTGTATGGTAGTCAAGTTTAATATCAAGAATGTAACCTGAGTTCGACATTTTGTCGAACAGGTAGAGTGCACGCGAACCAGGCAATTTAGCTTTCTTGAACTCAACATTAGAAACATGAATTTCCAAAATGAAAACTTGGGATTTGCCATTCTTACAATCAGATTCAAGAACAGTCGCTGATTTCGAATGAAGAACCTTTGAATATTTGTTCCGCCTTTGTCACGAGTGAATTCATGGAAGCCAAGCTTCAAAGAAGCAATGTCGACCGTTTGCTGCAGTCCAACAAACACATGGTGGGCATCATTTTCACCAGATTTCGCAACCGAAATTAAAACCACTTCAGGGAAAGAACCCACTTCAGGAAAAGAACAAAGACCCACATCACAGAGCAAGGAGTCTTCACCTTTCTTGGCCAACAATTTCGAAGCATAAATTTTTTTCTCCGTTCCTATAAATTCACAATCAGAAACAGGGAACCCAGAAACCAAATCGTTTGTGGCACCTGTTTTGTAATCAAAATCAAGAAATGGAGGACTTTGCACAGAATCTTTAGCTTCCCTGTCAAACAAATCGAAAACCTTCTCGTTCTCCCCAGCCAGAACTTTCAAAGAAAACCCAAAACTTACTTGAAATCTGGGGTTGGAACGAAATGTCGCAGAATCATCGTCGTGGTGTTTGCTGTAGTCGCGAACCTTCTTGAATCTCTTCAATATGGGTTGCAGACAAGGAGGACTTTTGGGCTTGTATTTTGGACGGTACTGAGACAAGAATTCATCCACTTTCTCTCGGCACGAACCTTTTCCTTGTGGAAGGATTGAAGCTTGAGAACAATTTGATTAGACTTCTCAAGAGAGAGAGGAGATGTCGATTTGATGAACGGCTGATGCGTCGGTGTAGCTGCAGAAGATTCCACACCAAGTTTTTCCGCAAGCAACTTCAATTGAACAAGAATTAAATCAGTGGTAGTCTTGAATTCGGTCCGAAATTTGGCCTGAGAAATCCTGAATTCTTCTTGAGACTTCTTGAACTCGTCGGACTTGGCTTCCCGATTGGAAACCCTCGATTCCATGGTTTTGCAAAACGTTTGCGGCGGTGTACAACAGAGAAGGATACACAAAACCCACATTGGTAATACCTTCTATTGCTTCTTCACATGCGCTTCAGTCCTCCCACGAGCCTCTGCAAGCGCCTTAATAATCGAAGCATCGCCAATTCCAAGCTCCAAACCCTCATGCGCGGGTGCAATCCTATTGGCCGCAAGATAGATCATAGGAACCAAATCCGCAGGCGTGGTGTACATTACAGTCCTCAACATGTTACAAACAATATCCGTGATCACAATCCGACCTGTCTCTTTGTCAATCAAATCGAAAACCAAACAAACAAACACAAAAGGAATCCTCTCGCCCTGGCCCCAATTCGCCACCAATTTCGGGTCAAATTCCCTGGCTTTCTTCTTCAATAGCGGCATTCGGCTCTGCAATTCCTCGGTCCGCTCCTCAGCACCCGCCGCCACACACACTTTCTTCCATGCCAGAACTACCTCGTTGTCGCCACAGCTCGAATTTTCTTAAGCTTCTTTGATTTCCTTGGATTCCGGAGCTTTAAGTTCCACGGATTCTGGGTCCTGGGTTGTACCGGCACTTTCGGGCGTAGATAGCAATTGGGGTTTTTCGCTTCTTGGATGAAGAAGGCTGGAGCTTTTTCTTGGCGGCGGCGGTGCGGGCGCCGGACATGAGGACGTCGAAGGCGGAGGGGCGGGAGGGCATGGCGCGAATATTAGGGCTTTGGGGGGAGAGGGAAATGAGAGGAAGAGAAGATGGTTTAGGGCAGAAGAGGGAGATGGGGTTGTGTAGACGGCGGCGAGAGCGGAGACGAAGACAATGACATGAACAGAGAGATCGTGAGAGCATCAAATGGAGAGCATTTGGGAGAGTGAGGGTGTGAGACTCAAGAGAGAAATGGCGGGAAATGTCGTTGAGCGTTCTAACTAACTATCAAGAATTAAAACTTAAAAAATCTCATTCTCCAGTTCAAACTTTCTATATTAGGAAAGAAAAATACACTCATGAGTAGAGCAGTGTAGTGTAGAGTGAGATTTTTAGAGTGCCAATAACACTTCCCTTTGTTTATTCTTGTAATTGTTATTGGCAGTCCAAACATCACAATTGATAATTTGGAAAATAATACTAGTCCTAAAAATATTGATTTATTTGGAGTTTAACTGTTTTTAAGTTGAAAATTATAAAGAAAATGATTGATCTTGTCAATCAAGATTCAAATGAAATATGGTGAAATAAATATTAAAACAATGTGTTACCTGTTATAAAAAGGTCAAAGTTAGAGGAATAACCTTTTTAATGGTAGGTGCAAGGTAGATGTAAAATGCCACACTAAAACTATAGCACAAGAGAATAACAAATAAAAGGCAGAGGAATAGATGATGTTACTGATATTTCTCTCTTGTTTTGCTTCTTCTTATATTTTCTGTTACATGAAAACATGCGGAGTGCTCTATTTATAGAGCAACTCCAAACTGATGCAGTTAATGCATTTTGAAATTTATGACACTTCGTCTGACTATACAATCTCTATGTATTCAACTTTCACTTTGCATGGGCATTGAAAACTTCTGCCCATGCTGAAGAATTCTGCTAACATACTGTGTGGGCATTCATTGCCTTCAGACTTTTCAACATTACCCTCAATTTATTAAAAAAAGAAAAAGAAAAAGGAAATATCATCAAATTGTCAACCTCGAAAAATCAACAATCTCATAAGTTTGGTTGTTTTTTTTTTTTTTTTTTTGGGATTTTTGATTTTGCCGACCTCTAGTTTTCACACTAAATATAAGACTAGTCTTGTAATTCAAAAGAGTTATAGAATTTAGTAAGATAAAGTGTGATGAATTTGCTACAATTGCGAGTTTCGCTTTCGTTCTGGTCTTGTGCCGTGCCCTATAATTTAGAGAGTCATAAATGCTTCAGTTAGGAAATTGGATTGAATTTTGCTCCAAGTTGTCTTAGCCGCCAAGAAAGAGATCTTTTAAGCATGATAGGGTTCAAATAGCACGTAGCGTTTCCAGACAATCTTTCCAATTTGCCTCAAAAGCAAGAAGCAGTGCATCCTCATTATCTTCTAGTCACTACAACCCTACATGGATACAAGGGTTTCACTGAAAAGAATTCAAATTTCAACATTTGCACCTAAGAACACGATCTACAATTTTTGACAAATCTCAAGATTGTTAATACCAAAGTAACAGCGGAACAACTTAGTGTAATTCGTAACAATTCGGTGTTTATTCACAAATTAAACATCCATATTTATAGAATGAATGACCATAAACTCGTACATAAATTGAGGAACTTGTAGAGAAACGGAAGATCATAAGGTGATATCGTGGATGATTCCTAGTCATTGATGTAAGTGTCGAGACAACCACATCAATGCCCGAAGTGAACCATGTTTGCACACATGGGCCACTATCCCAAGCACTGACGGATCCATATAGGGACCCGGGGGGTCCCGGGATCCTTCGGAAGCCCAAAAAACACTTGTGATCGATCTTCAGGACCTTCCAACAATTTGGGCAGGTGTAGTGGATAGGCTTGTTGCCTCCATGGATGTGCAGACAGCAGTGCTTATAACAAAGAAGAAGATTAGGTTTTTAGCTTTTGTTTTAAAAGACCTAGCCAAATCGACAGCGTTTTTGAGCCAGGTCATTATAAAAAATTTAAAAACTAAAATATCTTTGTTTTCTCTATAGAGCCTGAGAACCCCGGTCTTTTCTAGTATCTCCAAATTATATTTAAGAACTCCCAGCACCAATCGTCGCGACCTTCCAACTTTAAACCCAAGTTACCCTATTCCCCACCACCATTTGCCCTTCCACCGCCTTTAGCTACCTAATTTTATTTCTTCCAAATTCATATAAGTTTTTTAATCCTAGACTCTAGTTGTAACTCCCAATTAATAATATATATATATATATATATATATATATATATATATATATATGTTACATTAACAAATTTTATCTTTGTAGAGTCACTCATTGCGTTATGTTATTGAGAAGAATTTGCTGGTTTTATTACCTTTGAGATTAATCTTGATTTATTCAATGAACCAAATTCAGTAGAAAATAGTGATATGGAACAAAATTAGTCTAATATATTTTTTTCTTTTTTTTGAGCTTTTATGTTTGGACCCCCCGAGCTTGAAATTCTGGATCCGCCACTGATCCTAAGCGTTCTTGAATTTGAATTAGAGACAATTATTTCGTTGAATTTGAATTTGAGATATGTTGCACCTTTTATTGTTTTAAAAGTTCACATTGAGATACTTACACATGCTATATCAACATGTATGCAGATCTCTTTACACAGAAGCCATCTCTAGAAATGAGTAGAATATGAGCACTCTGTTCCCTAATCATCTTTGTTGTCATCTTTGGTGCCATCTTTGTACATGTTGGCAATCTGAACTTCACAGAAGTGTGTGAGAAAAAATATCCATAGAATACAATCTTGTATTTCAAATTAACTTTCTTCACCTACTTCAATGATGTGGCTTGCTCCAAAGATTTAGCGTTCGTTTGGAAGTATTTTTAAAATGGCTAAAAGTGCTTCTAGTGAAAATGCTTATGGAACTATTCCTTAGTAAAAGTGCAAGAGAATCCCGAAAAAATACTTTTAAGTGTTTTTAGAACCTAACAACATTCATGCAAAATGTGTCTTCAGTCATTCTAGGACAAAATGATATCAAGGGCATTATGAGAAGAAGCTGTTGATAGGAGCATATTTATGCTACTTAGTTATGTTGTTTCCTTTCATTTAGCGAGTTAATTACTATTTATTTTAGTCTTTTAAGCTATTTTCGTATGTTTTTAGGTCCTAATGGCAAAAGGAGCAAGAAAGGGCATTTTGAAGCTAAATGGAGCAGTTTTGGGCATGGATTGGATAGCTTAACCATGGAGCAAAGAGGATGGACGAAATTGAAGTCAAGAAGGGCTAGGAAAGGCTACAAATCTAGAGAAAGAAGTCCAAATGCAAAGAAGATAAGGAAATAACAAGAAATAAGGAACCTTATCCAACCTTATCTTATCCTATCCTAACCAACCTTATCCTTTCCTAACTCTAACATTATCTTATCTTACCATATCCAAATCAGGTTAGGACTTAAATCTAGCTAATTAGAGGGGATTAGTTACACATTTAAACACCTATTTCAAGTTCTAGAAGACCTATTTTCGTGCATTAAGTTTATGCCACATGTAACCCTTCTAGAAGTTCTAGAATCTGCCACAAGGACTATTCCTTGTCCTTCTTGGAATCTGATTGAAAGTATCCTTGTTCTTTGGTGATTTGGAGTCCTAATTCCTCTCATTTTCAGCCCAAATTCGTGCCTCCCCTTCACCCTATAAATACATGATGCCACAACACTCAAAAACCACCACCCTCTACCACAAATTCACACCACACCATCCACCACACCTCAAGAGCCTAAATTCACACAAATCCCCATTGTTGGCAGCAAGGAAGGAAGAAGGAGCCACCTGGAGTGTTTCTAGGTGTATTTTATCCTTGTTTTTAATGTTTAAGTTTAATTATCTTTGTTTTGCGAACATGTGGAACTAATTTCTTTTTAGTTAGAGGTGAATTCGAAGCCATGCTTATATGTTTTATATGAATTGATTCTATCCAGTTGTTGTTTCTTGAGTCTTGAATGTGATTTGCTTATCTAAGTTATTAAAACTTGTTTATGTATGTGGGTTGGGGGTCGACACTTAATTTGCATGCATGAATTTGATGCTAGAGTATAAGGGGGTTTCACGTAAGAGTTATTCACTTATATTCACAAGTAGTGGAGGTTGCTAGTCACAATCGTGTTAAGTAAATCCTTGATATGAGTCTCATGCGTTTCATAGTGATGAATGCCTTGTCAATGCTTATGATTTTCACAAAACTTAATGGCTTTTGATATGTATCTTTATCATGCGTTTCATATAGGGAACTTGAGAAAGATAATTTGGTTTAGATGCATATTCCATCTAATTCAATGAAATAAGGAAAATCTGATGGTTAGTTGTGCGATGCAACTAACTTGGGGTGTTGTCATTCATAGTCTAAAGGAAAAATAACTGGAAATTGGTTTGTATGCATATATCATGTGTGGAGAAGGACCTTCTAACTAGCCTTTCACCCATTTATTTCACTTAAATTCGTTTTTCCAAAGTATTTTCTACAAAGTTTTTGTTTTAAGTTTTAAATTCGTCAAAAACAATCCCTCTTTCATTTAGTCTTGTTATTTGAGTCAAAATCTGTTTTCTTTGAGTCTTTTGAGTCAAGTTAAGGTTTATTTTCGTCCAAAACACTTGTTAGGTCTAAAATTGAGTCTTTTTAAGTGTTTGTTGCTGTTTTGAGTGTTTTAAGTTAGTTTAGAGTCTATAGAGTCTATTTTAGTGTTTTTTTGAGTCTTAATTGTGTTGATTAGCATCCCTTCTAATCCCCGGCCTAAAACGATCCCTACTTTCATATACTACAATCATAGGGTTTTAATTTGAGTGTTAGAATATTTCACATCAAATTTTGGTGCCTTTGCCGGGGATTAGTAAAATTGCTAATCCCTCTGTTTGTTTGTTTATTTTTCTTTTGATATTTGATTTAGTTTTATTTCTTTGATTTCAGGTACTAAAGAAGCAAGACATGGAAATTGCTAATCTTCAAGCTCAAATAGTGAATCTTACTTCTCAGTTGTCACAGTATGCTGAAGGGTCCACAATGCAAAGTGTCCCTACATTTGGTGCTTCTTATAGGCAAGAATATCAAGCAAATCAATGTCCACAAAGAGGTTGGGAGAATGTCAGTACCTGGGGTTATCAAGATCATAATCAATCAAGGAACAATTTGTTTTCCAACTTGTACAATTCAGATTGGAGTGATCACTCAAACCCTATGTGGTGGGAATCTCAACAAGTTCAAAACGAAGGATATTGGCAGCCATATGATGAGTTCTATTCAACGTCTATGCAGCCACCACAACCTCATATACAATATGCCCAACCAAACTCAGGTTCATCAATAGATTATAATCAAATTCTTAATGAATTAATTTCTTTGGTGCAGGGCTCACAAAATCAAGTCAAGGAGGCTCAACAAGGAGAATATTGGCAGCCATATGAGGAGTTCTATACAACACCTATGCAGCCACCACAACCTGCCCAAACAAATTCAGGTACGTCTTTGTATAATGATACGGTTATTAAGTTACTCACCAATTTGTCTCAGGGGCAAGAAAATCAAAACAAAGCAATGCAAAATCAAGACAAAAGGTTGGACCACTTGGAAAAGCAAATTGGGCAGATAGCGGAGTTCGTAGGACAATTTCGAGACCAAGGCAAACTCCCTATTTCAACCATTGCAAATCCGAATGGAGGATTTGAAACTGCCAAGGAAATCATCTTGAGAAATAGCAAGGAGGTTGGAACAGACCCTAAACCATCAAAATCAAATTACAAGGAAGATGAAAGATTGCAATTTGAGGAAGAGGAACACACCCAACCCACGGCAAGGGTGGAAACACCTTTGCCGCAGGCACCTATTGCTCATACGCCATCCAATTCAGGTAAGGTTGTTCCAAGTTTAATTATTTTTAACCCCGTTCCACCAAATGTCCCTATTCCTTGCAGGTTCATGAATTCCAAGGAAGAAGAAAGTGAAAAAGACATCTTGGTAGCCCTTCCAAAGGTGCAAAGTATGGAATATCAAGAATTTGTCAAAGATGATGTTCTTGAAGCAAACAACCCCAAAGAAGTTGAATTTTATGACACAGGACAATGACCAATCCTCACACCAAATCTGGTCGAGTGCAAAGTCCCTGAAACGTTAAAAGAAGATGTGTTTATCCTTGAGTTCTTATTGGAGCACATAGGTAAGCCACCTCCTCCAATTTCAATTTCGTTTTATACTAACAGGTTGTTGATGATTCATGCACCCAATCTTGAATTTAAACCATTACTGGATCATTTAAAGTATCACCTTCCATTCAAAGATCAATTCCATGCCGTGGGCTCTAATGAAGTTAAAAGGAGGTATCGTCCGGCTGAAAGACGTTAAAGCAAGCGCTTCTTGGGAGGCAACCCATGCATTCAAATAAAGAAGACCTAGGAATCTCCGGCTCCCACAACCAGATTTGCGTTCCTAAACCCTACTCTCTATTGCTTTTAATTTGCCATTATTGTCATGTTTGTTAGTTGTGTTATTTGGTTGTTTGTTTGTGAGTCTATGCTTAAAACATTGAGGACAATGTTTGGTTTAAGTGTGGGGGGTAAACAAGCTGTTTTTGCATGATTTTCGTGGGATTTTATCACCTATCACTTCTAAAGTTGTTATTCACTGTTTTTAAGTGTTTTTAGTGTGTTTTGAAGTATTTTTATGTGTCTTAAACAGAAAATCCGAAAATTTGAAAAAAAAATCGAAAAAGAGTGTTTTAAAAACCCAAAAAGAGTTGTTTTTGTTTTTATGTTTGTTTGTGTCTTAGGATACTTTCCAACACAATGATGAGGATTTGGTTTTTAATCGCATGACTATTAAAGAAAGTTACAACATGGATGGAAGTTTCATATGCTCTTTGGTTTATGCTTAGTTGTAGTTAACATTTACGAATTCACATGTAATCACAAAGGAAAAAAAAATATCAGTTTTTGTAACATGCTTGAAGGAAGAAACTCAAACTAACGCTACAACCCTGAGAGATTTGTGCCTAAACTTTGTTTCGAGAGTTATTAATCTGAGATGTTTTTGTTTTCTAAAGTCGTTGCATGATCTCATTAATTCTTTGCTTGGTTACTACTTAGAATGCGTTTTATCACTATAGTTCCAAATACTAGAACTCATGCCCATTTCATTCAAAGCATAAAATTGAGTACATAACATAAAACAAGATGAAGTTGTTTAGTTAAAACGAGAGCCAAAAAGCCTTACCCTTTGCATATGTATTGTATGTTAACCCCTTTGAGCCTTAGTTAGCCTAATTTTCTTTGTTAACCATATTATCCTTACCTAGCCTAGAATAGGACTATCCATACCCTTGTTCTTAAAGTATAGTAAAGCATGACTTAGAGGGAATTCCTTTTGTTCTACAATTTGCAGAAAAACAAGTGTGGGGGAAGGATTTTCGTGGGAATCTAGGGGGATGGATGATTTATGTGCCAAAGAAAAGAAGAGGGCACGAAAAAAGAAAAAAGAAAAACGTGAAAAAGAAGAAAAAGAAGAGAAAGAAAGAAAAAAAGAGTTGGAAATAAGTGAGAATGAACTCACAAGTGTTGATTGTTGAAGAAAGGGTCCAAAAGTTTGAATTTGACCCTAAGTTTTGTGTGAATCTTCCCTTGGTGTTCAAAGTTGGTTTTTGCATTCAAAAGTGAATTCTAAGTGTTTATTTCATTACTTTGCTTACTATTGCTTTAAAGAACTTTTGTTTATCCTTACCTTTCTTTGTTAGCCAATACCTTAGCCCCATTACAACCCTTTGACTTCGATCTTGATTGTTATATGTTTCAATATGTGGAGTTTAAAATTGGTTTGAGCGTATGGTATCCCTAGTTCTCGCGTCTAAGTAGTGGCATTCCATTAATGAGATCATATACAAGTTAATAAATTCCAGAAATTGCCTTCTTTGTTATGACATATGTGAGTATTAGTTTACATATTTACATCAATCTTCTCACATATACCTAGTGTAGGGAGTGTAGTCAGAAAATCTGTGTGAAAATAGAGTGTATCCAGTGGGGAATTGGGGGATTCTCTAAGGCATGTTACTACATTCAAATTCATGTTTTAATTGATTAAATGAGAGCTAGTGTGTGGTAACTACGGTTAAGTATATGCTCGAGGGTAAGGATAACTAAAATCTATGTGAGTGGTAATCTTTAATATGTCATGTTGCATTGGAAATCCCTGAGGTACATGTTGGAAGGTCTAGATTGTGTTTTGTTTGTTTTGTTTATTTCGTTTTGCTCGAGGACTAGCAAAAACTAAGTGTGGGGGAATTTGATAGAAGCATATTTATGCTACTTAGTTATGTTGTTTCCTTTCATTTAGCAAGTTAATTACTATTTATTTTAGTCTTTTAAGCTATTTTTGTATGTTTTTAGGTCCTAATGGCAAAAGGAGCAAGAAAGGGCATTTTGAAGCTAAATGGAGCAGTTTTGGGCATGGATTGGATAGCTTAACCATGGAGCAAAGAGGATGGACGAAATTGAAGTCAAGAAGGGCTAGGAAAGGCTACAAATCTGGAGAAAGAAGTCCAAATGCAAAGAAGATAAGGAAATAGCAAGAAATAAGGAACCTTATCCAACCTTATCTTATCCTATCTTAACCAACCTTATCCTTTCCTAACTCTAACATTATCCTATCTTACCCTATCCAAATCAGGGTAGGACTTAAATCTAGCTAATTAGAGGGGATTAGTTACACATTTAAACACCTATTTCAAGTTCTAGAAGCCCTATTTTCGTGCATTAAGTTTATGCCACATGTAACCCTTCTAGAAGTTCTAGAATCTGCCACAAGGACTATTCCTTGTCCTCCTTAGAATCTGATTGAAAGTATCCTTGTTCTTTGGTGATTTGGAGTCCTAATTCCTCTCATTTTCAGCCCAAATTCGTGCCTCCCCTTCACCCTATAAATACATGATGCCACAACACTCAAAAACCACCACCCTCTACCACAAATTCACACCACACCATCCACCACACCTCAAGAGCCTAAATTCACACAAATCCCCATTGTTGGCAGCAAGGAAGGAAGAAGGAGCCACCTGGAGTGTTTCTAGGTGTATTCTATCTTTGTTTTGAATGTTTAAGTTTAATTATCTTTGTTTTGCGAACATGTGGAACTAATTTCTTTTTAGTTAGAGGTGAATTCGAAGCCATGCTTATATGTTTTATATGAATTGATTCTATCCAGTTGTTGTTTCTTGAGTCTTGAATGTGATTTGCTTATCTAAGTTATTAAAACTTGTTTATGTATGTGGGTTGGGGGTCGACACTTAATTTGCATGCATGAATTTGATGCTAGAGTATAAGGGGGTTTCACGTAAGAGTTATTCACTTATATTCACAAGTAGTGGAGGTTGCTAGTCACAATCGTGTTAAGTAAATCCTTGGTATGAGTCTCATGCGTTTCATAGTGATGAATGCCTTATCAATGCTTATGATTTTCACAAAACTTAATGACTTTTGATATGTATCTTTATCATGCGTTTCATATAGGGAACTTGAGAAAGATAATTTGGTTTAGATGCGTATTCCATCTAATTCAATGAAATAAGGAAAATCTGATGGTTAGTTGTGCGATGCAACTAACTTGGGGTGTTGTCATTCATTGTCTAAAGGAAAAATAACTGGAAATTTGTTTGTATGCATATATCATGTGTGGAGAAGGACCTTCTAACTAGCCTTTCACCCATTTATTTCACTTAAATTCGTTTTTCCAAAGTATTTTCTACAAAGTTTTTGTTTTAAGTTTTAAATTCGTCAAAAACAATCCCCCTTTCATTTAGTCTTGTTATTTGAGTCAAAATCTGTTTTCTTTGAGTCTTTTGAGTCAAGTTAAGGTTTATTTTCGTCCAAAACACTTGTTAGGTCTAAAATTGAGTCTTCTTAAGTGTTTGTTGCTGTTTTGAGTGTTTTAAGTTAGTTTAGAGTCTATAGAGTCTATTTTAGTGTTTTTTTGAGTCTTAATTGTGTTGATTAGCATCACTTCTAATCCCCGGCCTAAAACGATCCCTACTTTCATATACTACAATCATAGGGTTTTAATTTGAGTGTTAGAATATTTCACATCAGCTGTAGTCCAGCAAGTCTAGCACTTAGGGCTGGTTTGGTTTTGTTGTGCTTTGAAAAAAAACTGATTCTACTGTGCTGTAAGAATAAGCAGCTGTGAAATAAAGTAGTAGAGTGCAGAGTGTTTGGTAAACTTTTTTGTAAAAGTGCTTTTGAAAAAAAAAAGAGTAGTATTATAGTGTTTGATAAACGTTTATGTAAAACAGATGTGAAAAAAAAGCTGGTTTTTCAAAGCTGGGTTTTGCAGCTTTGTGTTTTAGCCTTTTTTTCATCCAAAATTGTGAAAAAAAACTGAAGTTGAATGTTTACCAAATATAAAAAAGCTCCTAGTTTTTTTTTATAGCTAGAATCACCTCAGTACTAAACTTGGGCTTAGAAGCAGAAGTACAGGCCTACCTATGTAACTATCCTTAATTGCATTGTTTTGACAACTAAAAAACATAGGAATAGAAATTCTAAATTTCATTAACCTTCTATCTTTCTAACCGGAAAACTTCCGTCACTAGAGATTAAGGGGAAAAAGAAGTTCATTTGACAAAGTCCCAAGCATGCAAAAAAGTAGTTCACTTAGTGTACTTGTTGTCCTCAGTCAAACCATGTTGCACATATTTTAATAAATATCGACATATGCTCAAACAATCTGATGAATGATATCGAGAGAATTCGTCTAGTGTTGACAAAACTTATCGAGATAATGCCTAACGAACATTACATTAAATACTTGATGGGCACATATAAAATATTAGTCGATGCACTGTTGCTATTGTTATAAGACACATGTATATGTATCCTTAATTAAGCATCAAAGGGCACAATCAACTTTTGTGCACAATGCCCATTTTTTTTTGTAATGTTCACATGTATATTTTCAATACTCCGAGTGGTTTTGGAACTACCTTACTCCCAATAGACATCACGCACCAAGTATAAAGGGAATCATCCGTAACATTTGTGTTCTGGCTTCCCATCTAGGATATGTTGTGTTTAAATTCTCTACTCGATGTGTAGTAAAGCAACTCATGAAGTGGTTGCCTTTGTGTTTAGAGAACACAGTGTTGTTAGGTAGGATCAATTTGAACCCATTTGACTCTTTAATATTTTAGTGGCTGATGCAATACCATTGGCTTTTTTGTGAAAAGAAAAGAAAAAATAGAAGATGAATTACTTACTAGTTTAGGAGAACTTTCTTCATGTCTAAGTTTCTTAACATGAAAAATTATTTTCTTTATCTTTAATCTATTTTAAAACTGCGGTTTAGTAGTATTCCTCTTCACTCGTAAGTGAGAGGTTTTAGGTTTAATTCTTGCCAAAGACAAATTTGAATCACATTATTGCTAGCCCATTGTGAAACTAAATCCAACCCCCTCACCTTTTTTACACTTTTTACACTAAGGGAAGGGGGAAATTTGGTTATGTCACACAATTAGCAACCTAATTTGGTATCGAATTCACCATCCACAATATTTAAACATAAGACCTCTCACTTCTAAGTGAAAATAAATATCACCAGACCGTAATACTAAGTGATCACCCCCCCTCACTTTTAGTGTAAGTTATATCGTTTCGTTTGTTCACAAAAAAAAAAAAAAAAAAAGAAATTATCTTATTCACCTCAATCTTGTAACAAGGCAGCATGTGTCCTTCAATAGGATAACTTTGAACCTGTAACCTTATTTAATATTTTTTCTGCTAATGTTAATGTTTCTATCCATATTTGATTATCAATAAAATCAATTTATGGTTAGTAAAATTTCTAGATACAACATGAGGCCTGAATTGAATAAAATGTTTGAAGGCCCCAATCTATAACACATGATAAATGACATTGATAATACAGCAATGCCCTCGTTAACAAGCTACTCGGTGCCATGTCTTGTGGGATTTTGAATTTTCTAATATTTTGGACCATATGGCGATGATCATCAATTAATTTAGAAAGTTGAAGAACATTACAAATATTATTGTCAGTTAGTACTTTGATCTAATTGTATTCTTTTTCATTTGTAAGAGTGGTGGTTTAGATTCGATTCCTGTTAAAGACGAATTTGAACCACATTATTACTAATTCGTTGTGAGGTCTAGCCCACTCGTTTGTTGAAAAAAAAAATATTATAAACATTATTTGGCCAAAAAGATTAATTCAAAAATGATAAAGAACGACTGAAATAAGGGAGCAATAATATTGTATTATGTTGTTCATAGAACAAACCAAAAAAAGATATCCACCAAAAGTTATGCAAGATTTGTGAGATTAAGTCTCTACAAACTTCCTACCACATATAATAGACCTATTTTTTTTTTTTTTAAAGGGGGGAATAGGGAAGTGATTTCCTCTTACACACGATTATAATTATGACATTTGAATTGAATACAATTTTTTCTTAATGAAACGATAGTGCTAGTGGGTTAGATATTTAATTGTTAAGGGTAGAGGGAGAAATCAATGAGGATCAAACTTGTATTAGGGTGCACAAATATGATTATTTTTCGGCACTGAGGTAAAACATCATCTACTTGAATTGAATAATCTAAAGGGAGTTTTAACGAAAAATCCACGGTACTGTTCACTTTAACGAAAAACCATATTTTTATACTAAGAAGTCAAACTTGGTACTATTCACTTTACCCTTTATTTTGTCCTTATCGTTAAAACTCAAAGTTTTCAAACTATTTTTATTAATTTTCCTTATTCTAAAAGATAATCAAGAGACAAAAATAAATAGATATGTGGAGAATGAGAAAATGGATGTGCGAAAATAATTTCTTCTATTAAAGTATTATTCAAACAATTCGTCAATTACCCTAATGTTAATGTCTCATCTTTAAAGCACGTGCTATCATCATTCGACTGACATCTAAGCTCATGAAGGTTATTATAGAGTAACAATTTTGGCAATCCCATTTTAACTTGTAACAACTCTCAGTGAATTACTTCTTAATGAGAAGTGTTACTGACATTCTAAAAATCTCATTCTATATTCTTTATAAGTGTATTTTTCTTTCCTAATAGAAGTATAAAATGAGATTTTTAGACTGTTAATAATAATTCTCTTCCTAATTTATCTACACTCACAGACTCACAGTAAAAGTGCCAAAAACTGAATTGAAAGTACGAAAATCACTACTTTTATTCCAACACCTAACACACACATGGAAACAAATGATAACGGAAACCCTCCAACCAAGTTGACAAATTATCTTAAACAATTGGATTTCGTGTCAAACACACAGTCCAACACACTAAGTTTCATAATACAATTGATTGAAAATTTGAAGGAAAAAAATAAATCCCAACTAATTATATTATAATACTTGATGTACCAGATTGTGTTTCTAGCATACTGAAAAATTCTATTTGATTTCGTGTCAAACACACGGTCCGACACACTAATTTTCATAATACAATTGATTGAAAACTTGAAAAGAAAAAAAAATTCTAACTTATTATATTATAATACTTGATGTACCAAATCGTATTCCCAGCCTATTGAAAAATTTATCGTGTTTTATATTGACAGCATGACAAGATTGAATAATTCACCCTCCAAGTTGTAGTTAAATAGAACCAAGGTGAAACTTTGACTTGATTTTTTACAAGGATTTTTGACTTCATCTGTATATCTGTATATATAAAGACCATTCACTGTCATCAGAAAGAATTTAATCATCCCTGGCTTTCACATGACAATAGGGTAAAGGTTAAAACTGTACAGAAATATATATATAGACACACACACACACACACTATTATTAAGAAAATCCTTGTCAACTTTTTTTTCTTTTATTTATTTATTTTACTCTTATTTTTGATACACACCATTTACAAAAGGAGTGCAAAATAGTAATTTTGTATCTTTTAACAAAATAATAATCATATCCTTATTTTTTCTATTTTACTTTTTTTTGTTTTTTTGAAATAATGACAATCATATTTTTTTTAATTTTACCCTCATTTTTAACACATAATATTTACATAAAAAGAACAAAACAATAATTATGTAATATTAAAAAAAATGTACTTATTAAAAATTGTTCACACACACAAAAAGTATGTGTTCCTTGCTAGCATAAAATAATACAAACATGGCAACAGCCAACCAAACCGATGGAAAAGCAGAGAGATAGACTCGTCCCGTTGAAGCCGAAGCAGCCACTGTTCTTTTTTCTCCGGTAATAAATTGTGGCTTTTTTTTCCTCTTCTCTTTGAAGCATTTTGTCAAACACTTTACACGCAGTCGTAAATACAACATATATACAGACGCATGTATGCTTGCACGCAGTGTGTGTCGCCAAACTCTCTGCAAATGCATTAAATGCGGGCGTCCTTTTCCACTTCCTCCATTTTTGATCAGCTTCTTCTCTTTGTTTCTTTCTGTCTCTGTTTTCTTGTCTCGTTGTCTCTCCCCATTCTTATATACCAAATTCAGATTCCTGATTGGTTTCAAAGGTTCCAACTCTCTTACACTACCTCTTCGATCCGATTTACTCTACCATTCAAAAACCCACAATTTTTTTTTTTTTTTTTCTGCGGTTTTCTCACTGATCTGAGCAGCAAATCCGCCATTGAAGCTCGGGGAACTGGGTTTAAGATTTAAATTTTTTCAGAAAACGAAGGAAGTAATGGAGGGTAGGATGAAGAAGTACAGCCAAGTGAGTCCGGAAAGGGCGAAAGTGTGGACTGAGAAGTCGCCCAAGTACCACCAGAACCGCAAAGTTCCTGTGGTTTACTATCTCTCTCGAAATCGGCAGCTTGAACACCCCCATTTCATGGAGGTTCCTGTAACCTCTCCTCAAGGGCTCTACCTCAGAGGTATTCAAAGTTCAAATTGTAAAAAATGAATTTCTGGGGTTTTTCTTGGTGGGGTATTTTGATTTTCTGAATTTGCCGAGACTTATTTGTGAATTTTAATTTTGTTTGGTTGCAGATGTGATTAATAGGCTTAATGCTCTGAGGGGCAGAGGCATGGCTTCCATGTATTCATGGTCTTCTAAGAGGTGAATTTCTAGTCGTTTTTTTTTTTTTTAATCCCAAGTTTTTGAAAATGGTATCTTTTAAGGCAGTTTTGTAATTACTTTGGTTTGGTTGAATGAGTGCAGAAGCTATAAGGGTGGATATGTTTGGCATGATCTCTCTGAAGATGATCTGATTCCTCCGGCCCATGGAAATGAGTACGTACTCAAAGGTTCTGAGCTTTTTGAAGAATCGAATTCAGGTAAATGCGGTACGTGATTCAATTTCTCATTGTTTGGTTACTAGGAATTGTAGTGAATGATTTCAAACTTGTCATTTAATTGCACTCAGAAAATATAAGTGCTTATTCAGTATTCACCATAATTTTCGATTCCATGGATAAGAAATTTAAGATCCTACATGTGGATAATTTGTTTATTCATCTGTTGTTTCTGTCCAGGTCGGTTTAGCCCGTTGGCAGAAATAAAAATCCAGAGCTTGAAACAATTACCGGAACCTGCATCTTCTAGAAGCCAAGATGATTCTTCATCGTCGTCAAGTTTGAATGGGAAGGAAACAAAGCATTCTCAAGAAGATGAGCTCTCTCCTCCGGTTCAACGTCTCGAAGGCTCTTCCAGTGCATCTCCAGAGTCTACGGTTGGAAAGAATTCTTCGTGGGGCGGTTCACTGAGCTTGACAGAGTACAAGGTTTACAAGAGTGATGGTTTGGCTGATGCTTCTACGCAGACTGAAGAAAATGGGAACAAACCTAAAGCATCAGAAACTTGTACAAGGGGTGTTTCCACAGATGATGGGTCGTTGGAACCGGATTGCAGTTATTATCATAATCGAGTGCTGTGTGTGAAAGAGAACTCTGAGATTTGCAGTGATTCAGTTTCCCCTCCTCGGTTTTCCCCCAGCCCATCTTCATCAGGTGGGAAGACTGAAACTTTGGAATCCCTTATTAGGGCTGATGTTAGTAAACTCAATAGTTTTAGAATAGTTGAAGGGGAAGACGTACGGATGCAAAACAATCCAAGGGTTAAGGCTACTAATGTACTTATGCAACTCATCTCGTGTGGTTCAATATCAGTGAAGGATCACAGTTTTGGTCTTATTCCAACCTACAAGGCCCAGTTTTCCCATTCCAATTTTCGCTCCCCATTATTCTCCACTAAAGTAATGCTGGGAGAGCTGGACTGCCTCTCAGAGAATCCAAGGCTAATGGGTTTGAGATTGGAAGATAAAGAATATTTTAGTGGGAGCTTGATTGAGACTAAAATGCTCAAGGAGGAAGATGGATGTACAGCTTTAAAACGATCGTCCTCATACAATGCTGACAGGTTAGCCTAGTCATAAAATTATCTTTCATTTCTTTTAGAAGTTTACACACCTTTTGTTTTAAACCATGAGTATTTTAGGGTTATCTCCCAACATGTAGTAGTAAGATTGGAGTAAATTTAGTCAAAATCATACTTAGGATGGTAAAAATTGAGGTGCAGGGCTGTTTATTAGGGAACTTATACAGTTTACTTTGATGGTGAAAGCCAGGGATTCAACCAGAGTTAGGAAGTTTCTTACTACCTACCAGAATGTCAATTCTTAAATCTGATGATTCAATTATAGAATTTGAATGCTTTAAGATGGGACCATACGTATGAAGATCCACAAATCTAGGGCCGTCAAACCTGCCAAATTGTGTTCTAAGTTGATCTACTTGAGCTTGGGTCCCTTGGATGCTGCTTCATTCTTGTCTATGCAAGTGAATTTTTAACTCAAAGGTTTGGTACATGACACAAACAAGAGAGCACAAATTTGATGCAAGTGCTTTATCAAAAGTTATGATTGGTTGCTTCTCACTTCTGAACTTCTAAGTTAGGCCTGTTCAAGCAACGGGAAACCTTGAAGTAACAAGTTTAAGTTGGCTTCGGTTTATTAGGGTAGACAGGAAATCTTTGTTTTTTGTCAAGTGAAGAGTTTAGCTGTGGTAACTTTATAAATGTGTAGTTTTATGACTTTTGTAATCCTCTATGTTTTAAATAATTTTCCCCTTGTCTCTGGATATAGGTTAATCACATTGAATTTGTGCTCTCTTGCTATTGTGATATATTTTGGTTTCTCTTCTTTATGATGAATGTGCTTCTACTGAAATTTTAATTAATCATAAAACCTAAACCTGTTAGATCAGATGTTAGCATCACAGTTTGATGCTAAAATAAAAAATTATGTCAAATCATGAGTTTTTCTTTGATCGGAACAAGTAATGAAGCAGATTCACTTCTTTCTTTTGATAAAATGATCCGATTCATTTCTGATGCTAGCTGAAACAAATTCAAGGGGCTACATGTCCCAGGTCCACCTAGTTGCCATCTTTCGGAGTTCCTCTTATTTGGGGATAAGTTTGTCCGAGTATTCTGGAGTTTTTGTTATAAAAGTTGTGTGGGTAATAAGAGAGGATTAGCCTCTTTGGAATTTGTTGATTGAGAATTATTTGTATCTGTTTGGAAGGGTGGTCATTGGTTAAATGGCAACTGTCCATATTTCCGATAGCATCGTACGTGCAGTTGTAACTATTTTATGGTTCAAATGCTAAACTGATCAACTTGCAGGAGTTGTAAGAAGGTGGATTCAGTAGAGGACAAAGAGGAGTCTACATCAGGACGTTCGAAATGCATTCCAAGATCAATCAAAGCTTCGCTGAACAAGCATCCACGAAGTGAATCTATGAGATTCCCCATTTCCAATAAGCCAAGGAACTCCTCAGATGTAGTTGATGGTGCACATATCAATACCCATAGCGTATCCAATGGATGTAGCAAAAGAATCACAGACCCTTCATCTCTTAAAAAGCAATCGAAAAGGTTAGATTCGTTTAGAGAAGAGAAGGAGAAGGAGAAGGTGATCAAAATCGAAGAAAGTTGAGTGCCGAGTCCTCCCCATTTTCACCTTTTTCAAATTTATTACTGTAATCCAGTTTTGTTCTTGTCAATGTTGGTTGACATTTTGTTTGTTTTCCTCCAAAACAGGCTTGCTTCAGGAGCTCGGGTTATAATCCAATCCAGAGCACCTTTCGATACCACTGCGGTTGGCAGTTCGTAGACACCAGCGCTGAAGATAAAAGCAAGGGGTAATTTTTCAGGTGGTTTGAAGTTCAAATGATGTAAACTTATTGGCGGGTAAGGCAAAAAGTAATTTTTTGTATATCTGAAAAGTAAAAAGAAAGGAGCAAATCACTTATTTGCAAAGGGGATGGTCCTGGTTGGTGGACCTACTCCGTTTCCTGAGATATGGAGTTGGATTTTTGGGTGGGGTTGTTCAAATGGGTTTTCTTTTCCTCTTTTTATGTAACTAGGGTTTCAAAATCTTCCTTTTTACTGCAATGCTTTAATTTTAGAACAGTTCCTCTAGCAGCAGCATGGTTTAGGTGCTGCCTGCCTGCTATTACCAAAGATGTGTTTCAATCTCTCTCTCTCTCTCTCTCTCTCTCTCTATTTGGGAAATTACACCCGTGGATGATGCTAATCTACACAACCATTTTTATTTCTCATATACCCTTCTTAATTTTCGACTATCAGAATTGAAGAAGATCAAATGACATTAATTAACAAGTGGAGAAAAATGTGTGTAGATGGGCACCACTCATTTTGGTGAAATCTACAATGCATCAATGTATCGCACACTCTGCGGGGCCTGAGTCGATTCAACCTATCAGACATGATTGTTTCATCTAAACATTCAAATTCAGTCATTTAGCTTGAGCACTGTATTGTATTAAGAGTGCAACTTACATGAAACGAGTTTACTGTACTTGTGTGAAAACGAGTTTACCATACTAATTGAGTTTCAACATCTCATTGGATTCCTTGTGTCTGTTGTAAAGTGGTTGACTCTTGGGCAAAAGGTACTTTTGACTCTCATTTCTTAAATAAAAAATGTCCTTCGAAAGCTCAAAAGCAACTTTGGGGTTTGGTGGTAGCAACTTGCCTTTCCTCTTGTTGACAAACTAGATCTCTTCTTTTGGGACAAAGTAGCTTTCCAGAAAATGTGGTATGGGCTGTAAAAGAAAAGTACTAAATCTGGTCACATTCGAGACTCTCCGAATTCTCTATGCGAATATAAACATCGTATCACATGTTATATTGACATATTAGTTCCAAATATCAACACATATTGGTAATAGCGGCTTTTAGATCGAGGTCCAAAAACATGGATGATTTTTAAGAATGAGTCTAATTACCTAATTATATGTATTTATTTTTTTAATGCTCATTTTATATTTTCTAAAAATATTAAAAATCAATTAAAATCTTCTAATATTATGAATTTTCAACCCCAAAAAATATAATTAATATCTTATAACAAAAAAAAAATATATTGAAATAAATCTATCTGCAAATCATTCTACCCTAACTCAAGTAACAAATATATGAATGTATATCATACCTATAAGTAAGATATGAAATTTAGCTAAAAGGTAGAAAAAACATAATATATCTACAAGCAAGACACATGAATTGTACTTGATTATAAAAAAAAAATTTGTCATATAGGTAGATAAATATAATTAACCTGTGATATAGGTTGATTATAAAAATAAAAAATATAATCTATAAATGGGGTTTAAAACGAGATAAAGAACAAAAAAAGAACAAAAAAAATAAATAATCAAAGAGATAATTAGGAAGAAATTTGATTTTTATAATAAGTCTTATCATTTAAGAGATAATTATTGATAATAAAATAATAAGATTTAAGGAATTGAACTTATTTTAATAAATTGGACTATTCCTACTATTGGCTCAAAAAATTAGACCTATATTAAGTTTCCTGTTGATAAAATTAGCTTGAAATTGTCGAGTCCCCATATCTATATGCTGGTTTGCATCATATTATCGCTATGGTGTCGATTTTTGATACCAATACGCCAATAATACGACGTTGATATCTGAATGCAATATTGAGGTTTCCATCGCTCAAGTCGCTCTATGTATTCAGTCCGGGTCATGTGCATCGTATGGTGGTTATACATGTAAATAGTAGGATCCGTGGGAATAAATGAAGTGTAATGTATATAGGGACTTCTCCTTGAAATGTCAAGGCAGTGGAAGCCGTGAGGGATCGGATTGCGAATAATGTTTGGTTTTTTCTCTTTATACACAAGTGCAGGGTTATTTTATTTTATTTATTTATTTTGTTTTGTTACTCTTAGGCCGACAAGGTTGGATTTATAAGATTTTTTTAGTCAACATGGTTTTTAAGATCAGCATAATTCTTTATTTTGGTTTTTAAGATTTAAAATCGATAAAAGTGATCTTAAATTTGTCTACCATTAATCATTTTAGTATTTTCGTAAAAAAATTCCACTAAATAAGAATAAAATAAAATAAATACCTTCAATTTTTGTCTAATTATTTTGCCTATTGTTTATTAAATTGAAGGTATTTTGTTGTTTTGATCCCTATTTAACATAATTTTTTTTCTAAAAAATCAAAATAAGTGACGATAGACAAGAATTACTTCTATCAGTTTCATATCTTATAAACCAAAATTAAGAAATATGCTAATTTAAAAAATTAGTTTAACTAAAAGCCGATTTATAATAAAAGTGACTGTTGCGTGAGTCGGTCCTACCAGTGAACTGTCCCAGTGTTTTGCATGTAAGGGTGGTGGAGACTGGACTGGAGATGGACTGATTGGATGGATTGGACTGGAGAGTATTTGCGTTGCGTATCAAGTAGTAAAGTCGTTTCTCACGGCAGTGACTACATATAATGTGACAACACGTGTTGGATCTTAATTTGTGTTTAAGTAGAGAGCCTGGGCTGTCCCGTCAAGATTTTTTATACCATGCACAACAAAATCACACAATAATTTGCTCGAATCTAATGCTTATTGCAAGTGATAGATTGCTGGTTTACGACGATATTCTTTTTAACTCATTGCATTTGAAATTTAAACTGTTGCTCTCATATTTAATGTAAAATATTGATTGTATTAAGAAAATATAATAATCTTAGAACGTTTCTTATTCAATGGGGCCTCCTTATTCAATTGGGCAATTTTGTTGTATATTAGAGAAAGTGTCATTCTCAGTCAGTGCTTTAGAAAGATACACTAAAATTTCTATAAATAAATAGTTTTGAGACTAAGAAAGATAATTATTTGAGAGAGATTTTTTTTGTCACATCACGGCCCAGACTCCTACTACATTTCGGACTCGACTTTACCGTAACATAATATTGTACGTTTTGAGCCCTGACCATGCCTCCACGGTTTTATTTCCAGAGGTATGGATCTTGTAAATCTTATATGTATATTTCTATTTCTACCTAGCACGAGGTCTTTTAAGAGCTCACTGGTTTCAGGTTCCATCGGAACTCCGAAGTTAAGCGAGTTCGCGTGAGAGCAATCCCAGGATAGGTGACCCACTGAGAAGTTCTTGTGTAAGTTCCTAGAAACAAAACCGTGAGGGCATGGTTAGGGCCCAAAACAGACAATATCGTGCTATGGTGGAGTCGAGCCTAGGATGTGGTGGGGGCCTTGGCCGGAATGTGACATATATATATTTTTTTTTGACAGACGATATAACTTATACTAAGGGGAGGAGAGTGCATAACCTCACAATAGATTAGCAATAATGAGGTTCAAATTCATCTTGGAGGAGAGTGCATAACCTCACAAGAGATTAGCAATAATGAGGTTCAAATTCATCTTTGGTGGTAATTGAACTTAAGAACTCTCGCTTACAAGTGAAGAGGAATACTACTCGACTATAATACTAAGTGACTATTTTAGACAGATATTATATTAATAAAAGAGTAATTTATTAATTTATTGATAAAAAATATTTATTAATTTAAAAAAAAATTCTTTTTGTCATAGGCCTATTTAACTAAAAAATTACAGACGGAAAAAGAGAGGATGTTGCGACAGGAGAGAGAAGAATAGAAGAAAGAATCGGTGAATTCTAAGATGTGTTATCTCATCTTCATCATGCATTTATTTACAATAGTAAGGAAGAGAGAATCCTTACTTTTCAAGTAATACATTTTAATTAGGACTATCTAAAAGATACTATAGAATCCCAAAATAATTTACACAATTACATTCCTAACTAAATTAAGGCTGCAATACTTTTGTTCATTTATTACTATTATTATTGTTTTCAACATGAATACGTGTGTCTTATATAAACAACAAATACATATATGACTTCAAACCTCTAAGATAATTTAAGGACTAGAAGATAAGTCTTTTTCATTTAGCGATTTTATTATTTTATTACACATGCTCAAGTTGGGACCAGATGATTTAATTATTTAACCAAGGTTATTATTTTATTACTCATGTTCAGGCTAGATGATTTTATTATTCAACCGAGGTTATTAATTTATCAAACAACCCTATGAGTTTATCTTATACTGTCGTTCCCAAGCTCAGATAAAAGAAGAGGGAGAGGGCGTTAGGTAGTCGACAATAGTTGAATCCCTATGATAATGAATCCTAAAAAAAATTGAGCTAAAGCTAAATTGTCAACCGGAAGTGATGCATTGAGTGGCCTAGGCACATTGATAAGTGAGCAAGTGTCGCTATAACTTTATTGGCGCCAGGATGCAACATTAAATCAGCAAGAATGCTGTAGAAACTTCATTTGATGACTCCACTAAAAGTTATTTGGAAACATCTATTGACATCAACTTTACCCAGGACACACAAAAGAAGTATTTTGACCTTACTAGATGGGTGAGGTCAAAGAAACTAGGACATGAGGGTACGGTTCTAGAGAGTACAATGCGTTTAGGAACGTGGAATATAGGAACCTTAATGGGAAAATCTATGGAAGTAATGAAGTTATGGTGAGGAGAAGGATAAACATTATGTGCCTCCAGGAAATTAAGTGAGTTAGTCTTAAGGCAAATGATCTTGAAAGCTCAGGTTTTAAGCTTTGGTATTCGGGCACAAGCATATTGAGAAACGGTGATGGCATCATCATGGATAAGACTCTAACAAAAGATGTAGATGTTAAGAGAGCTAGGGATAGAATCATAGGAATCAAGATTGTGATAAGACAATGATGAGTCAATATTGTTCTATATTTTTACCATAATCTTAGTATTAGTTTATTGGTTATTTTGTGAGAATTTTGATACTTTGATTTATATTTCTAATATAAGACATGTGAAAAAAACTTTGAGCAAAAAGTGATCAAACAAATGAATTTTTTAGTAATTCCAATTGGAGTGGATTTGTGAGTCTTTTAAGATGATTAGATCAAATTCCAAGATTTAATTCCAAGCCGTTTGACTGTGACAAAGAAAAGAAAGCTCGCAGCTTTCTCAAATTGACGTATCTGGACGTTTTGCGCATTTTGAAGGTCAAGATGACATATTTTGAGGAATGTTCATTCTATGGATTTGTTGGGGACGTGTTAAGCTTTAAAAAATAGCCCCTTGGGACTAAATCAGAGTTGATTTGGTTGGTCAAAAATTTGATTCTCTTTACAATTTGAATTTGATTTTAAATAGGAAACCTTTTATTTATTATTTTACTTAGATTTCCAGATTTATTGAAAAACCTTATTTAGGTAGGATAATTAATATAGCACTATAAATATAGTGTATCGTGCATTAGAGTTCTCTACGTACTACTATGGCGAACTTGGCTTAGATAGCTTTTGACTTAAACTTTATTTTTATGAGGTGTTTACTATACATAGTTTCAATAATATTTTTCTTTTTTATTATAAATATGCGTAACTAATCTCCTTTTTGTTAGGATGAATGCCACGTTTTAAGGGTTGCATGATTTTTCAAAGGGCTTTCACAAAGCGTAATGAGTTATGCATGTTTACATTTGATCTAAATACCACAAGCAGATTGCATGTTTGATATAAATTCTATCTGGAATGTCACAAGTAGAATATGCATTAGGAAAACCTAACCTTCTAAGTTGCATGTGTAATTCATAAGTAATTGGTAAAATTACGTAGAATTGTTAAGGTGACGGCGGAACCTTAGTGTCATTTAGATAGATTTTCAAAACTGTTTTGTTTTAAATTACTTTCCTATTGTTGAGGATTTTACATTATTTTTATTAAATTCATTTTTGTTATTTTATATCACAAAATCAACTTTTTCTAAATTTTATTTTAAATAATTAATTAAGATTTGGTTTTCACATGAATTATTTTAAATAATTCATGTGAAGAACGACCTTGCATGAGCATTATTACTACAACTACCTTGTACTTTTACAAGTGTTTTTATCCCAACTTTTGTAGGTGGTAAAAATTCTGTTGATGCACAAAATCAGTGGGACTTTGGAACAGCGTAAAATGTCAAGTTTGTGACCTTCACTCGATTGCTCCGATCACCTGTTGTGGATAATATCTAAATAGATAGAGATAGGGAAGCAAACACAAGATATACGTGGTTCACCCTAAGTTTGGCTATGTTCACAAAGTAGAGGAGTTCTCATTAATAGTGAAGGTTTTACACAAATACATAAGTTTAAGCATAATTATCATTAGTGGGTTCTAATGACTAGTTTAAGTACAATAATGACATTAGAGATTAATTGTAAGAGAATGATATCTTTTTATAGTTGAGGAGAGTCTCCAACTTTTGTACGCGGTCAATGTGGGACTCTATGAGCTTTATTTTAATGTTGACATGTGTCATGCTGTGATTGGCCTCAGCATGAACCCCTTAGTTGTGCCTTAGCATGAACCCTCAGTGGGTCGTTGAAGGTATGAAGTTGACCAGTGCTTGATAGTTTCGAGATTGGTCAAGTATGGTACAAACAGTGCTCCCCTAAGTTCCCGAGTAAGGAAAACTTCTTGGTTAGGGACTTGAAAAATTGAAGTCACTGAGCAATCACGAAACTTCTGAGTACCGAAGTGTAGTAGTATGTAGTGAGAGTCCCCCAAGTCTCCGGTCGAAGAGAATTACCGAATGAGGTGCCTCACTTGTTGCCAATTCATCAAAATAGTGACACCTTATTTTTATATCGCACACCTTCATATATGCCTTATCCTAAAAATACTTCAAACTAGTTTGAGCTTCACAAAGGCCCAAAATTTTTGTGTAACCCAAAACTGCTCATTTGTTTTGTAAGCCCAAGAAAGGGGGAGGCCCAGTGCCTTTTTTCTTTATTATCTCTGTTTCTAATTAGTACCTATGCCTAAGGAAAAGTAGGCCCATCCTTTGTTGAAATTAGCTCGAGGCCCAGTGTAAGACCATCTCAAAATTTCTCCTAGATTTTGAGGCCCGCGCTTTTCGTGGAGCCCAAGACTAGCCCAAAACTAGATTTTGCTGTGCCCTAGCCAGCCCCCTTTTTGATTTTTTTATTATCTTTTTCTTGGTTTGAAATTTGAACCCTAAGGTTTAGACTTAGGCTTTGCTGTGCCCTTATCCCTAGTAAGTCAACATCTTATTTCGAAACCTAAGCCTTATCATTCTTCCCTGTCGTTCGTCCCCCATTATCTTCTTCCCCATTTCTGCTCACAGCTTTGTGAAGCTTACCCTTAAACGCGATTTTCCCTTCCAAACTCATGAAAGGTTTCTGCAAATCCACCCTCAAATTTTAAAGCTTTAAAAGCTTAATCCACCTTCACATGCAACAACTTTAGACCTGCAGAACAACCTGCAGCTACTCAAACCCAGGCTACAACGTGTAGTCGTGACTTCCAAATCGCGCAGCTTGCAAGCATTGACTTCAGCCCAATCCTTCTAGCCTTATCGTAGTGGGTCGTTCTACGAATGAGAGGGGTGAGGAAGGTCATGGCTGTTGAGATTCGAAGGAGAGGGGTGGGTAAGATTTCTATAAAAACAGTGGGGAAGCTGGGGTTGAAGTTGAAGGTTGTAGCAAGTTCAAAGCTTGCTGTGATTTGCAGTAGGTTCAAGAATTTCTTTAAATATCGTTGCAGTTTTGGATTTGGGATTTTAATGGAGAGATTTTCTGGTTATAGTGGTTTGGATGTTTTTGGGGTTTCATCAGGAAGGAGGACAAGTTGCGCGATTTTCACCATTGTTGTGGATGTTTCTGGGACTTCAACCATTAAATTACTTGGAATTTAATTGGCTAAATAGGCTTTTATTTGACATATACTTGAAATTGTATATGATATATAATAGGGACCTTGTGAATGGAGAAAAATGTTTATGTTTGCTGTTGCACATATTGAAAAAAGAAAAATCTTGGTTTTTGTGATTTTTTTTAGTTTATTTTATTTTATTTTAATATTTTTAGCAAAGGTCTATGTTTGAAAAATAATTTAATACGTAAAGGTTTTTGGTTGTGGTTTAATGGGTGTTGGTTTATTGATTGTAGGTTTTTGTTTGGACGCATAGCTTGGATGGTTGAAGCTATTCTTAGGACACTATAAATTGACTTTGCTTCACACTATCTTGATCAAGAGTGTGTGAAGCTTTTACATGTTTTAGTGTTGAAGCTTTTTTTGTTAAAACTTTATAGGTGAAACGTTGTGGGTTAAGCCTTTAGGTTGAAGCTTTGTAGGCGAAACTTTTTGGTTGAAGCTTTGTAGGTGAAGCTTTTTGGTTGAAGCTTAAGCTTTGTAGGTGAAGCTTTTTGGTTGAAGCTTTGTAGGTGAAGCTTTAAGGTTGAAGCTTTGTAGGTGAAGTTTTTTGGTTGAAGCTTTGTAGGTGAAGCTTTGTATGTGAAGCTTTTAGGTTGAAGCTTTTTGGTTGAAGCTTTGTAGGTGAAGCTAATCGTTGGGCACCATAAATTGATTCTAATTCACACTATCTTGATCAAGAGTGTGTGAAGCTTTTACATTTTGTAGTTGCATCTTATGTGTTGAAGCCTTTGTTGGGCACCATAAATTGATTTTGCTTCACACTATCTTGATTAAGAGTGTGTGAAGCTTTTTACATTTGTAGTTGCCTCCTATGTGTTGAAGCTTTGTTAGCCTCATGGAGCATTTCGAAGAGCTTCTCATACTGCTCCTGGAGGAGGATTTCATTCTTTATTGCTATCTTGTTGTTCTAAGCCTCCAGCTCTTTAACTTTAGCTTGAAGAGCAAACTTCTTTCGTTCCTTCCTTCGCTGCCTTACACTAGGCACAAGGGGAGTGTCATTTTGTGTGATATGGCTTCATTCGCTCCCCATGTTAGAGAGGGATGCCCGATCAAAAGAAAGTGTATTAATGATGGAAACTAGATTGACAAAGCTGGATAGAGTAGGAATAAGTGTCATTTCCCACAGACGGTGCCAAATGTTGATGCATAAAATCAGTGAGACTTTGGAACAATGTAAAATGTCAAGTTTGTGACCTTCGCTCGGTTGCTCCGGTTACTTGGTGTGTATAATATGTAAATAGATAGTGATAGGAAGCAAACATAAGATGTACGTAGTTCACCCTAAGTCTGGCTATGTCCACAGAGTAAAGGAGTTCTTATTAATAGTGAAGGGTTTACACAAATACATAAGTTTAAGCATAATTATCATCAGTGGGTTCTAATGACTAGTTTAAGTACAATAATGACATTAGACATTAATTGTAGGAGAATGGTCCCTTTGGTAGGTCCTTGAATGTATGATGTTGACCGGTGCTTGGTAGTTTCGGTCAAATGTGGTACAAACAAAATGAAACAAACAAGAAACTTCGTGTACACTATTCAAGCCTCTCCTGGTATTCTTTTTCGTCTTTAAATTAAGTTCATGTTTTATTCTCGTGTTGGCAAGCTTAAATCTATGTATATATATTGGCATGGTCTAGCATGATACAATTTGCTCTAAATTTTGTTTTTGTGACAATTTGTTCTTTTTGAAAGAGTTGTTGTGAGTTGGTGACAAAAAAAAAGAATCAAATATTGTATGTCATATATATTGTCTTAACTTACGGTTTCTTGACAGGTAAAACATGTTGATAATGACAATGTAGCCGTCCCATTGTAAGAATCCTACGTGGACTTAACAAGTCGTGATAAAGGAAAGATTATGTGTTGATAATATAATTCTTAAGAGTTTTAATATGTGGAAAAGTTAATGTCCTATTATTGTGGAAACACATTCTAAATACTGGGAAATAACTTCTTTATTCAACTGATGTTCCATCACTCCACGTCTACCGGGATTTGGGGCAACAAGTTCATAACCACACTTCCACAATAGATGGAAGTTGGCTGCCTTGCCTCTATAAACGCAAAAATTCCCTGCTCATAAAGACACGTTATGAGATTAGGGTTCTATCACCATAAGAACATAAAGGCTTTCAGTGAATAGAAGAGTTTTCTGAAGCAACCATTAATGATGTCTTCCTTAGGTAAACATGAGTTGATCTTTTCTCTTTTATGTGACTAGTGTTATCAGTTAAGTGCGTGAATCTTCCAACATTTGGTATAAGAGCAAGCTTAACTGGTCCTAGTTCATAGTTTCATATTTTTTTCATTTTTATTTGGAATTAATGAATGGTGATTCAAAATTCATAACGTGTCAACATTCTTTTCTAAAGAGAAGTATGTATGAATTGTCGAGAGTTTTAATCAGTGTGCTGGGCCATATTGATCTATCTATGTGTTAATCCAAAGACTCGATTAAAAATTGCATAAATGATCCTGTGAATGGTGGTTGTACAATAAGGAAATAATGGCAGTTCATATCTCTAGCCTAAAGGCGTGATATAAACATGCATTTGAATAATTTTATTTGTTTGTTTTGATGTCTTCCTCAGCTTTGAACCTATCTTCCATTGAACCCTTGAGTGGAGGAAATTACAAAAAGTGGAGAGAAGATGCTGAGATCGTGCTAGGGCTAATGGACCTTGATTTGGCCTTGAGAGAAGATGAACTAACACCATTAACTGATGATTCAACTCTTGATCAGAGGATAAAATTTGATAAATGGGAGAAGGCTAATAGAATGGCTTTGATGGTGATGAAGATGACTATGAGTGATACAGTGAGGGGTAGCTTCGTAGCGTGTGACAAAGCAAAAGATTTCTTGGAAGATGTGGGAACGAAGTTCAAAGAGTCAGATAAGGTAGAGATGGAAGATATGATGACAACCTGACAACCCTGAAACTTGATGAGAATGAGAGTGTGAGAGAGTACATTCTTAAACTTATTGAGACTACTGCCAAACTTAGAGAATTGGATGTTCCCATTGACGATGCATTCATAGTTCACATGGCCCTGAATTCGTTGCCTCCAAAGTTTAACCAACTGAAAATCTCCTATAATACTCAGAAGGAGACATAGGCATTGGATGACTTGATCTCGATCTGTGCACAGGAAGAAGCAAGAATCAAAAGGGATGAAGTCTTTCACACTGTTAATATGGTGCATGCTGACAAGGGTAAGAGAGTGGCTTATAATCATGGTAAGGTTCCTAACCCAGACCTTAGTTTCAATTTTGCCATTGCATCCTCCTCTAGGGGCCCCATGACACACATGGATTACATTGACAATGTTAAGTACTATTTTTGCAAAAAGTATGGGCACAAGAAAAAGGATTGTGAAAAACGGAAGATTTAGAAAAATAAGAAAGGTACAAATTTTGTTGAAATTTTTGTTTGTTTTGAAACTAATCTTGTTGAAGTCCCTCCAAATTCTTGGTGGTTTGACACTAGTTGTTCGGTTCATATCACCAATTCATTGCAAGGGTTCACAAGAGGATCTACAACAAAAAGAAGTGAAGATTTTCAAGTTTATGTTGGCAATGGAAATAAAGTACCAGTGGAAGCAATAGGCAACCTCAAGCTAAAGCTTTCAAGTGGTTTTATTTTAGAATTAAGTGATGTTCTCTATGTACCTTCTTTAAGAAGGAATTTAATTTCTGCTTCTCAACTTGTAAAATCCGCATTTGCTTTTAGTGGCGACATTGAAAGTATAAGGATTTTTATGAAAAATAATCCAAGTGAAATACTTGGAATTTGTTTCTTAATGCATGATTTATGGCGTTTGCTTTGCTCAGTTTCAAATGATAAGGATTGCCTAAATGTGATTTCAACATTGCCAACTAAAAGATTGATTTTGAATGAGAATTCTTCCGTGCTTTGGCATCATAGGCTAGGTCACATTTCTAGGGCAAGAATGGAACGGTTTATAAAAGAAGGGATTTTACCAAACTTGGATTTCAATGACCTAGTCAATTGTGTTAATTCTTTTAAGGGAAAATTAACCAATACAAGGAAGAAGAATTCGACAAGGAGTCTGAAACCTTTGGAAATCATCCATTTGGATGCCTGTGGACCTTTTTCCACAAGGACTCTTTGTGGTAATGTTTATTTTGTAACCTTTATTGATGATTTTTCACAGTATACTTATCTTTATTTAATCTCCGAAAAATCTTCTGTTCTAAATTGTTTTAAAATCTTTAAAATTGAAGTTGAGAATTAATTGGATTTGTCCATTAGAGTGTTAAGGTCCGATAGAGGAGGAGAATATTATGGTAGGTATACTGAAATAGGTCAGGCTAAGGGACCCTTGGCGTTATTTTTGGAACAAAATGGAATACAGGCGCAGTACACGAATCCTGGTACACCACAACAAAATGGTGTGGCGGAAAGAAGAAATAAGACTCTTATGGAAATGGTTAGGAGCATGATGAGTCACTCAAACCTTCCACGATTCTTATGGGGTGAAGCTTTAAAAATGGCAAACCATGTTTTGAATAGAGTTTCATCGAAGGCAATAACTAAAACTCCGTATGAGCTTTGGACAGAACGTAAGCCCATTCTTAATTCTCTACATGTATGGGATGTCCTGTAGAGGCTAGGATGTTCAATCCAAGTGAGAAGAAGTTGGATCCTAGATTAGTCTCGTGTAACTTTGTGGGTTTTCTTGACAAATCCAAACAGTATAGATTCTATTCGCCAAACCTATTGAATAGAATTTTTGAAGTAGGACGTGCCAAGTTCATTGAAGATGGAGAAGAAGCAGTAGACCTTGTTGATCAAAACGAGGGATCATGGTTTGAAGAAACTGGTATTGTGCAGCCAGAGAAAGAAAATGATAGATTGCTTGACAATGAAGGCAACACTGCATTTGGCTCAATCCTTTCAGGATCATGATCAAAACTGTGGGCTCACAACTCGATGAATGGTAGGGCATTAAATAAGGTTTTATGGCTGCCATGCATGGTGGTAGGGTCATCATCAATGAATGCAACCCAACAAACTGACCCAATCACCACTATAGTGAGGAGATTGCAGCCACCAAGAACCAGAAAATCTGCAATTCCTAATGATTATTTAGTATATCTCCAAGAGTTTGATGTTGTTGAGGAAGTAATAGAGGAACCAATGACTTTTCAGCAAGCTATGAACTATGAGCAAGCAATATTGTGGAAAGATGCAATGGTAGATGAAATAAAGTCCATGGAAGCAAATAAGGTATGAAGTGTTGTTCAAGCACAGGAAAATGTTAAACTAATTGGGCGCAAATGGATTTTTAAAACCAAGAAAGACTTAACTGGTAAAATCGAGAGGTACAAGGCGAGGCTTATGGCCAAGGGCTACACTCAAATGGAAGGGGGTGACTACTTTGAAACCTTTTCCCCAGTGTCAACTAAAGACAGTCTTCGAATCATGTTAGCATTGGTTGCACACTACAATCTCGAACTTCTCCAAATGGATGTAGAGACGGCTTTTCTCAATGGTGATTTGAATGCAGAAATTTTCATGGAACAACCACTTGGTTTCATAAAAGAAGGAGAAGAAAGAATGGTTTGTAGATTGAACAAATCAATCTATGGGCTTAAATAGGCATCAAGGCAATGGTTCTTAAAGTTTGATGAAAAAGTGACAGCTCTCGGATTCAACGAGAACAAAATCGATGACTGTATATACTTGAAGGTATGTGGCTTGAAATTCTTATTTTTGATTCTATATGTGGATGACATCCTACTAGCTAGCAACTGTTTGAATTTGCTAGTTGAAAATAAGGCTCTACTGTCCAAATATTTTGAAATGAAGGACATAGGAAATGCCTCTTTTGTTTTAGGAAATGAAATAATCAGGGATAGGGCAAAATGGTTGCTTGGACTCTTACAAAAGGCATATATTAAGAATGTGCTCCAACGTTTCAATATGCAAAGTTGTTCAGGTGGTAAGTTTCCAATGGGCAAAAGAGATAGGCTCAATAAGTCACAAAGTCCAAGAAACGAACTGGAAAAACAAAGCACGAAGACCAAGCCCTATGCATCTTTAGTTAGGAGCTTGATGTATGCTCAAGTTTGCACAAGACCTGATCTTCCTTATGCCATAAGTGTTTTGGGCAGATATCAATCGAATTCGGGAGAACAACATTGGGTAGCTGCTAAAAAGGCATTAAGGTATTTGCAAAATGACTAAATCGTATATGCTGGTTTACAAAAGGGTGCAAAACTTAGACCTTGTGGGATATGCAGATTCTGACTTTGATGGTTGCATTGACGATAGAAAATCGACGAATGGATATGTATTTCTTCTTGCAGGAGCTGCAGTGTCATGGAAAAGTGTTAAGCAAAAGGCACTTGCAACCTCGACAATGGAGGCTGAATTCATAGCCTTGTTTGAAGCCACAAAGAAAGGGATGTGGCTGAAAAATCTCATCACATTCATGAGATTGGTTGACACCATTTTGAGGCCATTAAACATATTTTATGACAACAAAGCAGCTGTGTTCTTTTCGAAGAACAACAAGAAATCAGAAGCAACTCGTTTAATGAACGTCAAGTATCTATCAATGAAAGACCATGTGAAGAAAGGAGAGATTTGTGTTGAGCAGGTAGACATAAAGTTGATGATAGCCGACCCATTAACAAAGCCACTAGATGTGGGGGTGTTTAAAGATCATGTTGCAAACATAGGGCTACACGAAAACTTTGAATTTGTAGAAGTGTGGGAGTAATTAAGGCTTTCATATACAAGTTAATTTTCATTTGCTCATTTCAAGTGTACGGTTGATAATGTATTTTCATTTTGAAGAATGATTAACATCAGATAAATGCATAATCATCATTCCAAAGAATGTGTTATTCGAGTGTTTATCACGTAGAAAACTTGAATTGGAAAAGTCTAGTGATTGAAGACAGTGGTTCTGAAGAAATGCCAATTATTTATTGTCATTAGAAATGTGTATAAATGGATTAACACACTTGCATTATACATCATGAGTTTAAGGATTGTGATCTCGGAGTGAATACAATACTAGTACATGTATTATTTTCTGAGGTTCAATCCCCAAATGATTGCTGGTAAATGTGAATACGACATTAATTGCGCAAAACTCAACGTGATCACATAAGGATAAGTTTATATTAGACATGGAACCTGAAAACCACAACTAGTTAACGTCCATGTGGGAGAATGTAAGAATCCTACGTAGACTTAACAAGTTGTGATAAAGGAGAGGTTATGTGTTGATGATATAATTCTTAAGAGTTTTAATACGTGGAAAAGTTAATGTCCTATTATTGTGGAAACACATTCTAAATACGGGGAAATAACTTCTTTATTCAACTGATATTCCATCACTCCATATCTACTGAGATTTGGGGTAACGGGTTAATAACCACACTTCCACGATAGATGGAAGTTGGCTACCTTGCCTCTATAAACGCAGAAATTCCTTACTCACTAAGACACGTTCTGAGATTAGGGTTCTATCACCATAAGAACATAAAGGCTTTCAATGAGTAGAAGAGTTTTTTGAAGCAACCAATAATGATGTCTTCCTCAGGTAAACATGCATTGATCTCTTCTCTCTTATGCGACTAGTGTATCAGTTAGGTGTGTGAATCTTCCAACACCCATTACTCCACGTCCAACTTGGAGCTTATGCAATGCTGTTCAGCGAAGAACCTGACTACGGTACCTGCATGAAGGCAAACAGTGCAACACAATAAGACCCTAACTTCGCAGACGTCTTCACAGTCACCAAATGGGAGTCCTTGACGATATTGCCCAGATTTGTGGCCTTCAAAAGCCAAAGCACTGGCAAATACCTCTATCCAGATCCTAAAGCGGTTGAAGTAGCACAGTTCACATGCAACGACATCGGAGATCAAACGGTGGCACTGGAAGTCATTCCAGAGAATGCTGATGGCACCGTAGTTCGCATACAGAACAGATCCAACGGACGTTTCCTCCGGATATGATTTTTCCCCGTCGCACTTCCAGGCTTCAAGTTCGAAATTGCTTTCTTTGAGCCCTACTATGACAACATTCCCCAATTTAATAGGTTTTCACCAGTTAAGATGGATAACAAGACCCTCTATCTCTGCTCCTTGTTCAATAACAAATTTTGTAAGTTACACACCGATAAAAGAACTTTCATTGGAGTGGAGTATACCAACTGTTTCTCTGCCAGCACCCCTAGCTTGACCAAATAAACATACTTGGTGGTTGAAGAACCTGTTCTGAAGAAGCTCGTCTCTGTCGATTTTCGCTTTAACGATGCGAGGATCTATGGCCTGAAACCACTCACCATGGTCAGCTAAACAGCGACGAACGAAACCAGTCATCCAGTCACCATAACCATCAGCTTCTCAAATATTCACCATGACAAGCACATGGGAGAATAACATCTGGGTGACGGTCGGTGTCCAGACCACGTTGAAAATCGGGATTCCTGGCATAATAAAAGGTGAGGTTACTGTTTCGACCGAGTTTAACGACACCTACAAATGGGGAAAATCGATGACGACAGAAGATAAGGTGAACTATTAGGTCCAGGTTGAAGTGCCGGCAAACCAAAAGGTGGAGGTAAAGCCTGCTAGCCAGACAGGGTAGTTGCAGCGTTCCCTTCTCGTACTTTCAGATCGACACTTAAGCCAACGACAACAAAGTTTCCAAAGACTTTTATGATGGAATTTACACTGGAGTAAGTTACTTTGACTTCAATTCCGTTAACAAACCACTAGTTGATTAATGATGCATATCATGACATCGTTTGGTGAATTTCATTCATGTTTCGCATTTTCATTACCATGCAGCATGCACATGTACGTAATATGTTATGTTGTTTTTAGTCGTGATTTCTAATTCTGTGTTTGATATTACAACGCACTATATATAAGTAACCTAGCTAGCTTGCAGGGTTAATTGTATCTACCCGTTGAGTAAATAAAATTGCACACATTTCCTTTTAATTAAGTTTTACTGATTTTTGTTGGGACTTCTCTACCTAACTAAGATTGGATCGAAAGACTAATCGATCTTATGGTAAGATTCTTACCATTGCATTAATAAGAGTAAAAGTGTAAACTGTTGAGTTTGTTATAAGGTTGTTATAACAGTTTGTAATTAGTTAATGATTAGTTGGATAAATATGTAATTAGCTATTAGCTTAAGTGAGTTGAGTCACTAGTATGTATATACAACACAACACATGTGTAATCTTATTGATGATGAAATGAAAGAATAATTATCTCATTATGAGATCATTAACCTAAGTCCAACGACCTTCGATCATCTCCTCTCGCTTCTTGGTCCTCTTTCCTTTGAACCTTCAAACCTAGAAATCCAGCCATGGTGAATTATGGTTCTCCTTCCTCTGAATCTGCTTCCCCAATTCATCTCGCTCTGATGAATTATTGCTTGATTTCTTCAGCATCCTCGACAATCTAGTCGATTTCGATCTAGAATATTGGATCTATGGTTCCTATTAAGCTCACAACAACGAACTATCTCAGTTGGAGTGCTTTCTTAGCTCTCATGCTTCGCCGGTACAATCTCATCAGAATCATTGACGTCACGATGATTGCTCCACTGAAGTTTCTTCTTGACTGGTCTAGTAATCGTACCTTTACTCTAAATCCTCAATATGTTACTTGGTTTGAGAATAATTAGAATATCTTGATTTGGATTAATTATGCATTATCAAATGCTCTTATTCCATATACTGTTGGAGTCAATTTGGCTCGTGAGCTATGGTCCAAATTGGAATCACGACTCGCGATTGCATCGCAATCGCACATTCACAAGCTTCATTTTTGTCTTCGTAACATCACAAAGGGTGATTCTACGGCTACGATCTATCTTTAACAAATTGAAGAAATCGTGGATGCTCATGCAAATGTCAAAGCTCCGATCGAAGATTCTGAGTTAATTTCTATGATTTTACATGGTTTGTCCTATGAGTATGAATCTTTCATTGATGCAATCCAATTTCGCCTTGGTTCTACCATCATTGATGAACTTCATAGACTTCTTTTGAGCAAGGAGCTTCAATTGACTAGTCACAAGAAAACCTCATCGTCATCACCTATTCAAGCCTTCAATTCTTCTGCTGGTTTTCTTCCAACATCGACTGGTGATTTTGGTTCTCAGGCATTCTTTACTCAGAGTGGCTCCAACTCCAATTCCTATGGTTCTCAGCATCATGGTAATTTCTCTAACCTTATGAATTATAACAATCGTGGAAATTCGAGGAATTATCAAGGTTTTTAGGGTAATCAGAGGTTTAATCGAGGCAATCAGGGTAATCATTGCTACAATCGTGGTTCCCATTCTCAAATCAACAACTCTACCAGAAAGATCTCTTGCCCAATCGGCGGTCAAATAGATCATGAAGCTCCTGAGTGTCCTCAGCGCATGAATCCCAACTTTGGCACCAAGAATCCTCAAACTGCATACAATGCATCCACTACTCCTACTTAGCTCATTGATTCCGATGCTAGCTCTCATATGACCAACTCTTACACCAATCTGCAAAATCCTGAGGCATACGCTAGACCTGAGCAAGTGTATATTGATGATGGCAAAGGTTTGCCTATACTCAATTCTGGTTCATCTACACTTAGTACTATTTCTCATTGATTTGATCTAAAAAATGTCTTGCATGTTCCTCATCTTAAACAAGATTTGATTTCTGCCAATCAATTCATACTTGATAATTGGTGTTCTATTTATTCATATCCTTTTCACTTCATTATGAAGGATCTTTCTTCGAAGAAAATGCTCTTTAAAGGTCTTGTGAGAGCTGGATTCTACCCTTTTCATGCATCTTTTGTTGCTGGCAATCAACATGCATTTGTAGCATAAGCTAAAGCTTCACAGAATACTTAGCATCAAAGATTGGGCCACCCTGCATTCAAAATACTAAATAAGCTAGCATCTAAGTCCTGCAACACTCAAATGCTAGCAGCTAAATAAGCTAGCATCTAAGTCCTGTATTTTAGTTTCAAAGCTGTGCTCTAGTGTTTGTGTGTTCTAGATTGGGCCACCTTGCATTCAAAATACTAAATAATCTAGCATCTGTGTGTTCTAACTGTGCTCTAGGAAAATGTTCAAAGCTGTCTTTTGCTTCTGTTTCTTGTACATCAAGTAAGCCCTTTGAGCTTCTGCACACTGATGTATGGGGTCCTGCACCACTCATTTCTGTTAATGGATATATCGATATTACATCATCTTTGTTGATAACTACGCAAAATATACTTGGTTCTTTCCTCTTAAATCCAAGTTTGATGCCTTTGATACATTTGTGCACTTTAAAGCTTTGGTGGAAAATTTGCTCAGTTCTAAAATTGTCACTCTGCGATCTGACTCTAGTGGGGAATTCCTTAGTCTCAAGTTCATCAATTGTCTTCAAATGTATGGTATTTCACTTTAGTTAAGCTGCCCTCACACACTAGAGCATAATGGTTGTGCTGAGCACAAGCACAGACATCTAGTTGAAACTGTTAGAACTCTTCTAGCAGCCTCCAAGGTTCCTAAATCCTATTGGGTTGAAGCATTTGCCACAACAGTCTATCTCATTAATAGAATGCCAACAGCTAGAAAATTACAAAATCATCTCCTTGGGAATTACTATTTCACAGATCTCCAGACTATACTTATCTGAAAATATTTGGCTGCAGATGTTTCCCCTGGTTGAAGCCTTACACAACTTCAAAACTTTATCCCAAAAGCAAAGAATGTGTTTTCTTGGGTTACAGTTTGAATCGCAAAGGGTATAAATATCTTGATCCTCACACTGGCAGAATGTACATTTCACGGCATGCTACTTTTCTTTTTGCTCAAAATGATCAATTTCAGCAATCAAGTTCAAGTTCCAGTTATTCTTCATTACAACAACCAAATACTATTCCAACTATATTAACCTTTCCAATTATATCTCAACCATCTCCACCTATCTCTACTATCTCACCTACAACTTTACCTTCATCATCTCCTATCCATACATCTTCATCACTATCTGCCTCTAATCCTATTTCTGCACCAAGTCAAATTGCTAAACCTTCATTACCTCTCAACACTCATGCCATGCAAACCAGATCAAAGTCTGGTATTTTAAAACCAAAAGCTCTTTTAGCAACCAAACATCCTTTCTCTTTTGATTTAACCCCAAATTATACACCATCCACTTACCTTCAAGCATCCAAATACCCTAATTGAAGGCAAGCAATGCATGAAGAATTCAATGCTCTTATTCAAACTAGAACTTGGTCTCTGGTTCCTACCAATTCTTCTCAAAACCTAGTTGGTGTAAAATAGGTGTTTAGAATAATACATATATAATTAAAAAAAACATATTTTAGTAACATTAAAGTTGGAAACCGAATCATCTTCGTATACAAATGAAGAAGTGTGAGAGTCATTTTTAATTAGAGGCAAGTTCTTCGTATTCATTAGTTTTTAAAAGCTATGCCTCCTTGCTATGGGCTTCTTGCTATGAAAGTAAGGAGAGCTTAAAAGCAACATAGACTCGAACCAAATCTTCTCCAAAATCGAAGAGATCGAATATAATGAAAAATCGGAAATCTCCTCCGTTGAATAACCATTTCACTTTCAGTTTTTAATTTTTAGTTTTTAAGTGCCTTTTGATAACCATTTCATTTTTAGTTTAGATTTTCGTTTTTACATTTACTTTTTATTCTTTTTTAAATTAAAAACTCGTTTCATAACTACTTTGAAAACTGAAAATGAAAGCTAAATTTTGATAACTCATGGGCCTTTTTATAAACATTTCGTTTTAAGTTTTAAGTTTTCACTTTTTAGTTTTCATTGTCAACATGTTATGTCATGTGCAGAGTCATTTAAGCTTAATACATAAACAACTGATGTGAAAATTAACTTGACACACAAATTAAACCCTAATGTTGACAATTGTAGTATATATGTAAGTAGGAATCATTCTAGACTGGGGATTAACTAGGGATGCTAATCAACACAAATAAGACTTAAAAACACTAAATTAGACTCTATAGACTTAAAACTGACTCAAAACACTGAAAACAACAACAAACAATCAAAAAGACTCAATTCTAGACCTAACAAGTGATTTTGACGAAAATAAGACTTAACTTGACCCAAGAGACTAAAAGAAAACAAAATTTGACTCAAATAACAAGACTCAATGAGAGGGGGATTGTTTTTGACGAATTTAAAACTTAAAACAGAAACTTTGCATAAAACGCTTTATAAAAACGAATTTGGTGAATTAAAAATGGTGAATAGCTAGTTAGGGGGTCCTTCTCCACACATGACATATGCATACAAACTAATTTCCAGTTATTATTCCTTTAGACTATGAATGACAACACTCCAAGTTAACCGTGATAGCACAAATTAACCATAAGATTTTCCTTAACTCATTGAATTGGATGGGATACGCATCACAACCAAATTATCCTTATCAAGTTCCCTAACTATGAAAAGCATGATAGAAAGACATATCAAAGGTCATTAAGTTCTTTCAAAACCATAAGCATTGACGAGGCATTTGTAACTATGAAAAGCATGATACTCATACCAAGGATTTACTTAACACAATCATGACTAGTGACTTCCACTACTTGTGAATATAAGTTCATAACTATTAGGTGAAACTCCCTTATCCTCTAGCATCAAATTAATGCATGCAAATTAAGTGTCGACCCTCAATCAACATACATAAACAAGTTTTGATAAATCAGATAAGCAAATCACATTCAATACTCAAGAAACAATAACTGGATGTAATCAATTCATATCAAACATATAATCATGGCTTCGAATTCACCTCTAACTATAAAGAAATTAGTTCCTCATGTTCATCATAATTGCAAAACCAAATTAAAATAAACATCAAACTAAAAATAAGGATAAAAAGAACCCAGAAACGCTCCACACTCCAATGGCAAGCACGGCTCCCTTTGGATGGTAGATTGCATGGCACAAGTCCTTTCTTCCTTCCTTCCTTGCTGCAGCACTAGAGAGAATTAGATGTATGTGGTGTGAATTGGCTGAATGAATGAATGCTTGAATGAGTGAATGGATGGATGAGGGTGGCGGTTGATTTATGCGGCAGAATGTAGTATTTCTAGGGCTAAACACACGGCATAAAGTCATTGTTTTGGAGAAGAATTAAACACTTCAAATCCACAAGGAAAAAGCCATCTAGAAATCAGTAACCAAAGAGAATAGGGATAGGGGATACACGGCTTTTAGAAGAAAAACTAAAGGAACCATGCGGCATAGATTTAGGATTCTAGAAAGGGCTAGGTGTGGCACCAATGTAGTAAAAGGATAAGGCTTCTAGAAACCTGATATTTAGGTGTTCTAATGTCATTTGGATGTCCCCCTTGCAGCAGGAATTAAGGTAGCAAAAGATTAGGATATGATAAGATAAGATAATATTGGATAAGGTTTGAATAAGATGAGGTTGTTTGGATAATGTTCCTTCTTTGTAGCTGATTCCTTATCTTCAAAGCTTCCAAATTTGCTCCTCTAGATATTAAGCACATTCCTAGCCTCTCTTGATCTTCAAATTTGTCCATCCACTTTACTCCATGCATGTGCAATCCATTCCAAGCCCAAAACTGCTCTAAATTGCTTCAAAATGCACTTTCTTGCCTCTTTTGCCATTTAAACCTACAAACACATGAAAATAGCTTAAATCACTATAATAAATAGAAACTAACTATGTAAATGCAAGAAAACAAGCTAACTAAGTCGCATAAATATGCTCCTATCAACAACACATATTGATGAGGTGAAGCACATAGATTTTTGCGTTCAAATTCATAGATAAGGCTTGAAATCCCCGACGTGAGATTCACATGCTCAGTAGGAACCTCAGCCTCCAAAGGCACATGTTGATGGTAAAGCCCTTCCACAGACGAGTTGCAAGGAGAGCCTTGAAATACAGTTCTTTTAAGAGGCAAGTAGAATTCTTTGCAAAAAAAAGACCCTTAAATATATGATTTGGTATTATATGTACCATAATGACTTTCATGTTGGGGTACAACTAGGTGAGTGGGATGGTCAATCTAACATTAACCCAACATTCTCAGTTCAGGTTTAGATTAGGTTCGAGTTCATGTAGGATTGGGTTTTAATTGGTTTTGGCTACTCAGGTGTTTTCCTAATTTTATCGAGTTCAATCTTGTAACATATAAAAAATATAAAAAAAAATCTTATAACATATTATTAAAATTTTTTTTTTAAATTTTAAACCAAACAACTTCAAAAGTACTTTAATTCAGTTTTACACATCATCATCCATACACAAGTTAAACCAAATAGCATGGAGACACATTTTAATGTTTGAACCATGCGAAGTTGAAATAAAATTACAAGACAATACTACAGTTTCAACAAAAAGAATGTAAAAGCAACACTATTATTCGTTGTTGAAATGAAAACCAAACAACAAACTTCAAGTATAACCCTCCCAAACTTGTACCTAGCTTATATAATATGAAGTGGGATGGGTTACATATGCATGAGTGAAATTGGGCTAGAAATCGGGTTGGATTTAAGTTGACATGGATGGGCAAAGTAACAACCCAATCCAACCCAGTAAATGATCAGGTTTCAGTCGGATTGAGTTTGGGCAGGTGTTTACTTCATTCTAACCAGTCAAGTTGGATTTGAAGTCAAATTAGACATGGACGGATTCGAGTTGATCCAACGTAAGTTGCACCCTTACTCTCATGTGATGATTCATTAAGATACACTATTGAGAAGAAAATCCCTTACTTTTACGTCAAAAGAAAATTTCATGAAACAATGAAAGATATATTATGTAAAGCAACTAATACAAATTAGAGAAAACATTGCAAAAAATGAGAAAACCACTACTGAGAATTAGCTAGCGAAGGAACCACACGAATTGGTGATGTTAAGGTAATAAGTGTCAAACAAGTTATACAACGTCAAGTAAGAAATTTGAAATAAATGGCTACTTAATGCTACGGTCTAGTAGTATTTTTTTTCACTTATAAGATCGGATTAGGTTCAAATTTCGTGAATAACAAATTTAATACCAAATTATTATAGCAAGCTTATAATGTAACTTAGTCCAAAATTCCCCTGTGTAAAAAAATACAAATAAATAAGTGGTGATGCGTATATATATCAAAAGTTTGTTTAAGAAGTTGATGTCGTGCGTCATATGCCATGCCTTCAAGTAATTCTCTGCCAAATGACACAATGACTGACGCAAGGAAGCTCTCTCCAAGTCAAGAAGCAATTAATAATACAGGAATACTTCAAGTATGTTATTAATCTGATTAGGTGATGTGTATGAAAAATTTATGCATGCGGATTTTGTTGAATCCTTAGGGTTTGTCTGGTGTCTAATTGAACTTGAATGAACAATTATTCAAATTTGCTGCATGTGTAAAAAGAAACAGATACTAATTCGATTTAAACACTAAAACCGACCTTAAGGGTTTATGCATCACATTGAACCCCAAATGGATTTGTATGTTGGGTGGTGAACATGTCAAAGGTGGAGGGGAAGGGTCACTTGTGATCATTGGATCCCGTACGCTCATTCGTGAGCCCTTTTGAAAGCAATCCTAAACATGCTTTAAATGACTGGCATACTAATATTACAATGAGCAAAGTATGATTGCCCAAATTGACATTGCATCCACATCCATCATGGTGACCATCTACTGCAAGTCTGCAACTATGCAAAGCTCATTGCCCAGATATGGAAGCATTGTAACACCTCCACGATTTGCCCAGGTATTTCGACATGACAACCATAATATAACAAGGATTACAGATCAGCAAAAATCCAGGGCATCGGCATGCATAACTTCTTAAGCAACCATCAATGATGAGTAAGCTGTCACACAAGTAGGACCAGATGTTACAATAGAAGATCTATATATATATATATATATATATATATATATATATATTGCAATTAAAAGATGTTGGAAGTATGCCCACTAAGCCACTCATTTGATGTCATAACTTTTGGAATACTTATTGTGTTAAATTATTATATGTTTAATGAATGGAAAAACTTATTGTTAATCACTATTTATTGTATTATGTGTTTAAGTAATAAGGGAATCCAAGGAATGTATTTAATCTAAGAGAGAAGTGATCTAAGTAAGTTAGATTAACGAGACTTTTCTCTTATATTCATTCCTAAAACGTTCCTAGCCATAGGATTGTCAATTGGGCATTGACAATCTGTTAAGGTTAGTATGTGTTATGTTAACTCAAGCGTGAGTATGACTAGTCTCAAGTCATTTAGTGTTCGACACTGAGACAAACACATAGGTGCTCAAAATGGTAATCAAGTGCACTGAACTACGACCAAAAGAGAGTTCGAACATACATGTCATGTAAGAACTCATAAGTTGCCATATGCAAAGTAGTCCTTTGACCTGAGGCATCATAGATGTCTAATGGTTAGGTCCTTGATCTTTGATCATGTCAAATGCATTCCATCGAGAGTGTCCACGACATTGTTGGGGTCAAGCTATCTAGTCATGTAGGCATATGAATGCACAATAAGGGATCTCTAACCTTCCATGGTGGAGGGAGAATACTCTAAGATATAATTCAGGAGTCTTTGGTCAAAGAATACGAATATGACTTAGGAAGTTTGTTCCAAATCATATTCAATTGAATCATATAGAGAAGTATCACATTGGATAATATACATGAAACAAACTATCACTCAAACAACGTGATTAAGAGTATTATATTAGAGAAGGACTGTATTGCATTGTAATTGTAACTGGATAGGTTCTCCAACCACTTCTACTTAGCTTGGGTAGCCATGATATACTGCTAGGTGTCACTAATGGTTTGTGGAAGCCCTGAAGATTAGCAAACAATAATCTTCATCAAAGGGAGAATTGAAATGTAGTTTCAATTCACAATCGATCATTAAGAGTAACAATCGCCCACTGCCTCACTACTTGGAACCTAATGGATCGTACATCGAGTAAAGATAAAAGTGAAGAAATATAAATGAGATGGATAAGTAATTAAATGGTTTAATTGAGAACGGTCAAGATTAATTAATTAGTTAATTAATTATACGAAAGGTTCGTATTGGGCTTTCAAGTTAGTTTAGGGTCTCGGGGCCCAAAAAGGTTTTGGTCCACAAGGCCCATTATGTTTAAGTTGTATGACAAGTAAAACAAAAATGGGCAAATAGCCCAATAACTAAAGGATGGCCGGCCATAGGGTGAGTGGTAATGAAGTTGGCATAATTGCAAGTTTGCCACTCAAATGTGAGGTGCTATAAAAGGAACTTTGTAGCTTTACCACTTAAGGGTTTTCTTTGAGGCAAAAGAGCAAAACTCTTTCTCTCTTTGTCTCCCAAAGAGGCCGGCCACACTTAGAGAAAAATAGCTAGCAATCTTCATTCCTCTAAGTCATCCATTTCATCTTCACACCTCATCCTTTGTGTGGAGACTTAGAGACACCAAACTTTTGGTGTTCTTGGAGTTCCTTTCCTCAAATCCTCAAGGAGCAAAGGAGAAACAAAGAAGCAACCATCCAAGGAGTAAAGGAGGTGACTTGAAGGCCCTCCGCTTGGGTGAATCCCTTGTGTAAACAAGGATGAGCTTCAAGGGTAATGAAACTCAAACTCTCTCTTCTCTTTATTATGTCAAAGAGTCTTTTGGTTCACCATTCACTAGGCTTTGAAAGTCATGGGTTTTAGAATTGTTTTGAATGTATTCCTATTTTAAACTGTTAATAGTTTGCTTATGTGTTCAAATGTTCTCACATGTTCTTAGATAGAACAATTTTTTTTTCCTTCAAGAACAGGCTACAAGTTGTAATTATAAATCTCAGAGTCTATTCTGCAAGTAAATCTAAAAATAATAAGAGTGACCACTTAACACTACGGTGTAGAGACATTTATCTTCACTTGTAAGTGAGAGGTTTTAGGTTTGGTTCTCGCTAAAGACGAAGTTGAACCACATTCTTATGGTAAGCCTATTATATGGCTTAGTCTACTCCCCCATCTCCTTAATGTGTGTGTGTATATATATATATATATATATATATATATTGTTGTTTGTTTAACCAAAATAAAAAATAATAAAATAAAATAAAAATAATAATAATAGTGGTCCTGTTTACACCCCAAAATATAGTCTGGACACCCCATTTCTTGGGACACTCCTAACCGAGTTTAAGCCTTCTCTGGACACCCAAGAAAACATTTCTAATTTCCAAAAGTGACCCTAAAAAATCAACATTTAACATTAAACATTAAAGTATAAATTAAAAAAAAATGAGGAAGGAGAGCAGTACTCCATGTCCGATCCCCCCTCCCCATTACTCTTCTCTATTCCCCTCCTTTATTCTCTCTCTCCCGATGTCTTCTTAATTCTTATCTCTCTAAATACTGGGTTCCGACTGTAAAAAAATGATCAATGGAAGTTATGGAACTATGGAAGACTAATTTTGAAACCCTAGTTCACTCGGACATACAATTCAAATTCAGTTTTGATAACCTTTACAACCGAAGAAAAGATGAAAACTGAAGAGAAAGAAGGACCCAATGTAAGAGATTTCAGATTCTAGCCGGATTAAAGAGACCATGGCGACAACTTTAGTGGCAGGAGTGGTGCCCCTTCTATGTTTTTTCTTTAATTTTTAAAGTTTATGAGTGTCTATTCTAGTAATTATGTAAATATATTTTGTTTAAATAAAATTCTCTTTTTCTTCCCTCAAGGGATGCTACAGCTTCTTAGTTTCTCATATTTTTTTCTCTCAGATCATCTAGAATGAAATTCAAGTTGAACCCACGAACCTAGTTTTCGAAATGGCATCTGTTTGATGACAAGGGCGCTGTAATTCTGACGCGGCTTATAAACTGGGGCCGTCCGCTGAACCGTACAATCTTTGGGGGAAGGAAACACTAGCAATCGCTAATGAGGTACCTTGAGGTATAAAAATAAGACCACAGGGGACAAACCGATGTGCCTCAGCCACTCCCACTGAGCCCTGGTTGGTTGTTTTAATAACTTGTTTGGGTCGTAAGAAACTCATATATAAGATTCTCAAAATTCTAAAAATCATAGGTCTAGAGTTTCATTCTGATATGTGCACAGTGACAAACATGAATGTTTGCACAGAACAAAACAGGAGCATGCTACACACTACGTATCCCAAAACTTGGAACAATAGAGTCAAATGAACTTTTCATATGCTCTTTGAATGCGACAAGATTATATAAGATCAAACATAATCTATGTATTACTTTCATGTTTTTATAAACAATTAACATAAGATAAAATGGAATGAAACTTTTGGATCTCATAGCATTTGATTTTAAGTTTTTACTAATAGAAGCAATTGACATTCCAGTGTAAGAGAGGATAAAATAAAGACCAAAGAGCATACCACAGCTCTGAAAAGCTTCGCTCATGCACCAGCCACCTAGAGGTTCAAGAATCAAACCATTCCTGGAAAACAGGCAGACCAGAAAAGATTAAGGAACTATTATTTAAGTTTTACTGAAATAATGTCATCGACGACAATACCTGGCTGCAAGTGAGAATGCTCATATGAGTTTCGAAGTTGAAATTTATCGATTGTGTCTATCTATGAAAACTTTAGCCTGCATGCATATCTTCAATCATCAGGTTAAAATCGTAACTTCATAAGATTAACAGATCCCAACTATTTGGAACCAACGATAAAATTCTGTAAAGTCATCCAGCCCTATCCAACCAAATGCTCATGTCACCTAGTAGATTGACCATGACTTAACTATCCCAGCCACCAATGCAAAACATCCATCCTAATGTTTATGCCTGCTAAAACTACATTAGGTCCTTTTACATGAGAAAAAGTCCTGAACGGAGTAAATACATTAATAGCCTACCCCCTAATGTACATGGATTATCCGGAGTCCAGGGAAGTAAAATAGAAAACTTAGAAGAATCAAGTCCATTAAACATGGATAAGTTTTTCTAGCACATTGCTCTAGCCAACTGGCTAAGCCCAAATCTGCATTAAACGTGGATAAGTTTAATTCATAAAACAAAAAATAAAACAAATGATTATAAAAAAAATTTAAAATGGCATATACTGACCTGACCTTAGTGGAGCCAACTAAAGCTGCCTTTGCAAACTCAGCATGGATAAAGCCAAATCGTAAGATATACAATTTTTTTCGGGGACAAATCCTAAGATATACAGTTCTGACTATGTGAGAACTCCATCTTGACCAACACAGTTTATCTTGGACATGACCTATAATGTTGTCCCTTTGGTAATCCCAGCGGTTACTTCTGGTTGATGTTCAAAACAACTAAGAGAACGTAAACTTCCGTCCTCCAGTTGCACACCATACACAAATGGGAGTCTAAGGGTAACGAAACTCTCTGCAGGTAAAACCACTTGGGATCCGAGGTTGAACTGCAACTTCTGCTAACGTTCTGGGATTGAGGGAGGTAGACATGATGCCTACACGTAAAATGATTGCAATAGCATGAGAAAACAAAGATTTAAGTTTGTAAGAAAAATCTAATAAACAAAAGAGGAAATAATGTGTTTAACCAGTGATATATTTTGTAAGAATAATAACAGGAACAATGAACAGGTGCGTGTTACAAGTGCATAGAACAACAATAATAAACAACATGAAGGATTTGCCATTCTAAAACCAAAATCCAATCAAGAATACTAGCAAACTGATTTATTAACCTTGGAGAATTCTAATTCTTCGGGTGTCAAGTTGTAAAATAAACTGTACCAATAAAGTAAAGTAGGTAATATCATAAAGGTTAGGCATACTATACTTGAGTAAGGGAGATAGAAATACCTCAAATTGTATAACTGGGCAAGTAGCTAATATCACTGGAAAGGGAGGTGTGACCTACAAGCGGAATCTTTAGAGGGCATCGGTAAGGGAGAAAAACATTAGCATGAAATCAAACCTCCTTTAGTCAGGTATAGCATATTCCAGATATTAAGAATGGTACTGCATATTTCAGATGAATAAAATAGGAAAAACCTCGTAGATGGCCAATCCAAAGCAAAAAGTTTAAACACTAAAATAAACTACTTAGTAACTCTTGTAAAATGCAATGAGAAAAATAGATTATAAGAAACATTCCATACCACAAAAATGTTGAATTATAAGTGTTGAGCTGAAAAGTTTAAAATAAGATATCTTAAATTGGTGTATTCACTTATGCAAAATGATGCAAAGTGTAAAGTTCAAATTTGTTAAAAGGCCATGAGTGTCATGTGTTGATTGATCCATGTAATTAGTTAGATGAGTGACTAAGATGAAATGTAGTGTGTGTGTGGTCCCAAGTTAAGGCCAACAGTGATGTAAAAAGCATGTTTAGTGCTCTCTTTTGATATATGAAGAAAGTCATCCTCTCTGCACCTTAGGCGAGAGTGAAAGAAAGAAAACCATTCAGTTTCCTTTGTGTTCATTTTTGTTCTCTGTCTAGCTCTTTCTCTCTAGATCGAAACCAGAGATTTCATATACACTAACATGGCCTTAGAGCCTAGTTGGGTTTAACAATCTGGGCGTAAATCTGTGAAGCTATTTTTGAGCTCAATCGAAGCTCTCTTGAAGCTCCGTGAAAGTTGTCGATTCAAATAAAAAACATGTCTGGATCTGGAGGCTCGGAAGTGAGGACTCCAGTTTTCTCCGGTGAGAACTATGAGTTATGGAGAATTAAAATGGCAACAATATTCAAATCTCTTGGGTTATGGAATCTGGTGGAGAAGGGGATTACAACCTCCAATCCGAAGAAGAAGGAAGCTGGAGAAGCATCGGAGGATGATGAAGAAATGGTAGCTGTTTTGATGAAAGACGCAAAGGCTTTGGGAATCATTCAGAATGCAGTCTCGGATCAGATCTTCCCACGAATAGCCAATGTCGAGTTAGCTAAGATGGCATGAGATTTGTTGTACGGAGAATATCATGGTGGTGATCATGTACGATCTGTGAAATTGCAGAATCTTAGAAGAGAATTTGAATATGCTAGGATGCGAGATGATGATTCTTTATCTAGCTATCTTACACGGCTGAATGAACTAATTAATCAAATGAGAACATTTGGTGAATCTCTGTCGAATGAGAGACTTGTGCAGAAGGTTCTGATTAGTCTTAGTAAACCTTATGATTTTATCTGTTTGGTTATAGAAAACACAAAGTGTCTAGAGACTGTAGAATTGCAGGAAGTAGTTGCAATCTTAAAGAGTCAAGAACAACGGTTTGATCTGCATACTGTTGATACTACTGGGAAAACATTCTCATCTTTCTCAGTGAGTTCAAAGGAGCAGAATAGGGGTAAAGGTCAATCTGGTTCATCTCAATTCCAGAAAAATTGGAATAATAAGGGCAAGAAATGGGGTTCAAAACCTAAGTTTCAGCAGAAATTTCCTGCTAACTCTGCACATAATGCACAGTCAATGAGTCAGATAGGTACAAAACCACAGTGCAGGGTATGTTCTAAGTTTCATTTTGGAGAATGTAGGTATAAAGGGAAACCTAAATGCTATAACTGTGAAAAGTTTGGACACTGGGCTAGAGAGTGCACAATAGGTAAATTAGTGCAAAAGGTAAGTTGAGGTGACAGGGAACTTGTTTTATGCAAATAGCACAATCACTGAATCAAAAGTGAATGGAGAATGGTATGTTGACAGTGGTTGTAGCAACCATATGACAGGGGATTCAAAGTTGTTGATAGATATGAAGACAAATGTGGTTGGCAAAGTTCAAATGCCCACATGAGAACTCATGAATGTGGCAAGTTTTGGTACACTTGTGATAGACACAAGCAAAGGCAGAAAATATGTCAAAGAAGTAATGTACCTACCTCGTTTGAAGGAAAACTTGTTAAGTATGGGTCAGATGGATGAACACGGTTACTACCTGTTATTTGGGGGAAAGATGTGTAGTATCTTTGATGGACCTTCATTGGATTGTCTGGTACTCAAAGTTGAAATGAAAAAGAACAGGTGTTATCCTTTGACGCTGATACCAAATGATCAGGTTGTACTAAGAGCAAGTATTTCTAAGTCTACTTCGATATGGCACAAGAGACTAGGCCATCTGCATTTTAGAGGTCTTCAACAGCTTAAGAACAAAGAAATGGTGCATGGTCTTCCAGTTTTAGAAGAAATGGATGAAGTTTGTGAAGGTTGTCAGTTTGGAAAACAGCATAGAGAGTGGTTTCTAAAGAATCAGGCATGGAGAGCAAGTAAACCTGTAGAACTGGTGCATGTAAATATTTGTGGTCCTATGCAAAATGACTCTCTTGCGGGTAACAAATATTTCATGCTTCTTGTAGATGACTGTACAAGAATGATGTGGGTTTATTTTCTGAAATACAAGTCAGATGCATTGATCTGTTTTAGAAAATTCAAATCCATGGTGGAGTTACAAAGTGGTTTTAAAGTAAAATGTTTGAGGAGTGATAGAGGGGGTGAATTCACATCTTGTGAATTCAACAAAATGTGTGAAGATGCAGGGATTCAAAGACAGTTATCTATGGCTTATACTCCACAACAGAATGGAATGGTAGAGAGGAAGAACAGAGCTGTAGTTGAAATGGCAAAAGCTATGCTTCATGACAAAGGACTACCTTACTATTTATGGGCAAAATCTGTACTCACAGCTGTCTACATACTGAACATGTGTCCTACAAGAGCTCTTGGAGAAGTAACTCCATTTGAAGCATTCAGTGGTCGAAAACCTGGAATTGCACATCTTAGAATTTTTGGTTGTTTGTGTTATGTACACACACCAAATGAGTTGAGACAGAAACTAGATGCAAAGAGTGTCAAGGGCATATTTGTTGGTTATGCAACCTGTGAAAAGGGGTACAGAGTCTATGATTCTCTTAGTAAAAAGCTTATACTCTCAAGGGATGTAGTGTTTGATGAAAATGCAGCCTGGGAATGGTAGAAAGCTCCTGAGAATTATGTAACTGTGTTTCATCATAGTGAGTTATCTGAGCTGCCTAAATGTATTTCATCAGAGACAACTCCAGAGGGAAATGGCTATGCTTTGTCACCAAATCTGGCATCTTCTCATGAATCTGTAAGTGATGTGAACAGCAGCATGAGAAAGACTCAAGCTTTTGATCACACTCCATTGAGATGGAGGAATCTAGATGATGTTCTAGCACAATGCAATCTTTGTATTATGGAACCTGAAAAGTTTGAAGAGGCAGCTAAAGATGAATCATGGATGAAGGCTATGGAAAATGAATTGTCAATGATTGAGAAGAATGCAACATGGGATCTGGTGAACAGACCAAGTGATAAACCCATAATTGGGGTTAAGTGGGTGTTCAAGACCAAGCTTAATCTCGATGGGACAGTGCAAAAGCATAAGGCAAGGTTGGTAGCCAAGGGATATGCTCAGAAACCAGGTGTGGATTACAATGAAACGTTTGCACCTGTAGCTAAACTTGATACAATTCGGACTCTAATTGCCTTGGCAGCTCAGAAAAGTTGGAAATTATACCAACTAGATGTGAAATCTGCTTTTCTGAATGGAGTACTCGAAGAAGAGGTTTATGTAGAACAACCAGATGGATTTGTGATCAAGGGGAGTGAAGACAAGGTGTACAAGCTTCATAAAGCTTTGTATGGTCTAAAACAGGCACCAAGGGCCTGGTATAGTGAAATTGATACCTACTTTGCTCACTGTGGGTTTGTGAAAAGTCAAAGTGAAGCTACTCTTTACATCAAAGCAAAGGGAGGAGAACTTCTAATTGTTTCAATCTATGTGGATGACATAGTATATACTGGAAATAGCACTGAGATGTTGAAAGAGTTCAAGGAAGACATGACGATAAAATATGAGATGACAGATTTGGGGCTTTTTCACCATTTTCTTGGTATGGGGGTTATTCAAACTCACACAAGCATATTTATCCATCAAAGAAAGTATGCTGTTTCTTTGTTAGATAAGTTTGGTTTGAATAAGTGTAAATCTGTGTTCACACCTCTGGTTTCATTAGAGAAGCTATGCAAAGATGATGGCAGTGGTTCAGCAAGTGAGGAACAATATCGAAGAATTGTGGGAAGTTTGTTGTATCTCACAGCTACTCGACCAGATATAATGTATGCTGCAAGCCTTCTAGCTCGATTCATGCACTGTCCTACAAACAAACATCTTGGAACAACCAAAAGAGTGCTTAGATACATCAAGGGAACATTAGATTATGGTTTGGAGTATGTAAAAGGAAAGAATGCAATGCTAATCGGATTCTATGATAGTGATTGGGGAGGATCTGTTGATGATAGCAAAAATACTTCTGGTTATGCATTTTCTTTTGGCAGTGGAGTGTTCTCGTAGGCCTCTGTGAAGCAGAATTGTGTAGCACTCTCTACTACAGAAGCAGAGTACATCAGTGCCTCTGAAGCAACTGCTCAAGCCATTTAGCTTAGATTTGTACTTGAAGATTTTGGTGAGATGCAAACTGAAGCAACTCCAGTGCACTATGACAATACAGCTGCAATTGCAATCACTAAAAATCCAGTTTTTTAGTGTACTGTCCAACAAATGAGCAGGTGGCAGACATATTTACCAAGGCTTTGACAAAGGATCGGTTCAACTATCTCAGGGATATGCTTGGTGTGAAATTAGCTCAAAACTTAAAGGGGAGTGTTGAATTATAAGTGTTGAGCTGAAAAGTTTAAAATAAGATATCTTAAATTGGTGTATTCACTTATGCAAAATGATGCAAAGTGTAAAGTTCAATTTTGTTAAAAGGCCATGAGTGCCATGTGTTGATTGATCCATGTAATTAGTTAGATGAGTGACTAAGATGAAATGTAGTGTGTGTGTGGTCCCAAGTTAAGGCTAACAGTGATGTAAAAAGTATGTTTAGTGCTCTCTTTTGATATATGAAGAAAGTCATCCTCTCTGCACCTTAGGCGAGAGTGAAAGAAAGAAAACCATTCAGTTTCCTCTGTGTTCATTTTTGTTCTCTGTCTAGCTCTTTCTCTCTAGATCGAAACCAGAGATTTCATATACACTAACAAAAAAATCCTTTGAAGCTGTGATATTGTGCCAGCAAACTTAGTCATTGGTGAATGTTGCTTATCCCTAGAGATCTTGGAGTGTGGGCAGTTCATATAGATTGGTAAATTTCTATTCAACATAGAGAAAGCACATCCACCATCATTAAGGCTACAAGACGTTTGGACAAATTATGGATTGCAGATGCACTAAAAGATGTGTGATTTTGCTCCTTCCTTTGTCCTGACTGCATTAGCCGATCTATTTTCAGATTACCATTAGTTACTATCTCTTTTGACTTAGTTACATGTCCCTCTTTATTTGCAGCGGTAGCAGCCATCCTATTTAAATTGCGGTGAACATTACCACGGAAACCATTCTTACTCAGTTTAGAATTATCTGGCAGGCTATGGTCCGAGTTTTCCTAAGATTCTTTGGGCAATTAATATGAGGTCCCAAGCTCATTAAGATGCTCTGGATTTAATAGAACACGGTGGCCATGGGGGCACTCATGCTCAAATCCAACATACACTATTACATGTTTTAAAAAATGGATCATTTTTAACTTTTCACCGTTGTTCAGGTCCACACTAACTACATTACTGCCTCTTTGTAGATAGGAGTCAACATTTGTGCTATTGGTCCCACTAAAGCTTTCCCGGACAGATAAAACATCTTCAGATTTCCGAGTTCCTTTATCACTAGTCCTTTCTACACTATGATCCCTTGCCCTAGTTTTCTGAATACTCTTATCTAGACCTGGTGAAGATTTTTCCCTCAACAGGATAGAAGGAAATCCTGAATCTGCAGCGAATATTCCAGCGACGACCTCAGAAAAAGCTTTACGCATGGTAAAGTTGGGAAGACCTTTACCAAAATGGATTCTAATTATTATCATCAAGCACTAAGTCCTCTGCAAGGTTTATGTGACTTGCTACTCCAGAGTTTAACTCCCTTGTGAAAAACAGCACATCAGCTTTAGATTCAAATTTGAGGTTTGTATCTGGCCTTACTACAAAACCTTGATGCATTGCACTGGTCGGTAAGTCATTTGGGCTTATCTGTTTTTCCAAATATATTATCCATTTCAAAATAAACTTCTGAGTGGAAGAAAACACACTTTAAAGCAAGCCTTTACAAGGTTCATAGTACTTTGCAACACCAATGCGGACCAAACTCCATGAGGAAGGTTGAATAGGGCATGTATTGCTTACTTTAGGTAGTTGAAGTGTGGGAAAGTGCTTGTCACAGTCTGGGTAGCAATTGAAAGTAATGTTTGCTGACTCAAAGTCAAAAGCATCAGATCTTAGTTTCCGTGAATGACCACAAGAACACGCGTGTGTTAAAGTTGTTAGGATCTCCTAGCCGATAGGGTTAGGATTCCTTGTTTTTAGGTTTAAAGTCGTGCATAATAATCCCTATACTTAAGGGACAAGTTTATTTGTTTTGGACTTAGTCCTGCACCACGATTCTAGGCTGTAAAGTTGTGGGTTATTATTTCCCTTCCTGTTTTGATGTAAGGCCATTTAATAGCCATATTTGTTCTTTAATTCAATAAGATAATTCTCCCAACAATCAAGCGTATTCTAATTTTTGCATAAACAAGTTCTTTATTGTTATGTTCGTTCTAACATCTGGCATCAGAGCCCCATCACGAGGCCTGACCAAAAGTTTGTATCACAGTCACCAGCGTAAAGAAGCAACAACATACAAGCGAGAGCAGTTTTGTGCAGCCTGATATCCCAAGGTTCAACGGACACTATGATCACTGGAGCATGCTTATGGAGAATTTTCTGCACTCTAAGGAATATTGGAGCTTGGTGGAAACTGGGATCTCTGCAACAGCAGAAAGGATGGATCCCATTGGGGCACAAAAAAAGGCAATTGATGATCAAAAGTTGAAAAACCTGAAGGCTAAGAACTATTTGTTCCAAGCCATTGATCGATCAATTCTAGACACGATATTGAAGAAAGATACAATGAAAGATATCTAGGACTCTTTAAAGCAAAAGTATTAAGGGACAACACGAGTTAAACATGCTTAACGACAAGCTCTTCACCATGAAAAGTGTTGCACATGAAAGCTGGCGAATCGGTGAATGACTACTTTAGAAGAACTTTCATCATAGCCAATAAGATGAGAATTCACGGAGAAATGATGGAGGATGTGGTGATCATTGAGAAGCTTTTAAGATCTATGACTCCAAAGTACTACTACGTTGTGTGCTCGATCGAACGATTTAGATACTTTGTCCATAGATGAACTTCAAAGTAGTCTTTTGGTGCACATATAGCGGATCAGTCGCCACACTGTGGATGAACAAGCAGTTCAGATCACTCACGGAACTCAGTTAGGAGGAAGAGGTGGTGGTAGAGGCACTTATCAAGGAAAATGAAGGGGAAGATGTAGGTTTGGGTCTGATAAATCTACCCTAGAGTGTTATAGTTGTCATGAGCTTAGGCATTTTCAGTGGGAGTGTCCCAAAAAAGTAAGAGATACAAAGGCAAACTTTGTTGAGACCAGTGAAGATATGTTTTTAATGGTGTATGTTGATATCAAGGAGGCTAGAAGAGATTACTTGTGCTTCACGATTCTGGGTGTAGTAATCATATGTGTGGGAAAAGAGAATTATTTTCCCAATTTGATAACAATTTCAGAGAATTAGTGAAGCTGGGCACAAGTTTTACTGTGCTAGGGAAGGGCAGCATTCAAATGGAAGAAAATGGGATCATGCAAGTGATTACTAGAGTTTTCTTTGTGCTAGAGTTGAAAAATAATTTACTAAGTATTGGTCAATTGCAAGAGAAGGGTCTCGCAGTATTCATGCAACACAAAAGTGCAAGATCTTTCATCTTGAGAAAGGTTTAATCATGGAAACCAAGATGACATATAATAGAATGCTTGTTGTGCTTGGTCGTTGACCACCAAAAGAGGAAATCTGCTTCTCCTTGCTGCCCACAGATCAAGACCAACTTTGGCATTGTCGTTATGGCCATCTCAGTTTGAATGGTCTCAAAGTTCTTCAACATAAGAATATGGTGGAAGGGTTGCCTCAATTGAAAGCTCATCTGAAAGTTTGCGATGATTGCTTGATAGGAAAACAACATCGCGATCCTTTTCCAAAGGAAAGTATATGGAGGGCATCTGGAGTTCTTCAATTAGTGCATGCGAACATATGTGGGCTAATAAATCCAATCTCAAACAGCAAAAAAAGGTATCTCATTACCTTTATTGATGACTTCAGTAGAAAAACTTGGGTTTATTTCTTGGTGGAAAAATCAGAAGCATTTGCTACTTTTAAATCCTACAAAGCTAGGGTTGTGAAGGAAACCGGAGCATTTATAAGGAGTCTTCAAACTGATCGTGGGGGAAAGTTCACATCACTAGAGTTCACTCGCTTTTGTAAAGTGAATGGCATTCAAGACAATTAACGGCTGCATATACACCCAACAGAATAGGGTCGCAGAGAGGAAAATTCGCACCATCCTGAATATGGTGCGCATCATGCTGTCAAAGAAGCAAATCCCAAAAACTTTATGGCTTGAAGCAGTGAACTGGACAGTGCATGCCTTGAACAAAAGTCCAACGCTTGTCATGAGAAGCAAGACACCAGAAGAAGCCTGGAGCGGATCCAAGCCTTCAGTAAGTCACTTCTGGGTCTTTGGATGCATATCTCATATTCATGTACCTGATAACAAGAGAGTGAAGCTCAATGCCAAAAGTCTGAAATGCATATTCCTTGGGGTAAGTGAAGAATCTAAAGCTTACAGATTATTTGATCCCATTTCTTAAAAAATAATTGTGAGCTGAGATGTGGTATTTGAAGAAGATCAAAGGTGGAACTGGGATAACAGCCACAAGCAAACTATTTTGGCTGATTTGGAATGGGAAGATGATGAAGTGGTAGGTACAGATGGAGGCAATGGAGATGAACCTGACGTCAACATCACTGCTGAAGATGAACAAGGAAATATAAGTTTTGTTCAAAGTGACTTACTAGAAGGAAGGGGTTCTTCAAATGATGACAGTCTTTTCCATGAAGGATGAGTTAGAAGACCACGAGGGTGGATACGAGATTATGAGAATGGTTAGGGCCTCTCTGATGAAGAAAATGTGGATATGGCTCATCTAGCCTTATTCTCTGACAGTGATTATTTAACATACGAGGATGCAGTAAAGAGTAGCAAATGGAAGCAAGTCATGGACGTTGAAATTGAAGCTATTATGAGGAATGACACATGAGAACTCACCTAGATGCCATCTAGAGGGAAAACAATTGGCGTAAAATGGGTTTTTAAAACAAAACTCAATGAAAATGGGGAAGTGGTCAAATACAAGGCTTGGCTCATTGAAAAAGGGTACAGTCAGCAGTATGGAGTGGATTATGTCGAGGTGTCGACACCAGTAGCTCGTTTGGATACCATTCGAGTAGTTATCTTAATCGCTACCCAAAAAAGTTGGATGATCTACGAACTAGATGTCAAGTTTGCATTTTTGCATGGGGAGATAGATGAAGAAGTGGTTGTCGATCAACCTTCTGGTTATGAACAAAAAGGGCACGAATCCAAGGTATATCGACTGAAAAAGGCTTTGTATGGACTTAAACAAGCTCCTAGAGCTTGGTATAGTCATATAGAGACCTATTTTGTTCAAGAAGGCTTTAAGAAATGTCCTTATGAGCATACCTTGTTCATAAAAACAGCATATGGAGGTAAATTATTAATTGTGTGCCTTTTTGTTGATGATCTTATATTCACTGGTAATGATGAGATTATGTTCGAACACTTCAAGAAATCCATGATGTTTGAATTTGATATGATTGATCTTGGAAAAATGAGATATTTTCTTAGGATTGAAATTTTGCAAAAGTCAGATGGTGTTTTTATCAACCAACGAAAATATGCCCAGGAGCTATTGGAGAGATTCAATATGGATAATTGCAATCCAATGCACAATCCAGTGGTTCCTGGTTTTAAGCTCACAAGGGATGAAGATGGAGTAATAGTTAATGGCACTCTTTACAAACAGATCATGGGAATCCTTATGTACTTGACTGCCACACGTCCTAACTTAATGTTTTTAGTAAGTCTAATTAACAGGTACATGGAACGTCCCATTGAGATTCATCTGCAAGTAGCAAAGAGAATGCTAAGTTATGTGAAAGGCACAGTCAGTTTTAGGTTGTTCTACAAGAAGGGAGAGGAACTTGTTGGCTACATGGACAACGACTACGCTAGTGATCAGAATGATAGGAAGAGCACTTCGGGTTATGGTTTTATCCTGAGTTCAAGTGCAGTGTCTTGGTCTTCAAAGAAACAGCCGGTAGTCACTCTTTCCACTACTGAGGCCGAGTTCATTACTGCAGCATCTAGTGCTTATCAAGTTGTGTGGCTAAGAAGGATTTTAGAGCAGCTTAATCATGGCCAATCCAAACCAACGGTGGTTTACTATGACAACATCTTAGCTATTAAACTTTCCAAAAATCCAGTGATGCATGGTCACAGCAAACATATTGATGTGTGTTTCCATTTTCTTCGAAATCTCAACAAGGAAGAAGTTGTGGAGTTGATACAGTGTTCTACTCAGGAGCAAATTGCATATATTCTGACAAAGCCACTAAAGCTCGAAGTGTTCGTGAAGATGCGTGACTTGATGGGTGTCTGCGAATATCCAGGGATAAACTGAATGACAGTAGCATTCAGTTTAAGGGAGGATGTTAAACTTGTTAGGATCTCCTAGCTGATATGGTTAAGATTCCTTGTTTTTAGGTTTAAAGTTAGTGCATAATAACCCATATCCTTAAGGGACAAGTTTATTTGTTTAGGACTTAGTCATGCACCACGATTCTAGGGCTGTAAGGTTGTGGGTTGTTGATAGGAGCATATTCATGCGACTTAAATGGCTTGTTCTCGTGCATTTACGTTATGTTTCTTTAGTTATTTTAGTCATTTATGCTTCTTTTGTGTGTTTTCAGGTTCTAAGGGCAAAGTATGCAAAAGGATGCCTTTTGGAGCCTTTTGGAGCAAATTAGAGATTGGAATGGATATCATATGCTTGGAGCCAAGAGGATGGACGAAATTGAAGGATTCCTCCTCCATTGCAGCCACATACACATTCATTTCACAACAGAAATTGGTCCCTTGGGGCCGTGCCTTTCACAAAGTCCATCCATTTCTTCCATAAACTCATCCATTGCAGAAATGTAGACCATCAAACTCCCTTGTGCCGTGCTCTCCCCTACAAATCCAAACACCATCCTTCCATATTCCACCACTCCTCTTCCATTCCTCCACCACTCCCCAAACCATTCACACCATCAAACTATCCCTAGACCTTGTGCTACAACGAAGAGGAAGAGAAGAGTGCCTAAACGTTCATACAATTCAAGTTTGAGTTGTTGGAATGTTTAGGTGTTTCTTTGATTTCAACGTTTAATTTCAATGCTCTTTGTTTTGTACGAATGAGGAATGGAAGATAAGAGGGCCTAAACGTTCATACAATTCAAGTTTGAGTTGTTGGAATGTTTAGGTGTTTCTTTGATTCTCTTTGTTTTGTACCATGAGGAACTAAACCCCCCTTGGCTAGGGGGTGATTCGAAATATATGTTTATGCTTGCGTTTTGATTTGATTACTTCTAATTGCGTTTCATAATTTGTGGATTCAATTTGTTTAACTATTTGATTGATAACTTATTTATGTATGTTTATTAAGAATGCGCGCTTAATTTTCATGCATGAATATGACACTAGAATATAAGTGAGTTTCACCTAATAGTTACGAACTTATATTCACAAGTAGTGGAGGTTGCTTATAAACAATCGCGTTAAATGAATTCTTGGCAAGAGTATCATGCATTCATAGTTACAATTGCCTCGTCAATACTTATAATTTTCGTAGAGCGTAATGATTCTTGCTTGTATCTCTATTATGCAATCATGTAGGGGACTTGTGGGGAATGTTTTGAATTGTTGTATGCGCTAACCCATCCAATTCAATAACATTAGGAAGATTTGAAGGTTAATTAGTGCATCACGGTTAACTTGGGGTGTTGAGAATTCATGGTTTATTGAAATGCAATTGGAAATCATTTTATTATGCAAGTGTAACATGTGTGGAGAAGAACCTTCTAGCTAGCATTCATCCATTCATTTTCATCGCATTCATATTTACATTCTGTCTAGTTTATTAAACTTGTTTCGTTATTTCAATTTTCGTCAAATTAAAATCCCCCTTTACTTTATTGTCTAATTTAGTTAGAAAGTGTCTTAGTTTGTGTTTATAAGAGTTTTGAGTCATTTTGTTACACAAATTCGTCCAAATTTGTGTTTGTGCTCAAATCTGCCCAGAAAGTGGTTTTTAGGCAGATTTGAGTGTGTTTGTGTTGTTTTGAGTCTTTTGGTTTGTTTTAGTGTTTTAAAGTTTAGTTTTACATTCTTTGAGTCTAGTTTAGTGTTTTATATTACGTTTTTACGTTTGTGATTCAATTTGTTACATAAATTCGTCCAAAGTACTCAAAGTGCTCAAATCTGCCCAGAAAGTGATTTTAAGGCAGTTTTGAGTGTTTTGGGTAATGTTTGAGTCTTTTGGTTTGTTTTAGTGTTTTAAAGTTTAGTTTTGCATTCCTTGAGTCTAGTATAGTGTTTCATATTGTTATTTTACGTTTTTGAGTCAAATCCAAGTGGTTAACAATCCCTCCTAATCCCCGGTCCAGAACGATCCCTACTTATACTTATACTACAATTGACAAAAAGAGGGTTTAATTTATGTGCGTATAAATCACGCATCAGTTGTTATTTCTCTTCCTGTTTTGATGTAAGGCTATTTAATTGCCATATTTGTTTTTTAATTCAATAAGATAATTCTCCCAGCAATCAAGCGTATTTTAATTTCTACATAAACAAGTTTTTTATTGTTCTGTTAGTTCTAACAGCATGAAGGAAAACATATCCGTTAGAATGTTGCTTCACAGGAACTCCCAGAAGTGATTCACTAGCCTCAACATCATGTCTCTGGTGCATACATGGTTTTCCAGTCAAACTAAAGGCATCACACAATTGCCTTCCAGATTTCCAAATGAATGTACATTCATCCTCCAACTTTTTTGCAAACTATTGCACTGCATGTCCTTTCACCATTGAATGGAAAGCTTGCAAAGCCTTCTTTAAATGTGATTCATGATGTGAAGTTGTGTAACAACCAAACAAGTCTTTGAGATAAACCTCTTTAGCAGCTGGAAGAGTTATTTCCCACCACAAAATCAAAAATTTTGTGTTCAGCCTTTTATCATTTTCGAGCCAAGATGCTGCTAAATCTAGAAGATTCGTACCTTTTGAAGAAACTCATTTAGTCTGCTATGGAACTATGTTTCTTAGGCGAGGTTGTCTTTTGCTAGCTTCAGTTTCATCTAAGCACCCACTTTTTGCAAAAAGAATTCCATGAAGAATCTATTGACTAGAAGATAACCAAATTTGGAAATTTGGAATTTCAAGAGTAGACATCTGCTTTCCAGGTGTAGCTGATCCAGCGGCAACAGTTGCAGCAACAACAACCACCAACATCAGCAATTGAACCATTACTAAATTTATTTACTAGTCCCCCTTGCCTCTTAGAATATCAGTTTGTCTGTAAATAAACTCCTTGACTAATATGATATTCTCTTTGCTTGCATTCTGACCATGACTTTCAAGCAGAAGAGAATCTGAGGTTGCCTTCCCGTTCAAAACATTTTCCATGAATCATGTGGCAAATTGTAAGGATTGACCTCTCTGATTTGTAGACCTATCTAACAAAAGAACAACCCTTGATGCATCAAGGGAGAATAAAGGTGCAGAATTTGCACCCCTACTTCTTGACCCCGCATGACTGCTTTCAAAACCTAGAAGTGTTCTACACTTTTTAATTAAAAAATGAATCTATGCTTCAAGGGTTGAATGCAGTTTCTTCCTAAAACTACTCTCATATTTACTCACAAGGCATGTTAGCACAACCACTAAACCCGAACCTTTAACAGGCAAGCTTGGCCATGCTAAATTGCTCACACTAGACGATTGATTAATTGAGGATGTATCTGCCGACTCGTCCACATTAGAATTGGGATTTGGCACATTAAAGAAATCATCAACAAAAACAAACAATGTGACTAGGTTACACTGTCCTGGAAACAAAGAAGTGTAGGAACCTAAACTTGACATAAGCAAAATGGCAGAGGCATTGCGAGTCAAGATGCCACCACTTCTACCTTGAGAAGAATTGCTAGTGGAGTTAGAGGATGTGGTAGGTAGGTCGTGAGGATGACAATGATGAAAATGGCCTGGACAGTGTTGGCTGCACAGTTATGGATCTCATAAACGGAGTCAAAGCATGCTTGGCCGCTTGTAACACTCGAAAATTTTACAGGAGTTGCGAATCAAATTGCGATCCCTCTATAATATATACTATTACATGGCGAACCTGCATTACTCATTGGGTTAATCACAGTTAAATCAACCATTCACACCCCCTATAGATTGAAACCCCAAAACTTGCTTTTCAAAATTCTAACTGCCCCAATAAGAAAATTGGTCATATACTGAGTAGAGGTAAGTTCTTGTACTAGTAACTATAGATAGTATAATGCCCATGGAAATTCTTCGTTAGCGAAATTTTCACACATTTTTTTCAAAATACTTCTATGTGATTTACATTGTTGTCGCAGGTTGGGTTGCATGTCCTGCTACAAGTGCAACTTGTTCGTGTGTTGTTGGATGGCAAGGTTCAACTCTAATAACACTACATAGGGCGTGTCTAGAGTTGTTATGTAGTCATCACGGTGTTCTTAGATGAACGCATGTTGTGAGTCTTACTCGTGATTATCTAAAAGAAAAAGAAATAAAAAACAGTCGATAAATAAGAACTTAATCAAACCAACTTTCTTCACTTACATGTTGAATATTTTTAAGAATTCTCATAGCATTAATTTGGGGATGCAAAATTATGCAAATTTATGTCCAAGCAAATTGACTAGAAAACCTGCTAAAAATATAACCCCTAAACCAATTGACTAATATTGATATAATGTTTGTCAAAAGGCCTCCAATGCTTAAGTCATAAGATGTTTTAGAAAAAATGACGCGACTATTACTAAAGGAGAAGTCTAACAATCGTATGTTATGCAGGCCGATGTATGGATAATATCTCTTCTACAAGTGCAAGAATGTTCACTTTGGTGGATGACTAGCAAGATACATCTGAATGTTTTACTATATCTTGAACACTACATGAATGAGGTAGTCTTTAGCATGGAGTTGTGTAGGAAAGTGTGAGGCATTTGGGTGACTCTAAGGAGCTTTTCCCTATTTGTTAGGTGTCTTATAGGCTGAGCTACGACGGAGTAGTTGACCTTTTCTCTCAGGAGAGGAGTGGTTTCCTACTTAAATGTCAAGTTATTCTCTTAAAGTGTTTGGCAACTTTTTTTATTTTTTTATTTTGGACGTAAAGTTAGAATTCATTAAACTTAAAACAAATTACATAGTCAACAACGGCCTATGACAAACAATGGGAGACCTAATCCCGCAATGACAAAGGCTTGAAACTAAAAACTGATGACAAAGAGAAAAACAACCTAAATCAACCCCGAAAAAGCAACCCGATGTTGCCAAACTCTCACCAGCAACCGTTGAAGTGACAGAGTGAAGGAGGATCCGCAGAGAGTCCAGCACAACTAAAGTAACCCCAAAAAAAAAAAAAAAATCCACAACAAAAATCAAATCTTAGAGCACTGCAACAGATCAAGCCATCTAGATCTGTTTGCCAACCACCATACCTCTAAGAAGCGAACCAAGTTGACATAACACGGGGGTGGGGAGGGCCAAGGGGATGTGTAAAACACCCTTACTACAACGAAAGTCACAGAACACTTAGCCCAAAATTTTTGGCATTCCGATAAAGCAAAGGCAGTAAGTTAAAGATTTACATCCCAAATCGAGTCCAAAACTCGAAAATCCGATTTTTAGTATGGATAAAAGGAGGTGAAGGAAAGGTCGCAGATAGAGGTGTTGGCAAGGGAAAAGGGGGGAGATGGATGTGAGAGAAAAAAGCTGCATAAATGAAATTAGTTTGTGAAACAAGGGCAAAAGGGAGGAGGAGAAGCATAGTAAGGTAGCAAAATGGGAAACTCATAGCTAAAACTGGTGAAAAACACACGGGAAATGGCGAAGAAGACCGAGCAATGCAGGACACAGACAAAGGACTAAAGAGAAGAAGGAGAAAAGCAGGAAGAGCAAGGGGGCTTGATGACCCCAACCAAAGGAAGGAGTCGACGTTGAAAACTGGGGAAATAGGGGTTCTGTAAGATAGAGAAAAGAGGGAGCAGCTAGGGTTTTTTAGTTGTTTTTTTTTAAGTGTTTGACAATTGATCTGGCCTTTAAGGGTTGATTGTTGAGGGCTTTCCGCCATTTGGGTTGAGATTGTAGTTTTGTTTCATGCCGTTAAAGGTAACTTCATCACCTGACATGCTTTGATTAAGTGTGACTAGTTTATGTTTCCATAATAAAGACATAGCGGCAAATCTTTTGTTGGTATCTAAACTAAAAATGTGACGAAATAAAGTGTAGGTCAATTGGTTAAGAAGTGCTACGTATAAACCTGAAGCCCAAAATTCGATTTCACTATCCCAAAATTAAAAATAAAACAATTGACTCCGAAATGGTATTTAATCTGAAGTTTCTTTTTTTTTTTTTTTTTTTTTTTTTAAATAACAATGGAAAGGTTAGTTACCACTTTTAGAGCAGAAAACAGAGCGCGGTTAAACCCAGAATGTTCAGAAAAGTGTTGAACGGAAGGAACCAAAGTCCCAGATAAAACACCAAAGCTCCTGAGTGGCAGCTCCTCACTCTCACTTTATCATCTCAACCTCCCCCAACCACCAACCAATCCAAAGCAAACAATGCAAGCAGCTTTGGCCGTCATGGCAGCTCAGACTGTCTTGCTTTCATCCCCCACTCTCTTCTCCCAACTCCAAATCCCTAACCCTCACTCAATTTCTCCTTCCTCCTTCCATGGCGTCTCCCTCAAGCTCCCACTCAAATCCCAATCCATGTCTTTCGCTGCCGCCGCCCCTAAGCCTCTCACTGTCGTCGCCGCCACCAAGAAAGCCGTCTCTGTCCTCAAGGGCACTTCCAGTGTGGAAGGAGTCGTCACCTTGAGCCAAGAAAACGATGGTATCTTCGTATAACCCTACCCCCTTCTGTAAATGATTGTGTTATCGATATCTTTTTCCTTTTCCGACATGGGTTTTCGGAAAATTGGTTCATGTCCTTAAATGGCCAACTCTGCTAGGTTTACTCTCATATTGTTTTATGTCTAAGAGAATGGAAATGTGGAAAAGATTATGTGTTTGTTCGATATTTTCGCGGTTAATTGAAATTGAATTCTGGATTTTGGGTAGTGAGTAGCTTGTTTGGACTCAAGGCAAGAGTTTAATCTACAGATTTTCTTTTTTCTAGTTTTAACTCCTGTTTGTTGAGAATTTGAAAATGTGGGTACTCAAAATTTCCCAAACTTGGATTATATTTAATTTAGTTGAATGCTGTTTCAATTGTTCCTTTAATTGTGTGTGAGTGGTCTGATTCTGTGCTCAAAATATTGTGTTATCTGAACTCATAATCTCAGTCACATTTGATGGAGCAATGACTGCTTACTGGTGATTGTGTTTTACTGTTATCAGGTCCTACAACCGTGAATGTTCGTATTACTGGACTTACTCCCGGTCCTCATGGGTTTCACTTAGTGAGTGTTTTTGAATTAGGTTCTTCATCTGTGGATTAGTAAACTTGTTTCTAAGTGTTTTTCTTTCTTGTGAAGCATGAGTATGGTGATACGACAAATGGATGCATATCCACAGGTAGGGCTTTATATCATTTCAAGCTTAAAATTTTATGGTTATAGTATTATGTAGTTGTATTTGTGATTCTATTTTGATGCCATTCTAATGAATTTCTTTTTCCCTTACTAGGACCACATTTCAATCCTAAACAGTTGACACATGGTGCTCCTGAGGATGAAGTCCGTCATGCGGGCGACCTGGGAAACATAGTTGCTAATGCCGATGGTAATTTCATATTTTAATTCCCTTTACAAACTTGTTCTTTTCAATATCACAACCCAGTTAATGTACTAAGAGATATATTGTGGGGATGCAGGGGTGGCAGAGGCAACAATCGTGGATAACCAGGTAATCATTGAGCTGGGTAATGCTTTCCTATAAGAAAGTGTGTACCTTCTGGGCATGTTTATCTTTATTTTCATACAGGTTTTAGTTTGGTGTCTGGCATTTTTGTGTTCATTTGGTACTGTATTCACCTTAGTAGTATTTGATTACTCACATTTTGGTTTTGGCTAAAATTTGTAGATACCATTAACTGGTCCTAATGCTGTAATTGGAAGAGCACTTGTTGTTCATGAGCTTGAGGATGACCTTGGAAAGGGTAAGTACTAAGTAGTTTATAATCAACCTGTTGAAGAAACTTGTTAGTAAATTTAAAGCACGAGTGGAGAAAATTTTATATGCAATGGTTGTGCATGGTTGGAACTAGAAACTAACTCTTCTTATCCTTTTGAGCAAAGCATGTGGGTGGGTAATGACAAGAAAGTTTGACAAGAAACATTTGTTTCCTTCCCCTCCGTTTTTATTTGTTGGGGAATGCAGAGAAGCAAGTTACTACCTTTGATGTTTCTTTCTCATTCTTCTTATTTACTTCCTAATCACATTTGGTTTGCACTTGTAGGTGGACACGAACTTAGTCTAAGCACTGGCAATGCAGGCGGAAGATTGGCATGTGGTAAGCAAGAAAATTTGATTTCACATTTATTTCTCTTTTCTTTTTAATCCCTTTTCTGTTTTACTGTTTGAAAAAAAAAAGATTCTATGCTGTATGTTGTTCCTTTATCTAGTTTGTGTTGGAAGAATATGATAAATTGGTGACAAGGAATAATTTTCTCAGGAAATAGGGTAATATTTCATTATACATGGGCCTTTGTGCGTAATTTTTCCATTAGATGTAGCACATTAAATTTTCCTCTATTGTATGCTTTTCTGATGAGAGATAAACAAAAAGAAAATGCCCATGACTTACCTGTGTTAAGGTACTGTAAAATATGAAATTGTGATCAACAAGTTTGTTATGCAGAGAGCCTCAGGAAACATTATACCTTCTATTAAAATTTTATTGGGTAAATTCGGGATATAATTTATGCTTGTATTTCTGTATGTGTATATACTATAATATAGCATTAGTAACTCTTTCAAGACCTCTAAGCATTTTCTATGTTTAATAAGGGTCTTGAGAAACCTTGATATTATTAGCAATCGCTGTTATACTTGTATATATGGATGATGAGAGTTTAGTATGTTGTACTCTAATGTGAAGATGAACTAGCATCACATATAAATAATTCTAAATAAATAGACAAAAAGATATATTGGTCATATTTTTCTGTTGAGCTATATCCGAAATTTTGTAATTGTCTCTATAGTCAATAAACTAATTAATTAAAAACGTTAGAATGATGAATTCCAGTTCTTTTTTGTCCCAACTTACGGGTGGAAATTGTTATTTGGCCCAACGTGTGGATGGCTGTTGCAGTCTATAATACTGGAAGGACATAATCCAATTGATAGGTGACTTCAAATATGACATCTTTTGTTGGGCACTCAGGCATGGGTTTGGGCAAATAGTTTGTGTATGGGTCATCTGAGATACTTATATGTTGATAAATGGCTAGATCATAATGGGTGCATTCATGAAGCTGTTCTGCTTATGTAATGGTCTTCGTAATGGTTCATCAAGTCCTAGGATTAATTTCTCTCATCGTTAGCCTCATAAAGGAGGTTTTGAGAACCATTTGGAGAATCACTCTCTAGTCCTCTCTCTCCAATTAAATTGTAGTCCTAGTAAATGGTTAGTAAACAAAGGGTGCAAGGGGGATAGAGTGAGTATCTTGTGTATTTCATTGTGGTTATAGTAACGGCAGCCTACCCTTCATTATTTGTTCCATAGGTTAGTGCTCTATATGATAGGCTTTAGTAATAACGTTGCCGTTGCACATATAATGGAGAGGCTTTACATTAGGCATACAACGGCTATGCTCAACATTGGAAGAAAGGAACTAGTATATGGTTTTCTGCTCCTTACCTTCTGAGCTTATCTGTTGTACTGTGAATGTCATTGCCCAGGGGAACAATGCTTTTATGGACCAAGTTAAACGTACTATTAGTTTTGCTCCAGGTTATGGAACCAATTCCCTCATCAAAATATCCGGGGCGACACATGTATTTCAGTCATATCCTAGTTAATTAGGATGAAGTATGGTTAACTAGATGATAATTGGGAATATAGTTTCTGAGTTTTTCTGGATACCCTTGGTGCTTAGAATGTCAAAACGTAAGTTGCTTTAGTTCTACAGATGCATACTGCCTCAAGCGCCAATAGGGGTTAAAATTTCTTTTTGTCTCATCCCACAATCACTATATTCTTGCTTGTTTCCATGATTTCGTTAAATTCTCAATTTTCACTTTTCGTTGTGATCTTGTGCATGCAGGCGTGGTTGGTTTGACACCGGTGTAATTGGAACGTCCTTTCCAATCAGTTTGTTCTGAAGAATTGGCTGCTGTGGTTCTAGAGTTTCTCATATAGAGCTTAATCTATTGAGGGTGTAATGTAACATTGTGGACAAATTCATCATACCATTTGTGGAGTATTTTAATCTCAATAAACTTGAGTTGCTATGGTTACAGTATGAATGAAGAACATGCAATTGACCTTTGAAAGCAGCTAAATTGGATTTATAATGTTCTTTCATCCATAAGATTGAGCACGATTCTTGAGTTAAGTATGCGTTGTTGACTGAAGTTGCTGTGTGCACATTCGATAAAATTCGAATGGCACATTGAAGATTTTCATGGTCCATGTGCAAGGAGAACGTATAAATGAACTTCCGTTCGACAAGATTGAGCACAATTCTGTAGTGTTCTTTCCGTAGTTCACCGGATTTAGATTGTGAACGGCGTAGCTAGTCATCGAATCGAGTATGAAAACCTAACTGCTAGAAGCCTGCGTTTTATTTTTTTTTTCTAGTTTGGCACAAGGAAAAGATGAAACATGAAAAGGGAGGGAGGGTTAGTTTTGTTTTTGGTCTTTCTATTTTGGACAAGGGAAGAGTTGTAAAAGGGCAGGAGGCTCGGTTTTGCACTGTGTTTTTTCTAATTTTGGTTCAAAAGTACAACCAAAGGAGGCCGAAGTTTTTACTTCTCGGCACCTCAAGTGGCATAACAATCTGTTCAGCTGCTTGACAAAGGTTTCATCGGCAGTTCGTCACAACTCATAATAATGGAGTCCACATTAAATTCTTTAACAGCAAACATGAGTTTAGATGATTGTGTACCGTTGATTTTCTCAAGAGGAATCCATTAAACTAACAAATCCAAGCAACTTAAATTCGTGAAAATCCTAATATTTACATGCGTTGGATAAATATCAAGAATCAATGACAAATTTATATATGCTAATAAATAATAAATGCGAAAAAATAAATTAACAAAATATGAATATAACGAATTTATATTTAAACTGATTTTTAGCGAATTTCTTTGTGATTCTCTCAGTAAGAAAGTTTTGGATTGTAGAACCCTAAGATTGAGCCCAAATTCATTCTCCATGGTCCATCTTTTGATAATTAATTATATATTATATAATTAATTAGTATACCCCAAAGCCCAACCTCCAAGGTTGAGCCCAAATTCATTTTCTATGATCCATCACTCCAATTACTATCTATAAGGGACAAAGCCTTATAAAGTGATAGAACCTTTTGGTAGTGAGCAATGTAAAACAATAAACTTTCTACTCAAAATTTCCAACAACATGTGTTTATGTGAAATTATGCCGGTAAATTTGAACTCAAGGCTTCGGATATGAAAGTAAATTAATGTTTTTAACTACCGGAGCTACAAGCCGAACAATGTTAGCATTGTTGAGGCTATGCTAAGTTTTCGTAGTTCCATTGTGAACCCTCTATTAAGGTGACACTTGACACCCCGAACCCTATCCAACCCTGTTGTTGTTGATCGTGATTAGTCAACTTTAATCACGAGTTGCTTGACACCTGGGTTCCTAAACTAACAGACACAGTAGGCTTAGTAGGCTAATTAAGCCAGTATTTTTAAACAACACGTAGCTGGTGACTGGTGACTGGTCTGACTCATGCCATCATTCTGGTAAGTGTAGCCAACAAACTACTACACCTGTACCAGATCCAACAAACATCTCATCAATAGGAACTGCCCGACCTAGCTATCTTACTTAGGCATCACGGAAAATTTAAATTGGTTAAATTTCACTTTTGATCTCAGTAGTTTAGGTCAAATTTTACTTGAGTCTTTATGATTTTAGGGTAAATTTGTGACTGTAGTTTACTTAACGACACATCTACTATTCCGTCAATTTAGATTGACGGATATGACATGTGACATGTATAAGATGAGGATTTCAGTTTTTTAACTTTTTTAACTATATTAATTGGAAATCACTTTAAAATGTAAACACATAAGCCTAATCCACACAAAGATCATAAATATGGAGAAGATCAAACTCATTTTTCAAACTACTCTCCCCAACATGTTGGACTGTGATTAGGATTTGCTTGTTTTATGGTTGGGCAAAGTGGTCAAATCATGAAATGAGGCAGGTACGAAGATACAATTTGTATTTTAAGAGTGTAGTACTCAAAGGATGATAAAACATAAAGTATTGGTGAGCTTTAGTCGAATTTCTCAAATATGGAAGCTTATTTGAGGAACAATCTTGTAGATTATTTTAGTTGTATTTTAACAGTCTAAACTGTCTATCTTTTAAGTCTTTCATTTAATATATTTTCCACAACAGATATCTCAAATCGGAAACTATATGAGGATTACATATTAGTCATTTTAGGGTTTCTTGGAAGCATTATATTCAACAATTTTCTTCACTGCAATTGAATGTCTAAATAGTTTCATATTTATCTAATATTTTTTAAAGATAATAAGTTAAATATAAAATAATTCAGATCTTAAAAAAGATAAATAATGAATCCCATAAAGTGTCCTTCTAATAAGACTATTTAAAGGTTCTGATAATAGAATAGAACTATATAAAAGTATATGTATGTAAGAGCCTAATTAATATAAGATATAAGTTTGGCACAAACAAATTCCTTGTGGTTGTGGTTAGAGAGAAACCTGATCAACTCATTTCTTTTAATCAAACCTGATCAACTCATTTTATTCTCCTTATCTTATGATTAATTATGATGATAATCTTCTTTGCTATGTTGCATTAGTTATAACTTCCATCAAACACCAAGACTTTGAGTAGAGTAGTACTAAACTAAGTCATCACTATTACTAGTCCCACTAATTACTCAACCAGAAAGGGAGTTTAGAGAGAGAGAGAGAGATCTGATTCGGCAGATTGCTTTTGGCACCGTTAAAGCTTTGATTAGGGTTTTGGCTGGTGTGTAGTCAGAGACTGTATTGCTGCACTGGGTCATCTTTCGTGACGTTGGGATGTAATCAAAATAATTTGTTAGTAGTTGCATGCAATACGTATCTCCATTGAATATTTTCTTCTGTTTTTTCATTTTCTCAAAAAAATAATTAATGTATTGTGAAGATGATATATGTTTTTTTTTTTTTCCTTTTGGTAGGTAAAAATGATACAATTCCTACCTAATATTTTTGTTTTACCATGAGTCGTATCTGATACTCTTAAATTTTCCTAGCAGTGCGAGCCAACTCCTAAAAAAACTTGTTTAGTTTATGACTTAATTTGCATCCGAACACTTTAAGTGATTACTTAATTAACAAGCTATATATAGTTTTATTCATTTTTTTGTATATGAAAAAACAAACTTATTCATTTCACCTTCTTCTCATCTTTATACTTTTTTTGTTCAGTCATAACTAATCGTATCTTGAAACTATCTTATAAGAACTTTTAAACCTTAATTAAGCTAAGAGGACTTAAAATCAAGTTTTAATCAAATGTTGACTTCTAAACTAGCTACTGCATTACTACCTACATAAGTCGTCTCTTTCATCATCTCAAACACGCATCTTACGCCAATCACCAAACAGATAATTAAATACATGAACTCGGATCAGAAGGATGCAAAATAAAGGTCATCCTTTTTTTGTTGATTTTATCTTTTTCTCATGCCCACGCAACTTTTGTTTGGTGTGGAACCTGCAAAAATAGGTTAAAGTTCAAAACAGAAACCATACAGAGTCTGAGTCTGAGTAAATTCTATATCCATTATATATATATATATATATATTATCTTCTCCAAGCAGGACCTCCACTAACATCGCCTCTGCGGCTTGGATTGAAATATGCCATCCTCCTACTGGACAGATCAAGAATGCATGCTTTGCTTTCCTCCACCATCCAATGGCAACAGCACCAAATTAAAGGCTGCATGCATTTGCCCCCCTTGCATTACGTACCTCGGCCAACTGGCCACATAAATCTTTCCGTGCCAAGAATCGTTGCCCTACTATTCTTGATTTTTAAAATATAGTTACGTCATAACTAGTGGGGGCTGGATTATTCTAGCAGTGTTGGCCAAATTAGCTAGATTTAAGTAATTAATTTGGACTATAATTAAGATTTGTCAAGTAAAAGAAAAGGTGCACACAGAAAAAGAGTGAGTTTTTGTATTAATACATATATAGATAAAAACCCTATTTTGTAAGAAAATAATAAAAACTGTGTGGAAGATCAAGGAGGTTGGAGTTATTTGCAAGCAAAACTCTGATACTATATTAAACGCTCATTATATTCCAAAAATTTAAGTTGTTAGAAAATGTATCAATAATACATATCAAATTATCATAAACAAATTTTTTTATCATTTCTGCTAGTTTCAATACATCTACATCTCTATAAAAGTGAAATTCATGTGAAAGACATTTAGAAAAGTGGGTTTATATCTTTTTTGGTAAGTTATGTAGTCAGTAAATGCACCTATCTCACTCACCATAAAAAATTGAGTAAAATAAATTTAACACTACTAGTGCATATGGTTTGCTTAGCCTGTCAATGTCCAGGCATGGTGTACACTACCCACCAAAATATCATGAAGACTTTATGAGGGACACATTGTTTGGATTATATATTTCAAATCGCACAGACAGTTAGTTCACTGACAACCAAGAAAACAAAACCTAAAATAAGAAGGGGAGTGTGGTTGTTTGGCTAGCTATTATTGGTTTTTTTTTTTTGTATGAGGACGTGCTTGGTTGCAAGCAAAAGGGTTTATGAGTGGCTCACAAGTCACAAGCTTCCCACACACCCTCAGTGACATCTCAACTGTTAAAAAAAGTGGAGTGACTATCAAGTCCCCCACAATACTTCATCACCTTCCTTGTAAAGAATATCACATTATTACTCAATTGACAAAACTATTGAATTGGATTATTAGGGTCCCCCCACCACACACACGCACGCACTTTTCTCCAACTCCAAACAACGTGCCCAACAAGTTGCAATCACCAAATATAAATTCGGATAAATATGTGCACCATGCTATAGTTTTATTCCTTTTTTTTTTTTTCTCTCTCTCTCTTAGGGAGCTTTCTTTGACCACTCAAACCATACATATTGAGCTAACTCTCTGTAATGTTGGCGTAGAGAGTATGGCACCTTTTCATCAATCTATAGACGGTCATCACTGGTTGTCGATGCCTTAAAAATGACAAAAGGATTAATGACTTTCACAATGAGAAGCAATCCACATGGTTAGGGGGTGTAAGTTATAACTGAATTTTTTTTACTTCAACCAAACCAATCCTATATTTATAATTTTGACATTAAATAACTAATTTTGATTTTTTTAATAATTTGAAAAATGCAATAAACGTCTAACTACATTTTCTGAAATTTTATGTTTATTATATATTTACCATGAATGAGAAAGCAATGTATGAGTATCATTTTCGTTCTTGACATATCCTCGTTCACCATAGCACACAAGGAATGAAAAAATAAATAGATTTCCTGTTGAAAATATGTGTTCCATTTGCAATTTCAACAAGTTATCATTATCAAGATTTTTCTCATACCTAAGCAATTTAGGTATCATTCCCGCATAATTATCTCATATCATTCGTTTTTAAAATTTAAGTAAAGATTGAACAACTAGATCGAGAAACATTAAAATCAAAATGCTTTATGGTATGTCGACTTCTAGTTCGATGCCTTATCGTGTAATCCATTCCGAAAATTTACGTAAATCCCTTGTCAGTATTGATGCAGATACTGGTGGCTTCAAAATTTTGACATGATTAATAAATCTCAAAATATATAATGAATATGTCATCCCCTAATGAAAATTGTCTGTTCCTTTTCTTCTTCAGTGATGAAAAAGGATAGGAATCAAGCACTAATTAATATATGTAAGAGAATACATATATATTCTTCCACTTGAGTTAGAAGTCCCTCTAAACATATTTTATCTTGGTTGAGTGGTTGAGTTAGATGAGCCATGTGATTATAAATGTGCCTTGGCTTCACATACGAATCAGGACCCAAATATATGCTCCGATATTTTGTTGGGTTATAATAATTAAGCAGAAAATGACATGAGAATATTGATGCAAAATATGAACATATTTTACTAGGGTTGTAACTCTGGCAAAATATTCAATCTAAATTGATTGGATGACAAATGAGATTCTAAAGAAAAGTAAATCTTTGAAGTTGATGCAGCCACATTTTTCAGTCCTAGTCATTTTATGACTAATGAGTTGAGCCAAACCCTTTCTATTTAGCATAAGGGCACATAAATTAAAGATGATATTACCGCAAATTACATCCATTGGACCATATATATATAGCTTTATTCTCTTCAAATATTCCATGTTTTTCCGTAATCTTTCTCGAGTAATCTCAGTACAGATTGGCACAGAGAGGAAAATATCTTATTTTTGGTACAAACCACCTTCCTTTATGCTTTACGAAAAACAGCAACAGCAGCAGCACTTAGCAGCATCACATAGTAGTACTTAACTTACGTGCCTCACACGAGTAAGCACGTTTATCTGTTACGCCAAGAATATTCTGCCTTCCTTTGCCTGCTCATTGCCTCACTGCACGATCCCCTTAATACCTATTTGGATGTCATATCCTTTTATACTTTTTCTTTCTACAAGGAAAACAATCAAGAGTTTCATCCTTTCATCAAGTATAAGATGTTATAAAGGTAACTTTCACAAATGCACGTAATCACCTACAAATTATATGTATCAAATATACAAGAGTTGTTTTCGCACCCACGAAAAGGATCATTTAAAGCGCATATACTTAGTTCCTATTTGGCCACCCTAGCAAGTAATTTACCAGTTTACTTGAAACCATGCCACATGGTATTGTTATTATTTCACTCAAACTACAACATGTGCATTTTGCATTTTATTAATATACTTTAGTAGCGTGGAGATGTCAAGTTTGTCACTCACTCATATTATAACACATGAAATGGTAACATCATGTGACCGTGTGTCCAACACTCACGAAAATTTCTCTGCCCTAAAGGTGTAATTGTGATTTTGAACAGTCATCATATAATAGAACTTAAGAATAAATTACACTTGGGGCATGTTTACTTACATAATATTGAGATAAGAAAGAATGAACATGAGAGGAATTAGTATGGGATAGACAACTCCTCTATGTTAATGGAATACCTTCATTGTTCAGGTATCAGGTATGTCATACCCAGTTTTAGGTACGTAGTATAATCCAATCAACAATCAAATTGAAGGACCTTTTGGTTTTTTTAATAGCCTTGAAGATATTCCTGCCGCTTTTCTGTACCATAACTCCGGACTACAAGTTTCGGGGCAAGGTTTGGAAAAACGAGTAATCCAAGAATAAGAAACAAAGTGGAAATTCTATTAAGAAGCTTCCAAATATCTTTATTGACTTTGGAATATATGGTGTTTCAGGGACTAGTCCTTAATTTTAGAGGGAAATTCGAAAAAAAATTATTTGTTCAACATCTTTTTCCCCTTATCTTTTGAATAAGGTGTTTTTTTTCCCCTATTTTTCTATAGGAATATCGGTGCGCCCATTCTATGGGTCACTTAGTAATACGGTCTAATGATATTCTTCTTCACTTGTAAGTGAGAGATTTCAGGTTCGATTCTCACCAAAGGTGAATTTGAACCACATTATTGTTAGCTCATTGTGAGACTAAGCCCACCCTATTTCCCTTAGTGTAAATACTATCGTTTGTTTAAAAAGAGAAAAAAAGAAAGAAAAAAAAAGCAAACACCACAGTTGCATGGAGGTTCTCGTTACCGACTAGAGAGGAAGAAAGGCACATATATGTGCTTGTCGGTTAGATGGGTTCCTTACACATTCTCTGACTGACAGTGTTTCACACTTCATATATAAGTATATTTTCAGACCAACAAAAATAAATAAAAACCTGAGAAGAATTTCAAGGTTTTCCAAAAAGGAAATTAGGATTTTTATGGGCCCACTCTGTATTGTAGTGATATTAGTACTTCAGTAAAATGGAGCAGTCTTGTAACTCTCAATTCAAAGACCCTGTATATACAAAATTTAGTTGTACACGACAAAAGTTACCTTTGAATAATTATTTATGTTAATTAATTTAATTATGATAAAATAAACAGACGAGTGCGATATGATTCCAGTAAATAATAATAATGTTGTTGTAATGTGAAGAAAAACCTAAAATTATGATTATATTTGCAGTCTTATTAAATTAATAATTTAATAACGTAATATGCCAAATATGTATTTGCACAACAAATGCATTCTTCTTAATTAACTAAAAATATGGTTCTAAAGACTAAGTTACTCTCGTTGATTAGTTGAAAAACTATAGTGATTGAGGAAAGCATGAGAAATGATACATACCAAACAAATAATGTAGCGGATGAGGAAGGGGCCTCCTTGGGAATAAACAAGTGGGTCAACAGGTACATGAACCACTAGATGAAGTCCCGAAGAAGGTACCTAAACTTTGATGATTATTCTCAGATTTCACTTTGATTTTAAAAGTTTTACTCCTCAACATTTACAGAGAGTTCGTTGTGACTTGTGCCACTTGCATTGTTAATTTAAAAAATAGTCAAACATCGAATAAAAATTTTAAAAATTCAAGGATGTTTTGGAATATCATATACTCAGTATTTTAAACGTTAAATCTTGTTTTTTATATTATCATAAACATCTCATATATGTACTGTAAAAAAATCCCCTAAAAAACTAGCATAATAACAAGCTTTTGTATTGCAATTGAATTAGTTTAATCCTATATACTTTTAGTCTTAGTAAGAGCTAGTCCAGAATCGTGCAATATGTTAAACCCACCCCCCCCCCCCAAGTGTTTGCGACCATTTACAAGAGTTAATACCGAAACAGACAATTTCGGATGCCCTCAAAAGAGACTCGCGCCCCTTCTGAAGTTCACAAATCCGCTCTTGTAATCGATGAACCCCCCCTCCCCCCCCCCCCCCAACACACACACACACTTTTCTTCCTCCTTTGGTAGGTCCTAATATGTTAAACCCCCCCCCCCCCGGTGAGCGTTTGCGACCATTTACAAGAGTTAATACCGAAACAGACAATTCCAGATGCCCTCAAAAGAGACTCACACCCCTTCTGAAGTTCACGAATCCGCTCTTGTGATCGATGAAACCACCCCCCCCCCCCCCCCAAAAAAAACACTTTTCTTCCTCCTTAGGTAGGTCCTATTTTCAAGAGGTTAATTGAATAAGTTGCAAAGCAAGTCTTTATTTTGTTGTTAAGGAACCATGCACGTTAAGTTGAAAAAATCAATTTAATCAAAGATTTATGGCTCTTTTGAAACTGTTTTTAAAATAATTAAGAGTGATTTTAAAGAAAATATTTTTTTGATTTCAAAAGCACTTATCTTTCCACTAAGGTTTGGTTTCAAATTCATTTTCATCAAAAGCATTTTCAATCATTTAAAAACAGTTCCAAACAAGCCCATAATAATGATAAAGATCGATGAAGTTGATGATCTTGGTCATGATAAAAGTTGGTAATCTAGTGTGAGAATGTGAGTGTTGATCACAATGAAAAGGTAAGGACTTTGTATTTATCTATAAAGAACTGAGCTATTTCTTTTATTGCCAATTAATTTAGGGTGGAATCTTAAATTTTCATGGTATCAGAGCATGTTGTCTCATGTGTTAAGCCGAACAATCATTTGTGCTCCACATCACATAATACTTGTTCACTTATTTGGCTTGTGTGTCACCGCACGTAAGGGGCGTGTGAGATCATGGAGTATGTTTTACCAAATCAAAAAGTTAAGAGACCTAGCATGTGCCTAATTTAAAGAGTTGGACTACTCTCATTATCGCCATTGCCAATAAATTTTAAGAAAAAACCTCAACTTTCTTGCTTAGGTCAATTTAGTCCGAGTAATTAGTCTCTGTTGTGATGTATTAGGAATTATTTCATCATTTCATCTTAAAACTAATGTGAACACACTCATATTTTCAAAATTTACTTTATTTATAATTGACACCATCGCAGGTCAATATATGTTTATTCTCTCGTTGTTATTCAATTATACACTAGAGTGGTGGTATATACGCACTATTTTCTTCCAGATTCCCACATGATCTACCTCAAAAATCTCATGACCGACTATGTAAAATACCCCAAGAAATTTTGTTTATATTTTTTAATACAGTTTCCGTGGTCCAAAATATATATATATGCTTTCACATGGAAGTGTTATAACTGATGCCGTATTATATTTCTGTTTCCAAACCCTCTTAACCCCTTTTTATACATCAACTTTTATGTGATAATCGAACCCTTCTTTAGAATAATTGGAGGTTCCCAATTGAGCTAATAATGGTCCAATATACTAGAGATAAAGTTTTAGATTTCCGCTCACGCATCCTAGGTTTGAAACTTCACTTCTCCTCTTCCCTTCCCTTTAATAGTGATAAATTAAAATAATAATAATAACAATGGACTTGAACTGTAAATAATTTTCTCAGCATGAAAAATAATTATATAGGACTAATTATGTTTCAATAAGATGTAGTCATGAGTTTTTATTTTTATTTTTGTTTGTCAAACTGCCTTGTATTTCAAATGACTTTGATTGGCAACTGACCTTCAATTCAAACTTGAAAAAAAAAAAAAAAAAAAAACAACAACAACAACAATGGGTACCCATTAGAATTGGTATCGAACTTGTCATTCACGGAAGTCAAATCTAAAATGTCTAACATACAAATAGAGAAGAATACCACTAGTGCTAGCTAACCTTCAGACTTAATCATATGCATTAGTTAGTTCTTAATAACTCAAACAAACAACAAGTGGCCTTTTACCACAGTGGTGGAAAGGGTGTTGAGCCCTTTCATGACGGCGTGAGTTCAAACTCCGTCGGTGACTAATCTAACGTCTAATCTAACAAAATCTATTTTCTGACAACAACAACAAATACAAATACAATAAAAAAAATAAAAAATAAAAAACCCTCAAACGAACAATTAAGAATGGTTGAATTAATTAACAAATAAATGAAAAAGAGGGTATTTTGTAGACATCACAAATTAATTAGCTGCAAGTGCACTCAAACTACTGCTTTTAAACAAGATAACATAACTAGCTAGCTAGTCACAAAATGCCCGTTTGCATATATACTTGTATTGTATGGTAAACATGCCCTACTTATATATCACTTAACCAAAGCCTACTTGACGTAGGCACTAAATTACTTGTGCACACTACTAAAATGATGTATAGATCCCTTTCTTTTCTTGCTAGGCTGGGCGCTTGGTGGGTTAATGATAAATTATTTTAGATGTTAATTTGACACTGTCACGTGATGTTAATAATTTCATCCATAGGTCATAAAATGAGTGGACGACAAGTTTATATTTAAGGTATAGTATTCATAAATAAGACAAGTATTATAGTATGACTGAACTGACAATACTACATAGCGATGTTACGGTCAAAACGGAAGCTTTCTCGCTTCGTTGGTGCTGCAGCCTCATTCATATATGTAGGTACTATCTAGAGCTATATGTGTAGGCTATTGGTATACATTGGGCACGAGCTTTAGATGAATGAGCAAGTGACATAGAAAGATTAGTTGAGAGAAAAAAAAAGTAATAAGGAGTTTGCTTGAAAGGTGCCCGAATCTCCCATTACTCAATGTATATGAAGATGTAGTGCTGCTTTTCTTTAACAAGACATGATGTGAATGAGGTGTAGCCAGCTTTTAACGTGCAATCCTCCTTTGCTTTAATCGGTGTGTTTATTCGTGACTTAGTTGGCTTACTATGTGATATGAGAAAGAGAGTGTGAAACTGACTCCAAACGTTTGTACCAACCTTTCTTGAACTGTCTCCGTTCTAAATTTAATTTTAGTTTCCTCGATCTCTCTCCCTCTTTCTCTCTCTAAAATTCACTAACACACTCTTAGTATTATTGTGTAAGCAATAAACAATGGAGGAAATCAAATCTTTTTGCCATGCACTCCGACGAGTCATATATTTTAGTTTAGCTATAAAACAACAAACCCACCACCTAATCATTAAAAGTCTACACATCTACCTTTTAATACTCGATCGAGTAACACTATTATATATTTACTGACTATATTATAACTACATATGTAAAAAAAATTTATCATGACAAAGGATAACTACATTAATAAATCTTATATATACGTATAAATTTGACTTTAAAAAGAGATTTGATGAACAATATGAACAGTAAATTTCTATATTTCTTCCTTTTTCTCGCTAACCCTCTCATGATGGTAGAGGAGAGAACATGACTCCAATTGAAATAATGTGTTGACGTACAATATATTCGCTTGAAAGTAGAACAAACTTTTCTTGGTAGTAACACTTCGAAGGTTGGAAACGCAAGGAAGATTTTGGTGGTAGACTTATTTATGGTTAACTGTGAGCGGAGGGGCGGCTTTTGACCCCACAAAACTTTCTTGCCATTCACTATATATAACAACAGCACTCACTCCTCTTTCCTTGCTTCCCTTCATTGCTCTCTCTCCCCTCCCTCTCACTCCCTCTTAGCCCTTCCTTTTCTTAGTTCACATCAAACCTCTTTCACGGTTTCCTCTCTCTCCTCTAATTTCTTTCTCTTTGGTCAAAACCAAATTCTGGGGTTTTTGTCTGTGAGCATGGAGGGCCAAGAAGAATTAGTCGTGACTAATGAGCAAGCGTCACAGATGATCATGATCAAAGGCAAGCGTACCAAGCGCCAGAGGCCTCAGTCCCCGAATGGGGTAGTCACCGCGGCGGTGACCTCTAGCTCATCGAGTGCCTGTGGCGTTGCTACCATTGGAGGAGGAGATCACGAGTACAACTATTATGGAAGTTCATTTACATCTCCCACAACTTCTAGTGAGATTTATGAGAGCACGGAAGAAGAAGAGGACATGGCAAATTGCCTAATCCTCTTGGCTCAGGGTGATCATGGTAATCCAAAGCAGATCATTGAAGAAAGATTAGCACAAAATATTAACATGGGCAAGGCTGGTTTTTTGGTCTATGAGTGCAAAACATGCAACAGAACTTTCCCTTCATTTCAAGCACTTGGTGGCCATAGAGCAAGTCACAAAAAACCGAAGTCCATGAGCAGCACGGAGGAGATAATAAAAAAATTGCCACCACCAGCGGCTGCGCCACCAACCCTCCATTCCATCACAGCAACAACTTTTGAGAAATTTGAAGATCAAAGCAAGCAGTTCATCAAATATAAGAGCAGCCCATCTCCTGCAATTCCAATCCAAATAGGTAACAAGCCTAAGATTCATGAGTGTTCAATCTGTGGGTCTGAGTTCACATCTGGTCAGGCACTTGGTGGCCACATGAGAAGGCACAGAACAGCATCTGCGGCAACCAATAGTAACTCTACTAGTGGTGGACCTGGTGGTGCTACTGCTACACATGTGGCTGTGAGTAATAGTAGCAATGATATGATTGGCACAAGTACCAAACTGCAGAGAAATGTTCTCCCACTGGATCTAAACCTTCCTGCACCAGAAGATCATGATCATCATCACCATCACCATCATCGTGAGTCTAAGTTTCAGTTTGTGCCTACCCAACAAACTACCCTTGTCTTCAACGCCCCTGCTTTGGTGGATTGTCAGTATTAAGAGAGAAAAAAATAAGAAAAGAGAGAATCTTTTATTAGTAGATCATCTCAATGTGAATTATAAGCATTGTTATTTTCAATTTTTACTGTTGCTGGATATTTTTTGTGGAATATAAATTCTTTGATCATTCTTTCTACTTTTTAATTTTTTTAACTATCATATGTTAGATCATGTAATAGATGTGAATAACATCAATTGACCAAGACAATACAAATTCCTCGCACCAAACCTCTTATTCTTGTTCATATAAATCAGAGTAATTCAATTAGAATATTACTTTGTCACTCAGAAATGGTTGGATCATCTAAATGGTTGAAGTTGAATACTTTGAGTAAGTAAGTGGTTAGTGTTCACGGTTGCCTTTCATTCACGAAAAGTGAGTGATGAGGCATCTTTTTCTTTTTACAATTTTCCTCCCTTTTTCTATGTTCCTTTTTTAAGTGGGAGAGCTATGCACATAAACACTATGAGAGAGAGAGAGAGAGAGAGAGAGAGAGAGAGAGATGGAAAATGTGGTGGCAGCGGCTAAGGGCTAGGGTTGGGCAGCAGTGCAGCATCCAGCACCACAACCAAATGTCATGGATTAGGTTCCACCTCCTCCTCCTTGAATTGGTGTTATAATAATAATGATAATAATAATAAAACTAAAAACCTATAAAAGCTCTCTCCCTCTCACTTCACAGTCTGTTCCATTAAATGACAAGAAGTAATGGATAGCAAAGCAGAGTTGGCAACTGTCATGCCACATGAATCCACCTGTATCTCTCTCTCATTCTCATTTTTTTAGCTTAATTCATAATAAACAACAATAGTAATCAATTTCTATGTTAATTTTACGAACCATCTTAGGGAGAAATATTTCATATCTTTGGAAAACAAGTCAGTATATCACGTATTATAATATAAAATAAAGAAATGATATATTTTCAGTGTGCATGTATTTACTTATATTACAACATATGATGCATCACTTTGCATTCTGAATACACGAAAAAAATCTATCTAACCGAGGTTTTTTAGTTAGTTCCAAGCCTAACGCATATTATTATACATACACAACACAAACACTCTCTAAACAGTTGTACCTAATTTACCAAATTGTGCTGCTGTGTGATCCCTTACTTTGCAAGTCACTTCAACTATATTTTTGATAATCAATCATCATCTCTCCCTAGTGGGGCCCACACCATGCCACATTCATTGATATTCCCAAGAGAGATACTCCAGCTCTCTCACACCACACACTCTCCTTTGTTTTTAGGGTTTGGCTAGCTAGCTAGCTTCGACTTATCCAATCTCCACTCTCACTCCACTCTCTTTGTGTATGCTTCGTTAGGTCCCACAATCCCCTCATATATTTGTTGTGATAGCTCACTGCTTTTCAAATCATCAAGTTCTCCATCATTTACACTTCCTCTTTCTTTTACCATGTACATGTCAAAGAATTTCCTCCTCTTTTTTTTTTTTTTTTTTTTCGTGGAACTTTTCACATCATCAAGTTCTCCATCATTTACACTTCCTCTTTCTTTTACCATGTACATGTCAAAGAATTTCCTCCTCTTTTTTTTTTTTTTTTTTTTCGTGGAACTTTTCACATCATCAAGTTCTCCATCATTTAGACTTCCTCTTTCTTTTACCATGCACATGTCAAAGAATTTCCTCTTTTTTTTTTCCAAAAAAAAAAAAAAAAAGAATTTCCTTTTCCATATATGTCACATTTTCAAGAAAAACAATGCTTGGGCTGTTCAAGGATGTGCAGGAATTTTTTTACTCAAAATTCTTTGTGTTTAAACTACAACGCTTTGTATTTATGATCAAAGTCATTCATATTATAAATCACTATGTAAAGATCATCTTTACAAAAGGTGAATTAAAAATAAGGTCATTTAGAGTATTTTAGCAAATACATAGACAATTCGTAATACTTTTACCAATTTCGTTCATCTGTTTTTGTACAGTTCGATGAATAAACAAACTTAGTTTAATTGACTTTTTTGTAGGCGATCTTTATAGAGTGATTTATAATATGAACAAGTTTGATCATAAACACAGAGTTCTATAAATCAGCAACAAACAACTTTGAGTAGGAACTTCAACTCATCCTTTGAGTAGTCAAGCATTGTTATGCAACCCTAGCTAGACTGGTCCAAGTATTATCTACGAAGATGTCAGTTAACATAGGCCAAATCCCGGCCGGATGCAAGTGAATCAACTATAAAATCTTTTAACATGAAATTTACATCATATTTATGTATGTATGGACAATTTGTGATTAGTATTTACGTGTCTACAACGATTTGTCATTGGTATATGCTTGAATATAAATTATGAATTCAATGAGAGTGTTACTTTCACACTACTAGCTTAACTTGTGGAGAGTTTGCTAAGTGCACGTTTTGGTGAATGGTGTGAAGTGAAGCAAGTGGACATATTGCGTGAGAATGGAGGTGTCCAAATGCACTTAGAGAGGGGGGAAATCATTGACATTGGCACATGTAGCAGGGAGGTTACCTTGTCATATATCCTCTCCCATTATTTCTCTCCACATTTAAATATTCATTATATGCTCAAAACGAGCTAACTAACTTAATTAATTAATAGTTCGACTTTGCTTCTTTTATAAAAGATTCTCCTTATTGGCTGATCCACCAAATTATCAATCATATAGATTATGAAATAGTTTATTATGAATAAAATAACAAGGTCAATAAGGTTATGCTTAGCTAATGTCAAATTTTCATTATAAAAAATAAATAAATAAAAAACCATTCCAATCGTATTATGAGGCCGTAAGGCTATGCTTAGTTTATCTTACACTTAGTCAATAGTGTGACTAGCTATTAATCTACTCGTATTTCACATACAATATGATTCACTAAAAATACATTAATTACTAATATTTAAACCATCAAATATTTTACAAAATATTGCAATCCTCTATTTTTTTACCAAACAAGCATATATAAATGAGTGTTCATTCAAATATCCGACAAGTATCTTAGAATTTCTTGAAAACTTAAAACATAAAATGAAAGTGATCTGTTTTCTATCAAAATGAGAGTCGCAATCCTTAGTCATTTTCTTAAATAAATATTAAAAAAAAAACAAAAAAAAGTCACAAAACCACCTAGCTCACCTAGTTTGCTTATGTCTACCTAGACGTGATAGGCAGACGCCTAGACGCCCCTTTTTATATTTTTTTAAACTGCTAGGGATTAATCGCAAGAGTGGCTACGCGGCCTTAAACGGAGCCTTTTAGAATACTGGTCCTATGAATACCAAACATCTCTATCTCCATAAAGATGGCCTAAATTATGCCTTTTCTTTTTTTCTTTCTATTTTTTCCTAATAAATAAGTAGATGCCCATTAATTAGCTTATATGTAAAGATGCGATACTTTAACTCAAAGTCATAAACTCTAAGTCATTTTAGAAATTTTAAAAAAAAAAAAAAAAAAAAAAAAACCTCATATTTTCTAATTCTCATGGAAATATATTTTCGTTCTTCTTATGGCGGCTCGTATTAGAAAATAATTTTTTTGAAGAGGATGTGAGTCCCTATAGCTCACAAGACAGTGGTAGTATAGTGCCGATCAAAAGATTAATTGGAGTCCTCCCCAAAAAATAAATTTTGGATGAGTCCGTGATGAATCAACGTGCTGCCGGAGGCTTTACAATTATTCGTGATGAGTGGGGAAATCTTATTTTGTGCAAGAAATCTTGGTAGTTTTACGATTTCCATTGTGGAAGTTGCGGTGCTACATGATGCCTTAAAATTTGCTGCTCAATAAAACTACAAAGATGTACAAGTGGAGGGAGATTCTACATTGGTCATTGATATTATAGTAGTAGAGATTATTCAGTGTGCTCGAAATACGGGCACATACGTCATATACAAGTGGAGAGACACTTAAAAAAAAAAAAAAAAAAAAAAAAAACTTATCTCAACTTATACAGGGCCGGTCCAAAGATTTTTGAGGCACGGGGCGACGTAAAAAAATATGCCCTCATTTCGTATAAAAAAAACATTTGTTTTCACACGTAAGATATTGATAAAATTATATTTAGAAAAACACTTCAAACTCAATAATTTATAAACACGGAATAATTAATTTATCTTGTATCAAGAGGAGGAACCTAAAAAACTTCGGCCTTCCAAGTAGATAGATTATGAGTTTTGTTTTCATATGAACTTTTAAAGTGTTTTTGAATAAATCGTGAGTTATTTTTTCTTATTTACTAACCTCATAAATATAAGACTAAAAAAATATTAATGTTGTTAAGTCTTTAAGGATATGTATAAGTAATGAATGGACACTGAATTAAACATTTTGATGGCACGTAATATTATTTGCAAATTTGGCCTAAAAATTTAGTCTACGCATTACTCTTTGCTGAAGATTAGACTTGAATTGGAATGGATATTTAAAAATAGCAACTCACATAACTACTAGCTAGTAAATAAATTAACAACCAAACAAAAATTTGTAAAAATTGAAAAAGAAATAAACATGCACATGGCATTTCGAACTTAGGACCTTTCGCTAATTTTAAACAACAAAAACCATTGCTTCTAATTACTTCTTGATCATTTAGCCAAATTTTATAAATTTATACTGTTGTGAAAAGATATTTGTAAAAATGGGAATGTAAATAAGCACACATGGTGTTTTGAACCAAAGACCTCCTCATTCATTTTAAACAACAAAACCACCGATTCTAGTTAAATTTCTTTGTCATTAAACCAAATTTTATAAATTTATACTCTTATAAAAACATATATAAATATATCACCCTAATAATTTTGGTGCCCTAATTTTTTTGAGCCCTGGACAGTCACCCTGCCTGCACTGGGCCTGGGGCGGGCCTGAACTTATATAATAACATATGACATATCACCCCACGGGAGTTGAAAGTTATATTTAAAAGCATTATTTTGTTGTTATAAAATTTAACTTCTATCTTTTGAAAGTATGTATTCGGAAAGACAAACTTCGTTGTTGGTGCAATTACAAAGTTAAGACACTATCGAGTACCACAAAAAAAAAGTTTAAAAAAACCATCACCAATCACAGCGAGGTAGCACAATATCGACGCATAAATTGATCCATCCACGCACGTCCTAATGAAAACGAAGTGTTTTTGTCAGTTTTGGCTCCCATGTTATGAAGTGTGACTACTTGTGGACACTTCTCACTTCACATACTTGAATTAGATATATTGAAATAGTAGTGTGGCGTGCTCTCCAACTTCGCACAGCTGTATGGTCACGGGCTGCTAGCTCCTCCAATGGCATAGCATGCAAGGCTAAGCTATCTAAAGCAAAGACACCCAAAAAGGATACTTTTAGTGGCATTGACATGAACATACATATATTTATATATACAATACAGGATTAGGATTCGGGAATACGCACTTTTGAATACATTTTGACACCTATTTTGTAAGGAGCACTTCGTAACATATTTCAATGAGTTGAACTATCTGTATTTTAGTACATCCTCATATGTCATCCTCAAAAAATTAGACAAATCCAAAACCATTAACACGCTCATTTGTACTGAAGAAAATAGACAAATATGGTTGTACAAAGAAACACTAAATTTAATCCAATGATCATATGGTTTCGGATTTGAGTGATTCTTTTATAGATATGATTTTTGAGAGAAAACCTAAAATATACATGGTTCTGATTGCTGAAATACAATACGGAACACTTCGTAAAAATGTATGTCAAAAGCGTGTGTCTGGAATCCTAACCCATATATATATATATATATGGCTATTTTTTGCTTAGAGACAAATTAATTAATTAAACTTCTCTAATTAGCTGTCACACCGTCCATAAATGGGTATTTGCCGGCCATTCTTGTTGCAATTGAAATTGCAGTCAATTGCTGGCTTAATTACTCGAACTTTTAATCACATTAGACTTAACTAAATTATTTAAAAACAAAATTAGTTAATCGGGTCTTGCATGAGTGTGGCACCTAAGTTGTGATCTTTTTGTTTATATTTCTTATGGCTGTCATTATTTGGTTTGGTGAGATATTATGTATCTAATCACTACTAATCAGCCTGTTAACTTATTTTTAGTGGGTTAGGTTTTTTCATGGTATAATTTGTATTTCATTGACTGAAAAGAAAAAAAAATACTAAAAATATAACTTTAGCCTCTGAAACTTAATTTTTTTCATATAAAACTCTACATAAGTTTTTTACTCCGATAAAACTCATTGACTAGATTCCACATCAGCAAATTCATTAATTATATTTGACTTTACACATTTCAAAAATATATATATTATGCCTAAAATACCCCTATTTGAATGTTTTCTGTACACAATTAATTCTATACGGATTGTAAAGAAGATTTAATGATTTTACAAAAATAAAAAAATAATAAATTTATTGCCTAATATATAATAACAATAAAACATGCCTAATATATGTAATAACACATGCTTAGTTCAGTCAATCAAATTATATTTTACATATAAATGTAAGTATTTCACACACAATATAACAAAAAAAAAAAAAAAACATGCATGATATCATAAAAATTCATGCAAAATAATTCACCTACAAAAAAAATATTATTTGATTCAGTGTACCTACTATATATTTAAATTTTAAAATGTTAGATGCTTAAAAAAAAAAATAAAGCAAATTAATTTACCCAATAAATGTAAATACATGCAAAATAATTTACCTACATAATAAAGCAAGCCCAATAGATGCAAAATAATGTACCTACATAAAAAATAATATTTTTTTATTCAATACTAGTTTACCTATTATTTGTACATATAATAATAAAATGTGCCCAATATATGATACATACAAAATAAAATACCTACATAATGAAGAATGTTATTTGATTCAAAATTAATTTACTTACAAAATAAAGCAATTTTATTTGATTCAAAATTAATTTACCTATTATTTGTACATATATCTTATAATGTAATAATACATGAAAAATTTATTACCTACTAAATAAAAGAATGTTCTAATTATTTGATTCAACATTAATTTACCTACAAAATATATGTTAGTTACTCATCATAAATTTACATATAGGTAGATTAATTAGTATAATATGTGTAATAACTATTTATTCATTGTAATTAAGGTGAGTAATTACATTTATTGATTTACTTTAATTATTGTGGTACAAGTTGTAAATATCTTGTAATAATAGGTCAATTATTTTTCTAATTGGTAGTCATTTTTTACTAGGAGCTTTTCATTAAAGTTCCATTTTTAAATTTGGGTTTTATTTGGAAGTTTATGACTAGGTGGATATTTATCTAGAAAATAAGAGTTGCAAGGGTCTATATCTAAAGAACCCAAAAAAATATTGTTACATACTACCAAGGTCACTTAACGATAAAAATGTTACATCTTGTCAAGACTATGAAAAAATAGATTCAACTTGAGTACAACCAAATACGTTGTTTTAACTAAGTACTTTGAATGATATCAAATAAAGTAATTGCTAAGTTGCTTGCATTTCTTACAAATGTTGAACAATGACCATTAATTAGAAAGTGTGGAAAGAAAAACATGGTGCATGGGAAAATTAAATAAAATGTCTTATCTCTTTAAATTTGTGGGTGAGTATCTTCCATGATATAGTCAAATTTCAAATTATTGTGCGGGCCATGTTGCCTGTTAGGCTTTGAGCTTTGGAATTGAGGTACAGGGATGTATGACACATTTTGTTTTTGGGAATTATTATTAGCACTCCAAAAATCTCATTTTACACTTCAAACTTTCTATTTTAGGAAAGAAAAATACACTTGTGAGGAGTGTGAATGAGATTTTTGGAGTGCCAATAACAATTCTCTTGTTTTTTTAGGTATATGATTTACTTTTGGATGAATTAAGATGTGTGATTTGAATGCTAAGCAAGTGCTAATTGTGTGCACAAAAATGGTAGGAGGGGTAAAAGAACGTGGAACTCGGAGCAAGTGCAGCAAAGGTCTCCCCTACACGGTTCTCTCCGAGTGGGAATCTTTCTCTCCTATAGTCTCTCTCAACGTTTGGTGTGAGGCTTCCAAATTTAAGAAAATCAGGTGGTGCTGACCCTAGCTTTCACCAGGGTCGGTCGCTGTTTCCCCCTTCTCTCTTTATCTTCTCTGTTCTTTGCTTCTATAGCTTTTTCCCCTACCTTTTTATCCCAATCTATTTTGTTCCTCTTGCCCAGTTGGTATCCCTCCTCTTTGTTCATTCACATTCTGATTTTTTTTAGCCATGCATGTTGTTGAGATCGTGTGTAGAGCTTCGGTGTTTACACCGGCTCGGGTGTTTCCAACACCACCACCTTCTCCTTGTTATTTGTCTTTACAAACAGTGTTGTTTGTGCGTTCCCACGGACTTCATCTTGATAGTTGGCTTTTTTCGATCAGTTGTTGGCTATCCTTTCTTTGTGGCTGTGCTTGGGAGGTAAATCAGGGTCGGATGCTGCGATTGATGAGGCGATGCTTAGCTGCGGACGAGGAATTGGATGGATCGAGAATTACTATGGCGGTGGCGGTGGCGGTGGCGGATGCAGTAGATGTTTTTGGAGTCTGTAACTTCATTTGTGTATTTGGGCTTCAACTGTTGGCTAGCCCTTTTGTAGTTTGTTTATCTTGGCCCATTTTTTGCTTGTTTATATGTTAACTTTAGACCTTTGGTTTGTTTATATGTATGTATTTAGTTTGTAATAAAAGTAGCTTTTAACCAAAAAAACAAAAAAAACAAATGGTAGGAGGGGACTTTTTTAAGGGTAATAACACCAACTTTATAAGTAAGAAATTAAGAGGCCTAATCTTATAAGTAAGAAATTAAGAGGGTAATAACCTCCCTCTATAAGTGCCTCTGTTCGATCCCAACCATGCTTAAAGTCACTGGGAGAAAAGGGTGATTTCTTACTAAGCTTATAGGAATCTCGTTGTAGGCTCAACTCTACATTGTATTTGAATGATTCAAATGAATCAAACCATTTAATTTTTAGGTACTTCTTCAAAGATCGTCCTTAAAAAAACACTCAAATTCAAAAACTTTTAAACCACTCAATGAAATGGTTGTTAGCTGAGTATTTTCTTGAAATACCTTTTTCGGCTATTTTTATATTATTAGTAGTTTTGGATTCGTCCAACTTTTTGCATTATTAATCCAAGAAATAAGGCTTGAAAATTAAATAGCTTGGATCAATTGAAACAAATGAAGAGCGCCAGAAAGGTGTGTCTCAAATAAGTAAACCAAAAGGGTAGATAAAACGCGTTGCCAGCCAATACGTTGCTGTGGTGTAGTGGTTATCACGTTAGTCTTACACACTAAAGGTCCCCAGTTCGATCCTGGGCAGCAACATAATTAATTTATATTTAATCATCCTTTTGATCCTCCTTCATTAGCCATATATGATACAAGTTTTACTTATATCTGTTATCTAAACACAATTACCTCAAGGTTGCTGTGGTGTAGTGGTTATCACGTTAGTCTTACACACTAAAGGTCTCCAGTTCGATCCTGGGCAGCAACATTTTTAATTTATCACTTTTTGCTACATTTTTTTTTCCAGTGCATGTTTTGAACTTTCTCTTCTTTTACAAAAAAGAAAAGAAAACTGAACAACTTTTTACCCAAAAGTAGGGTCTTCTTGGGGTGAAAATTGAAGTCGTCCTAAGATTTGCTGAGAAGAAGAATTATCACTTGCGAGAAACAAATAATATTTCTTAGAAGATACAGTGTTGAGTTTTCACCCATGCGTTTCTGGTTCGAAACTCTCTCATCTCCTAAATTATTGTTATAGTTTTGAACTCTTTAATAATAAATAAATATTTCCTAGAAGAAAACGGTTGACATAGAAAATGGAGGAAAAAGAATTTGCCCAAAAGTGGTAGTTAATCAAATGTAAATGTAATGAACAACAAAAATACGTTGGCAGGTAAATCAGATTTATACATCTCTACCTTCGTTACATTACATTAACATTACTGCCTCCTTCCAATTGGTGCCTATATGAATGAAATACATGATGTTGATGGTACTTTGGCCATGTACATCCTGCACAAATACCTCAAAAAGGGAATTCTCCGCTCAAGTAGGTCCTCGAAAATGACTCCCGGTGGTGCTTATCCCTAGTTAGCAGAAACGATTACTCGCACTTCAGCAGTGACTTCTGGGTGAAGTTTCAGTTCTGCAATATACTCTCCTATCTCTCGAATATCTGGAAGCGACACAATGCGCTTGTCCACCTCCCTACATATGAATGAAAGAACGGACATGGAGCAATCAGGGTGTGCTTGGAAAAGATAAAATGACAAACACCGGCATGAAAGATTTGAATTGCAAAATATCACACCATTTGCGATCCACACATACACATAAAATTATCACGAACTTTTAAACTGCAAAATACACGAGCATACAATAAATTATCACAAGCTTTTTCTGTTTGGAAAAGTTTGGTTCCGGGGATATGTTTGCAAGGTCTTCTCGAGAAGTTTCTAACCATTTAAGCTAAGGCATTAATATGAAATTCTCTCTCTTCTTGCTGCTTTTCCCTCTTTTTCTTTTGGGGGTGTTGCGGTTTAAAAGCAAAATTCTGCTGCTAGCCTGCAGTAGTTCTTAAGCGTAGAAGTATTGATGCTTGTGTTATGAAACTATATGGTATATATCATGCGGACAAAATTCAGATAACAATAACAGAGCTCGTGTGAAAATTGCGAATGATATATCGATCATACTCTTGATAAAAGATACTTACCTGTTCAGTTGTGCCTTGATTATGTCAACAAGATCTTGGGGGGTGACGCTGCAGAAACATCTCTCTGTTAAATTTCATATGCAGACAGTGCATGAAGTATTTAATGTCGCACTGAATACAACTCACCTTCCAAAAATTAACTTTCCTTTTCCACCTTTGCGCTTCACCTTGAAACCTCCAACAGTTTCAAAAATACGAGCAAGTTGCTCCGCCTCTTCTTTTACCTGCACCAAGATGAAATAATCTTACAAGACATGATTGATAGGACGAATTCAGACAATATAGAATCTACTGCCAAGAGAGGTATCAAATGCATTTAGAATTGTTTTGGGTGTACAACACCACATAAAACACAATCAGCACAGAGCCAGAGTACATCCAAATCATATTTTAAATTTGAGATAAAAATACATGAGTACGGCACCCAAAACAAAAGGAGAAAAAAAAAGTGTTAATTACCCGTATTTTCTCTGCCTCAATCCTTTCCTCTTCCACCTTCATTTCCCTGGAATGAACAATTAAAATTATGAGTAATATGTTCTTAAGAGATATATAATTAATTTGGTACCCTAATTATTTTTCCCAAAAAACCAAAAAGTGTGAATGCCATTAGGTAATTTGATTTAACTCCCACCAAAACTTATGTTTATGCCTTACTGCATAATGTAGTCTTAGACACAAAACCCTTGTGTGACATGTCATCTATCAATGTTTAATGAGCAAAAGTTTATTTTCGGTGAATCATAATTTACATTACAAACATTTGTTTATTGGATAAAAACCATGTAGTTGTAACTTGTAACTTATAAATTAAGCAGGCTAATGGCTTGTGCAATCTAAGAAAATACATCAAGAAAAGAGGCATATTCACACAACAGGTGTTAAACCCTCTTTATGTCTATCTCTAGTTTAAATTTCTATCTGAAAACGTAAGAAACGAATTGCACCCAAGGACTGAGATGTTTCCAATTAATTTGCAGAAGCAACTAAAAAGCATAATAGTTGTGCAAATAAAAGTTCACATTTTGATGCAGAGAACTTGAGAAGTATTACTATTAGTACCTCGCATTGATACAATATGAGTATGGATCAAACTCGAAGTAGGTGAATCGGCTGAACATTCAAATTTTGTGTCGACTTTATGAAAGAATTTCAGAGTTGGTAGTATACACTAAAGGCAGTTTACATTAGAGAGCAGTTAACTATTGGTAATCAAGTCTCACCACAAACACCGATCGACATTTCATACATTACTTTCACAACTTGTATATGCCTCCTCTTTCCGTCTCATACATTATCTAATCAATTCCGTCAGCATTCTGCATAAGTTCTATCTTATGGTTTCCAACTAAAACTTTTCGTCATCAAACTAGTTTGACTCGTAAACGCAACACAACAGATTCACAAGTCTTACTGTAAACTTCAGATATGAAAATGTGAAACATAAAGTACAAGAAATTGACAAAAACAAATAAAGGGACTCGTTCCGAATGAGAAAATTCAGTCATGCATTACTTGAGCAGCAGGGGAGTGACAATCTGGGCTTTCCCCAATGGTAGCAGATAATTCCTGTAATAACCAGCTTTCACACTTAAAAGTTGCCCTTTCTTTCCCAGGTCAGTTATGTCCTCCTTTAGAATTATCTGAAACAATCAAATAACAACAACAACAATTAAATTAAACAACCCCACAATAATGCTACATTTAGTTCACTATTTTTCTTTGAATTTGTAAGAAAAAGAACATGTTTAGAAAAATAAATTGAGGTGGGTTCTTCCACTTTCGAATTCTGGAAGCAGAGAAACTCTAAAAATTTAAACTTATGGGTAAACATAGAAATACCAGAGGAAGAGAACCCATTTCTTATATTTACCGTTCGAGCCTTCTTTGCTTTCTTCTGAGCGACAACCACCAATCCCGTTCTTCTATCTGACAATTTGGTAGCTTCGTTTGTGTTTCCCGCGAAGCTTTGAAGCCACGAGGAAGAACTCCACGACAGAGTCGATGCTGCGGATGCCATTGTCACTCTCTCTCTCTCCCGCTCACGCACAGAGAGTCTTAGGATTTATGGGCTTTCTATCTTATCTCTTTCGCCATTTGCCTCTGTTATGTTTCAGATGAAAATATTTTCATCATGGCAAGTACAGCACCTGATTTTATTTTAAATTATTAAATTTTTAACACATATATTTTATTATTTGTATACTGACACGTGATGTAATATCTTATATTCCAATCACATTAAAAAATATCTCGTTTCAAAGAACGGTTGTGTTTTGTTTGAATTTTGTAAAAGCTGAAAGGTTGTTTGATTGTATGCTTATCCAAGAGGACCAAGACGTGCTTCCTATATCTTCCCATAGAGCTCTAGCCTTTGATAAGGCCCATGTAACTCTTTCACTAACTTGAGATTAAGTCCTATTAATTTTTCAAGTATTATAATTTTCCTATACATAATAGTTGTCCTTAACTTGTTTCTATGAATAATTTGTGCTTTTGCTTTCGACGGGGTATGATTGTTGTGCTTTTGCTTATTGATGATGATTTTGCTTGAACTTGGTGTCATAGAAAACTTATGAAAATTTACAAGGATTAAAGCAAGTGTTGAGCCATAAGTAATGTTTATATGAATTTGAGCTCTTAGATTATATAATAACAGTCCAAATAGCTGGTTGCATCTCCAACCCCATAATTAGCCTGAATGAATTTCTTCTTCTTCTTTAATTTTTAGGTAATACTTTTCAGTTATATGTTGATACCTAGTTGGGTGACTTCTCTCGCTGTTATTTTCAGTTACAAGTTTAACATTTACTTCACTTACCTTGGATTTTGAGCTCTTAGAAGTTGTTATTCAAAATCTCAATGCACCTGCTATTCTCTTGACACCAATGTTTATTTTCTTCTCTTTTATTATGTAAGGATAAGATGAAGAAAAAGAAGGATGAAGTTAAAAGGAGAAAGTATTCAAGAAGCACCTGAGATAGTGATGGTGATATTTCAAATGACAATGGTACTTGTGTTGAAGTAAAGACCATGATATGGCTGATGACTTATATTATGTATTTTGTTGTTGGTTTCAAACGTGCACACAGTATACCTATTTTGTTACCGACTCAACGCCTTAGAATCTTGTTAGCATCTCAATATGTTTAGAGGTGTTAGGATGCTTATGTTAGCTTTTGGGATATACACTTAGTGTATTTATTGGATGTAACCTAAGTTATTGATCAATGAAATGTGATTAACCAATGTATTGCCTCATATTTGTTATGAAATGTGTATGTGTCCTAGGGTGTAACCTAACTTATTGATGCTTTCAATCTCACTTATCTTCAACCATAGCATTATAGGATTAGATTGGGTGATGATAAATTCCTCGCTTATGCATTTGTTATGTGACAAACTTATAGGTCACTGACTTCTGTGTTTTGTGACGCTTATTATGTCACAGTTAAAGTTATTAAGTGACGAATTTGGCATTACAAATACTAAAAATATGTGGCGAATGAAAAATTCGTCACTAAACTATAGGTGACTTAGTATATGTGATGAAAATAGTGACACTGGATTTTCATCACATATAATCAAATGTGATGAATTTTCATGTTTATGTGAGGAATGTCTGTCACCACCTAAGCCATGTCTTCTTGTAGTGTATCGTGTTTCATTTAGATTAGTATTTTCCTTATTAATTATAACCCACATCATCAACCAAGTCATTTAATGTTTAAAACTCTTCACATCACTCTCAATGTAGACCGCTGAATGTTATAAAATCTAAATGCTACAAAGAAGTGTAAAAATATTTGTAAAAGTATTTGTCCCTTGATCCTATCCATGGTCTTAAATATCAATATTTCGCCGATAATATCGTTTTTTTGAGAGGGGGATATTTTCACACGTATCCACCTTATTTTCGTCAATATATCGGGATAATATCGATAATATCGGTCATATCGGTAATATCGGGATAATATCGATAAAATAAACATAATAATTTAGTGTGTGTGTCAGTGTGTGTGTGTGGTGGTGTGTGTGTTATGATAAGTTACATAATATAATATAATATAATATAATATATATATATATATATATAATATAAATCCCCTAAACATGCCAACTTTTGAAACTTTTGACAACTTTTGACAAGACAAAATGTAGTGGTGGTTGGTTTCATACTCAAAACCGTGTGCCACTTCCAACTCTTTCACATTCAGAGTATCAGATCACCACACCTCTATTACACCTTTTCATTTCTTCTTCTTCGCTTAGCCCTTTCAGAGCCCTTTCAGAGCTTCAACACAAAGGGTTCCATATTTAAGGTAAGTTTACAAATATATATTTATATTATTGTAATTTATACAACAACAAAAAAATTTGTGTGGACCCGTACATGTGATCTAAGAACCAAATAATACTTGCATGTTAATTTTTTGAAGTAATTAAGTAATGTTGTATAATTATTCCCTAGGATAATTTTAATATGTTTAATGTTATTTATTATTTTATTAATATTAGGTTTTTTCATTATCAAATTGGATTATTATTCATTAAATTGGATTATTATCAAATTGGATTATTCATTAAATTGGATTATTATTAAATTGGATTATTATCAAATTGGATTATTATTCATTAATATTAGGTTTTATTATTCCATATTATTTTTATAATTACTTAAATTCTTACAATCATTTTCTTTACTTCGTATTTAATTCTTCTGTAGAATAACTTTATTATTTAGGTTCTCTTATACAACCGTCATCACTACTATATTTTTTGGCCAAAAAATAATTGCCTAATTTCCATGAAAAATAAATATAGGTACGTTTAAGATGTCTAGTGGAGTTACTAAACGTGATCCAACTTGGGAACATGGAGACTCAATAGACGGAAACAAACATGGCACAATTTGCAAATATTGTGGTCGGGTAATGAAGAGTGGCGGAGTGACACGACTTAAGTACCATCTTTGTGGATTAGATCCAGGAAATAATGTCCAACGATGCGATAATGTCCCCCCCCCCCCAAGAAGTGAAGGCATTCATCACCACATTATTAAAAAAATAAAAAACACCAAAAGGAAAAGAAAACACATGGAATGGAAAATATTCGAGCTGGGCTACGAGGAGAAGTCATTGGCCAAGCGGTTGACAATGATGATGATGATGATGACGATGAGGACGAATGTGATGATGACATAGGACCTGAAGAACGACGCAATTTCAAACAAGCATTACGTGCCTCAAACAGTCAGCATGGGAAAGAGAACACCTTCATAAAATTCCTAATAGAGCACAAGGTTCTGGGACAAGTGGTGGTGCACAAATGAGATGGGGAGCAAGTGTTACAGAATCACAACCAACACCACCAATAGCCCCAAGTTTATATAAGTCATCCAAAGCACGTCAAAAGAGTGTTTAGAGTTATTTCACTGGAGGTAATGTGAAGGAGGGAATGGGGCATCTAATTAGCAAGTTCTTTATCTATGAAAATGTCCCTGCTGAGAAGGCATCATCACATCATTTCAAAAAATATGGTATTGGGATGTCAACAGGCCGGTGTTGGAGTACAACCTCCCACTCCCTATGAGGTAAGAAACAAATATTTGGAAATGGAGTATAAAGACATTGGCGAGTATGTTAACAAGTTGAGGTCAAAGTGGAAAACTAATGGTTGCACAATCATGTGTGATGGATAGATTGGCCCGACCAGATTGTCTATCATAAACTTCATGGTATACTCCAAAGGAAAGACAATTTTTTTGAAGTTCGTTGATGCTTCAGACCATATAAAGAACTACAAGTATATTTACAAATTATTGAGGGATGTAATCATGGAGGTGGGAGAGCATAATGTTGTCCAAGTCGTCACCGACAACGGTTCTACATTTGTCAAAGCTGGAAAAAAGTTAATGAAGCATCATAATGTGTTTTGGACATCATGTGCAGCACATTGTATTGATCTCATGTTTGAGGCAATGGGGAAGAAAGAGAATATTGCTAATGTCGTAAAAAGAGCTAGAACGATCACAAATTATATTTACAATCATGGTTGGTTGTTGGCAAAGATGCATGAATTTTGCAAAGGAGAAATTATTCGTCCAGCTACCACTTGATTCGCCACCAACTATATTGCATTAGACAGCCTACTTAAGAAGAAAGCAGGGTTGAAGCAACTATTCACTAGTGACAATTGGGCCAACCACAATTTTAGCCGCTCAAATGCAGGTCGTATGGTGGAAAGTATAGTGCTTGATCATGCTTTTTGGACTTAATCAGAACATGTGTCCCAACTGTTTGAACCTCTTTACAAAGTTTTACGGATCGTTGACACAGAAGTGCATCCTACTATGGGGGCAATATATGAGTTGATGCGTGTAGTGAAGGAGGACTTGGAAAGAAAACATGGTGCAAGGTGGGTCATAAAGATAATTGATGACCGATGGTATAAAACATTATACCACGATTTGCATGCAGCAGGTATAAATTATGTCATAATTTGCAATTCATTTCTTTAGTTGCATAAGTATTATTTCTCTTATTAGAGTATGTGTTTCTTTGAATAGCATATTATTTGAATCCTCGATACCAATACAGACCCGGTGTTAGAGATGATGGTACCCTTATACGTGTTATACATAATGTATACTCTAAATTAGACCCTGCATCACCATCAGTTGGCCAATTTGTACACAATTACTTAAATTATAATAATTACATTGTTGGATTAAACTAACACGATTTATTGAATTCAACTAACATGGTTTAAAGATGCAAGAAGAACTTTTGGAGAACCAACATCAGTTGCTGCTCAAACAAAAATGTCTCCTAGTGAGTGTAAACATATTTCACTATCAATTTATAATAGAATTTGTTGGAGTTATTAGGCTTATCAACATTGTTTTTCATTATAGCTGAATGGTGGATCATGTATGGGACTGATGCACCAACTGTGAGAAAGTTAGCAATCAAAGTATTATCACAAACAGCTTCTTCATCTGCTTGTGAAAGAAATTGGAGTACATTTGCACTCATACACACAAAGCAAAGAAATAGGTTGGCTCATAGTAGGTTGGAAAAATTAGTATATTGCTACTACAACATGAAGCTTCAAATTCGAGATAAGAAAGCAGAAATAAATCATGTCAACCGTGGTGTCCCACTAGATGTGTTTGATATTTTGGTTGAAGATGATGATACAGATGGTAACCAACTTTATCAATGGATTAGACCTCTTCATTTAGATGATGATGAAAGCAACCCAGCTCTAAGAGTTGTTGAAGAAGCACGTAATGAAGGGATAAATGTAGAAAGAGTATTAGAGGAGGAGGTGAGATCTAGCAGCGCTGACTCTTTTGAAGAACTTTTGCGCCCAAGACCAAGAAACACTGGAATTCCACCTTCTTCCAATCCTACACAACCACAAGATCCTGCTGATACTAATGATAGCTCTAGTACAAGATCAGGAGACTCAACTACCACCGTAGGTGGGAATGATGAAGGATATAGTGGAGCTAGAGGTAGTGGTGGATATGGAAACTATGTTGGACCACCTCCCGGATTTATGAGCCCCTTCACTGATGAGGCAAACTTCACGCATGCAACACAAGATGAGAACCATGGCAGTAGGTGGGCAGGACCAGGAATTGGTGCCATAAGGAAGGACTATACTTGTAAAGAAAGAGGCAAGGGGACTCTGTCAAGTCAAGAAGTTGACTCGTTATCTATAACTTCGGACTCTGTTGAAGTGAGAAGTAGTAACTATGGTTATACTCATAACCAACCATTTCCCTACCCTTCATATCCCATTCCTGTTGGGATGGAATTGAGCGACTCATGGAAAGAATCTGAGACTTAATCTTCAAATGATTTTGTTTATGGACAACGACAACCAATCTCGGATCCATATGGATGGCATGTTAACAATTACATGCAAAACTATTTTGGGGATTTATCATTTGATGACTACTCTTCACAATACACTTACACATAGAGATGATGAAGATAGTGAAAATTTTGAACCTCATAGGAACTCTATGTGGTACTAAGTCACTTATGTATCTTACCATGCAATGTATAAAGTGTAAAATATTGTACTAATTCATTATATATAAATGGTTATGGTGTGTTTAAACTTCTTTCATTAATTACTACATATTTTCTACACTCACAATGTTTGCCAACTCACTATATAATCAACTGAAATCAGTTAAATCCATCATGCAATGCATTTCCTTCCAATTTTTTGTGATAAACTAATAGATAATTGACTAAATAAACATCCTGCAAAGTTTCAATAAAAATTTCCAAGTTTTTCTTACAATTTCCGTGGTTTTTATTCAATTTTTATCAATATCTATAATATCCCGATATTTCCATCGAAATTTCCGTGTTTTTGGACTACCGATATTTCCGATATCAGCGATATTTTAGACCTTGATCCTATCCCATATATATATAGGGGCAAACTCGTGGTACCACAAAAAAAAAAAACACAAATTTTGACACAACTCTTAGACCATTAGATGTGTACATTTTTAATGGTTGAGATATAATCTAATTAGTCCAATTAATTTTCTTTATTCAAATAATTATAAATTGAGAATAAAATTCTAAAAACCTTTTAATTAAGAATTTTATATTCTCTCTCTTCATTGTTCATCCTATGTACAGATACCTCCCATGACCATGCTATCTTGGTTTCTACGTTTTTGATTTTGTTTTTAAATTTCTTCTCCATCTTGATGATTGAATCTTTCTGCACCAACCAAACTTCTGTTTTCTTTATTCAGACCCGATTCTGTATATATCCCTTGGAATGTTTTGAACACATGCGGATGTTCATTCTGTATTCAGACCAGATTCTTTTCCACTCACCAAAAACGGAACAACTTTGGGATTTCTTTTGCAATAGATGAGTCTGGAAGATCTTTTCCAATAAGGTTTCTAGGTTCAAATAGTTGTGGCATGTTTGGGTTCCAGTAAGGTTTCTAGATGAGCCCGGAACCGCAAACAACAGAACACGAGATTTGATGCACCAATATTGATGCAAATTAACAAACAAAACAGGAAGCTACAAAAACAAAAACGAGAACAGATTTTTTACGGGGCAGCCTAATATGACTAATTGGTCAGGCAATCAAATCTCAAATGATCAAAATTGCTGGATTCTCATGGGAAAGCAAAAGAAAAGGAACGAAATGGAAAGTTAATGGGATTAGGAGAGAGAATCAGAGTCATATTTAAAAAAGGTTTCATATTTTTATTTCCAATGTATGTTATTATTTTTTTTTTTAAATCAAATCAATTGGCATATTAGGTTAAATCTCAACGGTTAATAGTGGGGTAATCTAATAGTTTAAAGGAGAAATTAGGTTTTCATCCCTCTTTTTTTATCAAATTTGAATTTCGAGATTCATGTAGTGGAGAAGCACAAATCTCAAAATTCAAACATATCTAACGGTGATAAATAGGGTGGTAAGCATACATCACACTAAATGGTAGTGAGAAAAAATGCACTTCTTTTTAAAACTCCATTGATTGAAACCTTACTCCTTTTTAATTTTTAATCAAGGTCCTTGGTTTTAATAAACATCATTAATTATTTCAATAATAAAATATTTTACATATCAAGATAATTAAATTTTAGAGAAAATTAGAATTAGATGCCTAATTTTAGACTTTTGTAGACTAATTAAATATTTATGCTTTTTGAGTTTTTGATTAAGCTTTTGAAACATTTGATTAAGATACTCAAACTTGAACTACTTCAGATTAATTGAAATTAATTTACATTTAAATATCTGCTATAAATTTTAAATAATTTCAAGTATATTTAAGTCTAAAAATTTAAACTTTTAAAATCTAAATGTACACCCATGCCAAATGGAAACGTACCAACATTAAATGAAAACGTGCCAACGTGAAACGAAAATGTACCAACCCCGAATTAAAACGTACCCAATTATAAACTATATTAAAATGAATATTCATCTTTTTGGAATGTTTAAAAATATGTTTAATTCATACACAATGCTCTAGATAGTCTTGTTTTTTGGTAGATAAGTCTCTGGAACAACTTTTAGTTGATCGGAGATAAATCCTTATTACTGTAGATAATGCTAAATAATAACGGTAAATCATATAATTTTGAATTTAAAAAAAAGGTTATTATCCGTTGATTAATGACTCTTTCTAGAAAGAAAAAAATAATTAATTAAAGTAATTTAAACTTTTACATTGTTAACAACTCTTTCTATAAAAAAAAATTAATTAAAGTAATTCTTCATTATTAGAACAAAAAGTAATAATGTTTTGAAAACAAACGTACCAGAAATTCAAATGTACAAAAAACTAAATGTACCAAGAATTCAAATGTACCAAGAAACCAAATGGACCAAAAATTCAAATGTACCAAGTAATTAAATGTACTATTATAATCAAACGTACCTAACAACGAGTTTTGTTTCATTCTATTTAATTTACTAAAATAAATATTTTAATAAAAAATAAAAAAATCTTAAATCATCATAATAAGAGATGCATAAAAATAGGAGGAAAAAAGGGAATGCTAACATGAATAGACTTCTAATGAAATAAAATTAAAGTACCAAAATTGTAGGGAAAATGTTTAATCAAATTTGCAAAAGGAATAGATGTTTAGTCTATGACATTTAAAAACGAGGCGTCTAATTCAAAACGTCCCTAAATTTTATTTATAAATTATTCATTTAGTGTTAGAAATGTTACATTTGATATATTTATATTTATGGCTAAATTTTGTATCATATATTGTTATTTTTATTTGGTGCCATTTTAATTTGCAACCTTTTTTTTAAATTGTTTCAATTTTCTATTCAGTTTTAGTTTGTACCCATATATTAATTTCTTTTTGTGTCCATATTTTTTAAACTTTTATTTCTAATCATATTTTTTTGACCTTTTATTTGTACCCATAATTTATTAATAATGTGCCCATTTGTCTTTAAAAATGTACCACTTTGCCACTTTGTTAAAATGTACCCTTTTTTTTTTTTTTGTAAGTACCATCTCTTTTTTTGTGTAAAATGTACCCATTGTTTTATTTATTTTTTATTTTATATATATATATATATATATATATATATATATATGAAATGTACCCATTATATAAAATGTATGACCTTTATTAAAATGTTGTATGTAAGATGTATCGTATAAAAATTACCAATTTTTTGTATGTAAAATGTCATTAATACAAGTGTCACATCCCCGCCCGGGGCGGATCACTTCCCGAGCCCACTCCACCACCGTAGCACGATATTGTCCGCTTTGGGCTTACCATTCCCTCACGGTTTTGTTTTTTGCAACTCACGAGCAACTTCCCAGTGGGTCACCCATCATGGGATTGCTCTAGCCCCCTTCTCGCTTAACTTCGGAGTTCCTACGGAACCCAAAGCCAAAGAGCTCCCAAAAGGCCTCGTGCTAGGTAGGGATGAGAATATACATTTAAGGATCACTCCCTTGGGTGATGTGGGATGTCACAACAAGTAATGACAAATCATGGGTTTTATTTAAGTATATTTTTTAAAAAAATATTTTCAACAAATTATGGATTTTATTCAAAATCTCATTAATATAAATAACTACAAATATCAAATTTTAATTTAAAAATTATTATAACCTACATAGAAATGCATTATTGCATTAATTTCAGAGACTTCAATAAAAAACTGAAAACCAACAATGTTTCAATCAAAGAATGTTGATAAATAGGGATCGCATCAAAAGTTACCCTAGTTTAAAAATTGTCTCAAATATTGTGCAAAAAATATGATGTCATTGATCCAAGCCCATATGTATATAAACACACACACACACACACACACACACATATATATACATATGGCATATAAATCTCAAATTTAAAACCCCCTTATTATATTGCTATTACAAACGGCTACAATAAAAAAGGAATTAAGTACCGACAACTCCCCCCATTTTCAATGTCATTCCAAATTGGTTTCAAACCTTTTAAACATTCCAAATAAATATCCAACCTATTATAAATGTCACATCCATTAAGCTCCAGTATAAGTTAAACTAACTAGAACTTACTTTGTCTCCAAAATAAAAAAAAGGTCATGAAAGTTGCTGAAATGGTATAGACTACCATCATGCGGCTACCATCATCTTCATTGGCCACAAAGAAGAACTACAAGCTGAACAAGTTGGTAGGGATTGAATATAAAGGTAGGGACAGGGTCTCGATGGTCGTAGGTTGAGTTTGGAGGTGGCAAGGACTTGATATTTCCCATCTTTATTTTTTGTTTTCCATTTTATTTGTGAATTTGTTTATTTATTTTTTATTTTTTTCATCTTCATGTCCTTTTTAAGATATTTTTATTATTATTTTAGTGTCCAAGTACGCTAAAAAGTGGGACTCATTGTTGCCACCTGTAGTATTTAACAAAAATTAACTGGGACTTAAAGGATATGACATTTTCAATAAGTTGAGTACTTATTTGAAATGTTTAAAAAGGTTGAGATCAATTTATAATGACACTAAAAGGTTGGGCATATTAGGTACTTAATCCTACAAAAATTCAAACATTTTGATTGAATAAATGGATAAAATAATGTAACAATATATGTTATGTGTACAAATAACCAATGGCAAAAGAATTTGCTCATAGTGTTAAAAAATGGGTACATTTTCCGTATAAAATTTTACAAAATTAATCGGTATATTTTATATATAACAAAGTGGTACATTTATAATGAAGAATTGGTACATTATAGATAAATTATGTGTACAAATAAAAGATTAAAAAAATTATGAGTACAGATGAAATTTTAAAAAGTATGGGCACAAAAAGAATTTAATATATGGGTACAAATTAAAACTAAAAAGAAAACTAGTACAATTTTTTTTTTAAACAATGGTTGCAAATTAAATTGGGTGCAAGCTAAAAATAGAAATATATGATACAAAGTTTAGCCATAAATATAAATATACCAAATGTAACGTTTCTAACGTTAAATGAATATTTGAGAAATACAATTTAATTATGCTGATTTGTGAATATTTTATTATTGAACAATGACGTTAGGACCTTGATAAAAAAATTACAAAAAATAAGATTTTAATTAATGGAATAGAAATAGAGGGATGAGAACCTCATTTCTCTCTAAAAAAACGTTAGAAGATTTGAGGAAAAAAAATGGTTAGAAGGATTAATCAGACTTTAATGCCCTTGATTGAAGCTAAAATTCAAGCGTGGGTGAGAAACTTATAAATCGGTTGTGGCATAACTTGTAAATAATCTGTAAAAATAGTTTACTTGTATTTCTACATGACAATTTATTTGAAATCTCGGGTTTTGTTGGATGTTTAATTATAGGTGGGTTTATGTTTGGAAAATATGGATTGTATGGACCAATATTTAAAGAACCCTTCTTTGATCGGTTGTTAGCAATTTTCCCTGGTAATTTTTTTTTTCTTTCTGCTGGTGGTGAATTTATGTTTTTTTTTCCCAATGAATTAGATGTTCATTGGGTTTTGGTGGTTAGTGCTCATAAATTTGTGGAGGTGTATGTTTGGAGAGAACGTACTGGACATGGTTTTTGATACGTTTAGTTCCTATTCTAGGTTGAATTTAGGGTTTTCGGAGAAGGTTTTCTTAGTAGACCGACTCGTTGTTGTAAGTATGAGTAAATTCCCGCATGTACTAAAACTGTCTAGGGTTGGCTTATTTCTTTCCTTTAGTAACAATTCATTTGCTTCCTGACGAGGGAGAATGGATCCACCAACCCTATTTTTTGTTTTTTCCTTGTGGTGAACCGCTCTGTAGCTTCAATTTAGTTTTATTTTTTCATCCTCTATGATTCTTTTTCTGCACTTTGAAATATAGAGTCTTTGTAAGTTTTGCAGGATGGGCTAAGGGCTTAAAATGGAGATTTTCTACTTCCATTTTGTGTATAAAGGAGTTCATCTTGCGCCCTCTCCAGGTAATCAGTAGCAGTTATCTGGAGCAAGTTGTTGACTCCGTCCGCGTGAAAGTTTTGTTGATTTGTTCAACATAATCTCTGTGTGGGGAAAATCCCATTTCTTCTAATACCGCATCTCTGACTTCCACCATGTTTCAAATGAGAGTGCGCTAAAAAATTCAGTTTGTTGGAGAATAATTCAGAAATAAAAAATAAAAAAAAAACAGAAATAACAGAATTCGAAATTCTAATACTTTATTAACAAAAAAATACTTGCTATACAGAATAAAATACAAAAATAAGTATATGAATTAAAATGGTACTAACTTGATTGCAACAGGTGGAGGCTAGTGCAAAAACTATGTCTTTCAAACAGTATTTCCGTCCCACTCTTGTGCTTATGGTTCTACAACGTCTGCTCGACCAGGATACAACTACCTAATTCTACAACCTGCACTGGATTATAGAATTCTAGCGAATTGCTTTGTATGTTTACTCTCTGGAAAGTTTGTACGGAAGAGGAGGAAGAAAAGATCATCTACGATGGAACTGAGACTCCAGTTATATAGGCTCTTTCATACCTCTTCAAATACCTTTTGGATGTATCTGAAGCTACACAACTCTTTCCAAAGAGTTGTGTCTATTAATCAAAACATTTTTAATTAATTTTAATTAAAAACTTAATTTGAAATTAAAATTAATGATCTGATTAATTTTAATTCTTGGGCCGCAACCTTGTCTTGATTAATTAATATTAATGTTATGTTAATATTATGATATAATCATCAAGCCTAATCCACACAATTAGTGGTCCAAATCTCATTCCTCATTCCAAATGGTCCAACACCTAATCACTAATAAAGGTCACTAACTTAATATAAGGACCTCAAGTTTCCTTGAATTCCCCAACGTGGGACTAAAGGAGCTCAAAAAACTCCAACACAGTTGTCATATTTTTAGGGTTTTAGTTCATCATCAACTAATTCACTAACTTAATTTCCTGTCCTTTTTAAACTAATTCACTTATTTTTTTTGGGTTCAGAGTTAATTACTTACCTATATATGCAGCAAAAGAGATCTATCTGTATATTTCCCTTGTTCGCTATTATCTGCCGTTGCTGGACATGGCATTGTGCGTGCACCAGAGTTGCCAATGAGAATTCATTTACTGCCATTTAGACATCGCCTTGAGATTGATGACGTAGGAATGAAGGAACAAATAAATTAACGACCCTCCCTTTCTTAATTTTCAAAAGAATACTGATTAATTATTTAGTTATGACCTATAAGCTTGAAAAAACCATTATCCAAACTACCAAGCTGTCGATGTGCATGATGTTCCAAATCCAACAACTCACAAATTAAAAAAATCCTTTCCAAAATTCCAACAATTTTTAGCTATTGTTGTTTTGTTTATATTGTACTATAGCTTGGCAATATAATTATCATTTATTTATAAGGGAATATTTTTGCTACCAGCTTCAAGTAATGGTTATATTTACCACCTTATATATTATTATCATATGAGTTTAAGTTTTGAGATCTATATATTAGATACACAGAAATCTATAAAATGATAATAAGTATGCTAATGAGTATTACCGTCACTTGAGAGTGGCAAGAAAAAATACTCCCTATTCATAAAAAGCGTTTACTTCTTCTTTGATATGCTTGTGGGCCTACCTATGAAGGAAGAGAAAACCTAGTAATTGAATTAGTTAATTAATCTAAGTCCTCATCCCTAGACCCAATTTTCTGTTTATGATAAATAGCATCCTGTTATCTACACATTTATTTTACCCACCACACATCTTTGTTAATTGCAGTTATTTGATCTTCTTTAAATCATTAAATCTGATGGTCAAAAATTAAGAGAATGTGTGAAATATAAAAATGAGCATGCAGATAACACCACCTTATGTTGTGTGTATGTGTCTGTGAAGTGTTGTCAACCACAAACTCAATAAATTGTTATCCCTTATTTCTTTGCCTCGTTTGGTTCAAAGTATTGAATAAAGATGGATAATTTTCTAAATTTAAAGTATTTTGAAGGCAGACGAGATTTATTTTTCATTTTGATGAAATTAGACATGAAAAAACCTTCTTTTTTACTTTGGAAATGATGAAAATAAATTTTCTTCTTGACGAATCCAACTTCTACCTCAGACCAACTCCAATGGTGGGCTAAAAGCCAAATTACCCCCCAAAATTTCCCCCCTAACCCACTCCAACCCAAGGGGAAATTTTGGGCTAAATGTTAAATGTTAAACCAATGCCAAATTCCCCCCAAAATTTAGCCTAGAAATCGGAGTGGACTCCACCCAATATTTATCGGAATATAAATTTTTTTAGATTAAAATGTTTATAAAATTAAATTACGATGATCTACATATTTATTTTTTTTTAAAAAAAATTAATTTAACAAAAAAAAAATAGCCTAAGTTCATTCTTTAATAATCACCGGCTAAAATTTTAAGTTAGAACGGTTGGAACAGAAAAACTGTTTCTGGGCTAAAAGCTAAATTTTCCGGGCTAAAAAATTTAGCTTTTAGCCCAACCATTGAAGATGGTCTCAATGCAGGTCATAAAATTTCCATTTCTCGTTTATACCTACTTTAAAAATAGTAAGTTATGTATTTTAATTTAATCTTTTGTAGTAAATTAAAGAGACCCATACTAATAGCCCATTAGATAAGGATGAAAAATGCATTCTTCGAGTAGCATTAAAAACAACCAGAAACTTACAATATACACCCTAGCTGGCAAAACCTGCCAATATACTGCCTGTTGGCCCGTTTGGTTGTGAAACCTATAATATTATATAATATTATACAAATTAAGTACCTAGATTCTGATGGATGCGCCGGCGCAGTTTCGGAGTTGTTAAAAAATAAGATAGCGTACTCTTCGTTATTAAATTGTTAAGTGTGCTGCTAGACATAGTAAACACAGGAGAACAATCTTTTTGTTTTGAGTAAGAATAATGTTGTTCATATCATGTTTTTATATCATATTTCTATATCATCTTAGGTAACATCTAATGTGGACAAACACATCATTTGAAAACTTTGCAAAACCCAAGGAAAGGGAGGAGAAAGACTTTTCGTATACCACAATAATCATTTAATTAACTAGTTTTTGTTAATTATTAGTTTATTAAATAATGAACTAAATTTAAAAATCTGATTAATTCAAATGATTTGGCTGTCCATATCAAATGCCACATAAGGTGGTATAAATATAAATAGCATTACTTTGTAATGTTAGGAAGACTCAATTTGCAAACTAAATGATGTGTCACAAATAGAAATGAACACGTCTATTAACGCTTAATTAATAAACTAATCATCAACTTACATATCTTTTAGTTTCCAAAATTTAGTATTCCTAACATTACTCTTTTGTTTTTATTGCTTGCCTACAATTGATTATGGGAATTGTTATTGGTACTCCAAAATACACTCCAAACTTTCTATATTTAGAAAGAAAAATACACTTGTGAGGAGTGTTGAATGAGATTTTTGGAGTGCTAATAACACTTCCCTTGATTATAAACTACATTAAGGGAGGATGTTGAGAGTTTAAACATGAAACACAGTAAATTAAGAAGAAAAACGCTAATCACCAAGACAATTTATCACTTACAATAATGATCTTTTTGTTAATCACTTGGAATATGAAGTGTGCTGGGAAACCACCCCAAGTTCGTGAACACTCAAGACGCAGGGAATCAAAAACAGAGAGAAAGAGAGAGAAAGAATGTGCTGCTGCTATAGATTATCCCACTGAAGTGCTAGATACTTTTTCAGTATGTAACCCAAGTGTTTGATCCTAGATGACGATCATACTAATTAAACTTACGTGTTTAGTCAGTCATCCAGGCATGCATACGTACGTGAGGCATGACAATCGCAAGCTAATGATTTTGACCATCGCAGTGACTATTACATGGAACTTACCAACGGCTCAAATGCATCCACATATATTTCAACTTCTCCGATATTTAATTAATTATCCAACAAAAAAGTCCTATATGCATCACTATACGAAATGGTCAAAAAGGATGCGACAAAACGAGCGAAATTGAAAAACAAATTAGTTTCACTAGAAGTTCTATAAGCTGGCAAAGAGATTGTCAAGAGTAGTTATATATGTAACTTGAAGGGTTTCGTAAATTTTTTATAGAAAGAGACATCTTTGACTACACCACATTGATATTCCGACAATCGAATCGTCTATCTTTTAGATCTTTTGATGCTACAAAAAATCACTCAAATTTAAAGCTATAAAAGCGATGGATTAAATGAGATGATTATTTTAGTATTTCATTGGAACATCATATTCGTCTATTTTCTTCACTACAATTGGATGATTTTGGATTTGTCCAAACCATCTATATTTTAGTTAATCATACATAGATCATCCTTAAAAAATATGATAAATTGCTAAACCACAAGCCCTTACAAAAATTAAATCTCTGCACCCATTCAACATGCAAGAAATAACCTAGATAGTAGTTGGCATATAGGCTTAGAGCATCTTCTATGGTATAGGTAATTAAAGTAGATAAAATTATACTATAAAGGCTGACGTGGCATGTTGTTTTGCTCAATTGCCTCAATTGAAAATGTTTTTCACTTCAATGGATTAGCAAACCAAGTAGGTAAAATTGTATTTTATTATTTTCTTTCATCTATAACATCTACTTTTAGCTAGTTTTTAGTTTTGTTATTTTCCTCCACATACAATATTTCACAACAAAAAGATATGTGGGATCCGATTTGCCTACTCATGATATTGTAGGTAACATTGTCTACTTCGAAAGAGTAGACAAAATTTGTAAACTCAATTGCCTATACCGTTAGAGTTAATTTTTGCTTACGTGGCTGATCAAAATGGGTTTGGCGATCAATTATCTACACCATGCTCTTAGTAGGCAATTCATGTAAGTAAAAAGATATACTAATAAACTTACGGAACCAAAACATGATTAATTTATAATTTTATATACTTTTCTAACTCTCCAAATCTCTCTGCACAAGGTCTGTCCTAATTTGAGGTTAGCCTCATATGAGGAAGGTCGCCACTGGGGATGATCAGTTGATTCGGTTGAGACCTAATAACTCCAAGTTGACTTCTCTCTCTCTCCCTCTCTCATGACTTAGCCAGCATAAGTAATATTATACTACTGAAAAGCGTGGGTTCTTTCTTCCTTGATCATATGAACCCTATATAATTAATCTCTATATATGCACTACAAGCAGTTTCAACCTTTCCAAGAGAAAGATCTGAAAACCAAAATAAGTAGACAACATTTCAGTCTCACAGGAAGGCAGATTGGAGAAGAAGCAAAACCAAAAGAATGATTTCTGGGGCTCCATCTAATTGTTTCCAAACTATGTTACAACAGCAACAACACCATCTAGGGTTACAAATCTATGAAGATCCTGATCAGGTTTCTTCATTTTCACTCGAACCAAACTCCTCATCATCGTCGGTTCCTGACAATCACTCAACCTCTCTCCTCTGCAACGTCTCAGTCCTAAAAGAAAAGGTTCATCAAGCCAAATCACTAGTCAGCATCCTCATCTCTCCAAATCATCATCAAATTCAACCCCAAGAGTCAGCCACCATCACCCTAGCAAGCATGAGCAATATCATACAAGAAATCATCGTCACGGCTTCTTCTATGATGTTCACATGTCAACAGATGGCCCTTGTTTCCACTACTACTTCAGGTAACCACATCAACAACACTAATACTAGCACCACTACTACTGGTCAAGGTCTTAGTAATCCTTCTGATCATCGTGATCATAATCGCTTATCGGAAACAAACTTTGGTGGCGGTCATGGTAATAAAATTGATCAATCTGGTTTCTATTCTACTCGTGAACACACACTCGATTGGTTTAGCGACAGCTACAATGATTGTACCACGGCAGATACGAGTACTAGGATTGTCAATCAAAGGGGCAACAATGATAAGCATGTGCAAGGCAAGGAATTGCCTGTTTCTTCGAACTACGACATTATTGAGGTAGATGCTTCGGATTTGTTGGCTAAATACACCCATTACTGCCAAGTTTGTGGCAAAGGGTTCAAGCGCGATGCGAATTTGAGAATGCACATGAGGGCTCATGGAGATGAGTACAAGACTATCGTTGCTCTAAGCAACCCCATGAAGAAAACTAACAACAATAATGATAGTGCAGGAGGCATAGATGGAAACATGGCATGTTCGACGAAATTGCCAAGAAAGTATTCGTGTCCGCAAGAAGGGTGTAGGTGGAACCAAAAGCACGCGAAATTCCAGCCTTTGAAATCGATGATTTGTGTGAAGAATCACTACAAGAGGAGCCATTGTCCTAAGATGTATGTGTGCAAGAGGTGCAACAGGAAGCAGTTCTCGGTGTTATCTGATCTACGCACCCATGAGAAGCACTGCGGCGATCTGAGATGGCAGTGTTCATGTGGAACAACATTTTCAAGGAAAGATAAGCTGATGGGGCACGTCGCGTTATTCACCGGGCATACGCCAGTTATGATCACTTCTTTGACAAGGATTGGGAAGGTTGATCAGCAAAGCCATCGATCACAGATGCAAATGGGATGAATATTGAATGGTAAAGCATTAATGGTTTTATTTGTGTTTGATAAGTACATCCTTTATCTTATGTGTCAACAAAAATGTTTAGGAATAATTCGCAGCTTGGTTTGTGAGTTTAGCTTGCATTGTAATTAATTAACCGTACTTAATTATTCTAGCTATGAAACTTTTGATTCAATTTTCAGATAAAAGTGCTTAGGGTTTGAATTGTGTGTTTATTCTTCACTCTAGGAGGTAAATATATAGTTGTACAATATCTCACATAACAGGAAATAAGAATCCAAATTACACAAGGAATAAATTATAGGATTACATTCCTAAACTAAATGGTTGGCTCACGCCAACATTTTCAAGGTAAAATTTTGTACTGATAGTATTAGTCATTAGTTATTAGAATCGGGGAACCTATTTAGTTTGAATTACAATGGAATCCGATCATTATCTAATTCAATATTCTTAATCACATCATTAGGATACAAATAATTTAGAACACACCCATAATTTTGATTTCCTTAATTCATATGATTCAGTTGAGAATTAGAATGCCTTCCTAAATCACGATCAATATTCGCTATAAGATTCTCGAATCATATTGTCGACTATTACCTTCACTTACTCAAGGTTATAGATTTCTCATCACACACGCGCATACATCTATGCACAAGTCAAGGGCCCCAACAATGCATGGAACACTCCCGTGGTGGAGCATGGTCATTCATTTTGCATCAACAAATGGCCAATGACGTATCCACACTCAAATCTAAGGATTGCTTGCATTATTGCAACTCTTAAAGTTTCTTGCTTGATACGTAAGTAGAATTCCATGCAAGAACTCTCGATTGATCCGTTTAGTGAATTCACTATCTATTATGCACCTACACACTTGTCTTATTATCTACACATAAATGACTTGAGACTCATCATTCTCCCAATTAAGCAAACTTAGTGCATATCAGTCCTTCTGAATTATCAATGTCCATTTAATAATCATATGGTTGAGAACAGTTTATGTCATGATAGTTGGATAAAAGAATATCTCTTGAATCTAACTTCTTTAGATCACTTCTTCCTTTATTTATTATCTATGGACTCACTGTTCGGATGTATAACAATTAATGAGATCTTTACCAATGATTTTACATCATTTGTATATCCTAAAAAGTTACATATAATAATTGTTTTTTTACAGAGTACATCTAACAAGCGTAAAGGCTTTTCGAAACGTGTGAATTTCAATCTAAGCACAATATGTTAACCTTTTATCTAAAGACATTTGATAATAATTTTCTAGCATGTTGTTTACATGAACGAACAAAAATTAGTTTTCTCAAAATATTACTTGAACTACTTTCGTGAATTAATTTCTTAGATTATCAATGTCCATTTGGATCGAGGCATGTCACTTGAACCTTGTCAGTGTGTATGTCTAAAACATGCGTGCAAAGCTAACAATCACAAAACTAGTCTCCAAGTCACTTCCCGGTGGCGAGTGAGCTGGCCTTCAATCTTCAAGTTTTCCACACGAGGATCCAACGCCAGGCAATGCTATGGTACTAAATGATATGGACAAGAGGAAGTGCTTAAGAATATCAATGAAAATACGAATTTGGAGTTTATGGAGGAGGAACCATGACTTCTTAATCTTGGGTTTATGGAGGAACTTGACCTCTGAATAATTCACGTTAACAATTCTCTTACATTTTATTCAATAAACCCTGCACCTTTATGTAGGTGTCATGTACGACCGAACATGAAAAATATAAGGAACTTAAGTGACCGTATAGATGAACATAATCCCACCAAATAGCCGCTAATATTAATGCGTAAGAGAAGAAAATAATTGTGCAGAAATCACATATCAAAAAGTAGTTTATATGCGCAGCTTCTGCAGGTTTTATTATAAGAACCATGATGGTAGACCTTTGGTGGCGGGTACACATGTCGATTTTGGATCGGATCATTTTATTCGTTTATGTTAACGGGTGTTATACGACACGATCTGTTAATATATCGAGTATGACACAAACACGAAAAACACGACACGAATGTCAGATCATAAAAATGATATCGTATTGTTACCGGAAAAAAAAATTATATCGTATTAGGCTTTTTATTCCGGCTTGTGCTGCACATGCTACCCAAATATACCTCTCTTGTATTGGTTGCCCTAAAAGCTTTTATATTTACTTTGCTCCTTTAAGTGAAAAAAATAAGGGTGCTAATAGTAACATTTTAAAATTTTTATTGTGCACTTCCCATAAGTGTATTTTTTGTTTTGAATATAAAAAATTTGGAGTGCAAAACAAGATTTTTAGAATGAAAATAATAGTTCTAAGAAATAATCGATAATTAATATTTAATATTGTAAACTTGATATAAGTTCAATTTTGTGAGTCATTATTAGGTTTAGTCTATTTATTGTGTTGTGTTCCTTCATTGATTATTCACATCAACATTTTGCTATTATTAATTTAATGGCGATAAATGTTTCTTTTACTCAATTTTAAAATTAAATATAAGAACTAAATATTGTTTCTCCTTTTCCCCTCCTAATTCGTATCTCAGTTTTATCTTTTACCTCTATCACAAGTTGAATGTGTTAACTAATCTTTGTTGTAGGTACTGTATATGATGTCTATAGTACGGATTTATAAATGTGTGAAAGACTTTGAACTATTTTCATGGATGATACATAGATTAATTTTTATTTATTTTCGTAGACCTCTATTGCATGTTAATGTATTACATCAATATATGATATAAGTATCGTATATGATGACATATAAATTTTCTTTTACCTATATTCCATGAGAGTGGTTAAATTTTCTTTTGAAAATGGGTACACAAAACTACCTCAACTATAAGTCTAACCGCAATCTCATATCTCATGTTTTAAACATTGCAATGTCATATCTCAACTTATGAATTCGTTACAATATCAAATATTCGTTAAGTTTTCTATCAATGTAGCTATTAAGTGCTGACGTGATAGGCAGCAGGCCTACTCACTCATCCAATTGAATTGATAAATTAATAAAATATTAAAAAATTAAGATTTTTTTTGTAACAACAAAATTAAAATAATGAAGAGGGTCCCACCACTAAGCTTAGCAATTCCTTCCCCATCACCACGTGCATTATCCTTCTCCCACACCAGACGCTGCCTTCACCTTCATAAACTCCAGCAAAGTCCTCTTCTTCTCCGGCCACCGGAATTTTCCCCAATGACGATTGATTATTTATGATATTTTTTCTCCTTCTAGGCTCTTCAAATTATGAAGTTTGAAGGCTATGGAGGAGAGAGAGGGGGTGGGCAAGTTGACCAGGCATGGAGGAGAGAGAGGTGTTGGTAGGGTTGGGTGTGAGTTGGTTTGGGTCGGTTTTAAGCCAAAATTGAAACCAAACCAACCTAATCGGTTGGGCCAAAATTGCAAACCGAAATCAACCAAGCTGGATCTAAAGCCGATCAAGTCGGTTAACTGATAGTGGCGAGTTGGTTTGGATCGGTTCTCGGTTTGTGCAAAGACGAAAATACATAACAAATTTCTCTCCAAAAGCTACAGAATATAGCACCAATATGAGTGATTGCTCAAAGGAAATCACAAATGAGGCAGCCCAAGGAGAGCACCAAAGCAGCAGTTGCTGCCTTCTTCAAATGGTCCCCCTATTCTTCTCCAAAGAGACTTGTTTTCATGTGGTGGAAACATGGTAACTTGTAAATAACTAACCATTTAAAATATTACACGTATTAATTATAATTACAAAATAAAATTAGATATATGCGGATTGGTTTGTTTAATCGAACACTAAAAATTTTGAGAATTGATTAAGGTTAGTGCGGTTCGATTTAACTACCGAAAATTAAAAAAACAAAAAAACAAAAAAACAAAACCAAATCAAACCAAGCCGCGGGTGCTGTTCGGGTGGCCTAGTCGGGTTTTTAATTTATTTTTAAAATGCCCAACCCTAGGTGCTGGGGTCGGGTCTGCAATGGCAATAGGCGTGGTGGCTAAAAGCAGTTCCACCCCCAAAGACTTTGCGCCAGCACCCAGCGCATTTATCCACTTAAGTGAACAGTAATATACCATAGTGAACAGTAATAGGCCAAAGCATCTCCACCCCTAAAAAAAATAACCTAGTCCATTTTATTAAAATATTATTATTTTTTGTTATAAAATAATAATTTAATTTTAAATTTCTGACTTCTTCTTCCCTTCTTCTCTCTGGACTCCTTTTTTTTTCTTCTTCTTCTTCTTCCCATTTTTCCCACTTTCTTCCTTAATTTTCCAACTGTGCGGTCAAGCACAGTTTTTCGACGGATGAGGGCTTAAAGTTGCTGACGACGTTGCGGCCACGGAAGCGCTGTGCAGTAACGTCGTAGGCCCTGGCGGCCTTGTCCTCTTCGTTAAAGATACCTAACCAGACGCGCTGGTGCTTCTCGTAAATCTGGGCACCCCAGCATCCATTGGGTTGCGGGACCATGCCTTTGTACTTGGAGGAAGGGAGCTTCCGGGACTCGGCCTTGACGCCGCCAGTGCCGCTACTGCTGCTAAGCTTGGGGTCGAGAATCACGCTGCTGGCGCCGCTGCCCTTCTTCTTCTTCTTTATGGACTCCCTGCTTTTTCTTATTCTCTCTGGACTCCCTGCTTCTTCATCGTCTCCTCGCTGGAGCTCGCCAATGAGGTGCTCCACACCCAGGGAGTCGAATTCAGGTCGAGGAAGGCGTGACTGTATCGCCTGGCGTCATGTAGGCGGGGCAAGGGCTTATCACATTCTGAGCCGGCCTAGAGATCAGCTTGGGCTGGGTGCCAGCCTATCTGCTCGGCTGGAGTGGATTGGCTGGGTGCCTGGCCAATAATTTCGCTGGGTGCTGGCCTAAAGGTTCCCCAGTGGAACTGCTCTAAAGATATTGAAGGTTTCGAGCTTCTTGATTTGCGTGGGTTGTGCAAGAATTTGGTCTCGATCTGCAGGTGAATATCTGCAGCTATCGCTGATGCCGAGAGGTAGGGTGCTGTAGGTCTGGGGCACTGGTTGCAGGAGTTGGTTGTGAAGAGGACCGACGTTCACCAAAACTTGGGCCTAGCTGAAGCATGGGGCTTCGTGATGGTTGCTGTTGAGAAATGACGACGAGATTGATGAAGACGACATTTCTGGAGGGGATGAGCGAAGAGAGAGACATCGTTGGTGGCTGGGCTTCGTGGTTAAGTTGCAGGGGTTGATTTGAAGCTCTGGCAGCGGGAAGGATTGGATAGCTGAGATTTTGAATCCTTGGTTGTAGAGTTTTTTTTTATTTTTTTATTTTTTTAATTTTTTATAGGTTATGAGGTTGCAGGTGAGCATGGCATCAAGGAGAATGCACCGGGGGGGGGGGGGTGATGGGGAAGGAATTGCATCCTCTCCTGAGCTTAGGAGCCTCCTGACCAATGCACAAGGGGCGTTGGATTTTGATCCAACGACTACAAACAAAGAATATCTAAAAGTTATAATAATTGTAGCTATTGGATTAAAATTCAATGGTTCTTGTGCGTTGGTCAGGAGGCTCTTGAGCCCAAGCTAATCCAATGGGGACGGAATTGCTAAGCGTAGTGGTGGGACCCTCTTCATTATTTTGATATTTTGCTACAAAAAAAGGTTCTTAATTTTTTCAATAAATCATGAATTTAATATTTTATTAATTTATCAATCCAGTTGGAAGAGTGAGTAGGCCCGTTGCCTACCACGTCAGCATTTAACAGTCAAATTAATAAAAAATTTAACGGAAGTTTGACATTGTAACAAATTCATAAGTTGAGGTATGACATTGCAATATTTGAAACATAAGGTATGAACTGTGGTTTGACCAAAATAATTTTATGCAAGTTACCCTGTTTAAATATTCTAATTAAATTTTTTCACAAAGCTACAAAGGTGTATATATAAATTTTTTTAATTAAAATTGAAAAATAGGAAAACTGGACTAAATTCAACAACAGTTCAATTTTTGAACCTAGATCAATAAAATGAAATGAAATACGGCAGTGCGTTTTGGGTATGGATTGAATCTTGAATTGTGCATTCTTGAATGGAGGGATCCAGTTCCAGATTCGATTAAAATACAAATTATTTTCACCAAATCGCGCCTTAAAAGCCCCAAACCCGCCAAACCCAAAAATCCCAATTTAAAAATAATTCTGAACAAATTCTACCGCTCAAACAAAACCCGATCTCCACCGTCTATTCTATCCCCGAACATCCAATCGCTCCACGTCACTGATCCGCGCAGCACCAACACAACCAATCAAATCTCATCACCTTCCCCTATATATACAGAATCCCAAATCCAACCCATCTCATTCACTCACAACCTTCGTCTCAGATAGCTCTGTATTTTCCTCCTTTTCTACAAACCCTAGTTTTTTTTTCCGAAAATCTGACACCAATGGCTCCCAAGGCAGAGAAGAAGCCGGCCGAGAAGAAGCCCGCGGAGGAGAAGAAGGCTGAGAAGGCCCCCGCTGAGAAAAAGCCCCGTGCCGAGAAGAATCTCCCCAAGGATGGCGCCGGCGAGAAGAAGAAGAAGAGATCGAAGAAGAGCGTGGAGACCTACAAGATCTACATCTTCAAGGTCCTGAAGCAGGTCCACCCAGACATCGGAATCTCCAGCAAGGCCATGGGGATCATGAACAGCTTTATCAATGACATCTTCGAGAAGCTCGCTCAGGAGTCGTCGCGGCTCGCGAGGTACAACAAGAAGCCGACGATCACTTCACGGGAGATTCAGACGGCGGTGAGGTTGGTGCTCCCTGGTGAGCTCGCCAAGCACGCTGTCTCTGAGGGTACTAAGTCGGTGACCAAGTTTACTAGCTCTTAAGGATTTGGAGGTGTATTTTGGGAAGTGGGTATTTGGGGATGGCGATGGAATTAGGGTTTTTAGGTGTAAAGTTTGAATTTGGGGCTGGGATGTCGAAGGGGTCGGATGTTTAGGGTTTTATGGTATTTTGAAATTTGCTTTTGTTGGAATCGAATTGGAACATCTGCTTGATGATTTCTGGATACAATGGAAGGTTTTATGTTTTGCTAACTTCTGGAAATGTTATTTTTATTTGGCTTAATTTCTTGCATTTGTTTTGCATTTAATTTTGATTATTGTATAAATGATTAGGAATATTAACACAAAGTTATGAGTTGCAGAAATTGAATTGGTTTTGGATACTTAAACACTGATGAGCAGTGAGATGGACGGTGGAGATGGTAGTAGCGATGCATTTGACACTAGTTTTCCAGTGAGATGTACGGTGGAGATTGTACATGAAGTGATGCAAGTTTCCATTGCAGTAAAATTGTACAGATGGAAACAGGACTTGAACTGTTACCCTGGATTTTGACCGTACATGAGATATGGTGATTGAGTGGAGGAGTGGTGGAAAACAACTTACATGGCATGAGCGTTTTGTCATTTTAGAGTTTTTCTTAGAGCGGGGGAGGGTAGAGAGGAGCGTGAAACACGAACAAAATTAACTAAAAATGTGAAAAAATAGACGGCTGTGACTATAGTGGCACATATAGCTACGATTTACTCTACTTAGTAATTAAAAAACTATTGCTACAATTGCGTACACAATGTACAGTTCAAATCTGTGTGCATCGTGTATTTATTTTTACACAAATACCTATATTTGTTATCCCTATCCTACATTTAATTTTTGACTAAACAGAAATGCACGATACTAGTATCTAAGGCCTCGCCGTCTTCTCTCCCCGAGTCTAGCTATCTCCCTCTCGGTGTGACGATGGTTTACAAGACAAGAGAGAGTATGGATGTGCAATTGCAGATGTGTTGATATGGTTGACGACGACAATGGTTTTTGTAGCGAGCAACTTAGGGTTTTATTGTGAAAAAGGTGAGTCGGTGATTGGGAATCGGAAGGCTGTACAAGTATCTTGGTGTATTCTTTTATTCTAATAGGAAATATAAGATAATAATTGGATTAGATGGCTTTGGGTTTTTGGTTCGGGACCATTGCGCCCATCTATAATGGTCTGGACAATTCTATTCAAAGGTGAAACAAGGAATACAAGCCCAACCTTGCATTTTATTAATGAAAAAGGCCCAAAAAAAAATTACAGGCTTAGAAAATGACACAAAGTGTCTATTATTTTACATATTTTCTTACACATATTTTTCTTTTAAAAAAACTAACATATTATTCAATGTTTATTCACATATTATGTAGTAAGTTGAATTAATTTATATGATGTATAATAAAATTACTTAAATCCGTCTAAGCCGCCTAATTAGCATCTAGCGTTTTTTTAGAACCTTGGCTCGATCATAATCTGCAACTCTAATCAATGTCAGCGTGTACATAATCTACAAACACGAAATTCTTTTCGAGTTCATGCAAAGCGTAAGCCAAGCCAGCACTCAGAAGCGCAAAACCTGCCAAAATGATCCGTAGCTGCAGATCCGAAGGAATCCCGGTTGATGCACAGAAAACAACGGTTGCCCCAACTAGCAGCTTCTGCCATGTCTGGAATGCTGTATAAGCTTTCTTACACGAGGAGCATTTGAGGGTGTGCTGCTCGAATCTATCCAGCATCTGCATAACAAATTGAAAATAGAAACCCGGAATCCATAATCTAGTTTTCATTTCGAGAAATGAATGAACTGCTTATGTGTTTATTTTCTCTGAGTGGGAGAAAGGCTCCTCACCTGACGTTTTGATAAAACCATTGACGGTAAGGGTTGTTGGTCACAAGTACCAAACCACTCGGGTTGGCTGTTGCCATGCCGCCTCAGCCAGTTTCGAAATGCCAAGACAAGACGATCTGCTTGTGTCGGAGTAAATGTGATTTTTGTGTACTGCTGATTAACATCACCAGATTCATCCTTGGATTTGGCATGAAAGACCTTCTCTTGGCCCTGAAGGACAATCATGTCTCCGTCATACACCTTATTTGAAGTCCAATGCTCTTGCCATCTAGGAACCACCTGAAACAATTACATGTTGAAAAATAATGGAAAACCAAGGTTGTAAGGATATAAACTTTGAAGAAGGAAAAAAATAAAAGACAAACATGAACTTTAAGCCTCTTATGAACGTTGTGTTTCAGATTGGTTCAGTGTTATTAAGCTAAAAAATCAGTAGAAGCAAAGAATGAAAGCAAGCAAGATCAATATATTTCACACAAATCAAAGTTAAGAGTCTTTGGAAGCTCATTCAAAAGTGATATTGTTTCTTATAGCTTATATGGCATCCGATGCTGGGATTGGTGTTCACCAATAGGAAAAGTTAAACCCTTCTTCTATGGTTTTATAACTTCAAACCCTTCTTCTATGGTTTTGTAACTTCAAACCCTTCTTCTATGGTTTTGTAACTTCAAACCCTTCTTCTATGATTTTATAACTAATCACACACAACTTATTTCATGGAACGAGTGTTCGTCAATCAGAAAAGCTAAACACCAAGTGCCCGAAGGAGAAACTTCACATATCCTCTCAGAATTTGGAAATATTGTCCGAACCCAACTTATAATGAGAAAAAGAAATTTACTTAAACACGAGAGATTCCAATTTCCACCAATAAGGATCAACTTGCTGGACAAGATGTGCTGGTTCACCTAAGATGTTGTTATGAAGTACAAAGTACGAAATAAGATAACCACAAATTTCTTACCTGCCACCAAGCAGGCCCTGGCATGCTAAACTGGAAGAAATTTCGAGCACTACATACAATAGAGCGAGTCTTTCCAGGTGCCATTGGAACGTTGAAGGAGCAAATCCATATAACCCATTTTTGATCTCCAACTACTGGAAGCTTTGTGTCAATCTCTATTCTGGGTACAAGAAAAGGAAACCAAGTATGTTTAGTTTTAGAAGCACGTAATTAATTACAATAGGACCAGATAAAATATATTAAGGATGGAGTTTTCATGGTTATGTATGTTGTACAAATAAAGGACTAGAGAATGCCTCTAGGACATGCCATATTGCTCTCAAATGATATGAGGATCCTTTGTAAATTTTGTAGAACTGACAAATATTTCTTCAATGAGGAAGATTGACGTTTAAGCGTCACATTTTCTTGGAAGTTTCTCTGTTTGATTTTGGTTTGGAAGTATTCTTACAAAACCAAACTAAGAAACAGCTCAAGATTCCTAGCCGACAAACATTAGACTTTACTAATGTTGTAGCCCTACATCAATTACATATGAAGAAATCAAGGAGTTGAGGACATGTAAGTCCAGAACAAACATAATTCATATCTACAATGTTGTATCGTTTACTGCTTATACAAGAATGATGAACTTACTTATTCAAATAATAGCAAGGCGCTATAAACTCAGCAGTAATTCGTGGGTTGCCATCATTTGCTCCAGAAAAACCCCAAGGACCACTATCCTCCAGTTTAAATGGCAAAGGTTTGGCTCTATCTCTCCTTCCAGTGACCTATTAAATGATTTCACCATTAAGCAAAATGGAAATTTCTATCTATCATGAAAGTGTACTTAAATTTCCAAGTTTCAAAGGAAAAATCAAAATGCGTGCAAAATCAAACTAATGACTCAGAGCCTCGGACTGATATGCAGAAAAGTTCATAAAACATAGAACAGGCACAAATGCGTATAAGAAACTTTGGAACATTTATCCTCTTAGAATATGCTCATTTTACTAGAATTCACCATTACGATTCTAACTGCACGCCTTTAACTGCTCAAAGAACGTACCAAGAGATTTGCTTGAATACCAAAAAATGAAAGAGACTCCAGGTTTAGATCCAGTCATATACCTTGTGATGAGCGAAGTCAATGTGGGAAGGATCAGAGACATTTTCCATAAGGGTATCATAGCCATAGAACAGATCACGCTGGATTGTCACTGACGAAAACTCAGGTTTGCTAAATTCATCTGGCAGCCTAAACATTAAAAAATTACCATCATCAAAAGATCATTAAATTATTCAGAACATAACAATTAACAACTACCCATATTAAACAGCCAAAAAAACACTTCAAGCACAGTATTCAACAATCCTAATCACAATATTTATAAATTAAAGACAACAATCCTAATCACTATATTTATAAATTAAAGATTCGCAAAAGCGATATAAAATGAATCAATTACATGGGAGGCTTGGTGGCATTAGCTCTTTCCCAACCATTCTCATCCGGCCAAACAAAGAGCAGGCCTTGAGACACCAGCGTAGGAAACCTCGTAGCACATGCTCTTGGAGACCGAACAGCACGAGCTTCAGGACCTTCAGATGAAGCCTGAGGAATCGTAACACATGATCCACACCCGTCAAATGACCATCCATGGTATGAACATTGCAAGTTTCCGCCTTCATCAATCCGTCCTTCCTGCAAAATCAAAATAACTCAATCGAAAACCATGAACCCTGTTCCTCACTTAATCATCCAAAACTTTAAACGCAATTGGATGCTACATTTCATGAAGCTTATTTGATCACTGGCAATGCCTAAACCCAATGGTACTAATTTTAGTAAACCTAATAATTTAATGCAATGACCAAATTGAAACACGAGTCAAAGTTCAGCCACTAATGCGTTTGTTGCACCGGACTGTCTCGGACTAGACTAGCTTTAGGGACTAAGTTGGACTGGCTTAGACTAGACTAAGCTGGACTAGCTTAGTGAAACGTTTGATGCAGTGTCGGACTAAGAAGTAGGATAATGAAAATAGTACTGTCACATATAAGAACTACGAATCAAGAAGCAAATGTACATATCCGAAGTAATCACTTCCTGTTTCTAATTATTAAAGTAAAGAGAACAATCCAGATATCTGAACTAGTCAAACCTAAACCTGTAAGATGATAACAAAGAAATTTACAAATTGTTAAAAGAATAAAGAGAACAATCTATAGCAATTCCCTATACAAAATATAAATGTAGAAAACTCATACTCACATATATACTCATTGCCACCGATTCGAGTCGTTGAGAACCAAACTCAACATTCTCAATATGAAACAAGTATGACACCATTGAAGGGCAGTTGTTAATTGTTATTAAACCAAGAAGAACAAAACAATTCACGTAATTTCAGAAAACAACGGTGCCCGACGCTGTAATTGGCGTTTCCGCCCAAACCCTCGCATAACCGATTCATGTTTTCCGCCTTACCCCCGCCTTATCCCATTTAACGAAAAATTGTTACTTTCTTTTTCCTCTGGCAAATTTAACGACATACAAATGAATATATGCTCTGCAACAAAGAACATCATAATTTCTAATAAATTTAATTAATTATACTAATGACTATTTGAGCTGCTTAAACAAATTTATGGTAAGAAATGGTACAATTTTAATTCAAAGAAATGAAAGAAAAAAAAATCTGAACTTGTAACGAAAAAACAATGCAAATAAATTGCAAAAAAAAAAAAATCAAAACAAAATACAAAATCCCAATTAGCAGAGAAACAACACAGAGAGAGAGGGAGAGAGAGAGATTTATGAGGACTTAGTTTACAACAGAGTGAGTGTGAGGTAAGGGACGATGAAGATTTCAGAGTTCGAGAGTTTTGAGAGGTTGAGAGAAGCGGCGGCGCCTCTAACAAGTAGACAAGGAAGAAGATAAGGAAGAGGAAAGTGGTCGGAGACATACGAGGACGCGACGGCGGTCGGTGGGATGGTCCGGCGAGGTCGTCGAGCAGGACGAGGACGAGGAATGGCGGGAGTTGGTGGGTGACGCCGGATTGGGCGAGAAGGATGAGGACGAGAGAGAGGAAGGTCTTAGCAATCCTCAGGAATTCGGGGGGTCTCGCTAAGAACTTTTAGCGAGGCCTTCAGTCGGAGCGAGTGAAATTTAATCCCATTAAACAGTCCTTCCCAGTAACAGACACTGGTTTAGACTAATTCTCAGTCTAGTCCAGTGAGACTTAGTACAGCCAAACAAACACACCAAAGCTCCAATTCCATCGTTATGTAAATAGTAAGATATTTGTTTTATAAAATTAATAATTCAAACAAATAAAATTTTTCATCATATATCATTTATATAAATACATGTAGTATATCACCGTATTTCCGTTATAATTAAAATTTCTCTTCTTCAACAGCAATCCCAAAGACCAATCATGAGATTGGAGGGTTTTTCCTCCAAAATCTCAGCAACCAAACACAAGCAAGAAACTTACAGATAGGGGGGCGAGGCGATGAGGACATCTGTCATCGAAAGCGACCCACGATTCACCATCGTACCAGATAACAAGGTCTCGACCCAGAAGCTGGAATGGGCTCGGCAACCGAGGGTCCAAATCTTCAATCAAGGAAACTGGGTACCAATGATCCCTCCAATTGAACTTGCTCGTCGATGTCGCGTCTTCAATCTCGTCCTCAGCTCCGTAATCTTCCCCGTCCGGTTCCCTCTGCCCTTCTGGGTCAGCGGTTTGTGGCGGCGGCGATGCAGGCGCAGCTACTCTCAGAGGAGGTAGATTTTTCGCTCTGCCTGGTAAATTACTATTTGGGTTTTTGGTGGAGATCAAGAAAGGGGTTGTCTTGAGAGATTTGGCGGGTGGCGATGATAAGGTGAAGATTGTAGGAGATGCAAAGGAAGATAGAGAAAATGCCATGATAGTGTGAAGATTGTAGGGATGCCTTGAGAGATTTAGTGGGTTTGATTCTCACACTTCAGTTCTCTGAATTTCTGCTAAAAAGTAGAGAGAGAGAAAGAGAGGAGTTTGCGTGCAAGTTTGAAATGGGTTCCTGTCATCCTGACTTCCTGTTTGTCTGTGCCTGGAGGTAGAGCTAGAGAGTTCCAGTTTTAGCTCCGCGGAGAACGGTAATTTCCGGGGGAAAATTATGTGCGAGATGCATTGTAATTTGTGACTGGCAAGATCTCATTGGTTAGGTTTTGTTTGGTGTTGACGGTGCCTGCCATGAGAAAAAAAATTCACGATCTACTGATTCGGACTTCAGACCATAAGACAAGCACGTGAGTTAAAAAAATCAAGATTAATTAACAGTTAGATGTCATGCACTGAAGCACAATAGAATTTTCGCTTTATAGGTATGAGAAACAATATTAAGATAATGAAATTAACAGATGTTCCGATCGACACGATAACGAATTGAGTCATTATCGAGTAATCTGATAAACATATGTTAAGATAACGGTTTAGTTCAGATATACATTTAGGTAACACGATACACGATAAGTAAAATATTAATTTAATACTTTTATAATCCTTAAAAAATACTATAATAATTATATATATATTAATTTAGCAAATTTATACCCCTAAAAACTATTATAATTATATATATGTGTGTGTATAAAATTAAATTTAAAAAATTGGAGACCATTGGATTGGCTGAGATTTAATCTCAGCCGTCCATTGTGCATTAGGTTGGAAGCTATCCTTCTCTTCTCTCTCATTCACTCTGATCTCTCCAGTCCAGACTTACTCCCGCGCCGTCTCCTTAATCCGCATCTTTCTCGCATCTTCCTCCTTTCACTTCATTTAACTCGACTCTGGTAACCACAAGAAAACCACACACAGGCAAGCATACGCTAAAGTTATGAATTTTGTATTTTTGGGTATTCTGTGGTTTTTTTCAAAAAACTATTGATTTGGGGGGTTTTCGTTAAAATTAAAACTAATGGTTGGGGATTTTCTGGGTTTGGGGTTTCTGGGGTTTTCTGATTTTGGAGATTCTGGGTTGGGGCATGTTTGCAAACATTCAAAAAACCTAGCGATCAAGTAAGCGTGCTTCGCATTGGCTTCGCAAGCTTGAAAATCACAAAAGGACGAGGCAGAAATAGAATCAAACATTGGAATTTGGGAGTATAGATGTAGACTGTAGTTATGTAAATTAATTTTATTATGTCATGCCATTTAGTCGTATTGTAAGTCGTAAGGTGAGATTCATTACTTGATGTCATATATATATATATTGGCGATATGTTATCAGGGGACTGGGGAGGTTAGAATTCAGGTGGCCTATGAGGCAGGCAATGATAGAGTAGTGACACCCCACCTATTTTTGTTTTGCTGTAGTAGATGCAATGTCTTAATTATTTGTCCCAAGTATTGGCAATTGGCAGGCAGGTCCTTTTTTTTATTATGAACGTCGCGAGTTCATTTGTATCTATCTTTCATTTGGGGTCTATTTACTTGAAGTTAATAAGTGAGGTCTATATTTGTTTTCCAGATTTGGAGATTTGGAACAAGCAAAGCAATTAAGCAAGGCTGCAACCTGCAAGTGCAAGGTATTTTTAATTGAATTGTGAATTTGAAAGTAAATTTGAATTGGATTGTGATTTGTGTATATGTGAATTGGATTTTGAAATTGAATTGGATATGTGAATTTGAAATGGATATAGATAGGTGAAATTGAATTGGATATGTAAAATTGAAATGAATATGTGAAATTGAAATTGAAATGGATATGTGAATTTGAATGGATATGGATATGTGAAATTGAAATTGAAATGGATATGTGAATTTGAAATGCATATGGTATGAAATTGGTATGAGCAAGATTTTACAGTTTTGTTTTTCTTTCTTGAAGCAATGGATGCTGTAGAGCAAGATTTTACGAACCTTAGTGATGGAGGGTCAGTGAAAGTTACAATGGGAATACAACTTGATCATGGAAGTGAAAATACAGAAGATACAAATACAAGTCCGGCAAAGAAAAATGTTAGAGTGATCAAATTAGGTAAGCGACACTAAGGTCTCCTGTTTGGAAAACTTTCAATAAATTGACTACTATTTTTCGTAAAAGTCATGCTCAATGTAAAGATTGTAAGAAACTGGTAATAGATGACAGTCATCATGGGACGAGTAATATGAATAGACATTTGAAAACATGCCTTAGACCAACTGGTGGATTATTGTCGGTGTCTGAATTATGTTCCCAAAACTTTGATCATGTGGTATTATGTGGCTTATTGGTATAAGCCATTATCAATCATAATCTTCATTTTAGTTTTTCTGAATATGGGGGAATTAGGGCTTTGTTTGCATATATATATATATATATATATATATATATATATATATATATATATATATATATATATATCCTGATATTAAGTTATCGTGTAGAAATACAATTAAAGCATGTGTGTTGAGGATGTTCAAAAATGAAAAACAAAGGCTTCATAATTTGTTAGGCTTAGTTGAAGGTAGAATTTGTTTGACATCAGACTTATGGACCTCGCAATGCACTGATGGGTATCTTGCTCTAACTGCTCACTTTGTAGACAAAGATTGGAAATTGCATAAAAGAATTTTAAGTTTTTATCACATGCCTTCTCCGAATACTGGTGTTGCATTATCTGAGAAAATTAATGCATTAGTGACTGAGTGGGGGATTGAGAAGAAGTTATTTTCTATTACCTTGGATAATGCTTCTTCAAACATTTCTTTTGTTAGCATTTTAAAGAATCAATTGAATCTTAGAAGTCTTCTTGTGGTGAATGGTGACTTCTTTCATGTGCGTTGTTGTACTCATGTTTTGAATTTGATAGTCCAAGATGAACTTAAAGAAATTGATTCTTCGGTGATAAAGATTTGTGAATGCATCAAGTATATAAAGGGCTCTGAGGCTAGGAAACTAAAGTTTTATGAATGTGTTAGACAAGTAGGGATATTGGATAGTAGGAGAGGTTTAAGACAAAATGTCCCTACTAGATGGAACTCAACCTATATTATGCTAGATAGTGCAATTTTCTATCGATATGCTTTGATTCATTTAGGGTTGAGTGATTCCAATTTTAGTAGTTGTCCTTCTTCTAAAGAGGCATAAAATAATGAAAATTTCCAAGTTTTTGGGATACTTTTATGAGGTTATGTGCTTATTCTTTGGGACAAAGTACCCCACATCAAATTTGTTATTCCCTAAGGTGTTCATAATCCAACTTCAAATTAAGGCAACCATGGATAACTCCGAAAGTTTTATGAATAAGATGGGGACTTACATGTACATGAAGTTTGAGAAATATTGGTCAGAGTATAGTTTGATTTTGGCAATTGCAATCATCTTAGACCCTCGTTATAAATTGCATTTTGTGGATTGAGCTTACACAAAGCTTCATGGCGTGAATTCAATCGAATTTACAAAGGTTAATGGCAAATTGAATGTTCTTTTCAGTGCCTAATCATCAAACAGAATATGGAGATGTTCTCTTCGAGGTAACCTTAGTTTGTTTTTATTTACTTTATATATTTGTAGTAGTAGTACTATAAAAAGTGTTAATATTATATTTGAAATTGACATGATACATGATTCTTCTTACGTTTTCGTTTTTATTTTTTATGATGTAGGATTTTGATAATAATTACGATGATTCAAGTTTGATTGAAAAAAATGAATTGCAGAAGTATTTGGAGGATAAAAGAATAGATAGAAAAGTAGACATACATGTTATTTCTTGATGGCAAATGGAGTGTTTTCATTATCCGATACTTTCTCAGTTAGCACGAGATGTGTTAACAATTCCCATTTTAACTGTTGCATCAGAATTTGCATTTAGTATTGGGGGTAGAGTACTAGATTAGTATCATAGTTCATTGTTACTGATAAGCTTATATTTATATATATTTTTTATATCAAATTCACTTGTCTTTTCTTAGTTAGTTCCTTATATTTTTGAGTTATTTACTTTGTTTTTGTGTTTTGTAGGATTTGTCAAGTAAAGAAAAGAAAAATAACACAAGTGGAATTTTAAGTAATAAATTCGTCAAAACTGCCTGTGCAGGTCAGTTGACTTTGGAAGCAAGTTACGGACAGCTCAGAATGAATTAGAGAATGAGCCTTATATGCTTGGAAAGCTACGGATGTCTATTTTCTGGAGAATTTCACGGATTGTTAATATCATGTTTCTAGAAAAAGTTATGGCCGTTCTAACACTGAAAAGTTCCCAAGAGGCTGAGCAGTTTGTAACTGACAAGAAAGCATGGAAAACAATAAATCACATAAAACTAACAGCTAAAACTGATGCAGCCAAGAACAAGTCAGCTAACACCTATTCAAATATAAGAGGAAATGAAAAATTAAGTGAGAGTAATGGGCATGAAGGCTGCCCAAAGAGTTACAATTGTTTTAGCATTTCCTCTCACTTATTGTCATCACTAAATGGCTGTTAGTGGGGTGAGTTATGGAGAAAAAAACTGTAGCAGTAGAAAAGAAGAAAAGACCTACAGGTTGCAGAAACAAAAAGGGAGAAAAAGTGTGGAAAAAAGATAGAAAAAAAAGAAGGAAAGCAAGGAAAAAAGGCAAGGCTGCTGCGTTGGGGAAGGAAGGAAAGGAAGGAGAAAATCTTGGCATTCTCTTCTCTCGGTTTTATCTTCTCAAACTCATGTCTTTCTTTTGGTTTAATTTGAGAATTATGTGTAACTAATTTTTAGTAGTTAGGGACTGTTTTGAAGCCCCTAATATGATTGCAAGTTCGTTATGACATTTCGTTTGAATTACTTTTACGAATGGATGAAAATTGGTTCACTACTTGTCTCATTGATGAATTCTTTATGTGTTTTCTACGGATGCATACTTAGTAAGCATATCTAGGATTCTAATGCTATGAATATGTGTGTGCCTGCCCTTGTCGAATGAGGACCTACATATGTTCTAGAGTAGTACTTGTTCATTGTGATTAACATGTGAACCAATTTCTAGGATTAGTAAGACAACGCTAGTACTTACGATGCCTTGTGATGACTCAAACTCTTTTTATTCTTAATGATTTCTACTTGTTAAATCTATGCACACACCATTCAAGATTGCATGTTATGGACTAAGTTAAGTTGAAAACGCCATTCTCTTAACATACTACATAAGAAAGAGTAATAGGTTGAGTTCTAACATTGAGCCAACTTGAGCATCTTCATCCAAAAATGAAAGGAATTTGAATGAAACATAACATGTTTGCATGATTATTTGGTGGTGGATAGCAATTCCCCTAACTCGTTTTTCTTAATTTGTGAACTACTTAAAAATCTGTCTCTGTCTTGTTTTTGTTCGATTTAATTTAAATATCAAATCAACTTCAAAAATCCCAAAAATTTGTGTGAGTATAGCTCTGTGTGTCTAGTATATGCATATAAAATTTCTTAGACTTTAGATAAGTGTAAGTCGGTCTAATAATTATTTTTCGGTGGCTGGTCAGTAGGGACAACAACCCAGTTTTTGTGACATTCTAAGTAGTTAGATAAAACAATCTTCTGCGGGAAAGACCCTTATTTTCATATGCTACAATTGATAAATCTTATTGTTAATAAGGAAAATTAATAGGACATTTGTGTACTACTTTATGGTGTGCTTTTAATCCTATCAGTTACCAGAAATAGTTTAAGCTTTATTGTGCATATGAGATTGGCTATTTGGAAAAAGAAGGTAATATATTTTTATATGGTATAACACTATTGTTTTATTTTTTTTCATAATTATTTTGGTAAACTTCTCATAATTTGAATGGTTTTTAATGTTTGAATTTTAGGAAAACTAATGAAAAATGCTTGAAAACTTAGAGTTTTAACAATAAAGACAAAATAAAGGGTAAAGTGAATAGTACCAGGATTGACTTTTTAGTGTAAAAATGTGGTTTTTCTTTAAAGTGAACAGTACTTCGAGTTTTTCGTTAAAACTCCCTTGAATTTTCTATACTTAGTTTATGCGGAAAATAGTTTTGACGTGGAAAACCTTACTGAAAACATCATCAACATAACTCTTGAAGGCAATAGATCAAGCCAAAGTTCCAATACAATTTCCTCATGATGATCGATGAAAATTGAGGATTTTGTAAAAGGAATAACATTCAAGCTTTGAGTTCCATTGGCAAGGTTTAAACTTTTGAGAAAGGCTTCACAACCTTGAAAACAAAAATTCTTTCATTTTGCATATCCTTGCACATTTAATATTTTGTAATAGACTAGTAGTTTATGAATTTTTTTTATTAGGCTCTTATTTTCGAGTGTAGATTTAATACTTAAACGACAAATGTGTTTTAATATTTTGAAGTAATATTTATGTGGCAATGTGTGGTATGTGCAAATTTAAGAAAAAAAAATATTTTTCTTAACGGGTCATAACAGCGTTGGATAAAGTGACCCGACCTGTTAAAGACCTGTTAAGATAATAGTTGTGATTCAACACGACACGACCCGTTAAGATAACAGGTGTTACACGAAAACGACACGAACACCACATACACGACCCGTTTGCCAGGCCTGCTTATATGTACTCCCAAGAGCAGATATCATACCATGGTGATCACTTCTTCAAGTAGGTCTGATATCCAACGTCACGAGAGCCAGTGTTTATGTAAGAGCAACTCCACCGTTGCAAAGCCCCCCTCCCCCTGGGGCTATTCACTATTTAATCCACTCAGTGAACAGTAACTGCCCTTAATAAACAGTAACTGCCTTTTGCATCTCCACCCCTATATTGAATAGCCCTGGTAATAAGCAATAAAATATTAGTATTTTATTTATTTATAATTAATATTATATTATTTACTTTGTATAAATTAATATTATATTATTAATTTATCTCCGAATCCTCCTCATTCTTCCTTCTTCTCTGCAGATTTCCTTTTTCCTTCTTCTCTGCAAATTTGGTTCTGCTTCTTCAATTATGTATCTTCTTCTTCACTTCCTTCTTCCTTCTTTGTTTGTTTATCGGAAAACTTCTTCTTCAATTATGCATCTTCTCCGACAACCATCTCCGAGGAAGTCATGACACCGACTTCGGGAAAGCACGACGCCGATTCCAGGAAAGCCCACGATGCCGACTTGGCCTTTAAAGAAGACAGATCCGGAGGCTCCGGTGGGTTTGGGTCCGAAGAGGATCCTTTCCGCAGCTTCCAAGGACGACGAAGGTCGAGTAGCTGTAAGGTTGAGGCCCAGAAATACAAATGAGATGATGGCTGACGTTGTCCATACATCAACCTTGCGTACTAAAAAATGAAAGAGACTCCAGGTTTAGATCCAATAATACACCTTGTGATGAGCGAAGTCAATGTGGGAAGGATCAAAGACATTTTCCATGAGGGTATCATAGCCATAGAACAGATCACGCTGAATTGTCACTGACGAAAACTCAGGTTTACTAAATTCATCAGTTAGCCTAAACATTAAACAATTACCATCATCAAAAGATAATTAAATTATTCAGAACATAACAATTAACAACTACCCATATTAAACAGCTAAAAAAACACTTCAAGCACAGTATTCAACAATCCTAATCACTATATTTATAAATTAAAGATTCACAAAAGCGATATAAAATGAAGCAATTACATGGGAGGCTTGGTGGCATTAGCTCTTTAAACACAATTGGATGCTACATTTCATGAAACCTATTCCTCACTTAATCATCCGAAACTTTAAACGCAATTGGATGCTACGTTTCATGAAGCTTATTTGATCACTGGCAATGCCTAAACCCAATTGTTCTAACTTTAGTAAACCTAATAATGTAATGCAATGCCCAAATTGAAACACGAGTAAGAGTTCAGCCACTAAAGCTCCAATTTACTTAAACATTTTATTAAAGTATTCAAAAAGCCCAACTTAGGGCATTTTATGGGTTAATTACACTAACACCTCCTAAGATTTTTTGAGTTTTCACAAAACCCGCTCAAGTTTGAAACATTATACTAACACCCCTTGAGGTTTTAATTCACTTTTACAAATATCCCTTCGGTTGATAATATGACTATAAAAAAATAAATATACCCCTTTAATTAATTACTTAAAAAAATAATAACTTTATAAATAAATAAAAAGAATATCAAATTATATATCAAACACGGCATTGACTCGCATGATGCCGAACCAGTCCTTTTCAAAATCAAACACAGCGCCATTACCGTTGTCGACTTCGTACTTGAATACGAGTATCTGGTTGCCTGTACTCCTACCGTCGATGACAATCCAGCACTGTTTAGTACCAAAATTTCTCGAATTTGTGCGAAAAGGAGAAAGTAGCATACTGTGAGAGCTAGTGCGATGGCGACTAAAGCGAAGATTAAGAGGCTCGATCTGGGGTTGTGCTTGGAGGTGCAGGAGTAGAGATTAGATTGGGTGATGGGTTAGAGTTGGAGTTTAACTGGGTCCACATTGTTGTCGTCGTTGTTGGTAAGTCAAAGTGACCTGTTTACGAGTATTCAATAGTTGGATGAAGAATCGAGAGCCATAGGAATTTTCGCAGGCAATTTGACAAAAACAATGATCTTGTAGTAAAGGTTTCTAATTGGAACACAATGAATAATTAAATTCAAATGTGAAAGTGTAAAAATATAAAAATGAAGGTCTGTTTGATCGGAGACGGAGAGGAAGTGATCCGTCTCGATCTCACTGTGTGCGTTGCAGATGGTATCTGAGAAAAATGAATCACCTCTTGGTTTTCCTATAAAGGCAGGTTCGTAGTCCTTCTCAATCCCTCATAGCAGAGGAAGGTTTTCCAATTAAAATTTTTTTTTAATTTTTTATATAACTTTTAATTTGATTTGATTTATTTATAAAAGTTTTTTATTTTGTTAAGTAATTAATTATAGGGTAAATTTGTCTTTTTATAGTTAGATTTTCTACGTGAAAGTTAATTAAAACCTGAAAGGATGTTTGTGTAATGTTCCAAACCTAAGAAGGTTTTGTGAAAACTCAAAAAACTTCAAGGGTGTTAGTGTAATTAACCAGACATTTTATTGCCTTCTTCTACAGCGATCCCAAAGACCACTCATGAGAATGGAGGGTTTTCCCTCCAAAATCTCAGCAACCAAACACAAACAAGGAGCTTACAGATAGGGGGCGAGGCGATGAGGGCATCTATCATCGAAAGCGACCCTCGATTCACCATCGTACCAGATAACAAGGTCTCGACCCAGAAGCTGAAATGGGGTCGCAAACCGAGGGTCCAAATCTTCAATCAAGGAAACTGGGTACCAATGATCCCTCCAATTGAACTTGCTCGTCGATGTCGCGTCTTCAATATCGTCCTCAGCTCCGTAATCTTCCCCGTCCGGTTCCCTCTGTCCTTCTGGGTCAGCGGTTTGTGGCGGCGGCGAGGGCAGCTACTCTCAGAGGAGGTAGATTTTTCGCTCTGCCTGGTAAATTACGATTTGGGTTTTTGGTGGAGATCAAGAAAGGTGGTGTCTTGAGAGATTTGGTGGGTGGCGATGGCGGCGATGATAGTGTGAAGAAAGTAGTGGTGTCTTGAGAGATTTAGTGGGTTTGTTTCTCACACTTCAGTTCTCGGAATTTCTGCTAAAAAGTAGAGAGAGAGAGAGAGAGGAGTTTGCGTGCAAGTTTGAAATGGGTTCCTGTTTGTCTGTGCCCGGAGGTAGAGCTTGAGAGTTCCAGTTTTAGCTCCGAGGTTAACGGTATTTTCCGGGGGAAAATTGTGTGCGAGATGCATTGTAATTTGTGACGTGGCAAGATCTCATTGGTTCGGTTTTGTTTGGTGGTGACGGTGCCGGCCACTAGTGAGCCACCGTTGAAAAAAATCACGATCTGCTGATTCGGACTTCAGACCATGAGACATGGACGTGAGTTAGAGAAAAATCAAGATTAATCAATGGTTGAATATCATACACCGGAGCACAATAGAATTTTCGCCTTATAGGTATGAGAAATATAATCTATAAATACACCATTTGGACAAGGGCCTAAAAATAGCCGCTTATATTAACTTGATAACGTGTGAATATCATATCACTAACAACATTATCGGTGCAAAATCGTATTTGGTAAGGACATAAGTCTTGTATAGAGAATTTGTACACACCACATTACCATGTGATCTAGTTCTATGTAGGTCAAGCGACTAAAATGAACCACGAAACAAAGGCTGCACCTTGTACTGCTTTCAACCTTGACAAATTTTCAGTTGCATTCGGCATCGATATATTTCATTCGGCACTGGAGTTGGACTGTTGGACGCAACAAATATCAGTAAACTTCAAATTCTGAGCTATGTTCACATGCAGAAGGCACCAAATCTCCATAAAGAGTTCACCACCAAACCTACATAATTGTCCACAGGAAGTGAGGAAGCAATAGAACTCATCAAATACGAGCGGCCGGGAATAAACCCTCTAAACTCGTCTGAAAAACTTTCTTTTGCTTGTTCTTTACAGGTATGAGATGTAATACCAAAAAGAAGTCTCACTGACAATTAATTTAACACATTCAAAAGTGAGCACGAGAAGAATGTTGGATTTCTACGTCATCTATTTGTAGATCAAAAGAGACCTTCTCAGTCGAAAATACAGATATGTCCCTTCATCTGGAGAAGCAAATTCCAAAATGATTCAACTCAGGCATAACGCACGATAGTGTTTACTTATATGTACTCCCAAGAGCAGATATCATACCATGGTGATCACTTCTTCGGGTGGGTCTGATAGTCAGGTCCAACGTCGCGAGAGCCAGTGTTTATATAAGGCCCCCGAAAAGTTGCCTGGGGTGATAGCGGCTTTGATGGGTCAATGACAGGCTTCGGCGATGACCTGGATAACAAAGAACCACATGATTCTAACTTCTTTTCTCATGAATTAACATAAAACTATAGTGTTTATTCATCGTTGTTGAAATGACAATCTACTTACGCCATGTAAAACGGAAATGCCAAACCTGCAGCTGCAAACATTACCAAGCCAGTAGCAACAATTGCATTCCGTGACCAGGCCATTGAGAGTACCACAAGAAACTAAACATGACGTGAACAAGGAAGAGAACTGTTATATTCAGATGGATTCTTGAGTGATACTAATTGAAAAATTAAGTGACTATGAAACCAACTATTTGGCATGCTCCAACTGAACAGTTCCATATAATACCTCGAAAATTACAGCCCCGTATCAAAGTGAGAATAAACATCTAGTTCATTTTCATCACTAATGCGCACACCAAGTTTAATCAAAGAAAATGTTCAGCCAACTGTAAAACTGGGAAAGGAAATGCTCAACTGATAGGGCTCCGATGGTAAAATTCTAGCTCAGCCAATATATATATATATATAAAACAGATGCAGTATTGTACATTTGGGTAAGCCCAAGATGTGTAAATTTTCCCAGCAGCTAGACGATACCTATGTCTATCTATCCTCCAGAGCATAAGAAGACTAATGATTCTATTTTTTCAGTTCAAACAGTAGATTTTAGGCTCATATCTTACTGAACGAAGAGAAAAATGCGTTTTAGCTTCTGCTAGGTAGCAGTTACAATGCAAGAACATTGCACGTAATCCCACTAGGACTGATATTGTAAGCCTAGCTAAGAACACTACACTAATGTAATGGTTGTTTGCGGGGAGACCGATGCACACATTTCATTATCCTAGTTCCTTACAGTCCAATGCATACACTTGAGTGTAGTAATACCACGAAATAGTCTAAAAAACCACGCACACTCACAATTCTCTTGCCAAGTTTTTACATGTTTAAGCAGAAACTATGTCCACTACTGCGCTACACAGAAAACCCGAATCACATTGAAAAATAAACACAACCAAGTGGGATATGCGCGAGGTTTTGGAATAATGGTACCCCATAAAGAAACTACAAATAGCCGAGGCAACAAAGCTTAAGAAACAGTACACAACTTCACTTAACGTAATGTCGAACAATTAGCTCCATATACGTCTCCGAAAGGAGTTATATCACACCGAATATGCGCGAGGTTCGAACTAAAGATCTCCGCAACAAGTATGCTTCAAATTCACATTCTTTAATCTTGAATAAACCCTCCAACTCACATTAATTAATATATTTAAAAGCTTCACCATCCTCATTTCATGACAAATAATGACCATATATTATCCATCACTTTGTTTCTCACAGATTGAATTTTTTTCTGCATATTTTGATCTGAACAGGTAATTAGCCATTCAAACACACAAGATACCAAATTTTTTTATGAATTGGGTAATTATTAACCAGATTTGAGTCAAGCCATGTATCTAAAATGCAAGAAAAACCTAATTTTAAACAAATTGCATGAACAAATGAATAGGGAGAAACAAGAAATAAGATATAGAATTATTGAATCACCTGATTCACTTCCAAGTGACACGGATTGCCGATGAACCAAAGTAACAACTCGCCGAGTGATCTGACTCGGTTTAAGACTCAGGCTTAGCAAAATAAAAGACAAGTCGTTGTTTGGGGGTCATGCCTCCTCTAGATAGACGCACAATTGATTGAACGAAATGTTGGGCCAAAAGTAAAAAATAACTGAATACAATTGGGCCAGAAATTTAAATCTAGTTATGCTTTGTCACGGTTATCCACCTCTTCCGGGGGTTGAGAAGACTCACAAAGGCATTTCAGCATTCCCCTGGCCACAAGTTTGGCGTCCACACCAACAGTAGATTCAAACCCGAGACCTCCAATTTTTAGTTTGAAAAAAGCATTCTAATCCGCTCTTTACCACTGAGCCACTAACTCATGGTTATAGTTTGTTTTGTGTTTATTTGTTACGTTTTTTAACAAAAATAATTTTTGCGAACCTCTTTGTTTTAGGGATTGAATACAATACATATATGTATTTAATACAATTACTTTGTACGTGAGAAAAAAATATAGACGGGCTATTGTCACATAATTTTTTTTTTTCAGTACACATTTTATGTTTGTTTTGTCACTTAATTCTCCTTCTATCTTCCCTTCTATTAAGGGATTTCAAAAATAATCATGTGTTAATCCAGACCGTCTATTATATTTCATAATGAGATTATTCTTGCAAAAAATAAGATAAATTCAAAATCATTTAGCCATCGGTGGTAGTCGGCAGCTCCTCTGCCGGCTTCCCCCTCCCTCGAGTGGAGAGGTTCGGACCGGCCAGGATACACAACCAAGCTTACATAAAACTACAACAAATGAGCTAAGTCTATCACTTAATTGAACTGGTTGGTTCTTCCTTTCTTTCAACATGCCAATGGTGATTAAAAACAAATTCAGCACATCATTCTCTAGCAAAATCCTAGTCATAATTCAAACATCTACGTTTTCAATTTCATCTTTTTGATTAGGAATCAAAGAAACATCCACAACAAAATGCAAGAACCGCCTTCAAAAGAAATTCTGACTACTACACGGAGCCTTTAGGTAACTCGGTACCCCTCTCCGACAAAATGACAATGGATGAGAAGCAAACTCATACTTCAAACCAACCAAACTATCTTAAGTGCACACAATCCATTTACAATCATTCAGGCCAACATGGAGAGATCAGCTATGCTTCTCAACCACTTAAAAGATAAGAACAACAAAAGCAGAGCCACACATCATAAATCGATAATAATAACCATTCAAATTCACCACTGGTTCTAAATCCACACAATAAAGCAGTGAAGCAACAAGTTTAAGACGTCATCAACACCAAAGCCTACTTAAGTAACAGTGACTACCCGCCACAATTCTCCAAATGAGAGAATTACACTACAGTGCCATAATCCAAACATGCACATTACTTTTGAACAAACGATAAACCTGTTTATCTAACATTTCAGTTCTAGAGATGACAGTGTCGTTGCGCAGACAAGGGTCACTTTGCAAGAACCTGCTGGGCAGCTTGGTTCTCCTGCTGTTGCTGATAGTTCAGTGGCCTCCTGAAGAGCATGATGTGGGGCTCAGGGCGATGAATTGCGTAGTGCACCCAACCACGGCTCTGCTGAACCCCAATTGCACGCCATTCATTCTAAATCAAAATGGAAAAAGAAACAATAAAGTGTTAATTAAATTCAGATAACCAAATTTTAACATACACAAAGACGATTCACTAAAGTTATGAAATGCTTCTGATTTTAGAACTTGATTCACTCATATATTTCACCATCTCATTCTTCTTCCCCCTTTACTTTCTATCCTCGGCAACCAAACAACCAATCGAATCCTCACAGAAACAAAGAAGAAAATAGAAAACAATACATATTACTAAACCATCAACATTGTAGAGAGAATCACAAATGAACAACTTGCAAAAGCATTTTAAATATTGGGTTCTAACTAAAAAGAATTAATTTGGGTTCCATAAATAAAAAAATTAACCAAATTACACCAAACAACGAAATAATGGCCGGTAAGTTCTGGGTTTCATAGATTTTACAATTGGGATTATAAATCTTTCATTTCCACAATCATACCAATTAACTAAACACAAAGAACCCAATGAACATAAAATTACAAAAAAATCCAATGATTAAATAGTGAAAAACCCCAATAAATTACCTCAGAGAGAAGCCGATTCTTTGGGAGCAGTTTAGCCACATCCTGAGGAAGAACCACATGCCTGTACCAACATTGAAAAAAAAAAAATTAATCAAAATGCAAAAACAAAAAACAAAAACGAATCAGAAACGAGCATACCTGTACTCGTAGATATCATCGAAGTACTTTTCGGAGTACTGGATCTGACCCATCGTTCAATCCCAAACCACGATTTCAAGCAAAATCTCGAACAGGATTTTTCAAATTTCTCAGTTTAATCTGCCAAATAAAGCACAACTTTCAAGAAATACAAAGAGATCGGAATTCTAGAGAGGGAGTAAAATTCAAATTGAAGAGAGAGAGAGAGAGAGAGAGAGAGAGAGAGAGTGCTTTTACCTCAGAGAGCGTCGGAGACGACAGAAAATGGGAGTGAAAATTTAATAAAGGAGGGATGGGAGGGGGGATGGTGGAATAAAAGGGAAGTTTGGGAGGGGTATTTATGTAAATTTGATTTTCTAAAATGTGCTTTTTCTATTTATATTTATTTATTTGGAAAAAAGGGGGATGAAGCACCGGATGTATTGTTTTTGAATTTCAAAATTCTAAAAACTTCGCGCTTTTGATTTGTTTTCGTGATTAGTCTCTCACAACGGTAAACATGTATTTAAAATATCAAGTTAATTGCAATTCTTTTTTCTTTTCCAATTGTACACCAAACCGCAGTTACTCAATACTATGGTCTGGTGGTATTCTTCTTTATTTGGAAGTGAGAGGTCTTAGGTTCGAATCTCGTGGATGGCGAATTCGATACTAAATTAGGTTGCTCATTATATGGCTTAACCAAACTCCTCCTCCCTTTAGTGTAAAAATATTGATGTATTAAAAAAAAAAGGTAAATGACAAAAAACTACCTCAACTATTGGTCTCACAACACTATCATACCTCATCTTTTAAAATTGATAATGTCATACCTCATTTTTAGAATTTGGTCTAATGTTATACCTTCCATTAGCTTGGTCGTGAATTTCTCAGTCAAATGTTGACGTGGCTTAATACGAGACCCACTTTCTATTAATAAAATATTAAAAAATAATAATTTACACTAAAAAAAAATTAAAAAAAAAAAACCCCAAACACCCATCTTCCCCAAGGACCCTCCCCCACCTCCTCCTCCTCCTCCTCTTCCCCCCCCCCCCCCTCACACACACACACACACACACACACACACACACACACACACACACAAAGACCCACCTCTTCATTCTCTGCTGCCCATCCTTTTGTAGTCATGAAGTTGAAGCCTTTATATTCATCATTGCCTTAATACAACACACACAAAGACCCACCCCTTCATTCTCTGTTGCCCATCCTTTTGTAGTCATGAAGTTGAAGCCTTTATATTCATCATTGCCTTAATACAACATCAACATTCTAACAACAAAAAACCCAAATCCAGAAGAGAAAAAAAAAAAAAAAAAAAAACCAGAAATCCATCATAGTTTTTAAATTTTTGATCATTTGGGTAGTTTTGAAATCGAACTAAAACCGTGAAAGAGTCGGAGAAAAGCTTGAATCCTTAGTTGTGGCACGTCTGCGCCGGCGGCATGCTTTACGTGCCTCCGGTGAACTCCGAAGTCTTCTACTTCCCGCAAGGCCACGTCTAGCATGCCTAAACTAGTGGTGGCTCGATTTCTTCTCCACCTCGCCGAGGATCCCGTTGCTCATTCTCTGCAGGGTGGCCGCAATCAAGTTCATGGCGGACTCGGAAACCAACGAGGTGTTTGCCAAAATTAGGATGAACCCAATTAAGAATAACAAGGCCTTTGCCGCGGATGACAGGGGTACGTAGGCAAATGGGTCGGAAAATCAGGAAAAGCCGACGTCTTTCGCTAAGACGCTGACCCAATCTGACGCCAACAATGGCGGTGGATTCTTTGTCCCAAGGTACTGCGCTGAGACCATTTTTCCAAGGTTGGATTACTCGGCGGACCCACCGGTGCAGATGGTGATCACGAAGGACGTTCACAGCGAGGTGTGGAAGTTCATGCACATTTACAGAGGGAGGGACTCCATATCGGCATTTGTTAACTACGGGGTGGAGCACATTTGTGAACCAGAAGAAATTGGTGGTTGGAGACTCGATTGTGTTTCTGAGAGCTAAAAATGGCGATCTCTATGTTGGGATTTGGAGGGTGAAAAGGGGAATAGATGACGTGGCGGAAATGAATTGACTTCTGGATGGAACAACAGCCACAACAGCGGCAGTGGCTCTGGAGGTTGTGGGTGGCAGGGAAGGAGGAGATGGGTATGGGGAGGGGGGGCGAGATGTTGCGTGGGTGGGGAAGGGGTCGGGTGTCACGCCCCAATCCCGACATACGTTCATAATTGACACGTGACGTCACCAAAAAATCCGTATCTATCATATCCCACCTCCGGGATATGGGCAAGCACAACTCAAAAATCGAATCGCATAGTTATTTTTCGTATGTTTTATGGCTGCATCTAACCTCCCCGTTAGACTGCCTACGTACCCTAAACAGGGATCAAGCCATTCGTAGTTCATCATGCACAATAATTGACATATAACACAGTCCGATTAAGTCGAAAGGTATAACATTTCTCAATCAATCAATAGAACTTGACAAGCATGAAAATACTAGACTCAGGGTTACATAACAAACCCATCTGAAAAACATGATTTCCCCCCCAACTATATATAAATCATTATGTCGCAACATGATACCGCAATTCACAACATATATCACTTCAAAGAACCAACGAAGCACAATACCATTCTCTAGCCACATTTATCAACAAGTCTAATCATAACAATAACCATGATATCCAACATAACAATCCCACATGACGACTAACCTTTCCACTTCATCCATCACGTAATTCATCACGTTTTCCACCTAAAATCACATTTCATAGTGTGTAACATAGTTAAGAATTAACAAAGCACACATGATTATCTAGAAATATTAATCAACTAAAATACTCATGATAACCCCACTCATATCCAACGTCATTCCATAATCACATCAATAAAAAAATGTCAACCATCACATCATCAATAACACATACAACAAGTCGAAACGCAAGGCTAGAGCAACACAATTCAGTTGAAGACTACATCTTTGAAAAAAGGGATTTTGGACCACTCAACGGACCAAGGCTCCAAAGGGGATTCCGGACCATCACTCAACGGAATCCAAACAGAACTCAGTTCCAGACCACCCAACCGAATTGAACGGAAGTCCAAGAAGCATAACAACGGCTCGAAGGAACAAGACATGATTCAAGTTACCCAATTCACAAAGCTCAACGAAACGAAGCAATATTGAGCACAAATCCACATCACAATGGGTTATCGGTCATTTACTAGACCTCACATCTCCCAAGCAATTCAATATGCATTTCAATCACATGTCACAACCATTTCCAATACACAAGTCAAATCACATTTCACTTCATCATACCAATCACTATACTTCCAACATTAGATCTCAATACATAGCTTGTAACATATCAAGGAATCACAAGGCACAATGTTAATATTTAATTATGTTAATCAATCAATGAGATAACATATCATTTCACGAATTTAATTAATGAACTCTACATAATTCCCAACTTGGGTTATGAATAATAACATGACGATTCTAATTTATTTTCAAAATATCTATTGTGGGTAATTCTCATCTACTCGAATTTAGGATTCTAAGATCACCTTATGGAATGAACAAGAGCAAGGATTCCGGACCACTCAACGGAATCCAACAACATTGGGTTCCGGACCACTCAACGGAACCAAAATATCAAGCGGTTTCTCATAATCTACCCAAACCTATCATATGTAAAGTCAATGCCAATATTATGGGATTGGTGCACTAGCAAATCAGGCACCCAGATAAGCTGAGAGGCTCGGGTGAGGGACAATAAAATAAGCATGTGATACAATAATAAAACTAGCCATCAATCATAATTTATAAAACTTGAATATAAATCTTTCATAAGAAATCAATACCCTACTTTTGAAAACTTCGAGGGAGTTACCCAGACATCCAAAAGTTCATTTCAAACAACCATAACATCTCACACCCATATTCACATACACACAATGAAAGTAGAATTAGGGCGACACTGTTCATCCAAAGCCTACACCTTTGCAACCATCTCAACTAAACTCAATGAACTAATGTGGATACAATCCCGGACCATCACTCAACGAGATTGCGGAGTAAGAGGGATTCCGGACCATCACTCAACGGAACCCAAACTAAGATATGATTCCTGACCATCACTCAACGGAATCGCAAAGTGGAGTAGGAAGGATTCCGGACCATCACTCAACGGAATCCAAACCAAGATCCGATTCCGGACCATCACTCAATGGAATCGCAGAGTACATTGCATAACCACCAATCAATGAAACAACACATGAATCAAGTTGCTCAAGTTATAAAGGTTCAACGAAACAAGAAATAAAATAATGAAACGAGCATTGACACACGTTTCAAAGCAACAAACCCCATGACAATGGGTTAACGGTCCACCACTAGCCCTCACCTCATCAAATCAAGCCAATCAAACAAAACAAACCATATTTCCAATATGCACGTCAAATCCCACTTTATATAACTATATCATTGGCTAAATATGAAAATTAACAATTTATAGGAAAAATGATTATAAAACCATTACATATTCATATATATTAAAGTCACTCACATTTCATCATAACATACCATCTATGTAAATCAAACACCTTTCGAATATGCGCGTCAATTCACATACCACGATCATCATCAGTACACAAGCCAAATCATGTTTGATAAACATAGGTCTATGGCAAAATATATATAAATATACATATAATCACATTTCAATAGAATCACATTATAAGACCAAGTCAAATTCACAGATGATACCAATATAATAAATCAAGGTAATGACCGTATCACATATGTTCAAGTCACTCTCTAACCAATGTAGGCCCATTAGACTTCACTTAAGTCTCCCATAGTACTAATTTTATTATTTAGAACATTCCGAGACATGTTGACCATAAATCAATTCTCAGTCAACGATGGGGTCCACAACAATCCGCAAATCCGATTTATGATCCATAACTTCCCAAAGTCCACATTATGCTTTGAGGATAACATACTAAAGTTTCATTTTGATCCAATGGTCGAATTGTCGTCAATCACACAAACAAGTGGCGGTCCAAATTGATCACCACACCAAACAATTGAATCTTTGGAAACCAAGCTAGACATAGGTTCACATGGTCACTAGAAGGTATTTGAAACCTAGACAACACTCGTGAACGATCCCACGCACCGCCACACGCGGTGGAAGTCAAGATGGAGGGTTTACAAACCCCGAATTTCAACATTAACTAGATGAGCTCAAATTTATGTGGTAGCTAGAGCTCAACAAGGGAAACACTTTTCACAACTAGGCCGACGATAAATTCTAACCGGAAACCGTCCAATTTCACTAGAGAAAACCGGATTTCTAGGGTTCTAAACACCCAACTCTAAAATGAATACGAAAGCACAAACTAAGCATACCAACTTGAAGATTATGAAGAGTAGATGAAGTTTCATACCTCATTCGAAGGAAATCGTTGCCGGAATCGCCGGAAAAATGATAAAACCGCCGGAAAAGTCATGGACTTTGCAACATCGAACTGCAAAGATGAAAAAGAAATGGGAAAATCTAACATCACAGAGATGTAGGGCTCGTCAAGAGCTTTCCATGGACACCAAGATCATCCAAAACGGAGCTCGGATGAGAAAGATACAAGCGGGTCAAGTTTGGTGGGTTTATGGGTCAAATTCCCCCTAAAACGGGTTAGGCAGCACCCATTTTCCATTTTCCAATTTTTGAAAACCCCCCTCCTTTTCTGGAGGTTTCCCTCCCATTTATGGCATTTTGGTAATATTACCAAAATGCCACCAACTTTAAACGACTTTAACTTCTCCGTTCGGACTCGGAAATAAGATCTGTTTACGCCTACACACTCATGGAATCGAACTCTACCTAACCAATTCAAGAGTTGACCAAAAAGGTCGAGAAAATTGGAAATGACTAAAGTAACCCTCACTTCGTTTTTCTCAAATTTGGAGAAATAAAGAACTAGTTCCAATCAAATCTTCGAAATACGTCAAGAATAAAATAAAATAATAATTTTAGGGACGGGATATCACATCGGGGGTTGCAAGGAAGGGGAAGGAAAAGGGATCTGGGTTTTGGATTTGGGTTGCAGATAAGGGAAGGGGTCGCGAAAGATGGGTATTTGGGTTTTTTTTTAAGGTAAATTATTATTTTTTAATATTTTATTAACTTTTTAATAGAAAGTGGGCCCCGATGGTCAACATTTAACTGAGAAATTCACAACCAAGTTAACGGAAGGTATAACATTGGACCAAATTTAAAATATGAGGTATGAAATTGTCAATTTTAAAAGATGAGGTATGATAGTGTCGTGAGACTAATAATTGAGGTAATTTTTTGTAATTTACCCAAAAAAAATTATACACCAAACCGAAAACAATGAAGACCCACGATCATAAACAAAGTGAAGAGGTCAACTAGCTCTTATTTTAGTGATAATTTTATTCACGTTTGTTATAAAGCCAAAAAAAAAATAAAAATAAAAACTAAACTGAAGAATGTCAATCATTAGTGTATACACACACACTAAACTGAAATGTTTTATTTTTATTTTTAAAATTGAAGGAGAGAGCAAAAGAGTGAGAGAACATGAGAGAGGGGAGAGACGGAGAGAAGTTTAATTTTTTTTAAATTAGAAATGTTAAAATTACCGGTAGGTGATGCTTAAACAAAAAACAGCATAAATTTGTTTTGTAAAATTACGTTACTGCTCTGAACTTTGTTGTGATAGAAGACTAAATAGTTTTTTCTCCCTCTTTTAATTGTCAAAGAGAGTTTTATTAATATGTAGTTTAGATAGGAAAGTATTATTGACACTCCAAAAATCTCATTCTACACTCCTCACAAGTATATTTTTCTTTCTAAATATAGAATGTTTGGACTGTAGAATAAGAAATTTAGAGTACCAATAACAATTCCCTTTAGATATTGCAAGATACTAATGATCAGTTAGTCTAATAGCATTCAATTTTTGCTTGTTTGGAAAGCGGTTAGGCTCAAATGCCATGGACGACAATTGTTGAACAAAAAACACGACAAGAAATCATGTACATAAAAAACGAAAGTAGAGACTCCAATTTGGTTATTTACCACAATTGATTTTTCTTTTTGAGCAGATGAACATAGGCATGAGCAAAATAACATGATCCCTGTATTAATCTTCTTATTTACTAGTTCAGATGCAGGAAGGATCATAATTCAAGTTTCGAACGACAAAAAGGCCGAAGGGACCGAACAAAAAGCATAAGCTACAAAAATGGCCCAGACGCAGAAATAACAGTAACAAAATTTTCTGTAAGAAGCTTCATAAACCTAAGACGACATTCGGTCTCCGAAACTGAAATATCTCAAAAATTCTATGTGCTACCCAAAAGACAAACTGCCTGTAAGGTTGAGGTATATTTCTGCTCTTTCTGTACACCAAGAGACAAGGGAGTCATTTACATTTCGGTAGAAACATAAGATCTAGATGATCCGACATTCAGCTACTTCAATGGGACCTAAGAATTCGGCACTTGGGGACGGGCTTCTGCAGCATGTTAGTCCCTTGGAAGATCATCATTTGGTATATTTTCCTGTAATCGTGTATCTACAAAACGAAATTATGTAAATAAACAAGCTTAACAAAATTATGCACTAGAAGAAACCATGCAAGAGTTCACACACACCTCATTTTCGGTTAACTTCTCAAAACCGAATCTCTTTTTCCAAATTGATTCTGCCTCACTAGCGGCTGGCAGCACAAGGCTTTTCAAGTTTAGAAATGCAAGAAGCCTCTCAATACATGAAAACAACGTCTGGAAGTAACCCTACAAAACAATAATCAGTTAAGTCAGTAAGAAAGATAAGGAATAACCCAAAATTCCATCACTTTTTCTTCCAAAAGAAAAATGTGGCTATGTGATTATCCACACGCCAGAGTAGTAATAACCTGTCCTTCAAAATCAGCACATGTAGCCACTAAAGGAAGCTCTGCCACTTCGGCTCCATAGATACGAAACATTCCAGCTGACACGACTAATTGACTGCGTAATAAGAAAAACATGTCAAAACAGATGACCTTAACTGAAATAATATTGCATAATAAGCACTCAGAAACAATCCTTACTTTACTGTAATAATTGCACAGTACATCCCACCAAAATCTTGGGTATGGATGGTCCTCCTGCAAATTCAGTTGATATATTCAGTCTAGATTGAACGTAATTACGTAGTAGTTAACACAAGGAGACCAAACAAAAGAGTAACAGTTGAGTAAAGCTCATGAGAAAAGAGAACATTCTTGCTCACCCGTAAAGCATTTCTTTGATGAAGTCCTGGCGTGAAGTAGAATCAATTATTGGGGAAAAACGATCCTAGTGCACAGAAATGAAATCGAAAATTTAATATGTTGTTTAATGCCGCCTGAAAAAGGACAGAAGTTCATCTAATAACACCACAGACACAGGAGGGCCAATAATGCACATTAAGGTAGGTCAGATCATCCACTAACATCACTAAATGCAGCACAACATTTTCCTCATTAACGACACCTCTCAGTTGGGTAATATTATAAAAATAACAGATTCTAACAGAGCAACAAATAAGAAGTTTGCTCACATGGAAGATTTCAAGAGCCTTGGAAAGCAACTGAACACTTTCATCATCAGTAGACATTTTCCCACTAAGCACCCTCCATTTTATATCAAGATTAGCTCCACTCTCAGGACCTTCCTCATTATGCTTCTTCCTTACAACATTCAGGAGGGAGTCTGGAAGCTTCTGTTCCCCATGAACTACCAACTTCTGCAAAGCTGAATGAACCCTGAGGCAATCTGAGCAACAGAACCACTTGTCTTGTGGTAATTCCTGGAGAACAAATGAAAATTTAATAAAAATAGCAGCAAAAATACAGAGCATAACAAAAACAAATGCTGATAAAATGATATTCACAATAATAAAAAAAGGAAGATGAGCACCTTCAAATCTTCAATTCCTTTATCCTTCAAACAACCTACATGATACTCCTTTTCACACTGGAGTGAGGAAAAGAATAAGCACATCATTTAGAGCATAACGGCTAATCATAAACAATTAAGAAATTGAAAACACTTCAAAGACAGACTCAATATGTTTATAGATTAGGTTAGCAATGAAAGTACCTGATCACACAAAATAACTGTGCCGGGACCAAAATCAGAGCCGCTGAACTCATGGCTACTGCAAACATAAAAAAAACAAGACTATTTATGATAGGAAATAAGTTGATGCACCAAATGTTGGGATTTCCAGCCCACTAAAAATTGTTGCCAAAAGTAAGTGTTCTGTATAACTGCATATATTTTCCTGGTTCATGACAACTGAAACGAGAAATAACCTGCACAGTGCACATCCACCAAGCTTCTCCTCGAAAGTTGTGACAATACGAATGCATCGGTTGGTTATTTGTTCTATGGAATCGACCCCTGCAACCCTTCCAGCTGCAACAGCATTGGCATTATGCTCCACATATTTCTCTCTCTCAAACATAGTCTGGCAATTCTTACAGTACCAAGTATCGCCAGGGACAATTGGTAGAGAAAGGCACTCTGCAATCGACAAAAAATAAATATATAAAACATGCAGTTCATGCACAACAAGCATACTACATACATATCGTCTCTTTCATTTTTTTTTTTTTTTTTTGCTTTTACATGTGTAATGCTTACAGAGCTAGCATCTAAACTAGTTAGGAAAAGAAAATGCAACAAACAATTAAAAATGGGACAGATTTGAATGCATGTGATCAATAACCATAACCTATGTTTTTAGAATACAGACTCCTGTAAACATGAGGGATAATTAGTTTTCCAGTTCATGAATCCTACTATTCCAAAAAATAAAAATGATACGGCAACCTCAGAAATTTTATTAAATATAAACATTGGAACTGAATAAAGAGAGAAAAATAATAAAAGCATAAAATGAACATGATAATTGGAGATAGATCCTAACAATTAATACTATGCAAGTTAAAGAATACACATCCCTCTTAACCCTCCATGTGAAGGCAACTAAGACATTGGATTGTGCATGCACTTGCACACTTGCAGAAAGAAGCCCAAATGTTCCCCCTCAGCAAGCACATTGTCAAAGACCCTCCTATTCCTTTCATCTGACAAAATTGCCATCATTGCCAACCCTACGCTTATGAATCTAAATTTTGAAAAGAAAAAATAATTTATTTTCTTCATTCCTTCTCCTATCCGCTGCCCACTTCCCTCTCTAATCCTAATATTTCAATTTTGTAGGTCACGACATCACCATCACTTGGGTGCTAACTCGATCTAAATATTATTTTTTCTAATTTTGTTTATTTCTGTTTAACTTCAGTGAATCAAAATTTTAAAATATGATGAACTGGGAAACTTAAGATAGTTCACAGAGGGGTTGTAATAAGACAAAAAAAATGGTGCAAACAGAAGCAACCCAATATGGACATACACCCCTGATTTCATGTCCATTTCCGGCCTCTATCTTTTGAAAGAAATAAATATACCAAAAAATATTTCTTAGAATAAAATAAATGAAATGCACCCTCTGTAACTCTTCCCACGCTTCCATGTCCTTTTTAACAACAGCGGTGTACAGTATTTCATTCCCAATTAAGTATCCATGATCGGTCCCTTTTTAAGGGGGGCCTCAAGAGTTCTATGGATGCAAATAAAGGATTTTTAACATAATTACTAAAATATTACGAAGCGAAAAGTTCCACATGGTATCTGCGAATACGTATTGATGCACCAAAGGTAACTGTGGGACATCACCTTTGTGAAAAGCCCTTGGACAATTCTCACAGCACAAGAGATCTCCTCCAGCTTTGCAGATGGAGCATAGGTCATCATTATGCTTGGCAGACCACTTCCGACGACTAGATAGAGATAATGCCAATTCATGGAGAGATACCCCATTAGATGTGTAAATGTTCAGGTAACTGCCAAACAAATGAATGTCAAAAAATAAATTTAGAAATTATGGATAAAAAAAGTTATTACTGCAAAATTTCCCACAACCTTTCCACCAAAAAAAAAAAAAAACAGGTGGGGACGCCCATGGAAGTCTAGCAATTCAATCATGTCATGTGCAAGAGCTAGATCAAGCCTAACTCACTGCAAAATTTTAGGACCAATGTGAACAAGTATAATAACCAAAAAATTTAACCAAGGACTTACGGCTTGCGACGTGACTTAAAACCAGCATGCGCTTCAAATGTCGATGCGCTGACCTGCCAATCAGATGTAGGAAAATCATAGATCTGTCAAAAAAACCATAGGTGGTGGTAATTCAGTAGAAAGTAAACATACCTCATTATTGCAGCAACCACAAACAATGCCAGGACCCTTTTTATAACCAACCAACAATTTCTGCCAGAAAAAAAAAATGGCCACTCAGAAAATAACATTTCACTTCAATTAGGCAAAACAACAACTAACCAGATTTAGTGGCAACCTTTCCCTTAGAAAAATAGCCTACTTCCGTGCCATCCGGCAAGACATCTTCCTCAAAAACTAACTTGTGCAACCGAAGATCCCTTTCAAACAAATTTGAGACAAGCGGCAAATTAAGTGCATTGATTATGATAAAGAGAGGCACACAAAATAGCTCAATTGTGAAATAACAGAGCTCGTCAAGAAAAAAGAATTAAATATGAGACAGATACAAAACGAGAGAGAGAGAGAGAGAGAGAGAGAGAGAGAGAGGTTGAATACTTTTTGGTTACTCTTCCCTGACTCTTACTTTCTGACGACTGACGCTCTGGCACGTTATGAGGATGCTTTTGAACTTTAACTGGCTTTGATGAGCTACACATTGGCACAGTATGAGGATGCTTTGGTACTGTAACTTGATATGGTGAGCTACACTTTGACAAGGTATCAGGACTATTTGGTACTGTAACCAGCTTTCGTGATCTGAAATGGTAAACACATGCACATCCTCAATTAGAAATCAAAACATTTAAAATAAAGGATCATTATGACTCTCTTGTACTCATATGCGATAGGAGAGTAAAAATCCTGAATTACGTATAATACGTAAAAGTATATACATACGTAAAACTGAAAGTATAGCTAGATTCACCCATCTGCATATATATAAGCTGCTAAGAAATGAAAAATGTTCACAACTCAACTACGCAATCAAATGTGAGCTGTAAAAAATGTAACTATTCCAACAACACAGGGCCCCTAGTCCAAGCACATGTTTTCATAAGGCTCATATGTTCAATGAATTTAAACCAATAAATATCACTATATACAGAAGCTTATCTTGATTGAATACCCCTTGATTTGTAAAAAGAATTAAAATCCCTCAATATCCCAATTGAGTACACCCTGTAATCATAAGATGTAGCTTCCTCTCTGTCAAAGTTACATTAAACCCACCCCATATTAGTCTTCTTAAACATGTTGCATACACCCAGAGGAGGATGAAAGATTTTTCAGATAAACAGATGGAACCAAAAATCAAAAGTAGGGAAGATAAAGTTTACTCGTCACTCTGGTTAGCAGCTACAGCAAGCCTAGCTCCAGACTCTTTTAACTCCATGCATGAGCTACAAAGTATCACTGCTGACCTTCTACCGTCTTTGTCAATAGATTCTACATTCATCGTATAAGAAAAGAGTTATGCATATGCATATTACTCATCAAGGGGAATTGCAATTAATTTATGCGGACATAAAGGCTACCTTTGCAATTGAGACAGATCGTACATTTGCTTATAGATGAGCAACCAATGACAAGTCGGACAGCTTCTTCCAAAGTTTCCAATGGAGAATTTTCGCATACAGTCATGACATCCCGAAGGGTCTTCCCATTCTCAAGATATATATACTCCGGCGGACGTTTGTTTGAACTACCCGCATGCAGCTCAAACACAGGAGGTGTAATAACCTAATGAAATTCAATATAATAATCTATCAACCCTTTATATCAATGGACATTACAAGACATGATACAAAAGAAATATCGTTAAACAATACTCACTTCAGTTCCTTTGCAAGAATCACAGTGACACAATATAGAAGAGCCCATAATCACTCCCCTAAGCCCAGTTTCTCCAGATTCTCTTATCTGACAACAAGAAATATGAAACACAAAATAAGTACTCCACCCTAAACCACAAATCAGCAATCATATGCACACTGAAAAACAGCAGCACCAATCGAAATAATACCTTTGATCGTCTAAGGTATTTGACTGGCTGCCCCTCGAGAATACCGGTATCAAGAAGTTCTTTCAGTTTACTGAGCTTCCTCCCCATCCTCGGCATTTTCGTATCAAGTTTCATTGGAGTAACAAAAGGGCTTTTCTGAATCTCCGAATCTATCTCTTGGGTATAACCTTCTGCGGGTAAATTCTGCATTTTTTCTGCCTCAAGTTTCAATGCTGACCGAGTGAACCTCCTCAGAGGCTTCCCAATCACCTCATCTTCCACCTTAACGCTGGCGTTCTCAATCAAAACAGGGACTTCTTCGTCCACCAAAGGCTTTTTGGGTTCATTATCTCCAATGCAACCGGTCTGGGGCTCCTCATCTACTGCCATCTCCAACACACAGTGCTTCAACTCGTCTTCCCCAACCCTCTCGCTCAGCACAAGCTCACCCACATGGGATTTCGGCTCGTCTTCGCTCGTGAGGTCCACCACATCGCTTTTTGCATCCTCTTCGCTCATAGCCTCCTCCAAATCCTCCTTAACCTTCACAATCTCCCCCTCCCCCATCTCCCCACCCCCCAATTTCTCATCACCATCACCACCGTTGCGCTCCTCCGTCTTCAACCTCTTACAGCCATCGTTCTGGGCCCTACGAGTCCGCCCTAAAGAGCCAGACACTTCGGCCTGCGCCTTCAACGCAAACACGAACTCGCGTTTCAGGCCCGTCCGGACATTAGACATCACCACAAACTCCTCCGAATCCGTACCCTTCGCCATGCACGGCCTCAGATCGATTCAAAACCGTAGAAATTTCCCAAATCCCTGGTTCAGATTTGGATTCAAAGAATTTCAAACCCAAAACCGAGCCTAAAGGTGAAACCTTTGTTTAATATATATGTCTCTGTGTGTGTGAATCGAAATTTAACAAAATATAAACCCTTGAATAAAGTTGGGATTTTGTGAGAGGGGAAAAAATTAGGGTTTCAGAAAGAGTCCGAGAGATTGGTTTGTAATTGGGAGGAAATAGGAAACGTCGGGTTGGTTTTTGTTTGTTTTTTTTTTTTTGAGGAAGAGTGGATGGCCACCACCCGCAAGTATGAAAGAGGGAGGGAGAAGGGGGAAAACGAAGAGTCCACCTGTAAATTTCTTCAGGGACGAAACTACCCCTGACACCACGACGCTGTTGGATCTTGTCTTTTATGGGAATTTTGGGATTGTGGTCCTCTACTTCGTATTATATTCATTTCCATCCCCATTCATTCAGGCTAGGCTACCACCAATTTCTCTTTAAAATATGGGATATATTACAAATTTGCAATTTACACCCTTAGGTTTGGAATCTATTGTAATCTCATACAAGGTTTTTAAAACATTTTAATCTCATACATTTACTATTATTTCATTTCAATTTCATACAACCTTAATCTATTTAATTGGCCGTCAAATGATGACATGGCAAATGTAAGGCCCACATATCTTTGATGATGTGGCAACAAATAAATCAAATATTAAAGAATCATTTTAGAGAGGGAAACAGAGATTTTGTGCAAATTTTTTTTTGAATTTGAAAAAAAAATAAGATGGTGAGGGTGAACCGCAAATAATTTTTAGGCATAGGCAGCGGGAAAAACTGAAGGAGGTGTGCAATGGCTAAGAGCATCTCCAGTGAATGGCTTTATATGGAGCTAGAAAAGTGGTGGATATAGCTCATTTTAGAGTTCCGAGGAATCTTTAGGGTTTTATAAAGAATCTCTCCCAATGAGAGACTATTACCTTTTGGGCTCTATATGGAGCTATATATTTCTTTATGTAGTAATTAGATTACACGATAAATTTTTGTCTTCGTTTTTCTTAAATTGATTTTTGGATAGGTAAATTTTTTTAAGAACTTTTCAACCTATAAAAATTCAAATTATGACAAAGTTAGATTTCATCACTTATGCACCATTGGATTAGGTTCTCTTATCTCAATCCCATTCGTTAGTTTGTTCTATAAAATCAGACAAGATAAAATTTCACTTCATGACAACCATTGGATTGAATTATTTTATCTCAATCTTATCTGTTGGTTTATTTCTTTGATTGGCACATTCTGCGAAATCAAACAAAATAAGATTTTATTTCATAATGACCATTAGATTGGATAAATCTTATCTAAATCTCATCCATTGGTTTATTTATTTGATTGGCACATTCTTCGAAATTAAACAAGATAAGATTTCATTTCATCACAACCATTAGATTGGATTTATCTTATTTCAATCTCATATGTTGGTTTATTTATCTAATTGACACATTTTCCGAAATCAAACAAGATAAGATTTCATCATTCACTCTTTATAAATGATGACACACTAATTTCATGGTACATAAGCTTCCAATCCCTTTACTCTAAAAAACCTCCTAACCACCAAATTATAATGATAACTCTTTGTCTGATGAGGATAATACTACCTTTGCAATGGCAGGGGATATCTATCAGCACTTCCAGAGACGTTTAGAGGCTGCTCAAGTGCAAAATGAGTCGAAACACGGCGGCACCTCGTCATGCCGACAAAGAGTTAATCAAGATCGGGAAGAGAGCCATGTTCGACTTATGTATGATTACTTCTCTAACCCTCCATTGTACCCACCACACTTCTTCCGAGCCAGGTTCTGCATGAGGCGTGAGTTGTTCGACAAGATCATGGAAAGAGTCGTCAAGTTTGACAATTTATTTCACTCAAAGACGTGATGCAACCAGAAAGCATAGATTCTTACCATCTATCAAGATAGCAGTAGCATTCTGAATGCTTGCATACGGAGCAGTGGCCAACGCCGTTGACGACTATTTAAAGGTGTCAGAGACAACAACTTTAGAGTCTTGCAAGAAGTTTTGTTGTGTCATCAATGACGTCTAAGGACCAAAATATCTTCGTAAACTGACGAAAGGTAACTTGCACATACTTTTGAGAAAAGCTAAGGAATGAGGGTTTCCTGGTATGTTTGGGAACCTAGTTTGCATGCACTGGGATTGGAACAAATGTCCAGTGGCATACCATGGTTCTTATACTGGATACAAATGACACCCAACCATTGTCCTCAGTGTTGTTGCATCATATGATACATGGATCTGACATGCATTCTTTAAACCTCCAGGTTCGTGTAATGATCTTAATATACTTTACAGATCACCTCTTTTTAATGATGTTTATGAAGGACGTGCTCCACTTGTTTGATATTCCTTTAATGGTATTGAACACAACAAGGATATTATCTTGCAGATGGTATATATCCAAAGTGGTCGACTATTGTCCAAACAATGACAGATACTCAAACAAGGGATAAAAAATTATTCTGCAGTATGCATAAGGCATAATGAAAGGATGTCGAAAGATATTTTGGTATACTTCAAGCAAGGTTTAGAATTGTTGAGGACCCAAGCCAACAATGGTATTAAGAAGATATAGCAAAGGCTATGAAGGCTTGCAGAATTCTTCACAATATGATTGTGGAAGACAGCCGTCAAGTAGAAGGGGAAGACTATGAAGATGATCCTTCGCAATATCATGTAAAGGAAGCCCCTAATGAAGTTGATCGAGATCCAGTGTTTAAAATATCGGTATCGGTGGAAATATCGATAGATATATCGAATATCAATATCGATTGCCTTTGATGGAAATAATGGAAATTTGCTCAAAAACATGGAAATTTAAAAATATTTTTTAGGGAATGTCATATGAAGCCACAACACACTTATGAATCAATAATTAATGATTAGATACTGTGTAACCAATAAGTATGTGATATGTGAGAAGGAAAACGTATTTCTAATGACAAGTAATAAAATAAAGCATTTCACTAGAATGAATAAATTATACATAACTTAATTGAAATTTTCGTCATGAAAGTAATACAATTTTATTTAAGTAAACTAATACCATAAAGAAAGAAATTAAACAATAAAGAATGCATAGACTCATGGAGTTAAAACTGATAGCAAATCTTCATCTTTCATTTTGATTTGGCCTTCCTGCGTAGTACTTCCCAATTGCACCAATGCCTACACCCACTTCTCTACACCCACTATCTTCATCTTAGGTGGCATAAGTAAAGACATCCTCATCATCCCCACCACCATCATCCTCTCCACTATAATTTCTCCCATCGGTAACATCATTTGTTTAGACATGCTTTCCACTTTGAATGCCATACATTTCCCTCTCAAACGAAGAAGTATCACCACTCTCAAGTTCTTCAAAAATGTCTTTCTCAACATCAATTCCTTTAGCATTAGCAAGATAGGCTACTCGTGAATCAGGATTTCTGGCTTCATCATCCAAGTGGGCTGGCATAATCCATGCATGAAGTGGATCATTGCCATTTTCCTCACTGGGTTGGCCTTCATTTTCAAGAAGGTCTATGTAATCATTTTCTTCAATCATGTTAGCTTCAGCCTCTTCATCTTGTAACTTAAGCTTCATATTATATTAGCAATAAACAAGCATTTCTAATCTAGAATATGCGAGAAAATTCCTTTGTTTGGCATGAATCAAAGCAAATGTGCTCCAATCTCGCTCACATGCCGAAGATGATGCAGTTTGTGCTAGTATACGCACCGCAATCTTTTGCAAGTTTGGTGTAGAATGCCCATGCATATCCCACTAATCCCCTATCAACATAAATCATATTATGAGATAATTGTTATTTTGTAAGTAAAAAAATATACATCACTTGATAAATAAATATGTATGTATGTATGTATATGTATATATATATATATATATATATATATATATAAATAATTCAATTGAAAAAATGATAAACTTGGCGGCATTGTCTTTTGAGACTGCACTACTAATTCTTTGCGAAAAGACTTCTTGCATTCCCTAAAGTCGATGATCTGCAAAAGCATTGAAATTTAAGGTATACTTTATATGTGAATAATGATCTTGCATAATTACTAATCCCCACACAAGTCCCAACAATCAAGAACAGAGAAGACTCATTCATATAGGCAACTATGTCTGCAACCAAACAATTTTTAATTAAAATGAGTGAGATCTCACCTCATTTCCAAATTTTTGCAACCCGAGTTGCTCACTTAGGTTCAACCTTTGAAATACTATTTGTACTGCTTGAAGTACTTCTGCATCATGGCCAACGTCGGACTTGTACTGATATTTCGGGTTCAAATAATAGGCTTAAAACATGAATTTAAGTTGGTATGAGATCATACACCATGAAGTAAATCAAATGACATTAAATAAAGGAAAAAACATATCTGCTACATGTAATGGATGAGATAATGTGGTATCTTACCAATCATTGATTATTTTAAGAATCCATTTCTTCCCCTTGAGGCGTGAAATTTATTCTTTCATCTTCTGAAACATATACAAGAAAAAGAATATGAGAAACATTATACTACAAGATAAAGAATATGAGAAACATTATAGTACATGATTGCTGAGATTCAATTAGCATATTCTTAAAATGATGTGAACTGGCCATATGAGGAGCCACACCTTCATATATGATGTATTTGCTCACCATTCTTCCTAGTTTTTCTTTAGCACCCTTCCACAAGCCTTTAACAGTTTGTTGCTTTTGCCTTGATGAATCATAAAGTTTAGGCTCAAAATGAGTAAAATGAGTATCTTGGGTGCTCTGTGTGCAACGATATAGGTAGGGTGGTTGACTGCTACTACCTGCTCTTGGAGCACTTCGCTTAGTGGCATGATAATCATTTCTCAATGCTAACATGGCTGCATGATAATCATTTCTCAATGCTAACATGGCTGCATCATAATCATCTTGCTCATCTGGATGTAGGTCTTTAGGATACATGTATCCATCATCCTCGTCATCATTCGACTCAATGTGAATACTTCTTTTGCTTATGAAATCACCTTTGAGTTTAGCTCGTATACTTTCCCTAAAGGCTACTTTATGTTGTCTTGCTACTTCTTTTTTATTTTTTTGTATCCATGCTTTCACTTGTTTTTTTGTTTCTTTTGGCACTGCCATGCACTTCTTCGCATTTTTGTGCGGATCATAACCGGCTAAATGATACTTTAAACGTTTAATGCCTCCACTTTGAAACTGAGCATTACAAAATGAGCATATAGTGCCATTCTTATTTCCAGGCAGATGAATAACATATTGCTATGCTGGATCATTTCTTTAAAAAACATGGGCATTTTGATTGGGCTCATTTCCTTCTGTAGGGGTGCTACCACTTACCATATATTAAAAACCTACCACATAAAAAGCAAGTATTAATAAAATGAGTTGGGTTTTTCAACAACTAAGGAAAAATAAATTACAATACTAAAAGATTGAAAAGTATTAAAGATGTGAAACTTGCCTTGTATTGATGACTTGACGTCTGCAAAATAAAGAATGTGGTGCCTGCACTCAGAATTTTTTTTGTTCTCCTACTTTCATGCACAGACTTGAAGATGAAGAGTTTGAAAGGAAAATAGTTATGAAATGAAAGAACACATTTCACGTTGGTGGATTTTTTTATTTATTAATGTAAGAAATCTCCACCTTTTGTGGAGATAAGAAACTCTTTTTGTTTGCTGAGTAACATATAAGAGATATTACATTCCTTAACCCACCTAATCTACAATTCAAAAATACATCAGACTAGTCAAATTTAATTCAAACGAGAACCAAAATCCCAATTCTCAACATAAATCCATTTTAGCAAATTTAAACATGACAACCCTGAATTATAGGAATTTAAAACTCTAATTATGGGATCATTTTGATAATAATATACATTACTACTAATGATAGAGAGAGACGAGCAAAGATCAAATGCTAGAGCAAATATATCAGCACTACTACAAATCCACAATTTGAAAATAAGCAAAGTTATAATACAAAGTTGAAAGTTGATTTTAAAACTTGTCCCTCAATGCTCTCAACTGCAAGTTCATTCATTCATCCATATATGCTTATCCTTGTATTCCTCCTTATCGGTCGTTGCATCTTGGTACTGCTAGTACTCAGAAACCATGCACTAGACAACTACGTTGAATTCGAAGCTTCATCTTGAAACCCTGATTGTATAGATGAAAACGCAAAAATAATTCATGTTAAAGAGGGAACAAAAGATATTCGTCATTCATCTTGTGTCTCCCTTGAAAACGCGACCACTACTACAAATTTTCTGCAAATTGTCTGCAAACACTGGATATTTCCTGAAAATATAAAAAAAAAATTGAGGAAATTAACTAATTTCCGGAAATATCGCAGATATGGGGTGAAGTTAAGACTTCACCCCCCCCTTTCCATATCGTTCCTTGAATTTTTGAATATTTGAATATTTCCATGGAAATATTGAGCATATCTAGGATATTTCAAACATTGCCGAGATCTTATAACGCTACATCAATTTTTAAGTAATCGAAGTGTAGTGAAAGATACAAATTCCGACTTCGCTTTTCGAAATAGTTTGATTTCAGATGTGTGGAATGAACATGCACATGGAGGCTAAGTCTTGTGTTTGTAGCATTTAAATAACTACATTGTAATGACTTTACAATGAATATGTTCCAATGTGTTTGTGTTTGTATTTATGCATTTAAATAACTACATTGTAATGACTTTACAATGAATATGGTGTCATCAGTGCAAATTAAACTACTTGTGTCTATTGCATTAATTTTGGGCTCCCTTGCTTGCATAAAAGAGCCTTAGCAGAAAAAGCGAGGAAATGTAAGGGTTGGACAACATGTGAAAAGTATAGGAAAAAGTAAAGAAGGGAAAAAAAATTACAAACTACAACATTTTTGGATAAACATAAAATACGAACACAAACACATTAGAACAACATTATGATACTTCTACAAGATACTCATTTTTGGATAAGCATTATAAAAGACAAAAAACCACATTAAAACAAATACAACATTTTTGGATAAGCATATACACAAACACAAACTACAACATTAAGAAAGACAACAAACTACATTAGAACAAATACATCATATTCAAATCTCTCCGGGATACTCCTCCGATACAAATGGATGGTGATAGTCCCCCACAAAGTTTATATGGCATGCAGTTCTTTTTTTGAGAACCTCATTTTGTTGCTCTCTTATCCGCTTTCTACTAGCCAAAGTCTCAATCTTTGAAGTTTCCGTCATCATAAGCTTAAGCTCTTGTTTGTTGTCAAAACTCTATTTGTAAGCCATGGAAGAGCTAGCCAAAGTTTTGCTTCTTTGCCAAGATCATGCACAATATCAATTTTTTTTTGTGCTTTAGCTTTTTTGTGTCCAATAGGCCTTTGACATCGGGTTGAAGTTTTCACAATGTTTTGAGTTTCCGGAACTGACTCCATAAGATCCTCATTGTCGACAGAAAAAACGATTCGCCATTGGAGATAACTTATTAATGGAGAGTGTTTCATTCCACTTCGGGGAATGTCGTAGAATCTCCCAACATTTCATGAAATGGAATGATTTGTCATCTTTCTTATAATATGAGAACTCAACATCTTCTATCTATAAATGTGTGGATTAAAGTTATAAATTAGTAATAAAATTATATATATACTAAAAGAGAAAAACAACTAGAACACTATTCATTCTACAATGTTTTTTCGTTTTTACCCTTTCTTTGTTTCTTTGGCCACTGTTCATTCTACAGTGTGATTCCGTTTTTACCCCTGTTTTAGTTCTTTGGTCTTTATTTGATCTTTGCCTGGAATTGGAACTCCAACGACTTATTTCTTTCTTACACCCTCATCCGCTTGCTCAGTTCCAAAGACTTCCAATCTTTAATGTCAAACGGAAATCTCAAATCCCTAAACTCGCTTACTCCCCTTTCTGCCTAGAACACGCTTCCCGCAACCACTTCTGGGCGAACACGGTTCCTGCAACTGCCTCTGGTCTGTCTTCTATGACTCCGACATCGACGACCTAGATATCTCCTTTGCCTAGTAACCCAAGAGATCTTGTTTGTTCACCAAAAGATCTTGAATATACCCATAACTTGACTGTTTTGTTCCTATTTGAATTGTCTCCTGCTGGACCGTACAATCAATGGCAGTGTGGTCTTTTTCTCCAATTGCTCTCTTCTCTTCCTTCCGATATTTCTCTCTCTCTCTCTTGCTTCTTTTTTTTTTTTTTTTCACGTTTTGTGTTTTGTTTATCTGTGTGAAGCTTCTCTTTGTTCGATGTGAGGACACCCACTAGCCTCTGATCAAGTTTCGTGATACGATGCTGGGTTTGGTTTCGTTTATGAAGTTGGATTCTTATTTGGGTCTTCCAACACACATATGATTTTGCTTTGGGCTTTATTATAGTTTAGGTTATGAGCAATTTTTTTTTATGCAAAGAAATTATATCGTATGAGATTTGCACCATGAGATATCTCATGATGTAAAAATATTAAATATACTGGTGTAAAAGAGAATGATGATTGCATATTTAGTGTAAACTCTCCTTTTAAGTTCTTCAATCATTTAGCTGAAATGGAGGATTTTCTTCCAATGGTTTCTTCTATATGGAATACATATGTTCATGGATCTTTTCAATTTCAAGTGTGTTACAAATTGAATTTAATTAAAAAAAGCTGAAGAAGATGATTGCCCCTGGAAGTGATGTTTATGATGATGTTTTAACTACAAAGACGACCTTAGATGGTTGTTAATAGAATTGGGATGCTAACCCCTTTGATAGACAATTGAAACAGCTTCAATGTCTTAAAAAATTATTAGATACTTCTTTTTTTTTGAAGATTTTTTTGTGCTTTACTAATTTCTAATTGGTAATGCACATAATACTGAAATTATTTATGTGTTTGTTTTATTTAGCTTAAAAATTAGACCATTCATTATTCGGTTTGTCTAATTCTTCATTTAGCTTTATTTTAGATTGTTGAAATTAGTTTAGTTACCTTGCAGGGCAATTAATTCGGATTTTTAATACAAGAATCCAGTGCTTAGTTTGCTTCAGTTACATATATTTAACTACATTTACAATCCATGAGATAGTTTTTGCCTATTTTGCAACTTGGTTAACTGTAAACATTCATACTTCTATAAAATTGACAGTCAACCCATGCATTAAATGGATTGTTTATTATCTTTGAGTTAATTAGATTGAAGCAATTGAGGCTGACAATTTCTGGTTTGATCATCAATTGTTGATCTGCTACTTATCTAATTGGGGATGTTGTCTATATGCATGACCTGATGGCTGTTAAATTATTTTTATGCAAAAATTATTTTTTATAATGGTGCTAAATGATGACTTCAGTTGTTGTTGTTGTTGTTTTTTTTTTTTTTTTTTTTTTTTTTTTCCCTATTAATCTTTTTCTATATATTTGATTTATAGGCCTCTTGAATTCTAATTGGAAATTGAAGTCCTGACATGGAGGATAGGTAAAACCACTACTTCCTTTGCTTATTACTTTTCCTATAAATGTGTTTTGATTCTAAGACTGACTCTCAATAAATTGTAAATTTATGGCACTTACTTTAGTTCATACAAGAAAGCCAATAATTTTCTTTTAGTTATGAAGAACCGAATACGTTATCAATATCTTCAATGAAATGCTTTATTGTTTTTACTTTTGATTGTTTAGTTTAATGGTTGTTTGGATGCTTAAAAATATTCTTCGTTCAAAGCTCTTTTTGAACGGATAATTAAATCGATATAGATTCTATTACCATTTGTTTTATCAGTTAATCTTACTTGTTTGAATCAAGTGCAAATTCCAATATTTCATTGTTAAGCCCTAAAATTAGAACATAGTTTTTTCACATGAAAATTGAAGTTTTCCATGATTGAGAACTCTCTTTTTGTTCAATTGTGTTACAAGTTTTGTGTTTTTTTTTTCTTCCAGCAGGTGGACCTAAAAAAGTGCTATTAATTTACAATTATTGGTTTTATAGTTCGATAGAAAGTAATAATTGTTATTCTATTTGGGCTTTGTTTTAAAAAGTGTTGCAAAAAGAGAACAATGAAGGATAAGTATTACATAATCAATAAACAATCAATATATACGAGGACACTATCTTTTTATGCTTCTTGAAAAATTTAGTAATTTGAAAAACTGAGTAAGAATTTTTTCTTTTGAGCAAAGCCCATCTACTAAAATGTCTAGATTTCTCAATTTATTGAAGGAAACATATGGTAAATACCCTAAACTTTAAGGCAAATACATTTTTGAATCACTTTTCTTTCCAGGGATGCAATGAAAGATGATGTGAGGACTTGCGATGGTGGAGTTCTATAGCTATTTTGTTGCATGTATAGGGATGAGCAACCAGGAATGTGAGATCACATACTTTCATACTCGGATAAATTTTGATTGGCCAACCAATCTATTGTATAAAGGTTGCTAGAGTATTTTGGATAATAAACTGTTCATAATGTTGATGGAAAAAGATGAATGATATGTGTGCCTAAATGCATTTAAGGTTTTCTACATTTACTCAAGACATTTATATTTTGTGATCTTCAAATACACTTTGGATTTTGACGGAAAAAAAAATACACTTTGATTTTTAGATTCTAATATGGATATAAATAGATTTTAATATATTTTACACGTTTAATAGAGTTTTTATAGGTCGCCACATCATGCAGGCTTAAATCCTAGTAATATACTAAAATGCCAAATAAATTAACTAAACAAGTAAAATCAATAAAAACTCACATGGTTCTCTTTGCAACTACCACTCTTGGGCCTCCGCTTTATTTGAATGAGGTGTTCAGCAAACTTGCTACACTCATTATTGATGACCCTTACCTATTTTTAAGGCTTTTCGGGTTTCTTGAGTTATCGTCACTTTTGCAAAACTCTAGCTATTGATGTTGAATACGAGCCCACATCGTAGTGCCGGCTTGATTTTTCGCAACAATTAGATCTTCACTAATCAAAATCCATGCTTGGCTTAGCGCTACATCTTCCTTAATTGAGTAATTTGTGCCCTTTTGTGATTTTTCCCCCATTGGAGGAAAAATGATGAAAGCAAATAGAAAAAAAAAAAAAAAACTTGTTGCACATAACAATTTGGAAATGAAACAAAAATTCAAAAGTTTGTGAAAGATATAATTTTTTTAAGAAATTTATGGGGATTTTATAGGAAATATGTGAAGAGAAAAAGAACAAAAAAAAAAACAATTGAAAAAAGAGCCATTGAAAACAACAGTATAAAAAAAGGGTAACAAAAATGGGGGGTTGCCCACCTAATTTGAATTATAAAACAACGAAGAAAAATATTGGAATCAAAGAAAGGCAACAAAAAAGGGTGGGCCTTATTTTTGAATTAAAAATAACAAAAAAATAAGTTTGGGCTCCATTTTTGGTATGGATCCCACCAATTTTTTGGGCTAGATATGGCCTAACTTTTTGCTATCTAAGGAAGGAAGTTGTTAGCCATTGTGGTGGATGTGATCTCATTTTTCGGCCTATGGGGGATGAAATTTCTCACTAGGGCTTCAAATATGGTAGCCCCAAGGAGGATAGAGCTCCCATTGGGGATGATCTAAAGAAAGAAATGAAGGTGGCTATGGTGGGACGGGGGAGATGAAGAATGGTGGGGGCGTGGAATGGCAAACTAGATCCCAATCTCGACCCTCTGCTACCTTTATAACTCCAAATTCATCTCCGCAATCTCTTCAACATTTCGTCGAACATATGGAGGGCATAAGATGGTTCGAAATCCTCCACCTCATGGATTCCGTCTTTGGAGATTTGGAGGCCTTCTGTTCGGTTCTTTTCTAGAAATGGGCTGGATTCGAATTTAGATGTAAGCCGGTTCGAAATCCTCCACCCTATGGATTCTATCCCCAGAGATTCGGAGGTCGTCTAATCGATTCTTTTCCAGAAATGGGTTGGATTCGAATTCTCTGAATTTGAATCAGGTTTCCACGTCACAGTTGAAGTTGAGAATGTTACTTGAATTGTTGTCTTTGAAGATGAGGAGTGAGTTATACAAGCACGAAAAGATTGATGAGCTTGTTGAGGTTGTGGAGAACCCCAGAAATTCGATGTAGAAAGAGACAATATCAAAGTTGTTGTTGGACCATCTGAGCCACTTGCTGGAGTGGATTCTGCTGGGGTGGCGTCATCTCGTTCATCCTAGCTTGGTACAATGGCAATGAGGAGGAGAAGGAGATCAAAGCGTTTGTGGAGCCACTGGTGATTTTCCTAATCCTAAACGTGAACGCGATCGTTGAGATTTGGCAGAAAAGCAACGCAAAGAAGGCACTGGGAGGTGTTGAAGGAGATTAAGTTGGAGCAGGTGGCGGTCGTTAGGGATGGGATGAAGGTGTTAAATCTGGGGCGAACGAGCTGGTGTTAGGTGATGTTGAACTCCACATTTTTTTCTTTATTTATTTGTTTTTTTTTTGTCAAAATTTTTTATTTATTTGTTTTTAATTATAGAAATTAATTTTTTTGTGAATTAATCTTTATTTATTTTTTATCCACATGGTGCAAAGTTGGTAGCCACATCAGCAGAAATATGAACCTCATATTTGCCACATCATCACTTAACGGTTGACTTAACAGATTTGCTAACGGATATATGAAATTGAAATAAAGTAAGAGTGAATGTATGGGATTGAAATGTTTTAAAGATGTTGTATGGAGTTGCAATTGAGCACAAACTTAAGGGTGTAAAATGTAATTTACCCTTAAAAAATTATCAAGAATATCTCCAACCAGATCTTGCAATGCGAACTTCAGTGCCATGTCATATGTGCAGCATGCACACGAGAAATTTTTCAGGGTTTTGGGCATAAATGTGGGCGGGTGTTCCTGACTTATGAAAATTAGACAGCTGGATTTCCTTCTTTTCTTATTAAAAACACTCTTAAACTAAAACGTCATCTAAAAATCATTAACACTGTAACTTTGTTGCACAATGTCGTCTTGATATTGGAGCCTAGGAATATGAACAACACCACCTACCATGAGTGAGTAAGGTTGATCGTCCCTAACCACCACTTGCTTCGGCCACACGGTTTCGCAGCAGTCTGCGAATGCATCATTGAACTTGAAATTGAATTTGAAAATCACCACTGATGATATAATCTACTAGAACAATCACAAGATTAATCGGATTATATCAAGGTTCAGATTTATTAGTGAGAATAATAAGAGCAATTTCATTTCAGAATCACATTAATTACTCAACAACACAACATCACAACATCACATCAATTACTTAACAACACAACAACACATCAATTACTCTGAAAGGCATAATTTTTCGATAACTATCCATCCTCAAGTAGAACAACCATTTCAAACACATAGTTAGGGGCAATTGTATGACCATGATTTTCCAAGGCTACAGTAAGACGAATCAGAATACGGATACCTTAAAAGTCCGATCATGACGTATCGAGCTGCAAAAATGGACTAGCGATGTCATTCTTGTTCCGCAAGATACGAAAACCTAAACTAATTGAGGATCATATAAGTCCCTATATTTTTGGAAATTCCTACAATCTAGGGATTAGCGTGCAACGTAAGTTATCACACTCGTTAGATGATGCAATATCTACTCCTAGATATCATCTTGGATTCTCCCAGTTTAATATGAATTTTATATCCTAAAATGACTCTCTTGACTAGTATAAGTACACCATTCTAGGCTTCATCTCTGGTATCGCAATTATCGCATGCTTTATTTTCTTATGTATTGCTTGAGTCTCATAAGTTGCTTTCTAACTGGATCGTCAGAGAGCCTTTAGTCGGTACCTTACCATTGCCAAGGTGATGTTACAATCATTTTCTCTTTTACATATAGTCGAGTTTGTGCATCTCTTTCACACACGGTGGTCTGCGAATTCCGACTTCAACTGCTCTCTCTAACAAAATGTTAATGTCCCAAGTTCCATTTTTATGAGTGTAAAATTGATCCAACCCAATCATGGAGGGATTGGTCGGTTTAGGTGAGTGACCCATGAAAATGCCCACCTTTAGAGTATTATGTTGTCGCATCCTTGAAATAAAGCTCACAATACGGGACCCAACATGCCATCTTTTCACTTTGATATTGAGATTTACCTAGAAGAATCTTCTGCTTATTTCACATGAGGATCAATTATGTGCTTCCAAACCTGAAAGAAAATGACTTATAAAAGTCATGCTTGAAAGAATTTGATCCGGATGCATACTCTAAGCTTTATCTTCTTGAAGGTATCATCACGAGTGTTGGGTCAAAAAGCCTTAGTATCATGCTAAAGTTTTGCTATAAGAGAAAAAAATGTCTCTTTATTTAACATTTATACCTGTCAATATGGGTACATCTTAAGTACTTAATGTACAAAATTCATTACACATGGTGAGAATTTAAAAAACCATATAAACACTGGAATAATTATGACCAAAATTATAAGAATTCACTACAAAAAAACTTGTTAAATACGACGCTAAAAACTCGTCGTGTAAAGTCATGAAAGCGTCGTTTATGCGTTTTAACGACAGTCATGCGACGCTTGTGATAGCGTTGCAACCAACCCATGTCGTAAAAGTTTTCACAACTTATTGCGACGCATTACAAGCGTCGCAAAGTTTATTTACGATAGCTTTGCGACACAATAGTTAGCGTCGCAACTACTTTGATGGTGGAATTAAACAAAATATTTGGGACATGTTTGACACGTCGCAAATGCTTTTATCCTTGCAGTTTTTTTGTTGTAAATACAAAATGGTTGGAAATCATATTTGTTCAGTGAAAGATTGAGTTGCAATTTATAATCTTATTCACAATCATTCTAAGTTCAAAAGTAAAATGATATATGAATCAAAGAACCGTGCTTTAAGAAATCCTAATAACATTAAAAGTACATCATCCGCATATCCCAATACATAATCCTACTAGAATCAAATATAAATAATCTCGTCCCAAAAGTTATGAACATAATTTTTTTTTCTTTCTAATATGCTCCAACATAGTTCAAGAGTTTAATTATGATCAAGACTCTTCATCACAATCTCCATGCAAACCTGAAAAATAAGAATTACCATCAATAACATGTGTCAATTAAAAGTTTAATCTTTAGTATGTTTTCTTTACAAACCTTTTATGAAAGCAATTGTTTCTATGCTTCTGGGTCTAACTAAGGTTGCTGCTCATTACTCCCATATGTTTTTTGTAGATGGCTTGATGTATTTAGAGCCTATATTTAACACCAAAATGACAAATAGAAATCAAAATTGCTCAAATTTTCATACTAATTTATTCTAATTAATTGAAAAGAGAACAAAATCACATTCAAATTTATATAACTGTCCACTTACGCTTGGTGATGTGTTAACATGGAAACCAATATGAGTTATCACGAGATGGAGTTTCGAACTGACTTTACTATACTTGGATCGGAGATCTTCAATTTCAGATTCACGCTTAGCCTTAAGATCATCTTAGTCTTATATTGTCTTTCTACCTCTTCTCGTATGGTGTCCTCATTAACATTGGAAGATCTTGAACTTTGACTAAACACTTGAGATGGAGTTATATCCGTTCCATACATTCGAACATGTTCATGTGCATTAGGTCCCATAACTCTAGTAAACACCTCTTCTCGATAATCCTCATCTTGCTCATGCTCTTCCCTTTCTTCCAAGCATTGATTAAATTGATTCTACAAAACATGACCCAACCAGTTTAAATGACCAAAAGATAAAAATAATGTACAACCCAATATTGTCCAAAAGACAAAATTAGTGAACTCAATCAATGCTTCAACAACATTCTTAGGCAAAGCTCTGCGTGCTGCTATAGGAAGTAATTGTTGCATTAATAAATGATGATCATGACTCTTAAGACCCCAAATACTCCACTCCTTCATGTGTACATACCGAGAAATATTAGAAGCTGGAACCTCTACTTGCATTAAGACTTTTAAGAACACATCTTTATTGTCTTTAGTCATAGTAAAACAAGCAGGAGCTAAGTATACCTTATTAGAACCTCGTTGCTGAGGGTGCAATGGTTTCCTAATGCCCATTTCTTCTAAGTCATGTTGAGCCTTTAAATTATCCTTGGTTTTTTCTAGCAACACCCAATATTGTCCAAAGGATATTTTCACAACAATTCTTCTCAATGTGCATGACATCGAGATTGTGACAAATCAAATTATGCTCCCAATATGGTAACTAAAAAAATATGCTTTTTTTCTTCCAAAATGATCGATCATTATTACTCCCATCTTCAGCTCTTTTCCTCTTTCTAAGGTATTCTTTCTTATACTCTGTAAGTACTCCTCGCAGCTGTCTTTTCACATCAATACCTAAATTTTTTTGCGGAGCACGTCCCCATTCTCGTGTGCCATCAAAAGACACCTTATCTCTTCGAAACTTATGACTTGTAGGTAAAAATCAATGGTGACCTGTGTAACAATACTTTCTTCCATAAGTTAACCAACGAGACCGAGTGTTCGTATTGCAACAAGGACATGCTTTTTCACCTCTAGTGCTCCACCCTGATAAGTTCCCATATGCAGGAAAGTCATTGATAGTCCAAAGTAATGTAGCATGTAGTTTAAACATTTGATTCGTCAAGGCATCATAAGTAAGTACACCTTATTGCCATAATTCCTTTAACTCGTCAATCAGTGGTTGTAAATATACATCAATCTTATTACCAGGTCCGTGCGGGCCATCTATCAGAATAGACAAGATATAGAATGGTTGCTTCATGCACATCCATGGTGGCAAATTATATGGCATTAGAATAACAGGCCATGTACTGTAAGGTTTGAACATTGTTCTAAATGGGTTGAAACCATCTGATGCTAGACCAAGTCTGACATTACGAATTCCACTAGCAAAATCTGGATACTTAGCATCAAAAGCTTTCCATGCAGGTGTATCAGCAGGGTGCCTTAGCACATCATCATTAATACGCTCATAGGCATGCCATTTCATAAGCGAAGTAGTTTTGGAAGACATAAAAAGTCTTTGCAATCTTGGCTTCAATGGAAAATATCTTACTTGTTGAACAGGTATTTTTCTATCCCCACTTACACCATTGTTAGTTTGGCCTTCAAATTTCTTGTATCTGGATGTGTGGCAAATGTCACATGATTCAAGTTTGTCATCCTCATTTTTAAACAACATACAATGATTATGACATGCATCCCATGTCTCATATGTGAAGCCCAGGTCCTCAGTACTCTTTCGAGCATCATTATAAGAATCTGGTACGTCTATATTGGGAAAAACTTCTTTCAGAAAATTTAACAAGATTGTCATTGAACTGTCTGTCCATCCACCAAGTACCTTTATGTGTAATAGCCGAACAATGAATGATAATTTAGTAAACTTTTCACACCCTGGATACAAATGACATTCTGCATCTTGTAGCAATTTAAAGTACTTTCTAGTTTCATCATTTGGCCCCTTACTGTGTTTATTTTCTATTGATTGATCATTCTTCATATTAGGATCCACATTAGAATGGCCAAATGCCTCTTGTACCATTCCAAACATATCATCAACAAAAGCTGATGGAGTATTATTCCCAATACCTTGTTCTGAATATAATGGTTGGTTTGTTTCTTCAGGATGAATCCAATTTCTATAATTTGGCATAAACCCGTCAACTATTATATGAGCTCTTGCTACTTCCCTTGTAACAAAGTATCGATTGTAACATTTTTTGCAGGGACAATAAATCCTTGTATGACCATTGTTGTTATCAAATGCAAACTCCAAAAAATGTTCAAGCCCATGTTTAAATTGATCAAACGACCTGTCGTTTAAATCTATCCAACTCTTGTCCATACCTAATGTCATCCAAAAATAAAGAAACAATACCTTATATTATCCATTAAAAAAGGGTTGTTATTTTTAACAAGAAAAACAACAAGATGTAGAAAAGCATACAAAGAAAGTAAGTAAGATTAATCAAATTTTTATTTAAAAGGTGGATAGAAAACGTACCAAGCTAAGAATTAAGCACCCTTGATCCGATCTCTATAGTTAATCCAAAATATATGAACTACAAAAGAAACAATCTATTAATCTTTAGTCCTGAAGGTAACCCAAAAATGTTGACAATCCAAACCAAGTTTTCAAGCTATACCTACTCTTGGTCTGCCATCAATTTAAAATAATACTCTAGTTTGTGGATAAATTTGGATTGGAGGGAAGGGAAGCAAGTTGGTCTACTATCTTAAATGAGTTCACATGCTTGGTAATAGGTAAGGCGGTGGTTTGATTGAGTTACCATTGGTCTTGGCGGCAATGACCGTTGAGATATTATGTAAGAGTTTAGAACTACTGGGAATTCGATGAAATTACAATATGTAGTAATTCAAAGTCAAATACTACTAATTTAAAATAAATTGCAAAAAGCAAATATCCTTATTTGAGCCGTCTCCAGGCTCTAATCCTACGATATACATAACCAATTAGAAAATAAATTTGAAAGCAGGGGATTCACTCGACAATCAACTTGAAAGCAGGGGATTTCTTTAACCCCTCGACAGAAACCCTAGAAATCACTTATCAATTCATGTAAACATATTAACAACAATACATTTCAGCATTGTAGTCAAGAACTTGCATCAAATAACTGTTCCAAAAAGGCTTTTTTCTTGTAGTGGAAGTAGTTTCAAATTCAGCATTGTAGTCAAGAACTTGCATCAAATAACTTAATCAAAAGCCTTAAAAGGTAAATGTGCATCAAAATGATCAATCAAACATGTTAGGCGCAATAATAAGAGGTTTAATACTAAAAGATATTAAATAAATAAAATATGCTAGAAAAATAGGATAATCATATAGGGATGCATCGTAGCCTCAATGAAAATAATTACTTCAACATCAATGTCATGAAAAAAATATTAAGAAATTACGAGACATGAAAAAAGGGTTAGCAAAACCGTTAAAACTTCTTCAACAACAATCTCTTCAAGTTGGGTCGCATATTCGCCTTGTGAATCATAAAAGAGTTTCTTAAATAGTTGTTGGAAACCTTAATTTCTTTGGGCTTGATTGTCTTCATGTGTCGAGATGCTTCTTTCTTGGACTTAAAAGTTAGGAAACCGATTCCTAAAATTGGGCTTTTGAATATATCATATTAAAGTTTAGAATCTTAATTTTCAAATGGTGCCAAGCTTCGGCTCAAAGTCTTCAACCAATACTATTTTTTACTAATGAAAACAAAATTTATGTGCAATTTGGCCCATTTTGTAACTGTCTCAAATTTGCTAGAGCTTATGAAGAAAATTCAAATAAAAAGTTTAGGACACCAAAATAAACTTCAGAGTCTTCTTGCTCAAACTTGGGTAGCCTTTTGTCAAGAAATACTTAGTGTTCCTAACTTTTGTTCCATAGTATTTTTTTTTTTTTGTCATAGTTTTTGTTAGAAAACAAACTTTCAAGTCCAAAACAACATATTTGGTTCAAATTAACAAGAAAATAAAAATAAAACTATGTCCAAAAGGTACTAAAACATGCACTAAGATGATCACATCATCTTCAAAGACTTGTTATGAATATTGTGGGTCTTAGACACAAACCAATCCAAATTATTCAAACTTGGCTAGGTTTGGTTTAGTCTTTTCATTGTTTATTTTTGTTAAAGTTGAACTGAATCAAATTATTTTGTTATAATCAGTTCAATCGTGATTTGAGGATAAAATGAATATTATTTGAAATTGTACGCACCCTTACCAAACGAAACATAGCCAAGAGCTACATGGGCAGCAATCCATGCACAATTTTTGAATAAAAAACATTTACATATATATAATTGCTTCCTTTTACAAGACAAGTTGATGTTAAAGAGCTTGCCATTGTGGATTTTACAAAGACAAGTCCAAGTGGCTCCAGCTTGTTGAGTGGCAGATGTAGTAGACTAGGAGGAGTGCAAATAACCCACTTGTCCTAATTTTCTAATTCCTAAATTCTTCCTCAACATTACCATATTCATTATTATCATTATTCTTTCAAAATCCAAAATTATTATTTATTTTTTTTAAATGTATGTTGCAAACTACAATGTGTGAGAAATTATAATACAAACTATCTCAACTTGTTTTTTTGTTATAGTTCATAATGTGAAATTGAAGTCGATCAAATTCACTTGTACGATCAAGTTTGTTTTTGTAGGCGTTTGCCTCCAATCCGATCGGGGGATCAAATTGATTATAGACACATGAGTTTAATTAGTTGATTTATTAGCAAACAAGGAAAAATATTATCTAGACGGGTGAATAGATTGACCTTAAAACAAAAACGATTTATTACTATTGCTATAAAACAAGCTGTATTTTATCTATGTTACCTTTTCTTAATAATGAGAAACAATTTGAAAGAAGTGAGTCAATCGCTAGAGCTGCTGGTCTTAGAACCAGAGTTATGTTGAGAATCTTATATATTTGAACATATCTAACAAACAAATAGATACTTTATTAAAATCCCTACCCTTGACTTTTCGTTGAGGGAAGAAAATATAGCTTAACACAAGCTACCCAACTTTCAAATCCTAGCTTTGTTCCTACCCCTTACTAAAAACAAAAGTAAGGGCGAATTTATGTTTTAAGGACAGTAACTTGCAACTTTTTGCATAGGTTTCGAGTCAGTTCGTTATTACTGCCTTGGGAATATACTGGATTTTATTTTTAGTATTTTGTTGTTGTTATGTAATAATATCTTCTGTAAATTATATATTATTGATTATTGTTGCTTGAAACTAAGATCTAGTGATATTCTCTTTGCATGTAAATGAGAGGTCTTATGACACGCCCGACCCTGATATCCCCAAAATACCAGAGTAGACACACGCTGGCCAACACTCGAAGGTGATGAAGCCATACTAAATGCGTGAAAACTATGAAGAAAGAACAAAAATAAATAAAACTTGTGAATTTAACTATAATGAATATGCAATTGTGGAACGTGTTTAGAGTATACAACTAATCCAGAACATTTAAGAAGAAGTATTATACACAGTACGAACAAAGGAAAGGGTCCTACACCTAGAAGACTCGAGATACTGATGCAAGAGTGCCTTGACACTAGGATTGTACGCCTCGATTCTAAGTCATGAGGGGGTGTAAAACAAAACATGAGTGGACTAAGTTGATATACTAGTAATACTGAAACAGTTACTCATCAACATACTAACCCCCAAAGTTTAGAAAATTCATATAGCATAATAAGTAATAGGTTTTCCGAAAACCTTAGCATGCCATATAACCTTCATAAAGCATATATCATAAATAATGTGCTTAGTAGTGGTATCACAAAGGCATATATAAATCTTCATTTGCCCAAAGGCCCTTCATCACCCGCCTGTAGGCATATATATATAAAACTTCATTCACCTGACCAAAGCCATATATAAGTATCATTCGCTCGTAGGCTCTTCATCACCCGACCGAAGTAATATATAAGTATCATTTGCCCCTAGTCATATATAAGCACAGAAAATCATAAACATAATATTTTCAAAATATATCTCATCGGAGCTCAATAGATCAAACATCATATCATAAATCATAGAAGCGTTCTAGCTCAAATCATCATCATAAACCATGTTCATAGTATATAATCATAAGTCTTTCAAAGAACGTAAATCTGATAAAGCATGATATTTCATAAAGCATAAGTCCAATTTACTCGTAAACGTTTCATAAAACATAGTCATAAAATCATGCTTTTCATGTATGTATTTCTATAATAAAAATCATGCATTTTGGAAGGGGTTTACTCACAGATACTCTGCCGTCGAAGTGCCGTGCAACTAATGAAGACGGAAATGCCATAAACAAATGCACCTAAGTACATAAAGGTACCAATTAATAAAACTATACTAAAATGATTGAATTTGGGAAAAAGGAGCACATATTTGGAATTAGGACCTCGAAGTTTAGAAGGGGTCCGGGCTGAAATTCGAAAAAGTCAACGGTCAACAGTCAACAAGTCAGGTCATTAGTCAACACGTCAGGTCAACAATCAACAGTCAACTGGTCGGATCCAGGTCTGGGCTTTGCTTTTCTAGGTTCTAGGTTGGGTCGGTTCTCATTTGGGTTTGGGCCAAAGGCTTGGGTTGGGCCAGGTCACTAGGACTGGCTTGGGTTCTTTGGGTTTGGGCTGCAAGGTTGGGCCTAGGGCAACTGGGTCTTGGCCAAGAGTTTGAGCCAGGTTCCATGGCCTAAAGGTTTGGGCTAGCCTAGGATTATGGATTTGGTTTGACCCATTTCAGGCTGGGTTAGCCGATTTCGAGGAAGAAGAAAGCCAGAGCTTTCCAAGCTCCGTTTAACCCTAAAACTTAATCAAAATACGTCATGCAATATACCAAATTGAAGCCCAAGGAATGAGGATTCGAGACGTACCAATAGTTTCCTCAGTCATGGCCAGAGTTGGCCAGAAAAATGATCTGAAACCCACGATTCTTGTCAAGATATTGGGAAAGTCTTCCCGAGTTAATCTCTGCAACTAACAAGTGAAACCACCTAAAGCCTACATTACAACCTAAGAGGTTCTAGGACTTACCTAAGTCGAGAGTTCGCCGGAGAGGGAACTGCACAGTGGTGCAGCCACATTGCACGTGATACGGGTGTTCTTTCATTCCAGGTTTTGTGGAACTCGCGTGGAGGGGAGAGAATGATGGTGGTTGTGCGTGCGTGAGTGAACTCAGAGATGAGGTAGGGTTTTACAGAGAAGAGAGAGTGTTCAGGGAGTTTAAGAGAGGATGAGAGAAAGTGAGGATAGAGGAGAGTGGTCTGAGAGTTTCACATGGAAAGGAGGAAAGAGAAGGGAGAGTGGACCGGGGGACCAAAAGGAGAGTGGGCCGGGGGACCAAAAGGAAAGTGGGCCCCACATGGCACACAATTTAAGACCCAAATAGTAACCATTTCAAAATATCTTTCAACCCAAAGTGGAATTACGAAAATGCCCTTCCGTTCCGTAAATTCCGGGACGGGTCGTTACATCTTAAGTTTGAATCTTGTGGATTACAAGTTAAATACAAATTTATTCCTCCACCCTTTAGTGTAATTGTGTAAGTATATAGTTGTATAGAAGAAGTTGATTATGTCTACTATCTTCTATTTAACTAATTTTTCTTTTGTCATAGTCCCATTTAGTATATGCTCATATTAACATTTTATCTCTTACTAATCTGCCACGAAAGCATTTTTCTGGTTAATAAACAGGTTGCTTTTGGAAGAACAAATGCCAATCTTTCCATATTTATATTTTTACCATCTCTTTAATAGAGGTGAACCCACTTGTATTGGTGGGCACTACCTTTATTATGGAGGTGATAAAATGTGATAACTGTAACATTATTTTTGGAAGAAATATAATTCATTAGATGGATAATTTTTTTTTTCATTGAAAATAGAAAAAAAAAATTATTGAAATTCCTATATGCAGAGTCTTTTTTTTTTTTTTTTTTTTTTGGAACAAACAATATTATCTACACTTAAAAAAAAAGGGTGGGCTTAGCCTCACAATGGACTAGTGTGTTTCAAACTCGCCTTTAACAAGAATCGAATATAAGACCTCTCACTTACAAGTGAAGAAAAATACCACTAGACCGTAGTACTAAGTGACTTTTTTTTTTTTTTTTTGCAATGATGGGTGACTCCAGGTAGGCGTGCCCTTGGCCTAATGGCTTCGGGCGCAAGTTCAAAGACTCAATGGTTCACAAAATTCTGTGCCTGGCAACCAAATAGAAGAACGGAAGAAAACCATCGTGTTGCCTAGGCGCTAGGCGGCTGGCTACCATCCCGATTAATGCATGGTGTTTGAAAATTAAGAAATGGTGCCTAGACCTACTAAGGCGCCTACCTAGACTGCCTAGGCACTAGCCTAGCCTGCCCAAACCCGCCTAGGTTGCGACTAACCTAGACAAAAAATAGATAATCTTCATTTTGCATTTTATCTTTTTCAATAATTGTAAAAGACTTGTTGAATAGTTAAATAAACACACATTATATGCTTGTTCCTTATGTTTTCATGCTGTTCCATTATTCCATAATGTATATGTCATTCTATTCTGGTATAAATAGACACTTATTTATACGAAATATAATAGATTTACTTTAATCCATCTAGGCTCTAGGCCCCAACCCGACTTCCGACTAACGCTTAACGTCTTTTAGAACCTTGGTTGTAGGGTTATATGGTGAAAAAAACAAGATAAAAACGACGTCGTTTTTTGTTTACTTCGGTTCAGTTCGGTTTTCATGGGATCAAGATTGAAAAATACATCCATGGGATCAATTTGACACGTGACTAAGATTGAAATTATAATTGCATAACAATTTGACAACCTACCACCAAAATACAACACTAATTAATTAAAAAGTATCTAGTAACTAAAACCAGCATAATACATTGCTTTGAAAAGAAAACTACAGCATCTGCAAAACTTCATATATCTTAATCAAAGTTTGCACTAGCTGCTTGCTTATTTCTGCTACATTAATTAATAACTGAGGAAAAAAAAAAAGATACCAAAATACTGAAAAACCAAGCTTTTATCAGATACTAGTAATTATTCATACAAACCTAAAAGTTTAAACCGCATAGTTAATGAGGAAGAGAAATTCCCAGTTGATCAGTAAAATGCCAAAGGATTGAAATTGCCCTGTGCAGGAGAAATATTAACAGACCCTTTGAGAAAGAGGCTGCTGCAGAACAAGCTCCATTTCTCCCATTACAGAAAACCGGTACGTAGCCACCTGGCCCACCTCCCATCATTGACCTAAACCCATCCAAAGCTGCATATGGAGTGGACTAGCATGGTGGGGGTGGCCTAGAATTCTAGGGCACTTGGGTGCCAAAACTGAAGTATTTCACACTATCTATACCTAATATATGTTGCTGTGGTTGTGAAAGAGGATGAGAGAAGAGGGTCTCCATTTATATGCATAAAGAGAGAGAGAGAGAGAGAGAGAGAGAGAGAGAGAGAGAGAGAGAGAGAGAGAGAGAGAGAGAGGGGGGGGGGGGGCAATGTAAAATGTTAAGGACTGTTGATTGTTGAAAATGTAGGGTTCATTGAGAATCTTCCAAGGCATATGCGGCGACCACCAAAGTTGGTTTCATCACTTTCAGTCCTTTCCTCCTATTTCACCTTTTGCCTCCCCTTGGCAGCCTTGCCATATATAATATAATATAATTAGGGATTTTTATTACCGCACCATGTACTTTGAACTTCCACTTGTCACGCGCTCCCCATAGTGTGACGGATGTGGGCGATGGATATGGGGACACATGGCAGGATGCTGAAGGAGGGTGCATGCCACTTTTGAGTTGCAAGCATCTGGTTGTTGGTGGGGGTACATACCAATTTGTCCCCATTAAGTCTGTGAGCACAAATAAACTAGGGGAAAACGGGTTTTGAGCAAGGGTTTCGTCCACGTTCCGTTTCGATTTGCTTTGTGAGGATCTCGGGATGTCATAAAAGAAAAGAAATAAAGTTTGGACCTCATGTGAATGTCACTAAAGCTTTGGTTGTGAAGAATGATCACGCACAAAGTGTATTGTTTTGTATGGGAGAGAAATCATAGTGCGTTTTAAGTCAGTTGATTAAAGTTCAATCGTTTATGATATGTAAAGTATATATGTTAGTGTTTAAAAAAAAAAGTATACTTGTAAGGAATTAATCACGTTTTTCGGTCTGTAATTCATCCAACTATGGTATTTGTTAAGTTTCATGACACAATTAGTCCGAATTTTTGTTTTTGATGGTTGACCTAGGTAGATCGCCTTAGTCTCTGCTTGATAGTACACTTGGGCTTGTCTCGGCGGTTGCGGCTAGGTTTTGCATATTTAAACAACCTCAGAGGGTAGTCTTCTGAAGTTGTTGTGGAAGTTGACCTATGCAGCCCAAGAAAAGGCCTACTTGGTAAGACATCCAAAGCTTACATAACGTTAGGTTCTCGGAAGGATAATGATTTGGTCAATTGCCGGCCCTATATGAATATCCTTCATGCATTAATAGTCAGAAATTGCATGAGCACGCGTGAGTAGCTTAATGCTTCTCTTGGGACTAGGTTACTTGTGACCCAACAAGATAATCTTATAGTTGCGCGCTGCGAACCTTTAAAATTCGCTTCCACTCCTTGTTCTCGCACTTACTTCTCTAAATTTTACCACCAATACTACTCTGTAGACCTCCATAATGAAGCAAATAGTAGTGGCAGTTTGATGGAAGTTTGTCGGGAAAGGTTGGTCACCCTAAACCCTAAATCCTAATTAATCCTAAGACCTAATTAAGTCTTTGAGCGACAAAACCTTTTAAAGTTTGTCGGGCAAGGTTTGACTGGTTTCGCACCATTTTTTTCGCCCTTGGCGCCAATTTTTGCCCGGCAACCTACGACTTGCCCGACTAAACTGCTCCGTTGCGTAAAGCATCTGAAAAAACCAAAACGCTGACCATGTTTGCCTGACCAAGGCTTATTTTTCGTCAGGAGAAGTGGATTTACCCGACGAAATACCTTCCTTCGGGCTAACCTTAGTCGGAAAAATGGTAATTTCTATTAGTGATCACCACCCACATGGGAACTGATGATATGCATAGATTGAAGGAGATAACTGGCGCGGCATATTCCTTTCTTTCCTTCAAATGATTTTTTTCACTTCAAGTAGCTGGCTTTCATAACAAGGAATCATGGGTTGAGTATCTTTATTTTCCCCTAAAAAAAGAGACTACATTTCAATCAGCAGCTATTCTCCAACTCTAATTGTTAAACTTGAGCTCTAAGTCTGGGATCTGTATGATTATTATTATTATTATTCACTTTTTTGGCAGAGATGGGAAGAACTTACAAAAAAAAGTTAAATAAAAAAGGGCAGCTTACAAGAGTGGCTTTGGTATATCTTGGAGAAAAAGCAAGAACCAGAGGATGGTAAGTTATAATAACAATTTTTTAAAGAGAACTTTAATAAAAAGTTTTCGGTTCTGTTCATTTTAACGAAAAATCATATTTTTACACTAAAAAGTCAGTCCTAGTACTATTCAATTTACCCTTTATTTTGTCCTTATCGTTTTGGAAGGAACAACTCCGTATTTTAATATGGGTAATCATAGGAAGACTAAAATTCTAAACTAAATTGGCAAACCAAATTATGTGTCACCAATAGGAAATAAGCACGTTAATCAACGCTTAAGTAATAATCCAATCATCAACAACCACATCATTTGGTTTAAAAAATTTATTTTCCGTAGCATTACCCATTTAAATATTGTTTTAAAAAGTTATATAGTGACATGAAGCCAATATTTTTTTTTTAGTACATTGATATTTTTACACTAAAGGAATAGGGAGTTAGGCTAAGCCACACAATGGGCAGCCTAATTTGGTATCGAATTCGCCATCCACGAGATTCGAACCGAAGACCTCTCACTTCCAAGTGAAGAGGAATACCACCAGACGGTAGTATTGAGTGAGCAATATTGAAATGGCACTTATTTCATTTCCGGTATATATGGTAGTATATTCTTTTCTTTGATGATCTTTCTTGTGGTCCAGGGCACCTGTAGCAGCATACCTTGCTAGGTAAAATAGGAGTGCACACATCAGCAGCCATACAGCCAAGGGCAATGTTTGCATATAGAAATTCGCTAATACGACAGATCTGACGGAATAGTTGCAGGATATGAGTGACTATTAATAGTGTGAATTGATTCGTTACATTTTCGGAAAATTATGATTGAATCAAGCTCTCATGATCACCATGCATGCATTTTTAGCCACCTGGTAGTTAAGAAAACGTTATTAAGTTTGATTTTGTTTCAACTGTTTCAATCACATATATAATACTTTTCAGTCAATCTTACGACACCCAGTGCTGAAGAAAAGAACAAAGTGTTCACCTCAGTCCCTTAACAAGATGTCTTGAGTTTCATGCACGAAATAAAAAGAGAAAAAGTGTCATGGTGACAGAGAAAAGGGCAAGTTAATAAAGAATTTGGCAGAGACCCCAAGACTTCTCTTAACTTCTCTTATATTACTTCACTTGAATTAGAATAGGTGCAGTTTGCAGCTCTTAACCCACCAAGCTTTCAAAGAGTGCTACAATTTTTAGCTTCTGAAATTCAAACACACTGCCAAAATTTAGTCAAGAAGCCCTAATTCCTCACAATGCCTACTTCTGCATCACGACCCTCGCATGCACCAAAAGCAAAGTCAAATCTAATTAGAATCATTGCAATAGTCTTGCTAGCTTCAATTGTCATTTTGGGTCTTGTGGTGCTCATCACCTGGCTCATTGTGAGGCCGAAACGCCTTGTTTACACCATCGAAGATGGTTCGATCCAAAACTTCAACCTAACCAATAACCACCTCTCAGCGGATTTTGATTTTGTCATCAGATCCTATAATCCCAACAAAAGAGTCTCCATATACTATGACTCTATTGGTGCTACAGTGAATTACAATGACCAGACTCTGGCATTTTCCGGGGTTGAACCCTTCTATCAGCGCCGTCGAAATGTGACCCGCTTTGAGGTCAAGTTCACGGCTCCCTCCACTGCACTTTCCAGCTCTGTCTCTAAGGATCTAATGCTTGAGAAAAGATCAGGCAAGATTCAGTTTGATGTTTGGCTCAAGGCAAGGATTAGGTTTAAGGTCGGAGCCTTGAAGTCACACCACCGCACTCTAAGGGTTTCGTGTTCCCCAGTGTTGGAGTTATCAAGGCCTAAGAATTTGAAAAGGACGTACTGTTATGCTGATATTTGATTAAGCCTGCGGCATGCATGTAATTTCAATGACTTAATTTTTCTCTATCGTTTGAGATTTAATTTTTATTCAATTTTTTGCTCGTCAAACTGTTACAAGCACTGTTTTCTTCATGTATTCTTGAACTATATATGCGTGTAGTCATTGCTGTGTATTGTTGTGCGAGGAAGTGGTCAGTTTTCTTGTAAGATTCTTGTTTGTGATGCTTATTCAATTTATTTATTGTAAATTTGTAACCATTCCATATGGATTGATCAGACTGCTTCAGGGTGATGATAATTTGTGATTGAGTTCCTTATTTTGTTCTAAATTATGGACTTTGGTTCGAGATAGCGAAAAAGTGTGGGCTTAATTAGCCTATACCATATATGTTGACCTTGTTACATTTTTGGATGGATTATTTTGTATCAATTGCATGTGATGTCTTGTTGCCAATGGATGCTAATCCACCTAATGTTGAATTCAATATCACGTTTCCGGGAAAGGAAAGACAAGACGAATCAAACTCGTCACCTTGGTGCGATATAAGATGAAATTTTCTTTGGGGGTTTTGGGGTGGGGTGTGGGGTTAAGGTTAAGATTGCTTAGTGGGTAAAAAAAACATATTTTAATGACGAGCTTGAATGTCGCATGCTTTAAACTTATTATATGAAATCCACATCCACATTAGTGGCGCGTTTGCGTAAAGGGAGTGGAACAAGAGGAATTGGAATTGCACTCCTTCCTGGTTATTCAAGTGTTTACCAACACTTGAGGGAATGAAATGTATGTGGGACCCATCTAATATGGGGAATCAGACTCCCAATATACCCGGAACTAGTCTCCCGAACAATAGATGGGATTTGAATTCCGAGAGAAAGCCTCTATCCGGAATCCCTTTTTTCTACTCCAAATACCCTTATCTCGTCTCCCTTTCACCTCTTTCTCTGCTTCTCTGTGTCTCTGCGGGCGGTGACCAATATCAAAGGAGAAGAAAAATCAGAAGGGAAGAAGAAGAAGATGGAGAAAAGAGATGGAGAAGCTGAAAAGAATTGGGGAATGGGGTGCGGTACGGTCTTCACGAGAAAGAAAAAACAATTGGCGGATGGGGAAGAAGAATCAGAAGAAAACAAGAAGAAGAATTAGAAGGGAGCAAGAAGAAGAAGGGAAGAATCAGAAGAAGGGGAGGCTGAAAAGAGTTGGGGGATGGCTGAAAAGAATTAGGTGAGGGGTGCAGTCTGGGCTTCAGGAGAAAAAAATAATAATTTAGGGATGAGGATCCGGAGAAAAAATTTGATAAACCGTACAAATTCTTTTTAAAGCTTTTTCATATATAGTCTTCTAAAACAAATTATCAAAAATATAAAACTATATACTTGGTATATGGACAATTTAGTAATTACATTAATTTTCATTCCAATTCATGTATTTAAGTAAACAACTTATATAAATAAATATGATTTCTACTCCGATTTTAGGAAATTTTAGTAAACTGTTTTAACAAAAAAAAATTATTAAATGAAATTCACACATGAAGGTGTACTGGGAGTATAAGTTATGCGGTAGTAGGAGGTAGTAGGAGAAGTCTTCCCCCTTAAAACAAGAGCTAAGTGTATTTTTTTTGTTAAACGATAGATTTTGTTAGATTAGTCACCGACAGGGTTCGAACCCACGCCGTCATACAATGACTCAATTCCTTTCCACCACTGTAATAAATGACCACTTGCAGCTAAGCGTATTAACTTAATTAATAAGTTAAAATTTAAATTTACTTTTGAGGCTTTTTGACTTTCTTGATGGTGTGATGGTAGATAACCACAGTAAGTGGTCCAGTGGTAAGGACTTTAACTGCGGCTCCCCAATAAACAAAAAAAATGTAAGAGGTCTCAGGTTCGATACTCCGAACTAGTGAGTATGCTGGACTATGGCCACAAGCAGGTGAAATTCCCCATAGCCTCTCTAGGTTCGAAAATAGTGAATAACCGTGCTTGCCACCAATTGTTTACCTTTTAAAACAAAAAAACAAAAAAAATGGTAGTGATGGTAGAGATCTGCCTAGCTAATTGAGATTGGGAAACATAAGTAGCCTCAATTTATTTAAAACTTATCAAAATATTTTAAAGAGAGGCATAATTAAAGTTTCTTTTAATATTTTAAATAAATAATATATACTAAAGAAAAAGAATTAGTATCGAATTTGTCATCCATAATATTTTAATCCAAAACATCTCCTTGCTAGGCTAATACTAAATGGCAAAAATAAGAAGTCACGTGTACTGATGAATCTAATTAGAAAATATAAACACAAACACAGCTATTAAAATCAAACTAACGCCACAGGCAGCAATAACCATACAATGACGTGGTGTATTGATTTACTTGAGATTTATTCGATTTTGGTTAGACTTTTACATTCTTTTGTTGAGAAAAAAAATTTTAATTAAGGAGGACTAATGAGTATTACAAAACCTTAAGGAAATAAAAATGTTTATCAAATCAAGTACAAAGGACAAAACTTGCCTTCTAATATTTGAGGAGTGATTCATTTTTCAATAACGACGTATCATCGTTTCATAGTACAATTAAAATAATAAGAACAGTTTATTCTTTATATGTAAGAAATCAAATATTATTCATGTACAACTATGTAAGAAGCGCGTCATTAAAAAATAAATGACTTTTTATATGTAGGAAGCCAAGCAATATCCCAATACAAATATGCCTAAAATGTAAAGTGAGCTTGGCCATTCAATTGAGAAACTCCAACAACTCTACGATGACCATGAGCAAAATCACCTCCATTCCAGTGATCCCTCTCCAACAAACCACTTTTCCATTTTTGTCAAACATTATAAAATTACAAGGAAGGACGGCCCAAAAGAGAGGTAGCCCAAAAGGCACAATCGAACTTAACAGAAAATACAATGAACTGGCCCAATATTGTCAATGAGCCGCCCAACAAAGGGACGGCAAATGGCCAAGCTCAACAAAGGTGATGAATATAGTCGGTTTCAAAAAGAGAAAGGTAATGCTAGAAGGATTAAGTTTCTACTAAATTTGTAAATCAAATGATATGGAAGTTGATGATTAAATTATTATTTAAATTTTGATTAGCGTGCTTATTAGCTATTAGTGAAACATCATTTGTTTTGCAAATTTGGTTTAAAATTTTGATCTCTCTAGCATTATCCAAAAGGGAAATAGTTGAAATTTAATTAGTATTAACACTCCAAAAATCTCATTTTACACTACAAATTTTCTATAATTAGAAAGAAAAATACACTTGTGAGAGTGTAAAATGAGATTTTTAGAATGCTAATAGTTCCCTTAGTATATTAGGATAAGGTTTTTTTAACCAAAATGATTCTTAAAATTGGCATAACTCACTTTGTTTCATAAAATTTTAAATTGATAAAAGTGGTCCTCATTTGTTCACCATCAATCATTATGGTTATTCTATGAAAATTTTTGTTAAAAAAGGACCAAAATGATAAAAATACTGTCAATTTAATAAATAATAGGCAAAAATAGTTTGATAAAAATTGAGAGTATTTTTATTATTTTATTCTTATTTAACAGAGATTTTTCACAAAATGACCACAATGATTGATAGTAGACAAACTCAATCAATCTCAAAAAGCATTTTAGACTAAAAACACCCCCACAACAACAAATTATAGAAATCCACTTCAAGTGCTCAAGTGGAGGGAGAAATTTTCCTCTCTCCACTTGTGCTTTTTAATTGATTCTCAATGTAAAATTCCTTTTAACAAAAAAAGATATTTAAGTTTGAGGTTTTTTTTCTTCTTTCTTTCTAGTGTAATATTATCAAAACTAATGAAGAGCCTAATTTGAATCCTTAAACCAATAACCGCTCCAACTAGAAGTTGGTTTTCTAGAATTCACATACTAAAAGTTGGATAAAATTGAAATCGTTTATATGCATTTCATTTCATATCATCATGATTAGCCAAGTCATGTTTCAACTAATGATTGTGAACTTACTAATACTTTTTTACAAATTAGTTATTGATGCACTCAATCTAGTAGTAGTGACAACTCCAATAGTTTTAGTTGGATAGGATTGCATCAATATTGTGATCCCATCCATATGATTTGGTACGAAGGTGAGCCAAATGACACGATATATCCATGCATATATAATATGGATTTCGGCTATAATTAGCATCCGTGCATTTAGCCCCATTTGATAAGTTCTTAACCATTAGACTAAATCTAATGGATTTCAATCAGTCCATATCAACATAATTGTATTAGAATAAAACACACAATTTACACCGTATCATTCACTCGTCTCTTGTTCCCTGTTCTTTTCCTCGCCCTTCCCTACCTAGTACCTCCTGCTTATTTTCCTGTTTCAATTTTCGACTTCATATCTCATTTGACAAACCAAAAGTATTCCAATTTCCCCAACCCCCATTTTTTTCCAATCTTAGTTTCATAGCCCAAAGTGCCACTTCTTTTTTTGTTCTTGAAATAATTGTTGCAAGGAAATATGATAAAACAAAGGAGCGAGAAAGATGAACTGAAAAAAAGAAGAAGAAAAGGAGGTGACAATTTGAAGTGGTGGAAAGGGAGTAGGATTCTCTCCCCTCCTATTTTCATCATCTTTCCTCTCCTCCTCTCACATATTGCTTTTTATTTTATTATCTTTATAAAAAAAATCAATATAAGATGTTGACGTGGCTAAACCGTAACCATTCAAATAGGAGGGAAGGGAAGAGAAATTAAAAGGGGAGAGAATCCTCCTCCTGTGGAAAGATAGAGGGAAGAAAGGGATTGTCCATGAGTCATGATCGTTTGGATTTTAAAACGGTGACATGACTATTCAATGGTTAATTAACGTTGGTTTTTAATGAATCTAATGGAGGCCATGATCTATTCATAGGTTTATAGGATTTCAGGTTTGATTGTTACGAATATGATGAAAAATCGCAGGAGATTGGGAAGGATGATGAAACTGACAAAGAGGGAGAGACGGTGAGTGCTACTGTGAAAATGGTCGAATACAATTATTCTGCCGTTGATTGATTCAAATCCTGTAAAATAATTTAATGGTAAAGATTTTGCTAAATGCAACTAGACTAAATGTAGAGACTCGGAATCCATATTGTATTTAGGATAGTCACTATCAGACATGCTTCATCCACTACATAACTACCTAGCGTATATTTCAAAAGGTAGAGGGGGAATTTTGGATATTTTAAAATAGGTTAATTACGGATAGCTACTTAATTTTGTAAAACATTTCAAATAATTACTCATGTATAGAAAATTAGACATCCGTTATGTTACCAACATTAAGTTGATGCGAGTTTCACTCTCACGTCATTTGTAGAGCTCTAAATTCCTAAACCGATGCCTTTTTTAACTAGATAAATTTAGCATTTGTCTTGGTTAAGAGGGGAAAGAGAGATCATATAGATTGAATTATATGTTGGTGATATATAGTAATTGATATTAACAATTATGCATGGGGTCCAACCTTTTTATTGGCCACGTACTCTTTGCTTCCAACCCTTAACAACCATACAAAACATGTCACATGTGGATATATATTGACGTGGTTGTTGTGTTCTCAAAAGCAAAGCTATCAGCCTTTCTATTCTACACCCTTCCACTACAGTCCAGTAAACTGGGGACATTTCTGCTTGGTCTGGTACCGCAAAGGAAATATCCATTAAGATCAAGGACCGGAAGGACGACAATGTGAAAAAGGAGGGGCAGAGCTATATACATCAACAAGAAAAGGATTTGAAAGATGGGTAACCCAATACATTTTTACGTATCTCTCTGTCTCTTTGTCATTGTCCATATGCAGAGAATAGTTTGGAAACCGTTTTCTTTGCAATTGGTCTTTTCTTTTCCGTACATTTTCTGGATTGTTGGTAAGGGAGATACTTCTGTCCCCTCATAAAAAAGTGGCATTGCAAAATTGAGTCCTGCGTTGATCTCGGTAGCTACGCCACCCACAGAATTTAAAGAACCCACATGCTCCACAGTTTGTGTGGACCCCCGTTAATTCCTTTGAGTTTCATTCTTACAAACGTACTCCCCGGGTGGGATACTTAACGCGTTAGCTACAATACTACACGGATCGATACGTACAACGCCTAGTATCCATCGTTTATGGCTAGGACTACTAGGGTATCTAATCCTATTTGCTCCCCTAGCTTTCCTCTCTCAGTGCCAGTGTCGGTCCAGCAGAATGCTTTCGCCGTTGGTGTTCTTTCCGATCTCTATGCATTTCACCGCTCCAACGAAAATTCCTTCTACCCCTACCGTACTCCAGCTTGGTTCCACCACTTGTCCAGGGTTGAGCCCTGGAATTTATACTATTGCTTGATTATTAGGAGAACTATCTTTGTCAATGACTGATCTGTTTTTATTTTGTTAATTAAGTATAGTAATAGCCTAAATAATTAAAGATGATATTGTAATTTACATTAACTCACTTTCTCTGCCACTCTTTTTTTTTTTTAATCTTGTTATGTAATAATAGGTTAAATAGGTAAGAGTTCTCTTAATAGACTTATAGTAAAGATAAAAGAAAACGCATGCATAATGGATCTTCCACACGTGTATGGAAGTATATTAGGTTTTAACTCTTATTTGATTATGTATGAATGATGAGTGAATTTTTGTACGCATGTGGGGCTCTTTTTCATTGCTCGGGGTTTTTCCCAAATGGTTTATCGGAGTAAAGTTTTTTTTCTGAGCCCGACTCCACACATGTACCTTATATACGTTGTTGACGTATTTTGATGAATGATATCCATTTTTGCTTTAAAAATGGAAAGAAAAAAAAATCCATTTTTGCTTTTAAAAAGCCACGAGGTTAGATAAGATTTTGATTTTAGCCATTTGACTAGGTGTTAGAGTGCTTAAATATTAAATGTTGTTAATCACTTGAACTATAACTTAAACCAAAAGAGAAAACAAAAAATAATCATAAGCATTATAGATGATAAGTGAGCTAGTGAGTGAGCGGCAGAAGAACGTGAATGTTCACGTATTCTAGGACCCATGCATGCAAAGAGGTAAGCAGATGTGCCATTACGAGAAAAACAAGATGCATGCAGAAAAAGCTGTGGGGTTTGGCCTGCCTCAAAACTAAATTAGTCGAGGCCAGCATGTGGATTTCATAATGTGTACTACTTGAAAACCTAATAAATTATGAGACCAAGTTATGATTACTCATTAAAAAAAAAGTCATGTAGTTCCAATTTTTATTGTCAAATATATGCAACTAACTTCAAAGACATAATAGCATGTTAATATAATGAGAAAAATAATTTTCACACTCATTTTTTCTTTCTACGTACTTTTTTTGTTTTTGTTATTCTTTGATTTATTTACTCTAACGTTTGAAAAGAAAATAAGTGCAAAGGAACAACAGGGATGAGAAATCCCGACCCAATAACTAATAAGTTAAGAGGTTGTAATGTGATGGTCAACACTAAGCCGACATTATAACCTCATCGAAGGGGGACGTTACAACACCAACTTAATGATGAAAGCCATAGTAAGGAATTAACAAAGTAAATAAACTTGAACCAAATGTTCTTTATGAAATTCAAATGTCAACTACCCTGCAAATCATAAGCATCATAAGCAAACCCCCTACTTGGAGACACAGGTCAAGAGATATAATCTCATTAATATCACATCATTCCAGCTCAAACAGTATTTCATACAACAATTAACACAATGTAGTACAATGCTATGCATAATCAAAAGTATGATCATGCAATTATTACAACTAGATAAAATAAACAGAAAAGATCATCACCCAAGTCTGTACTGCCAAGCCTACTCATCTCCCAAATGTCTCCTTGTTCTCGCTATGTCTTAAGGGGTTGACAAAATTAAGTGTGAGCGGATCAAGTTTATCTAGTCAAAATCATTTGAGCATACTAACCTCGTTTTGAAATCACATATATGGTCAAAAACTACATAATAGTAATACTACCATAATAGTTATAAAATTCATATCACTAGGCTCGTCATATCAAAAAAGTAATTCAATCAAACTCACAATATAAATCAAACAGTATAGCAAGAAGGTAAAGTAATATCTACCTGATCGATGACTAGCGTCTAATAGCATATCTAGCCTGTGAAAATCCCCTTCCCGTATTTCACTGTTATAATCTACGTATTTGTATTATTGAGATTTTATATTAATTTATTTGAAATTAGATTTCAATTAAACTAGTAACAAGGAGTGAAAGTTTGGAAAATTATTATTTACTCGTTGACCTTTTGAAGTCACAAATAACATTTTCGAATAGATCTCGAACCCATGAACGAATAGGCGTAAGCCGTTTGCAAGTCCGAATTATAACGATATAGTTACGGGCGTTTGAAATTGTGAACTGTAGATTGTGGGAATTATTTAATTCCCGCATGTGGGTTAAATGTTGAGTTAGTTTAATAAAAAGGGAACCAATCAGATTTTTAAAAAGGGAGAAACAGCCCAATCAGAGGAAAGCAAGGAGGGGGAAAGGAGAGAGACCCGAGTTGGGTCATTTTTGACCCGCGAAACTCCAATTTTGACCCGGCCATATCTCCTTCATCCGAACTCCGTTTTGGGTGATCTTGGTGTCCATGGAAAGCCCTTGATGAGCCCTACATCTTTGTAGTGTTAAATTTCCCAATTTCTTTCCCATTTTTCCAGTTCAAAGCCACAAACCCACGGGTCTTCCGGCGGCTTTATCCCTTTTCCCGGTGGCTTCGGCAAGTTTCACCGTCCATGACCACCACCAAAAGACTCCCCTCAACCCCAGGAACAAAACCCAAGCGGTGTTGGAGGCGTTGGAGTTCGATTGGAAGCCGAATTCGAAGCACACCCACCTTAGGGTTCCGGCGGTTTGTGGCCAGTTTGGGGTGTTTTCCGGCCAAATTGGCCTTAGCCACAGGTATAAAGTTTACTCTACTCATTGAGATCTTCATTCCTGTAAAATTTGGTAATTTTTGGAAATAGTTGGATTTTTCCGGCGAGTCAGGGCGGTCGACCGCCGCCCACAGTGGTGCGTGCGGTGGCGTGTGGTCAGGGGGCCGTCGATGTCATTCTTAGACTAAATTAGATGCCTTGAGCTCAGTTTTGGTAATTGTATGACATAAGTTGATGGTTGGAACCTAAATTCTCTACGATACATTAATTGGTAAAAGTGTGAATCGACGATCCGACCGTTGGATCGTCACCAAACTTTAACATATGTGATATGGTTATTATCTTAATTTCTTATATTAGTATCATTTGCGAATATGAATTGGTATTATAATTATGATTTCTTTTGAAATGTGAATTTTATATATTTAGCCATAGAACTATGCTAATTAACTATGATTTGGCTTGTGTATTGACGTTGTGATATATATATGTGTGTGTGTGTGTGTGTGTGTGTGTTTGATTAACATTTTAATAATGTGAATGATAATTATGATGAATGTTATGACAATTATGGAATCTAAATATTGTTTGATAATTATTTGGATATGCTTGCCAACTAATACCTATGTGAACTTGGCATTACTACCTATCATGAGATGAAGATGGAAGTCAGGAGATGAGTTGGGTACTTTATTAGATTTTTAGTAGAATTAGTGATTAAGGCAATTCCTTGTGTTGTGCTCCATATAGCTGGATGCTGGTTGATATGTGGAATCAATAGCAGGTATGTGTATAATTATGTTTAATGTGTGATGATGAGATTACACCACGTAGTTGTGATACATGGGCGGTCCTGCTTGGTATATTCGTGATGGGGGAACATATGTATTCAAGGGTGATCATGCTTGGTATATCCGTTATAGGTGATCACTGCCTGCACGACGAGTTTATGCCTATGGTCTTGCTTGGTATATCCGCGATGGGGGACCATATATATTCTAGAGGTGATGATGATTGGTTATACATGGTACATTTTTAGGCGATCATATTTGGTTTGGTTCCGTTAAGTGGTCCGGAACCTGAGGTTGTTGGATTTCGTAAAGTGGTCTGAAATCCCATTATTTGGAGAAGTAGGCTTGGCCTAACTGTGTCACTCTAGCCTTAGTTATATATATATATATATATATATATATATATATATATATATATATTTGTGTCAATGGTTTAGAGAATCTTGTGAATTGAGTTAGAAAAGATGTTGGACGTCTGAGTGACTCCTTCGGGATTTTTATGATTCGATTATGATTTCATAAGGTATGAATTTATAAGATATGGGAATGATGGTTATTACTTTGATCAAATTAATTAATTAATGCAGCTAGAGAATGGTTTTGTGTTTCATCGGCTCTTAAATATGATGTGTGTTGTGAATTGCGATATCATGATGAGACATAATGATTTATATGTTGGATGAGAGAGAATTCATGTTTTCATGGGGATTGGTTATGTAACATGATGAGTCCAGGAATTACATGTTGTCAAGTTATATTGAATGATGGAGGAATACTATGCTTTTATGTTTGAACTTAGTGGAATAAACGTCTGATTTTGTGTTAACGAACTACGAATGGCTTGATCCCTATTTAAGGGTACGTAGACAGTCTAACGAGGAGGTTAGATGCAGCCATAAGGTAAACGAAAGATTTCTTTGCAATTTGATCTCGAATTGCGATTGCCATATTCCTGAGACGGGATATATGAGTTATACGAGTATTTGGGTGACGTCACGTGTTGATCATGGACGTATATCGGGATTGGGGCGTGACATAGCCTCTACTAGAAATATCGGTACCTGCAATAGTTCTACGGTTATAGCTAACTATACAATATTTATGATGACTGTTGGGGGACTTTTAGGTCAAGGTGGACTTGGGCTTTGAGAACGTCCTTTTGTCTCCCTTGGTACGGATTCGTAACAAGTTCGGGGATATCTCGAAAGAGTTGGCTAGTTAGCTTGTCTTAAAAATACCCCGGTAACATCAACGACTCGAAGATAGCATGACTGATCAAGATAATGACTTGCTCAAGTGAAGCGTGGTGTGGAAGCTAGAAGATTATTAGTTTACATGAGAAAGAAAAGGTTTGCAAGGTTACATGACATTCATAGCTGCATGATTTGGGCTTTCCTGGGGTGATAGTAAGGCTTCTAATGGCTGAGATCTTCAATAAAAGGCTGTGAAAATTACTAAGGTTGCATGGATGATGATGCTTGAGGCTTGGAGTATGTTTTTGGGCTAGATGGAACTCTCTGGGCTTATTTCCTGGGTGGTTCTCTCCCTTGTGTTCTCTTCTATCTATCTCTGTGTTACTCTACGTGTTCTCTCATTCTAATGGCTTCTCTCATTCCTTTTAAGATGAAGGGTTCTTCTCTAGGCTTCAAAGGAATCTTCCTTTATGGCTTAGTCTTCCCCTCTTTTCTCCCTAAGCCTCATATTATTCCCTTTTTGGTATAAGATAACTGCACTGCTGATATCTTCAGTTTGCTTCTTCCCGAGATGCGTCTTTCCCAAGGCGGCCTTTTGCAGACTCTACTTCTGGTAGTGCGACTTATGGCTTTCGCATGTTGGTTATCTATGCAGGCTGGGAAGGGAAAGTCAGCATTAAATGCCTAACTTGCTGGGCTTAACATGCATTTAATGCAAGAATCTAGTTTAATCCTAACTAAGGGAGTTGGCTTGTTAGAGAAAGGGGCAAACTAGGTTATTTCTCTCTCAATGATGCTTGCGTGAAATACAAAGGGCTTGGATCTTTGGGCCCCCAACCAACCCAAAATCTTCCATGACCCCGATTCCACGTAGGCCCGATAATCTTCCATAACCATCCACATCACAATCCACTTAATAAGCCCCGAATACGTGACTTAGGCTTAGCATGAATAATGACTAAGGAAGCATGGCATGATGAGTAGGCATGAGCATGGCGTGAATATCGGGCTTAATCATCGTGACATGGCATGTTGATAAATATATTCCTTGTCAATCCTGCACCTTGGCATGTATTTGTGCTTGATTGTAGGCTTTGCATGACAATTGAGCCTTAAGACTTAGTTGGATTGGTGTGTGACATATTTGGGCCTCAACAATGACCATGTGGTGAAAATAAATTATCATAGTCTCAAGATATCAATTAGAATCCGAATATATCTAAGTCTCCTAAAAAACTAAACAATTATAGTAATATGCATCAACATATAAATAGTTTACTTTAAAATGTTAAGTTTTGAAGGGATCCACTCACAAGTAAGCTGAGCATCCTTCCTTGTTAGGCTTCTTGCATGATTCACCCTTTTTATGAACATAATTTCAAAACTACTATTTAGAAACAAAATTGGCACAAATGCAGGGCGCCACACGATTTAGAACACCGAAAAACCCAAGGGTAGGTCATGGGTCCTGTACGCTCCACCATGCGCTGCCGTGCTCCTACCACGTGCCACCATGCGCCGCATCACTGGTGTCACACACTGCCGTCTCGGTTTGGCGAGTAAGTGTCACACTAGCTGCTATCGGTGCCATGTCAACTAGTTTATACAAAGTTAACGGAATATACCTTCTCCATCAGTATGCCATTCGAGCTAATGGTTTCTCTACAATCGCTTGTCGTCGGAGCCTCGCCAGAAATTGTAGAATCCCAAGTTATCGTCCCTGAATCAAAATGAGTCAGAATCAACGCATTTTTTACCATAAATTAGGTCAAAATCTCACAAATGGATTAGAAACTCACCACAAACGAATTTGGGACAATTAAAGGATGAATCCACCTCATATTCAACTGAAACTTATCGTGTTTCGTCACCGAATTCTGAAAACGAAGACAGTGAGCATGCATGTAAATTCCATAAGTTTTCTAGCTCGAAATCCACATGCAAATGAAGGATTAGTTACCTAGGATTGGTTCCAACTGAGTTGAGCACCACTAGTCACGAACTCGACAGAGTTTGGCTGAAGCTGATCGTCAGAAACTGGAAAACATGCATAGTAAGTTGTAGAATCCGAATACAGTCATCACTATTACAACCATTACAGTCATCACCATAGTCATTACATTTATGACCATAGTCAAAGACTCAAATTAAACCCTGGACCGACTGAACTGCTTGAACCAGAATTCCGGGAACCTCGTTTTGAAGGCGTCGTTTCATTCATCTTTTCCATCGTGTTTTGTATGTATTTATGCGGCAGATTATGATGTTCTGATCTTTAATGGGGAAGCGTGGATGTGCGGAGATATGTGGAGAGTCGAAAAGGGAAACGAGGTGCGGGGAGTTGAAAAGAAAATAATTTTTTATTTTTATTAATTTTTAAATTTTTTTAATATCCATGTGGCGTCCAATCATTATCTATGTGGGCACCACGACATCAAATAACGGAGGTTCTGATGAACAACTTAACGAATGTATAAAAGTGTCCCATAATTATGACTTTAGGTACTAGACTGAAACGAAAAAAACTTAATGTATGAAATGTTGAAAATCAAGAAACTTCATGCAAATGAAGGATTAGTTACCTAGGATTGGTTCCAACTGAGTCGAGCACCACCAGTCACGAACTCGACGGAGTTTGGCTGAAGCTGCTCGTCGGAAACTAGAAAACATGCATAGTAAGTTGCAGAATCTGAATACAGTCATCACTATTACAACCATTACAGTCATCACCATAGTCATTACTTTTATGACCATAGTCAAATACTCAAATTAAACCCTGGATCGACTGAACTGCTTGAACCAGAATTTCGGGAACCCCGTTTTGAAGGCGTCGTTTCATTCATCTTTTCCATCGTGTTTTGTATGTATTTATGCGGCAGATTATGATGTTCTGATCTTTAATGGGGAAGGGTGGATGTGCGGAGATGTGTGGAGAGTCGAAAAGGGAAACGAGGTGCGGGGAGTTGAAAAGAAAATAATTTTTTATTTTTATTAGTTTTTAAATTTTTTTAATATCCATGTGGCGTCCAATCATTGTCTATATGGGCACCACGACATCAAATAACAGAGGTTCTGATGAACAACTTAACGGATGTATGAAAATGTCCCATAATTATGACTTTAGGTACTAGACTGAAACGAAAAAAACTTAATGTATGAAATGTTGAAAACCAAGAAACTTCATGCAAATGAAGGATTAGTTACCTAGGATTGGTTCCAATTGAGTCGAGCACCACCAGTCACGAACTCGACGGAGTTTGGCTGAAGCTGCTCGTCGGAAACTGGAAAACATGCATAGTAAGTTGCAGAATCCGAATACAGTCATCACTATTACAACCATTACGGTCATCACCATAGTCATTACATTTATGACCATAGTCAAATACTCAAATTAAACCCTGGACCGACTAAACTGCCTGAACCAGAATTCCGGGAACCCCGTTTTGAAGGCGTTGTTTCATTCATCTTTTCCATCGTGTTTTGTATGTATTTATGAGGCAGATTATGATGTTCTGATCTCTAATGAGGAAGGCTGGATGTGCGAGGATGTGTGGAGAGTCGAAGAGGGAAACAAGGTGCGGGGAGTTGAAAAGAAAATAATTTTTTACTTTTATTAATTTTAATTTTTTTTTTAATATCCATGTGGCATCCAATCATTGTCTATGTGGGCACCACGACATCAAATAACGGAGGTTCTGATGAACAACTTAACGGATGTATGAAAGTGTCCCATAATTATGACTTTATGTACTAGACTAAAATGAAAAAAACTTGATGTATGAAATGTTGAAAACCAAGAAACTTCATGGTAGTAAACTAAGATTAAGGCTATCTTTTATATGTGTTGACAAATCAATGATCTTGCATGAGTTTATAAGTAGATTGAGCTATTATTTGTATTAACTATTCATTTTATGATGAAACTTTAACTTTCTTCAATATGTTCAATTCAATTACAAGAAATAATAATAATAAAAAAATATATATCTGCTAGCTAAATGACAAAACAAACATGAACCAACGGAACCCACCAATAACCAAGGTTGCTCGGAGTTAGATAATCCATCAAATGTTGATTAAGTGTGGAACCCATCTTGGGCACAACGTGATTACTCAAGTTCATCAACATTTGGTTGGGGCATCGAACTAACCATAATAGTATTAGTGCTAATAATATAATAAGACAATATGCACCCTTCATTTTTATAAACCGAACAATTGGATTATACAAAGTGTACTGTCGCCGACATGGTTGACAACAGTCAAGTCAAGACATATTTTTATGGATTTTTCAGTTTGAAATCTTCTTTTGGTCGGAATAATATGAGGGATGACCAACATGTTTAACAGGCAACAGGGGTTTTTTATTTTTCTTATGTGTTAAACAGGCTAAAATGATTTATTAATTATTCCAATTTACTTTTTGTTAAACTAATCAAGAAAGTTTAATTAGATGGCCGATTCCATGCATTTAAAAAAATGTGCTCATTGTTAATACCAGAAAACTCATTTTTTAACAAGCATTTATAGAGCCGGTTTGTAAATGTTTAAAATATTTTAAAAAAATGCTTCTATTAGAAGCACTAAGAAATTTTTGATAAAAATGTAAGTGGTTCTTGGAAGATCACTTGAATTGCTTTTTAAATAAAGCATATAATTGATACTTCTTTCAATTTTAAAAATATAAACACTTATAACTTTTTATGTTAAACGTAGTTAAGATCGTTTTTGATGATCTAAAATTACTTTTAATTATTTTAAATATACTTTCAACCATGCTCATGAAAAAGAGAAGGGTGGTTGAAAAGGTATTTGAATTGAAGCCTTCAATTGCTTTAGAACAAAGAAGACTCGATCTAAGCAATTACCAAAAAAGCTAAATCTACCTGTGATAAAGTGACAAATTTGGAATTAAAAACCCACTCAAGTGTTGATTTGAGGCAAACTTAATAAGATATAACCCCACTATTATACAACTACATTTTTCAAGATTTCGGTTCACACATAGATTTCATGAGCCAAATGCACCTATCTAAAAGGTAGAATTTTAATATCTTATAAGTCCATCAAGGACCACATGGTGACTTCATTCTCTTTCTTTCATGAATTCAATGCTATTTGGTTTTTACTTTTTCGTGATGCCAGCTAACTTCAATCTCAAATCTCCTATATCAATTTGCCATTGTTATATCAATGTGAGTAGACCTGAAAATTTCTTACACGATCTCTTAATCTAACATGAAACTACACAAAAATAAAGGATTTCAAATCAACCTGTTAACGACTCGGGTCATTATCGAATAACCGATTAGGCATGATAATTTCTCGCATGACTTGTTAATTCGACACAGCCCGTTAAGATAACAGAGTTGACACGATACAATCCGTTGAGATAATAAGTATGACACGAAACGACACAAATATGACAAACATGATCTTTTTGTCATGCCTAATTGTCAGTAGCTAGTGAGTTTTTACACTCACATGTAGATTCGTTTTATGCGCTCTTTTTTTTTAATATTCTTAAATTTTCTTTTTATTTTTTTGATTTTAAGACTCAAATTCCTGTAACAATTAATTAAATACTATATCATAGAAAGAACTTGTTTGTATCATAATGACTGACTATATATATCTTCCATAAAAGTGAGATTCATGTTAAATATATCTATACACGTAAGTTTTACTTTCATATAACAATGTTATAAAACCATAAAATGAATATGATTACTCATAATCTACTACTTGTAACTCTTGTTTAACTTTCTACTTAAAAATTTTAGGTTACAATTTTTTAATGAAAGCAAAGATATACTTAGAAATTTTAGGTTACAATTTTTTAATGAAAGCGAAGATATTCAGACTTGAGGCTAATTTATCTTTCAAACAATGGAAAAAACAAATATCACTAAATTTCTAGGTATTGTATTTAGAAAAGAGTACATAAACTTTACACTCATGGACTTATCAACATTTTAAGAGCTTTTTTCTTTTCAAGTTTTTAAAATCAAATTACAACTATGATCCTAGATGGATTGTATTTCTAAAGATGTCAAACTTTAGCTTATATAAATTAAAAAGCTTGGACTTTGTGGATTACTGATGCTGGGAGTTGATTGGTCCATATCTAAAGGTTATGCATAATATAATCTAGCTAGTTATGCCTTTGCTTTTGATCGTGTCTTTAAATCCGAATTTTTTAAGAAATCACCGTTATCTTTTTTTTACTCATGCCACCAATACAATAACAAAAAGAGGATTCGTTCGTCTAGAGTAAAATCTTAATTTTGAATTATTCTATTGGTTGACACATCTTTGTCAGACAATTACATTATTTTTCTAATTACTATTATTTCAACAAATGTATGGTGAAAAATGCATGATGAGATGTAGCATCTCCATCGAAATGGAAGCAAACACGACCCTCCTCCAATAATTTCAACCATATTTTCTTTCCCACATAAATTGATAGTTTATTTTTCTAATATCACAACTCTAAAGGGGCCCACTCAAAAACACCACTGAGATCCTTCCAAAAGGAAGCCATCCAAACGGTGCCGTATCCCATCTGAGTGACGACACAAACGGCGCCGTCTCCATCTCGGGCTTGCTCCCCACTTCCCATTAAATTTAAGATTTGGTTGGAAGGTTTCGTAAAACGACCGGCAGAAACGGACACGTGACACATGACACGTGCCTACCCCTGGCGGGCTCCTCTCAAATTTTTTAGACGTTGGCGTTACGGCAACTATTTATGGCGGAATGCCTCCCAACCGTGACGTGTTTCCTTTGTTCTTTGTAATTTCGCCGCTCTTCCCCCCTTCTCTCTCTCTCTGTCTCTCTCTGTGAAACTTGCACTTTCTCTCTCTAAAATCCTCTCTGTCTCTGTTACTTTCTACACAGCTAGGGTTTTCGTTTCCTTTACTCCCAAATCTCAGAGAGCTTCACCGGTAAGTTTTTCACTCCTCAAAATTTCCCCAGTGTTTTTATTTAAATCCTCGCGGTTTCATGTTCTGCTCGGTGATTTCGTCGGTTTTGATTTGATTTGTAATGCCGATTTAGTATTCGATTCAAATTTTTGTTTGGTTGCCGAGAAAGTTTAGGGAAAATGATGGAAAATGGATGTGTAAATCTGGGGGTTTGGCTGTTAGGTGTGGTAAAATTAAGGTTGACTAAGTCTAATTGTGATGTTGGGATGTTAGTGGGGTTCCAAATGGTGAGGAATAGGGGATTCCACGCCTTAGTTTCTTGTCCGTTTGTGCATTTTCTCGAAGACCAAACAGAGGATTGAGGAGTTGTTGGATTTTGATTTCGGTGATTTCGGGGTTTTGGATTTTTGACAAGTTTTTGTTTGTTAAATTTTTGTCCTTTTACGTTTTGAGGTATATTATTTAAGCTTTTTTTTTAACAGATTGATGGTAATTTGGAGGTAAATTATTGATTTTGATTTTGTTTTTGTTTTCTGAAAGCAGTTAAGGTGAAGGAATCTGTCACAGCTGTGATGCTTTATTGAAGGAATTGGATAATTTAATGGTGGTTAGATTGGATGTCTGTTTTATCATCTTTATGTTGGCAATGATGACAGAGACGATGACTACGAGCTTCGCTAATCTCTTCTGAATTTGGTGATCTGATTTTTTAAAAGAATCATCTAATTGTAATTCCTGTAAAGAATGCGCCTTTTAATGCATTTTATACAGATGGGTTGAAGGACGAATTTTTAGTTTCGATTTTCGAGAATGGCTATTGCTGGTCTACACAATGCTTCTGTGCTTGAGCCTTCTTTCCTTAGAGACTCTCAATCTCATACATCTAGATGGATACGTGATGAAGGGAGGGTGAGTACCCGTGCATCCTCCCTACTACAAAGGTGGCGGGAGCTTGAGGATGAGCATGTGGTGAGTCGTGCCCAAGAGAGAGTTAGTGAGAGGTTGCTTGTACAAGGGAGTGATAGGTTGATCGATGAGATCTCGAGGGAAGACACTACTGAAGACCACGGTAGTTACCACGCAGGTGATTTGGTGGATGTGAGTGTGGGTGACAGTGAGTGCGGATTATGGTCCCGGGGTCAAATTGGGTCATCAAATGAACATGAGGAGTGTAGTAATATTAGCAGTGAGCATTCTGATTTTGGGGAGGTTGAAAGGGGGAGGGTGAGGCAAGTTTTTAGGGAATGGATGAATTGTGGTGTGGCTGAATATACGTCAAATGGTTCTCATATGAATAACAGTTCAAGGGCAGAGTGGCTCGGTGAAACTGAACAGGAGAGGGTGAGAATTGTAAGGGAGTGGGTGCGAATTAACAGTCAGCAGAGAGGTGCTTCGGGTGACAATAGAGGAGAACAACCTGCTGAAATTGGTAATCAAATTGAAAGAGTTCGTGATGGATTGATTGTTAACCAAACTGAAGGCAGGTCTGAGCATACACGAAGGGGAATTCGTAAGTTATGTGGTAGGCAGGCTATGCTGGATATGGTAAAGAAGGCTGAGAGGGAAAGACAAAGTGAACTTCAAGTCTTGTTGGAGCACCGGGCTGTATCACAGTTTGCTCACCGCAACCGCATTCAGGTTCATTGCTATAATGCTTTCCACATCTTCACTTGCTTGTTGAAAATGGGATTTTGAGTTAGTTTTACTTGAACTTACATTGTAGACTACTTGAACTTACATTGTACTTTTTGTGAAAGTTTTTATGTACGATATTTGACTATCACACAAGCAATCTTTGAGACTAAAACCAATATGTTAGTGCTATGTTATAGAAGTGTAATAATGTGTTTTTATATTGATTTTAAACTGATTTTAAACTTTAAGGCATGGAAAAAAATTTTGGGTGCTGGTATGCTAACATTGCTTTTCTTTTCTCTTGCAGTCATTGCTTAAAGGAAGATTCTTACGAAATGCTAGAGTGATTGAGAATGAAAGACCTACTTCCTTGGCTGAAAATGAATTAGGCTTATTGAGACAAAGGCACACAGTCTCTGGTCTTAGGTATTGTTGCCCTGCTTTAATTTGAAAAATATTTATCCTTCTTTTTTTTTTTTTTTTTTGCAAAGTTATGCTCTAATTTGTTTTCCTAAGTTTTGCTTAACTTTTCATTCTACTTTTTTTTTTGTTTGGGTTACGTGAGATTTCTTTGTAAATTTTTTGCAATTAAATAGTTGGAATTGCATCGTCTTATAGTGATGGTTTGACCCATTGTGTCATTTGTAGTTTCTTTACGTTTGTGTCATCTTCTTCCAAGCTTGTTCATGGATGAATATTTGATATTTCTCCCAACCTCTTTTGAATCGTGAAATTGCTTTCGGTATAATTTGTTTAGTTTATGGGGGTTGAAGGGTGTTCCACAATAGAAAGATGATTGTGGCCTCATTAAGCAGTTTGTGAAGTTTTTATATTTTGATTATTTGGAAGATGCCAAACCATAGCTATTAGCTTGTGCTGGCAAGTTATCTCAATGGATTCTTTTTCTAAACCCCTCATCACCATTTCCGTATGATGTTGCTCCATAATTGCAACTCATGCTGCTCTTCTGACTGGTAGTAAATTAGGAATTGATTATGGTTCTCGGACTTTGTCCCATTTAATTTTTTATTTTTGAGGTTACATTAATGTATGTAGTATCGGATGTATATATAGTTTCACCCTTAGAGCATCTTTATATCTTTACTATAGACTGGTTGAGTAAATCCATTATTGTATTTTTTTTTTGTTTTTCTCTTGTTGTATTGAAAAAAATTCTCATTGATATTTTGAAATCTATTATTTGAGTAGGGACGGTTTTTGCTCCAGATTGGATAGTTCTGTATCCGGTCAAGTAAGCAGCAGCCACTCTGAGACATCCTCTAGTGTTTCTAATGGTAGTAGAAATGGGGATGGTCAAGCAAACAACCCGCATGAGGTCCTAGCTGGGTCTTCTAAACAATCTGCTGCTAATGACGAGGCAAGTGAGGACCGAGAACGTGATAGCTGTGGAATATCAGATTTCAGGGATTTGGGTGGCAACACCATTCAAGATATAGATTCAGAAGAATCTAATGCTCCTGTAGAGGGTTGGCAACACCATTCAAGAAACTGGCAATGCTCAAGTATCACTGAATTTATCGAAAGGAGGGATGTTACTGATTATAACATGATTGGGGACTTTCAAGCAACCACTTCTGTTGAGCAGCCCCAAGAAATTTTGCAAAATGATGCTGGTGGACACAGTAACATGCGAAAAGTCAGTCATATATCTAATGAGCAGTCTGAGCCAAGTGGGGAGGCAAGTGTAATAGGTGAACGGTCTGATCATATATATAATTTACTAGAGAGTGTGCCTGGGGATGTAAATTTTCAAGAATTTACTTCCCACGTACAACAGTGGCAGGATCGAGTTTCAGAACAAGCTGAAAGGGACTGGCAACAACCTGTTGTTGCGTATAACGACTTGAGAGAAAATGTTGGGGAAGATACAACTGGGGATCAGCAGGAAACAACTGCTTATGAATGGTCCCAGGAGTTGCTGGAGAGCGAAGATAGAGAAAACAGTCATCTTGAAGAAGTTCCTGAAGTGTGGCACGAGGAAAGTGGTTTTCAGGAGGCTGTTCAAAGTTGGTTAGAAGAGCCATCGGACCAGGATGTTGATCCGGTCAGGCAGACTGACACATTTTATTTTCCGGATGATGATAATGCTCCTGGCACCGAGCTAAGGGAACTCCTAAGCAGGTATGAAATGTTATTAATTTATGAATATGCCTTTGGCTTCTGATGGATCTGTTTTTCTAATGGAAATCTTTTTAATGTTGCAGGAGAAGGGTCTCTAATCTTCTTAGTAGTGGTTTCCGTCAGAATCTAGATCGACTGTTACAATCATATGTAGAAAGGCAAAGTCACGCTGCCATTGACTGGGAGCTGGATGATACATCACCTTCTCCTGAACCTGCAGAACAGGATCTAGAGCAGACTGGTGCATATCAAAATGGGGGTCAAGTGGATGTTGTTGAAAGTCATAGTCCTAGTACTGCTCTACGATCACAGCAAATACCTTCCTTGCCACTTTGGGACCAGGAGTCACACTCTGATAATTGGCCACAGCATGACATGCATCAACGTAACGGAATTGTGCGTTCCCATAATGCTTCTCGCTTTAAAATTTATGATCTGGTATCATGACACTAATATTTGTGATGCCTTCCTTTGTGTTATTCAATTGACAGATTGCTTACTGATGCAGGATTGGGAGATAATTAACGATATGAGGATTGACATGGCCAGGCTACACCAGAGGATGAATAACTTGCAAAGAATGATGGAGGCCTGCATGGATATGCAACTTGAGTTGCAGCGCTCGATAAGACAAGAAGTTTCTGATGCCCTGAATAGATCAGCTGGTTCACAAGGTTTGTCTACAATACTTTGACCACCTCGCAATTAGTTTTACTTTTGTAGTTTTCAACACCTAATAATATTTATAGATGGAATTTTTGTCTAAGATAAAGATGTATGTATAACGCGTTTCTTTTGCATTGGAGTACCATGTGATTTCACTCTTGGATGCGCTACGGGCTTTCCTCGCATTGACTTTGAAAGTTGCCTTGCTTTGCAGGGGTGTGTGAAGACGGTCTGCTAGAAGATGGGTCTAAATGGGATCATGTAAGGAAAGGAATTTGCTGTATATGTTGTGAAAGCAGCATCGATTCTTTATTGTACAGGTAAAACTCCAAAATGTGTACCTTCGTGGTTCAAATTATTTCTGCATGTGGAGATTCTAACACCGTTTTCCGATTTCTGTTGATTTCTTCTCGCAGATGTGGCCACATGTGCGCATGTTCAAAATGTGCTACTCAATTGGTTGAGAGTAGCGGAAAATGTCCGATGTGTAGAGCACCCGCGATTGAGGTGATTCGTGTTTATTCTGTGTTGTAATTTAAAAAACAATGTTGAATTAACAAAAAATATATATAGGAACCATACGTTTTTGCTGCCAGCCCACCGATATCGTTTTCTCTCGGTTTTTGGTTCCTTCCTTGTGGCTTGGTGTCTTGTTTGTTGAACGTATGATTGACATCACACATGCTTTCTTTGATTTATAATAATCGAAACTTAAAACTTCTCACTTACTACTAAAGAAGAAGAAAGACTTCTCACTTATCATTGAAGGATAATATTATTAGAACCATAATATAAATTGCGTATTAGTAGAAAAGAAATCTACTTTAAAGTTAAAGGTGACATCCTCATTAATATACTAAACAAGACCTTTGAGGCATTATTCGCCATTTCAAAAAGTTCTTTTAACCGAAATGAGGAGTGCATAATGATTTTTTTATAGTGATAATTATAATTTCGTTTTGCAAGTTAAAAATCCACTAAGGGTCAATATTTGAAAACAAAGAGTAATGCTATTCATATCATATTTTTGTATCACATTTTCATACCATCTTAGGTGGTATTTAATATGGACAACCACATCATTTGAATTAATTAGATTTTTAAATTTAGTTCATTATTTAATAAACTAGTAATTAAAAAAAATAGTTAATTAAATTATGATTGTGGTATACGACGAATATTTCTTCTTCCTTTCCTTGGGTTTTGCAAATTTTTCAAATGATGTAACAGTTCACATCAGATGCCATGGTATAGAAATATTGTATAAAAACCTGATATGAATATCATTACTCAGAAATGACCGGACTGACTGAGTCTATAGGAATTTCAAGACCGGAACGAATATGCATGGCAATTGGACAATTTTTAAACACGTATCCAAACCCGAGATCCACCTTCGCCGGACCGTGATTAAAATGGGTGCTTCTATATTAAAAATGGGTTTAATGGCTAAATTAAATTCACCCTTGAAGTTGAACATAGAACTTAAGATATCTTACTCATAAATGAAGATGACTACTGTTAGATTGTAATGATATTACAATTAACAAAAAACGAAAATTTAACAAGAAAACAGTCATTCATTCATAACCAAAACAGATAGATCATTTTCACACACCATCACTATACATGGTTAATTATCTATGCCCTACAACGCACAAACTAATAAACCACTTTGCAAAACAGAAACTAATTAAAAACAAACACATTTAAGCAACACGAAGTTCTAATTAAATAATCAAGACTTGGACGACCCTCCTCCATATGATACATAGGTGCTCACTGCCTTGGTCCCCTCGGCCATGGCATGCCTCCCAAGCTCCCCGGGCAAAACTAGCCTCACCGCCCCTTGAATCTCCCTCGACGACAACGTCTTCCTCGCTGTATACGTAGTCAGCCTCGCCGCCTCATCAGCCAGCCTCTCAAACATGTCGTACATCAAGTTATTCAACACCGTCATGGCCTTGGACGACACTCCCATCCCAGGATGCACCTGCTTCAAAACCTTATACACATATATCTTGTACTCTTCTCTTCCCCTACTCCTCTTCTCTCTCCTCTTCCCTCCTTTCACCTCGCTTTTCTTCTCTCCTTTCTTCGAGGCTTGCTCTTCGGTTTTCGTCAAATCTTCCGCGTCCTTGTTCTCTCCTCCTCCTAGGGTTTTTTCCTCCTCACTCTTCTGCTCTTGTTCCTTCGGTGATTTCTCTGCTTCTTGTGGATCAGGAGTCGTAGGATTTTCTTGTGCCTCTTTGTCGACTTGGACTTCAGCGTTTTGGGTTTTTAGGGTCTGGTTTTCTGCCTGGGTTTCGATGGGAATAACACTAGTCTTGAGCGGCTCTTTCCCAACTGAAACTTCTACGTTTTGGTTTTGATTTGATTCGTTGGTTTCAATGGAAATAGTCTTCAGTGGCTGATCTTTTTGTTGTTTCTTCCTTGTGGTTTTAACCACTGAAACTTCAACCGTTTCTTTAACGACTTGCTTGGTGGTCTTCACCACCATCTTCGCCGAGCGCTTTGGAGCCATTTTTGACACTGCTGTGTTAACCTCTTTCCCTCTCAGAAAATTTATTTGAAAATGGAGATAATCTGCACAAGATTTGTTGTTGCAGTTAAATATCTGCATGGAGCAGATAATAACTGTATTGGTGGTTTTACTGGACGTTGACATGTGGCGGACAGGTGTTGAGTGGTTTCTGAACCTAATGGCTACGTGGGTAAAAGTGAAATTGTAAGCACTAAGCACATGAGGCTTCCGGATAAAACTTCAGATTTCACTTCCCTTCATGGCACTTTCCACCTTTGAACTTTAGTTACCGGTGGACGCAAAAGTTGGTACAATAATAGCAAAAGAAACCGATATGGCAAGATAATGGTAAGCGTGTTTTACATAAATTCTTTTCAAAACATAAGATTGAATGGATAATGTTTGTGTCATTTACCAATCTTTATACATTATAATCGAAATAATTTATTTTTTTTATCATCACTTAAAGATAGATATGCAAAAAATTACTTAATTTAGAATATTTTTTAGTTATTTATATACATACAATAAATAGACAGTTTATCATGAGAATACTGCTTGTTATTAAAATTATTGATAGGTTAACAAGTAATGATCACTAAATGATCTTCAAATTGAATAACTTTTACAAATGTAATTTTTAAATGATGATAAAAAGTATAAATGATATGTGTTCGGACGATAAAAGTTTGTTAATCGTATGCAAGGGGACAAATAAATCCTTAGACATAAATATTATCCTTGGTTTTTTTTTTTTTTTTTTTTTTTGTCAAATGATAAATTATGTTAGAATAGGTCTTAAATTAGCCACCGATAAGGTTCGAACCCACGCTATCATGCGAGGATTCAATACATTTCCACTACTGTGGTAAATATTATCTTTGTGGAAATTAATATACGGGCAAAGAGATGGAAAAAATACGGGAAAAGACATGGAATAAACACATCCTTGTTGAAATTAATATGCGGGCAAAGACATGGGAAAAAGAGAACATGAAATCAATATTTTTCGATCTAATAGTGTAAAAACATTTATGGGAAAAAACTTACCTATAATTAGACCGATATGGCAGGATAACAGTAAACATGTTTACATAAAAATCCTCCTGAAATATATGGTTGTAATTTCAACATGAAATGAATTGGCAAAGGCCCAAAATTGCGTACATTGAAATGCAAGTCTTGAATTGACAAAAAAAAGCAAATGCAGGACTTAGAAGATGTTAGGGCTTCCATGTGCTCCCAACGACCATTTTAAGTTGTAAGTATACGAAAATGTTAATTATTCCAGATTGCATATGTTTAACAGGATCTATCTTCACACTCTTTCATCGCGTAAGACTTTGTAATTCAAGGTTATTCGGTAAGGTTGATATTTTTGAAGTGTTATTTGTGGTTAAGAATTGTAATTTCAAAGTATATGTGCTTGTATGAGTCGACATTCTTATTTAATGATTCCTTTGTTCTTTGTTTTAATTAATAGGAGTCTAGCAGGTTTTATTTGTCTACGTGAATCGTTATTTGTGGGATAGTGCTCTAGGTGTAAACTAGTTTCTTCTAAATTTTCTTCATGATATATATAACGATTGTCGTTCAAGTGTCTTGTTTTTGGTCACTAATTATCTCTCCATCTCCCAGCAGAGAACGAAGACAAATTAGAGGAAGCCTTTATCTTTTTGGAGTCACTCTCCTTGCGAAACACACACACACACACACAAATAGGATCCAAAGCTCTATATACCTTCCTCCAACCCTTGCTTACACGTTACTTTCTTATTCCAAATTTCTTTTGGCCAGTACTATTATATGGTTCCAAATACTTGGCCCAAATGGTCGCCTGACTCGCCTGGAAGCAGGATCAAACCAACACAGTAATAGCCTCTGTGTGGGAGAGAAGAAATTCTTATGTCCTACTCATGAGAAGTGCATTTGCGTTCCACTTCTTGTTAGTGTGTGAAGGAAAGTTGAGTTTTCAAGTTCTAATATAGGGAATTGCATGTTATATATACTCTTTATAAGCACAAGGTTCATTTTTTCTCCTATGTGAAATTCTTATATATGTACTCTCAACGTGTGCTTCCTTATATCGGGTAGGAGAACATAAGAAATTTTCCTCCTCTAGTATTCCCTTGTAGGAAGGTCACTTACAATAGAAAATCGAATGACACCATTACCATCCCAAATAAAATTTACATACAACTAATTTATGCACTGGTTTACTACTCTTAGATAAAACTATTTTAAAGGACGATAACCAAAAAAAATTAAAAAAAAAGGAAATTGTTATTAACACTCCAAAACTCTCATTCTACACTTATCACAAGTGTATTTTTTTTCTTCTAATTATAGAAAGTTTGGAGTACAAAATGAGATTTTTCCTTAAAAAATCTAGAACCTTGCTGCCAGCTTCCATGACGATTGGCAAAAATCCCCAGATATATACGGAAATTAACAATAAAAAACGAAAACTATATATGTATGTACAGTATGTTGAGAGAGTGGATCAAAATTTTGCAAATCTAATGGTACACCAAGATCAATGGATAGTAAAACTACAAACAAAAGTGTTCAAGTTCTTCCGAGGAAAATCAGCATATGTTTTTTTTTTTTTTTTTTGTTCTCAACAAATAAAAGGAGTGTATGTCACTTAGTACTGCGGTTTAGTTATATTTTTTTTTTCATTTATAAGTAGGAGGTTGTTAGGTTTGATTTTCATAAATAGTGAGTTCGATACCACTATACGTACCCCTAACAATTGAGACACATATACAGAAAACCATAACAAAGAATTAACAAGTTTCTGTGAAAATAAAAAACAAGGAACAAGAAAGAAAACCTTGCTATTGCATTTACTAAAAAAAAAAAAAAAAAAAAAAAAAGGTTTGTAGCCAGTCTAAACCATAAAAATCAACATCTATCATAATTGATCCATATATTAACTCATGGAATTAAGAAAAACATATAATTAGTAAAGGAAATAATGAACAATAATATATATACAGGGAGAGAGTCTGCAATCTAGAAATACTCTAAGGTTTAATTATATACTGGTACATCTCTTCTTAACTCTAGAACTAGGAGATTCAAAGCAAGAGCGAAAGAATGAGTCTACCTCTTCACGCCCAGTGGTTTCAAAGAATTCCAATCGTGCCAATTTCCTCTTACGTAAGAAAACATTTCCGTGTGCTTGTTTTCTTGGTGTGGCTGGGCAGCTTTGAATGGTAGGTATCTTGTGATCATACGAGGCTGGCGTTCGACAGAAGTCTTCCTGTCGATCATTTGGTAACTCATGAGCGATTGGTTCAGTACTATCTTCTTTTTCGAAACCTTTAGGAGGTTGATCGGGAAATTTTGATAGAAGTTGGTGATGATGATCACCAGATATTTTATGATCTTCAGCCATGGACATATAACTAGCTACTCTGGCGAAATAGGCACTCTGAATATAGAAAGAGATGAAGAGAATATGACATTTTTTGGGGTTAAGTTGTAGAAAGAGGTGGAGAGAATTTCACAATTTGATCTGTTTGTATCTTATATTGTAAAAACCTAGGTGTCTACTGCCAACAGCACCTTCATGGGTTGTATTCTTCTCTACATAACCCTGAAAGAGTACGCTGCGAGAACCTCGGTTTGGAATATGCTATGTAATTTTCAGAGATACGGGCCCAGGACCCCAACTTCCAACAACATTGATAGTGTCTCCAATTTGGTAATTACTATCTGCCCAATCTGTCGGGTTTGTGGTTTTATGTCTTAGTTGGAGTGATGTTATGATATTCAAACTCTTCATTTTTCAGAGATACGGCCGATGTAAGATATTTCAACACGCTTCCTCATGTTAGATCTAATTAGTGGGTCACACGTGAGAGATTCACACATTGACAACCACGAATAGCCAAGGGGGGGGGCTCACCCCACACGCTGGGCCAAGGGACTCACCATCATCGCATAGGGCTAAGGGGACCCACCAATCACGTGGCAATACCGACTCGCTCTTTGGCTCTAATACCAAATAGTACATGACCTTATACAAGGAAAAGCATAAGGTCATGTAGAGTGGAGTAAAAAAATACTCAAACGCTTTGGCTTAAATATAACTAATGATAAAGACTTTCACGATATAGGTACACCATTTTCTAATGTTGTACAAATAATACAATAATATAAGTAAGTTTTACGGCACATAACATTGTACTATTAACATGAAACACCATATTAATATACTTGTCTCATATAAATTGCTTAATAAAATTTAACACCATATTAAAATACTCATCCTATATAAATTGCTTTATAGAATTTATCTCCTTTCTCGCTGCCTCTTCTTATGTAACTCCTATTTAATAGATTTCAGAATTACCCAAATTTATTCTTGTTGAGCTGCATTCTGATGATGTGATAGATTACATGAAGTAATCCTTTTCCCACACAGTTGTGACCTCAGAACTTACTCTATATCCGATCATTTCTTTATCACTGTTTCTCTCCTCCTTGTCTGTATGCACAACAACGTGCTTAACCGCATTGGATACCATCTTGGACGTTGGACACGGAATAACATATGTCATTGGAATTGAATCAACAATTATCCATTTGATAACCATTTTTAGTTTTCAACTTTTGTTTTTACGTTTTTGAAAATCGAAAATTGAAATTTTGTTCGGTAACTTCTTTCTTTATTTAACTTTAAAAAAAAAAAAAAATTGAACAAGTGACCCTCTCCATCACCACGTCTTGAGTTCGAACCCTGTCGGCTCTCTAACTTAACATCTAATATAATAAATTTATCGTTTAACAAAAAAAAAAAAAAAAATTGAATACTTAATTTAGCGGTCAAACGGGGTATTTGGTAGTTTCTCAAACTTTAAATTAATTAGTTTCCAAAAACAAAAAAAAAAAAAAAACTTTAAGTTCATTCTGAATACTTAATCCCTCTGAAGTGAGAGTATGCCATGTCTTAGAGAAAAATTAGAGGACAAAGCAGTGAGGGATTAAAAAATCTAATATCATGCAATTGTAGTGTAAATTGTTTATATTATTTAAAGATCCAAATAGCATGCGATCGCATAATTTATTCTTTAATATCTTGAATGAGGCATTTCGTCGAGTTGTTAGAATTCATTATTTTCCACCCTTTGTTGTGTGCCTGTAGATAGATACCGACAACGTTAGATTGTTGATATCTGTTTACACTCGATAAGTGTCAAGGCATGCTATCGATATCTTTCATCAGATGTTATGACATTGTCGATATCTGTCAAAATCTACAAAGGCATGTCGTTGATATTTGTCAATAGCTGCCAAGGCGTGCTGTTGAATCATGTCGAGCACCTGCTGAGTCTGTTGAGCAAACATTTCATTAAACAGTTGGTGGGCATTTCTAGGTCCAAAATCAGACAGACCTATGGTTCTTAGAGGACCTTTCCAGTTCCGTACGGTCCCGGACCCAGTGGGTCTCCTAATGGATCCTCACTTGGGTCAAATAAGCATTTTAATGTTTTAATCTTAATTTTTAGGGTGAAGTACAAAAAACTACCTCAACTATTGGGGTCACGACAGTTTCATACCTCATCTTTTAAAATTGACAATGTCATACTGCATCTTACGAATTTGTGACAATGTCATACCTCCATCAATTTTTCTGTTAAATGCTGACGTGGCAAGAGACAGGGACCACTTTCTATTAAAAAATTAATAAAATATTATTAAAAACTAAAAAAAATATTTAATATTTTTTAACTATTAAAATAATAAATAAAAGTAAAATTAAAAAAAAACTACCTCAACTATTGGGATCACGACAGTTTTATACGTCATCTTTTAAAATTGACAATGTCATACCGCATCTTACGAATTTGTGACAATGTCATACCTTCATCAATTTTTCTGTTAGTTTTTCTGTTAAGTGCTAACATGGCTTGATTCGGGACCTACTTTCTATTAAAAAATTATTAAAAACTAAAAAACAATTATTTAATATTTTTCAAAAAAATAATTTTTTTTTCCTTCTTTTTTTCCTCTTCTTCTTCTTCTTCTTCTTCTTCTTCCGCAGGGGAGTTGATGGTTTAAAAAAAAAAAAATAAAAAATTCCTTCCTCCTTTTTTTCCTCTTCTTCTTCTTCCTCCTTCTCCTTCTCCTTCTTCTTCTTCTTCCGCAGGGGGTGTTGATGGGTTTTCAAATTTTTTTTTTATTTTTTCTTCCTCTTCTTCTTCTTCCTCCTCCTTTTCTTCCTCTTCTTCTTCTTCCTCCTTCTCCTTCACCCTTCTTCTTCTTCCGCGCCGACAGGGGGGAAATTTTTTTTTTTTCCTTCCTCCTTTTTTTTCCTCTTCTTCTTCTTCCTCCTCCTCCTCCTCCTCCTCCTTCTCCTTCTTGTTCTTCGCAGGGGGGTTGTTGGGTTTTCAAAATTTTTTTATTTTTTTTATTTTTTTGGTTTTGCAGGTGGGGGGAAGAAAATGAAGATGGGGAGAAGAGAGAGGAGGGGGGAGGGGGGAGGGGGAGGGAAGGGACGAACTGATGGTTTTTTTTTTCCCTCTGCTTTTTATTATTATTTTAATATTTAAAAAAATATTAAATAATTGTTTTTTAGTTTTTAATAATTTTTTAATAGAAAGTATGTCCCGAATCAAGCCACGAGAGCACTTAACAGAAAAACTAACAGAAAAATTGACGGAGGTATGACATTGTCACAAATTCGTAAGATGCGGTATGACATTGTCAATTTTAAAAGATGAGGTATGAAACTGTCGTAACCCTAATAGTTGAGGTAGTTTTTTGTACTTTACCCTTTTTTTTTTTTAAATTTTACTTTTATTTATTATTTTAATATTTAAAAAATATTAAATATTTTTTTTAGTTTTTAATAATATTGTATTAATTTTTTAATAGAAAGTGGTGCTCGTCTCTTGCCACGTCAGCATTTAACAGAAAAATTGACGAAGGTATGACATTGTCACAAATTCGTAAGATGCGGTATGACATTGTCAATTTTAAAAAATGAGGTATGAAACTGTCGTGATCCCAATAGTTGAGGTAGTTTTTTGTACTTTACCCTAATTTTTAATATCAAATCCAAGGATACATGACCATAAATTCCTAGTCACCCGATTAACAAGGGAACAAGACTAATAGATATTTAAAATACTTCAAGTGGCGGTTACATTTCCGAAGAATGTAAAAAAGAAGTGAAGGTTATATAACTTAAGAATTATAACAAAACTTATGGGAATGTAAACATATGCATTTTAGAATATAACTCTGTATAATGAAATCTACTGAATGTCGTAACCATTGGAAATGGATGTAAGAACTTTATCAAAGTTGATGGCATTTTTTCTCTTTAGAAAATTAGAGTACCAATGAGCAGAGAGTTTAGGTTGTCTTTTCAAATCAGGGTCTTCCAAATCCACATAGTAAAGGCCGTAGCTCGATTCATAGCCGTCTAACAGCTCAAGAGAATCCAAGAAGGACCATGTGAAATAACCTCTTGAGTTTGATCCATTCCTTCCAAAGTAACACAGTATAATTAGTATTTTAGAGGTAGTACTTTCCTATGGTGAAAAATATAGCAAGTTTGACTATCCCTATATTTACATAAACACTTGCATTAAACATTTTCATTTGGACTCGTCCAGTTAGCTTTGCAACATGGAGAGGTCACAAGATAAATCATATATACCTTATAGCTTCAAGCAAAGATTGGATGTGCCCTTGCAAATATTTCACCCGCCCCCAGTCCTCCAAAGATGAATTGCGTCGAGTCCGTTGACCTAATGTTTAATACAGATAAAGAAGTAAAATGATAAGCAGCTAATGCAAACTAGTGCATGGAAAGAGCCAAAAGTTAAGCTCTAGTACCAGGAAATATAATGTACAGTTTGAAACAAAATACGCGCAACGCATGCATGGTCCGTAGATATGGGGAAATCTTAAATAAAACTTATTTGACAGTCTATCAATCGAAGCTCCATCTATATATCTACATTTCCCTATCATGTTATGTAACACTACACATTCAAATAGCACTGCTTGGGTTAAAATTTAAACCCTGTACTATCCATTTACAGAAAAAAAAAAAATCACCACATGGTTGATGCAGAGAGATACTTTCCACGCAACAAAAAAACCGAGAGAGAGAGAGAGAGAGAGAGAGAGAGAGAGAGACCATTTTCCTGGATATATATAGGAGGATTGCCATAATTTTCCTTGATATATTCCAACAGTTCTTGCAGGCCCCAGGGAGTTATTGGAAACTGATTCAAACAACACGATCACTAGTGCTCTGAAATTAATCCATAAGTAGTATTGAGCCGGTTCTATTTTATATTATGTTCAAGATTTTACCTCAAATGTTGTTGTACCATTTTCCAGTGCTGCAAATGCAATCAAACAAAATTTTGTAAGCTCAAGGGATTGCAGCTAAGCATCTAAACAAGAATAAACTCTCATAAGTTCACGAACTAGGTGTTAGACATGAGTCCATAGTACAATGCATCAGTAATTATCTTAAAATATTCTCTTTGTAATTTACCACGTATAGGGCTCTTATTGATAATGTATTATAAAACTTGTATACGTTGATGAATGAAAGCAAGCAATTCCAACATTTCCTCTACCTGTCAATTATCTTTTCACACATTTTATCGACTTATTAATGACATGTTATGGACACACATCGGTCATTAAACTAAGGAGCAGACATCATGCATAAAGAATTTTACTACATACGTATATGTATAAGAAAAAACATACAGGATATCTTTGTTGCTGAGTCTTCCATAAAGTCTCTGGTTTCCATCTTTAGAGTGCTGGAGCAGTCCTTGATGTTTAATGTGAGATAATAATTCAATCCAATGAAGTCAAATTGGGTTAAAAGACTATAAAACTGTTGCTACTCCAGTTGTGATTGAGAAACTAAGCAAGGTTGATGGTAGTGAAGTTGGAAACGTGGGTGAATACAGAAAACTAGTGGGGAGCCAACTGACAACAAATAGACCAGATATAATGTTTGTAGCAAGCTTACTGGCAAGATTCATGCATAATCCCACTAAGAAGCACATGGGAACAACAAAGAGGGTGTTGAGATACATTCAAGGAACAATTGATTTTGGAATTGCCTTTGAAAAGGGAAAAACAACTATTATAATTGGTTACTGTGATAATGACTCAGCTGGAAGTGAGGATGATATGAGAAGCACTTCAGGTTATGCATTTACACCGGAATCTGGTCTGTTTTTATGGGCATTAATCAAGCAAAGCACTGTGGCATTGTCCACAGCAAAAGCAGAATATGTAAGTGCTGTAGAAGCCACTTCTCATGCAAAATGGCTGAGATTTGTACTTGAAGATTTTGGAGAATAACAAGTGGAAGGGACACAAATTATGTGTGACAACACATCAACCATTGCTATGGCTAAGAATTCTGTCTTTCACCAAAAGACAACATATGTCAGCAGAAAGTTTCATTTCATCCAAGATGCAATTCAAGCCAAGGAGATTGAACTGTGTACTGCAAGATAGATGAGCAAACTGCAGACATTCTTACTAAAGCTTTGCCTAAAGATCGATTTGCCTATTTAAAAGAGCTTCTGGGAGTCAAGTCAACGAAAGGATTAGAAGGGAGTGTTGGCGTATAACCCTTCAGCTGAGACTTGGAGACAAAAAAGGAATTCAAACCTTTAGTTTAATATTTGTTTCATGTTTAAACTAGAGTCGTTGGATCATAGTTCATGTGGCTGTCCTTGCTTGTATCTAGCTTAAGTGATGGAATCATCTCAGAAGGTGATAACAATTAAGGGCTGAGATTTAGTTTTTTTTTTATGAGTGAAGGATCTCTCTTCCTATTCCATGTATACTGGTAACAACCTCATATGTTTGTTGTGAGGAATATTGCAATCAATTCCATCATCCTTCTCTGAAATTTTCTCTGCCATTTTCTAATTTTCTCAAACCTTCATCAAGCTTTAATAGAAGCTTATCAAATATTCCCATACTCTTTAACACTTTTTACTTAGTTCACAATGATAAGAAATGTCACCTGGTTTCCAAATTACTGAGAAAATCACATCTAATCAGTAAATCAAGCTTGTCAATAGTTTTCAATAGTCAAATTCCAAATACAATTAACATTTTACTTGCAAGTGTTGGGTTTGTGTTCCCCCTAATTTCGTTGATTATTCTGCCCCTATTTTCAACACTCATTTTACTTAGATTAGCACTAAATGCTTCACCTCATATGACAAATTTATTGACTCGTTCAGAAGAAATTTACACATTAGTTTCTCAAAAAAAATAATTACACATTAGTGATTTTGGTATTTTAAAAGTTGGTAGAAGCCCTTGGTGATTTTCTTATTTTCAAATGTATTTCTCTATCAATGATTTTCTTATTTTCAAATTAAAGAAAACATTTTTTTTTTTTTTTGCCAAATGATCTGGAAGTGAGTTTGGTAAAACCTTAATCACTCTCAAATAGACTGTAAACTCTAGTTATATAACAATTTTCAACTAACCTAAACTAATCATATGAAAAGATGTTTGTACTCTAACTGCGGACTGTCCAGTAGTACAATTGTTTAAAGGGAGTCTTAATGAAACATTTCTGGTACTGTTTACTTTTAACGTTAAGGATATTTTTAGCCTAGAAAGTCACTCCTGGTACATTCACTTACACCTTTATTTTGTCATTTTGATTAAAACTCAAAGTTTTCAAACCCCTTTCATTAGTTTTAAGTTTTCAAACCCTTTTCATTAGTTTTTCTTTGTTTAAATCTAAAACTAGTCAATACAACATCCTAAAGTTGCAATACTCTAACCTAATCAATTCTATTTGGATGCACTACATTCACACTTGCTAACTAACTCTCTAGTAGGTGGATCGTATAGTTTACTGTGAGATCCACCTGTGCTAATTTTATGTGTTTAAATATCATTATTCTAATCTAGTTAACCACACATAGCCTCAACAAGCAAAGGAAGAGGATTATCTCCTCCTCTTCCCTTCCCTCCTACTTGAATAGTTACGGTTAAACCACGTTAACATCTTATATTGATTTCTTTATAAAGACAATAAGACAAAAAAACAAAGTGTGAGAGGAGGGAAGGAAAGAGGATGAGAATAGGAGAGGAAAGAATCCTACTCCATAAGGAAAATCAGGTCTTCACCTTTCACAAGTTATAAATTAGAAATGAAAACAGTAAATAAGTAAAAATAGTAAATAATGAAAACAGTAAATAATTAACCACTTTAGGCTTATGAACCGTTAGTTCTTGATTTTGTATTTTTGGACAAAGATTTAATAGTTAAAAATTTTGAAGTATCCCACCATACTCCGGAACAAGATAAAAAATCCATAATATTATATGGAAAGTGTGATATAAAAATAGTGGAAGCTAACCAGCATGAGTATATGTGTCCAAGATGCTTGGGGTCCTTCCGTCTTGGTCCGCAGCACCTTCCACCTATTCATGTGGAATTAGTTTTGAACCAAGCCCATTCCATCACTTTCTTTTTTTATTTTTTTATTTTTTATTTCATTTGATGCGTAGTACTACTAGTAATACATACAAAAGCATATATAGAGGCTTATATTATTGACCAACATCTCTAACTAATTATATCTTATTATCCCATACATACATACATACAATATGTATGTATGTATGGACATATATGAATACATGTATACATAAGAAGAAGAACCTGATAAGCAGAGGAGGAAGCCCCAAACACGAAGCCTGGAGGGAAGTCATCTCTGCTATATTTATCAGCGCATAAAGAAAGCTTTATGAGAAGAAAACACAGAAAAAATGAAACTCTCAGCATGAGTAATAACACAAGCCCGCAGCAAGAACTCGGAAGGGAAGGAGTTTCAAAAGGCAAAAGTTACAAAGAGATTTGAGTGGACACCCTTTAATTTGTTATCCGCACTTCAGAGCAAATTGTAGACTCCAGATCCTTGTTTATTATCTTTTCTATTGTATGGTTGTTGAGTTGAGTCAGGTCTGTATGAGTGGTTCGAAATAGCCAACAAGAAGAAACACAGACAGATGGGGATAGTACTTGGCTCCTGACCGGTCAGGACGCAGCATACTGAATTTTTGAGGTGGACCAATAATATTGAAACAGCTGGCACTTTAAGCAATTTTTGATTTTTAACCAAACACCCGCTATTTCCCTAACCAAACACTCCAAATTTCTTCTTCATCACTATCCAAGCACTCAGCTTCTCTCTTAACAAGAAGACAAGCAGACACCCATCCATAAGTGTCAACCGACCACCTTGGCCTCGTCGGATCACCCATCGTCCGCGAGCTCGAAGCCCAAGGCTGCACAAAACTCGTCCTCCGTACTCAGGTCGAGCGCGACCTCACTTGCCAAAACCGCTTCACCACCACGCGGCTGCAAAATTCGGGTATATGGGTTCGTGTTTAAAGTCGTCGCCGTAGATTTCATCGCTGTAATCTCGCTGCAATCTCACTGAGATCTCAATGCGATGTGGAGTCGACGCTTGGAGGAGGGACAAAAAATGATATCAACGAAGGGAAGCTTGTAGAAGAAGCCAATCTAGATAGCATGGGAGATGGAGGGAGCTAAGGTGTTCTTGTTCTCACGGATTCAGAGGGAGGTGGAGGAAGAAGGTTTCTGTTTGGTCACGGGTTTAAATAAAAAATTGGATGTTTGGTTACAATGATATCAAAGTTTTGAAAGAAAACTGAATGTGTTTTAAATTGAGATATTTATTGATTTGCTATTTTGAATTTGTATGCGGCTTTCAATTTCTTTCTTCAACTTTAATTTTAATCATTATTCCTTTGAATTTTTTTAATTAGCTAATTTTCTTCTTGAATTTGAGTTTTTAACGAAATTACTAAAATAATAGATAGTGGAGAATCTCATCATTCATTTCTATTGATTTTCAATTTCAAGAACAAAAATTATATATTATGCAGATGTCAAGAACCATTTGGCTAAAAAAGCATTTCAGAATTACGCAAATTTATTCTTGTTGAGCTGCATTCTGACGATGTGATGGATTACATGATATTTTTCCCACAGTTGTGACCCCAAAACTTGCTCTATATCCGATCATTTCTTTATCACTGTCTCTCTCCTCCTTGTCTGTATGCACAACAACGTGCTTAACCGCATTGGATACCATCTTGGACGTTGGCCAAGGAATAACATATGCCACTGGAATTGAATCAACAATTTACCATTTGATAACCATTTTTAGTTTTCAGCTTTTGTTTTTACTTCTCTAAAAATCGAATATTAAAATTTTTTTGGGTAACTACTTTCATTATTTAACCTAAATTTTTTTTTTTTGAGCAAGTGGCCCTCTTCATCACCACAGTTTGAGTTCAAACTCTGTCAGCTCTCTAGCTTAACGTCTAATCTAATAAATTTATCGTTTAACAAAAAAAAAAAAAAATTGAATACTTAATCCGACAGTCAAAGGGGTTATTTGGTAGTTTCTCAAACTTTAAATTCATTAGTTTCCAAAAGAAAAAAAAACTTAAATTCATTCTGAATATTCAATCTCTCTGAAGTGAGAGTATGTCATGTCTTAAAGAAAAATTAGTGGATAAAGTAGTGGCGGATTCAAAATTCTAATATCATGAAATTGCAATGTAAATTGTTTACATTATTTAAAGACCGAAATAGCATGCGCATCGCGTAATTTATTCTTTGGTATCTTGAATGAGGCATTTCGTCGAGTTGTTAGAATTCGTCATTTTTTGCCCTATGTTACGTGCATATTGATAGATACTGACAACTTTAGATTGTTGATATCTATTTACACTCGATAAGTGTCAAGGCATGGTATCGATATCTTTCATCAGATGTTATGACATTGTTGATATCTGTCAAAATCTACATAGGCATTGTTTTAAAATGCCTAATGGAAACTTGGATCAAAGAAGCATTTTAATGTTTTAATCTTAACCCTTGATATCAAATCCAAGGATACATGATCATAAATTCCTAGTCACCCGATTAACAAGAGAACAAGACTAATAGATATTTAAAATACTTCAAGTGGCGTTTACATTTCCAAAGAAAGTAAAAAAGAAGTGAAGGTTACATAACTTAAGAATTATAACAAAACTTATGGGAATGTAAACATATGCATTTTAGAATATAACTCTGTATAATGAAATCTACTGAATGTCGTAACCATTGGAAATGGATGTAAGAACTTCATCAAAGTTGATGACATTTTTTCTCTTTAGAAAATTAGAGTACCAATGAGCAGAGAGTTTAGGTTGTCTTTTCAAATCAGGGTCTTCCAAATCCACATAGTAAAGGCCGTAGCTCGATTCATAGCCGTCTAACAGCTCAAGAGAATCCAAGAAGGACCATGTGAAATAACCTCTTGAGTTTGATCCATTCCTTCCAAAGTAACACAGGATAATTAGTATTTTGGACGTAGTATTTTCCTATGGTGAAAAATATAGCTAGTTTGACTATCCCTATATTTACATAAACACTTGCATTAAACATTTTCATTTGGACTCGTCCAGTTAGCTTTGCAACATGGAGAGGTCACAAGATAAACCATATATACCTTATAGCTTCAAGCAAAGATTGGATGTGCCCTTGCAAATATTTTACCCGCCCCCAGTCCTCCAAAGATGAATTGCGTCGAGTCCGTTGACCTAATGTTTAATACAGATAAAGAAGGAAAATGATAAGCAGCTAATGCAAACTAGTGCATGGAAAGAGCCAAAAGTTAAGCTCTAGTACCAGGAAATATAATGTAAAGTTTGAAGCAAAATACGCGCAACACATGCATGGTCCGTAGATATGGGGAAATCTTAAATAAAACTTATTTGACAGTCTCTTAATTGAAGCTCCCTCTATATATCGACATTTCCCTATCATGTTATATAACACTACACATTCAAATAGCACTGCTTGGGTTAATTTTTAAACCCTGTACTATCCATTTACAGAAAAAAAAAAATCACCACATCGACATGGATGATGCACAGAGATACTATCCACGCAACAAAAAACACGAGAGAGAGAGATAGAGATACCATTTTCGTGGATATATATAGGAGGATTGCCATAATTTTCCTTGATATATTCCAACAGTTCTTGCAGGCCCCAGGGAGTCATTGGAAACTGATTCAAACAACACGATCACTAGTGCTCTGAAATTAATCCATAAGTAGTATTGAGCCGGTTCTACTTTATATTATGTTCAAGATTTTACCTCAAATGTTGTTGTACCATTTTCCAGTGCTGCGAATGCAATTAAACAAACTTTTGTAAGCTCAAAGGATTGCAGCTAAGCATCTAAACAAGAATAAACTCTCATAAGTTCACAAGCTAGGTGTTAGACATGAGTCCATTGTACAATGTATCAGTAATTATCTTACAATATTCTCTTTGTAATTTACCATGTATAGGACTCTTGTTGATAACGTATTATAAAACTTGTATACGTTGATGAATGAAAGCAAGCAATTCCAACATTTCCTCTACCTGTCAATTATCTTTTCACACATTTTATCGACTTATTAATGACATGTTATGGACACATCGGTCATTAAACTAAGGAGCATACATCATGCAGAAAGAATTTCACTACATACATATATGTACAAGAAAAAACTTACGAGATATCTTTACTGCTGAGTCTGCCATAAAGTCTCTGGCTTCCATCTTTAGAGTGCTGGAGTTGTCCTTGATGTTTAATGTGTTATAATAATTCAATCCAATGAAGTCAAATGAACCCCTGACACTTTGGGACTCAAGACTAGTAAAAACAGGAATTCTAGAGCCTACTATCTTTTTCATTACATCAGGGTAATCTCCAAACACCAAGGGATTCAAAACCCTACAAAAGGAAACAGACACATTGGAATTACAGGTAGCTAAAACGGCATTATGTTTTGGACAAGTGAAAAATATATATAGATGAAAAGATGAGTGCTCAACATCTGACTTACCAACCAAAATAGAAGTCCATGGCTCTTTGGGTAGCAAGTTCATCTTCAATAGTTTTTGTTAGAGGAACAAACCAATAGGCAAAAACATTGATTCCTATATATCCATGCTGCTTGTCCTGCATATCTCAAAAATTTCTCTGATCAACCTATATATTTTTTCATGAAAAGTCTAAGTTTATATAGGAACCTCATGTTACATTATTACTAGTATTGGAACCTCATGTTACATTAATACTGGTATTGATATACAACTTGCTATAAATAGAAGGAGGTGTTGGTATTTTGTTTTATGAGTTTGATAAATCATATTTTAAGGGAATTTGTGAGACGTGCATCTAACTTATGAGTGTTTTTATTGTGTATTACTAATTATCACAATGATAAAAGTTCTTGAAGCCCTGGATAGGGAAGAGTTTTAAAATTACCTGGTACATTTTCTTGTACAATCTAGCAGCTGATGCATGAGCTAACAAGGTATAATGAGCTGCCATGTATGGCTCTGTTGAGGAATTACCCCTAGAACAATTGACACCAAATGGAGTTGAACATCGTTGTGGTGGAAGAAATCCAATGTCATAACCCCCAAGTATAAAAACATTAGGCTCATTCATAGTAGTCCAATACAAAACTCTATCCCCGAAATTTTTGAAGCACGCATCTGCATATGCAGTGAAGTCTTTTCTGCATCCACAAAAGTGTTTCACCACTATCATCATGGATTCCCCATTTCTGCATGTCCCAGTTAAAACTCACCAATAAAAGTTAGGAACTTACACAATTTTTCGACTTACCCATCCTCCATACTCATCATCAAGTGCCTGCGGGAGATCACTGTGGTGTAAAGTAACATGTGGTTCGATTCCTGGTTTAAACAAACAAATTAATTTATTATCAACATTAGGATTTGTTGATCTCTATAGCTACTCAATTATTGATAATATAAGCAAGGAAACTGTGGTTCATAATTTAGATAGATTGTTACCATGGCTGATCAGTTCATCAATAAGATTGTTGTAATATTGTACACCCTTTGGATTGACAGGTCCTCTTCCATCTGAGAGAAAAAAACCGAATATTGATTAAGTGCGTCAAAAGCTAAGATCAATAAATCATTACTTCTTTTGTTTAATTTGAGTTACAATTCGTTGATCATGCATACGTGGGATAAGTCTGGACCATGAGATGGAAAATCTATATGCCTCCAAACCAATATCCACCATTAGTTGGACATCTTCCTGAAATGGTTTAAATGAACTTGATCACGCATAAACCATACTCTAACTATAATCCATGATATAATGATGCGTAGTATAAAACAACAGCAACATATTTCTAATTAGTATGATATTGATTTCTGCAATACAAAAGAACTACTAGTCCTAAATCGTCTAAACAAAAATTGAACTGGATCTTGCAGAGTATAGACCTTGTATTTGTGATACTGATCACACGCTACATCTCCAGTAGCTCCATCATATTTACCTGAAATTTTGGGAGTAAAGCAGTGAATTAATAAAGATCTTGATACATGTAAGTGATTGTGCAAGCTCAAACAATGAACAATGTCTAATTCAATTATGGTTTAGTTGGTTTTAAGTGATAATGATCAATTGTTTAACCCTCAACGAGTTAACATAAACATGCATTGTTTTTGTTGGTGTATAACCCTTCAGCTGAGACTTGGAGGCAAAGAAAGAATTCAAACCTTTAGTTTAATATTTGTTTCATGTTTAAACTAGAGTCGTTGGATCATAGTCCATATGGCTATCCTTGCTTGTATCTAGCTTAAGTGATAGAATATAACAAGTGGCATCATCTCATAGGGTGATAGCAATTAAGGGCTGAGATTTAGTTTGTTTTTTTATGAGTGAAGGATCTCCCTTCGTCTTCCATGTATAACGGTAACAACCTCACATGTTTGTTGTGAGGAATATTGCAATCAATTCCATCATCCTTATTTGAAATTCTCTCTGCCATTTTCTGATTTTCTCAGACCTTCATCAAGCTTTCATAGAAGCTTATCAGATATTTCCATACTTCAGCATGGCCTCAGAGCCAGGTAGCATCGTCTAAACTGGGCATGAAATCTGTGAAAATTACATGTATGTGATTGAGCTGCATTTTAAGCTCAAATCAAATCTGGAAACTTTGCAATCTCTTGAATCCAAAGTCTAACATGGTTGGATCAAGTACCGCTGAGCTTATTGCTCCAGTTTTCAGTGGAGAAAACTACGAGTTTTGGAGGATTTGTATGACGACTATATTGAAATTGTATGGTCTATGGGAGTTGGTGGAAAATGGGTTTAAATCTCCAGATCTGAAGGATACTAAGGCTGTGCTCGATGAAACGAAGAAGGAAACAATGGAGTTAGTGTCATTCGGTGAGACCTTGATGAAAGATGCTCATGCGCTTGGAATGATCCAAGGAAGAGTCTCGGATCAAATCTTCCCCAAAATTGTGAATGAAGAAACATCCAAATGAGCTTGGGATGTCTTGAAGAGTGAATTCAAAGGAGACAAACAAGTAAGAAATGTAAAATTCCAAGGGTTACATAGAGATTTTGAGTATACTCGTATGAAGGAAAATGAATCTCTATCTGTTCATCTTGCTAGATTAATTGACATTACTAATCAAATGAGAAGCTATGAAGATGAATTATCTAGGGAGAGAAATGTGCAGAAATTGTTAATTAGTCTTCCTAAGACATATGATGCAATTTAATATGTGATTGAGCATTCTAAGAATCTCGAAACCCTTGAGGTTCAAGGGATTTGAGCAAAGACTTGATGTACATGCTGAAACCTTTACTAAGAGAGCATTTGCTAGCCTAAATGTTGCAACTAAGGGTCCTAAAAGTGGTGGATTCTCTAGAAATCATACGTTTCAAAAGAATTGGAAACCAAGAGGGAGAAATTGGGATCACATGCCTAACTTTGCTCTTAGACAAAACAATGCTTAGAGAAATTGGGATCATATGCCTAATTTTGCTCCTAGACAAAACAATGCTTAAGGAGTCCCTGATTGCAAATTGTGTGATAGGTTTCACTATGGGGAATGATGGTATAAAGGTAAACCAAAGTGCACATGTTGGGGTAAACCAGGTCATGCTGTAGAAGATTATCATGAAAACAAAGCAATACAAAAGGCTAATTATGCAAGGCAAATAGGGGAAACATGATCACTGTTCGATGCCTGCAATGCTGTGACATATGTGATAGTGAATAATTCCCAGTATATTGATAGTGGTTGTAGCAACCACATAACAGGTGATGAGAGATTGCTTGTGAATATATAGAGAAATTTGTCTTCAAAGGTGAAAATGGGCACTTGAGAAATTGTCAAAGTTGAAGGAAACGGAACCTTGGTAATTGAAACCAAGTTAAGAAGAAAACATATTCAATAAGTTATGTTGGTACCTACACTTGAAGAAAATATTCTTAATGTAGGTCAAATGATGGAACATGGTTATTACTTGGTGTTTGGAGGAGATGTTGTGAATGTATTTGATGGATGGTCACTGGACAATCTAGTGGTTAGAGTGCAAATGACCAGTAATAGATGCTTTGCATTGACAATGATGCCTGCAAATCAGTTTGTGCTAAGAGCAAGCGTAACATTGCTCTCAGGTATGGCATAAGAGATTGGGCTACTTGAATGAGAGAAGTCTCAGATTACTTGAAGAACAAGAGATGTTGCATGGATTACCCTATTTGGAAATGTCAACTAGTGTATATGAAGGTTGCATGATGGGAAAACAACATAGGGAATTGATCCACACAGATATCTATGGACCAATGTAGGTTGATTCTCATTCTGGAAATAAATATTTTCTGTTGTTCACATATAACTGCACTAGAATGACATGGGTGTACTTTCTGAGATATAAGTCAGGTGCACTTGAGTGTTTTAAAAAGTTCAAGGCAATGACAGAATTACAATGTGCTTATAAGGTGAAATGTTTCAGAAGTGATAGAGGAGGAGAATTCTTTTCTGCAGAATTTGCTAAGTATTGCAGTGCTTTAAGAATCCAGGGACAGTTGACTATGGCCTACACTCCCTAGCAAAATGGAGTGTCAGAGAGGAAGAATAGAACTGTGGTGGAAATGGCAAAGTCAGTGATGCATGAGAAGAATCTTTCATATGTGATTTAGGCAGAAGCAGTGAACACTGCTATTTACTTGCTTAACATATGTCCTTCCAAAGCTTTGGGAAAAATAACTCTATTTGAGGCATATAGTACCAGAAAACCAGGGACAGCTCACTTGAAGATCTCTGGCTCTCTTAGCTAAGTGCACATCCCTTCTAATCTCTAACAAAAGTTGGAAGAAAACAATCATAAATGTATCTTTGTAGGCTATGGTGCTAGTGAAAAGGGGTACAGATTATTTGATCCGATTTCAAAGAAGGTCATTCTATCAAGAGATGTAACATTTGCTGAGAATGCTTCTTGGGATTGGAACTGCACTACAAACAATGAAGCAAGATTTTCAGTTCTCATTTATCATCAAAATGCTACTGAGATCTGTGACATTGGTAAGTGTGCTCAATCTGATCAATGCACTACTTCTCAAAGTGAAAGTATGACTGAAAAACCTCAAGTATATGATGATACAACTCAGAAGTGAAAAAGTGTAAATGAAATCGTGGCTCAGTGCAATATGTGCATTGTTGAACCTGAAAGTTATGATGATGCAGCCAATGATGACTCATGGAAGACTGCAATGAAAGCTGAATTAGAAATGATAGATAAGAACAATACATGGCAGCTAATTGAAAGACCATTTGATAAGAGAATCATTGGTGTCAAATGGGTCTATAAAACCAAACTCAATTTCGATGGTACAGTGCAGAAGAATAAGGCTAGATTAATGGCTAAAGGCTACTCACAAAAGCCTGGAATTGACTACAATGAGACTTTTTCTCCTGTGGAAAAATTGGATACCATAAGAACCTTGATTGCACTTGCTGCACAAAAGAAATGAAGTTTGTACCAACTGGATGTGAAATCAGCCTTTCTCAATGGAGTTCTGAAGGAGGAAGTGTATGTTGAGCAAGTATAGGGTTTTGTGAAAGAAAATGAAGAGACTAAGGTGTATAAACTGAACAAGGCATTGTATGGTTTGAAGTAGGCACCAAAGGCTTGGTATGATGAGTTAGATGCCTACTTCAACAATGCAAGCTTCAAGAAAAGTTCAAGTTAGGTAACCTTGTATGTTAAAACAAGCGAGGACTCAGATTTGGGTTTGTTACATTGTTTCCTTAGAATGGGTGTACTACAAACTGAGAAAAACATTTTCATACATCAAAAGAAGTATGCAGAGAAGTTGATTAAGAAATTTGGGTTAAAAGACTATAAAACTGTTGCTACTCCAGTTGTTGTGACTGAGAAACTAAGCAAGGTTGATGGTAGTGAAGTTGGAAACGTGGGTGAATATAGAAAACTAGTGGGGAGCCAACTGACAACAACCAGACCAGATATAATGTTTGTAGCAAGCTTACTGGCAAGATTCATGCATAATCCTACTAAGAAGCATATGGGAACAACAAAGAGGGTGTTGAGATACATTCAAGGAACAATTGATTTTGGAATTGCCTTTGAAAAGGAAAAAACAAATTCTGTCTTTCACCAAAAGACAAGATATGTCAACAGAAAGTTTCATTTCATCCGAGAAGCAATTCAAGCCAAGGAGATTGAACTGTGTACTGCAAGATAGATGAGCAAACTGCAGACATTCTTACTAAAGCTTTGCCTAAAGGTTGATTTGCCTATTTAAAAGAGCTTCTGGGAGTCAAGTCAACTAAAGGATTAGAAGGGAGTGTTGGCATATAACCCTTCAGCTGAGACTTGGAGACAAAAAAGGAATTCAAACCTTTAGTTTAATATTTGTTTCATGTTTAAACTAGAGTCGTTGGATCATAGTTCATGTGGCTGTCCTTGCTTGTATCTAGCTTAAGTGATGGAATCATCTCAGAAGGTGATAGCAATTAAGGGCTGAGATTTAGTTTGTTTTTTATAAGTGAAGGATCTCCCTTCCTATTCCATGTATAACGGTAACAACCTCATATGTTTGTTGTGAGGAATATTGCAATCAATTCCATCATCCTTCTCTGAAATTCTCTCTGCCATTTTCTAATTTTCTCAAACCTTCATCAAGCTTTAATAGAAGCTTATCAAATATTCTCATACTCTTTAACACTTTTTACTTAGTTCACAATGATAAGAAATGTCACCTGGTTTCCAAATTACTGAGAAAATCACATTCGATCAGTAAATCAAGCTTGTCAATAGTTTTCAATAGTCAAATTCCAAATCCAATTAACATTTTACTTGCAAGTGTTGGGTTTGTGTTCCCCCTAATTTCGTTGATTATTCTGCCCCTATTTTCAACACTCATTTTACTTAGATTAGCACTAAATGCTTCGCCTCATATGACAAATTTATTGACTCGTTTAGAAGAAATTTACACATTAGTTTCTCAAAAAAAATAATTACACATTAGTGATTTTGGTATTTTAAAAGTTGGTAGAAGCCCTTGGTGATTTTCTTATTTTCAAATTAAAGAAAACATTTTTTTTTTTTTTTGCCAAATGATATGGAAGTGAGTTTGGTAAAACCTTAATCACTCTCAAATAGACTGTAACCTCTAGTTATATAACAATTTTCAACTAACCTAAACTAATCATGTGAAAAGATGTCTGTACTCTAACTACGGACTATCCCGTAGTACAATTGTTTAAAGGGAGTCTTAATGAAACATTTCTGGTACTGTTTACTTTTAACGTTAAGGATATTTTTAGCCTAGAAAGTCACTCCTGGTACATTCACTTACACCTTTATTTTGTCATTTTGATTAAAACTTAAAGTTTTCAAACCCTTTTCATTAGTTTTTCTTTGTTTAAATCTAAAACTGTTCAATTCAATACAACATCCTAAAGTTGCAATACTCTAACCTAATCAACTCTATTTGGATGCACTACATTCACACTTGCTAACTAACTCTCTAGTAGGTGGATCGTATAGTTTACTGTGAGATCCACCTATGCTAATTTTATGTGTTTAAATATCATTATTCTAATCTAGTTAATCACACATAGCCTCAATAAGCAAAGGAAGAGGATTATCTCCTCCTCTTCCCTTCCCTTCTACTTGAATAGTTACGGTTAAACCACGTTAACATCTTATATTGATTTCTTTATAAAAACAATAAGACAAAAAAAACAAAGTGTGAGAGGAGGGAAGAGAAGAGGATGAGAATAGGAAAGGAAAGAATCCTACTCCATAAGGAAAATCAGGTCTTCACCTTTCACAAGTTATAAATTAGAAATGAAAACAGTAAATAAGTAAAAATAGTAAATAATGAAAACAGTAAATAATTAACCACTCTAGACTTATGAACCGTTAGTTCTTGATTTTGTGTTTTTGGACAAAGATTTAATAATTAAAAATTTTGAAGTATCCCACCATACTCCGGAACAAGATAAAAAATCCATAATATTATATGGAAAGTGTGATATAAAAATAGTGGAAGCTAACCAGCATGAGTATATGTGTCCAAGATGCTTGCGGTCCTTCCGTCTTGGTCTGCAGCACCTTCCACCTATTCATGTAGAATTAGTTTCGAACCATCACTTTTTTATTTTTTATTCCAATTGATGCGTAGCACTACTAGTAATATATACAAAAGCATATATAGAGGCTTATATTATTGGCCAATATATCTAACTAATTATATCTTATTAACCCATACATACATACAACTTGTATGTATGTATGTATGTATGGACATATATGAATACATGTATGCATAAGAAGAAGAACCTGATAAGCAGAGGAGGAAGCACCAAACACGAAGCCTGGAGGGAAGTCATCTCTGCTATATTTATCAGCGCATAAAGAAAGCCTTATGAGAAGAAAACACAGAAAAAATGAAACTCTCAGCATGAGTAATAACACAAGCCCGCAGCAAGAACTCAGAAGGGAAGGAGTTTCAAAAGGCAAAAGTTACAAAGAGATTTGAGTGGACGCCCTTTAATTTGTTATCCGCACTTTAGAGCAAATCGTAGACTCCAGATCTTTCTTTATTATCTTTTCTATTGTGTGGTTATTGAGTAGACTCCTAGTCTTGTATGAGTGGTTCGGAATACACAGACAGATTGGGATAATACTTGGGTGCTGACCGGTCGGGACGCAGCATACTGACTTTTTGAGGTGGACCAATAATATTGAACCAGCTGGTACTTTAAGCTATTTTTTATTATTAACCAAACGCTCCAAATTTCCTCTTCTTCACTATCCAGACACTCATCTTCTCTCTCCCAAGAAGATAAGCAGACACCCCATCCATAAGTGTCAACCGACCACCGTGGCCCCGTCGGATCATCCATCGTCCGCGAGCTCCAAGCCCAGGGCTGCACCAAACTCGTCCTCCGTACTCAGGTCGAGCGCAACCTCAATCGCCAAGCCGCTTCACCACCACGCCGCTGCAAAATTCTGAGATATGGGTTCGAGTTTAAAGTCGCCGCCGTAGATTTCATCGCTGTAATCTCACTGCGATCGCAAAGCGATGTGGAGTCGACGCTTGGATGAGGGATAAAAAAATGATATCAACGAATGGAAGCTTGGAGGAGGGTGGCTGGGGCTGAAGAAGAAGCCAATCTAGATAGCATGGGAGATGGAGGGAGAAGGTTGTCTTGTTCTCACGGATTCAGAGGGAGGTGGAGGAAGAAGGTTTCTGTTTGTTCATGGGTTTAAAGAAAAAATTGGATGTTTGGTTATAATGATATCAAAGTTTTAAATTATTGCACCAGTAATGTTATTCTTACCATAATTTTATGTCATATTTTTTTATCATCTTAGGTGTCAGATGAGTTAGACAACATTTTAAAATTAAATACTAATTAATTTAGATGATGTAGATATTCACATCAGGTATCATCTAAGATGGTATATAATTATGATATAAAAACATGATAAGAAAATCATTATTGTTATTGGACCATGCAGGAAGTGAGTAAAATTGGGTACTGACGGATCAGTACCCAAGTATTGTCCGACAGATTGCGAGGTTGAGAGAACTTCACCATTCGCGAATGAGGAGGTCGGTGGAAAAGTTCCCGTTCCAGAAGAACTGGATTTCGCTGTTGAAAATTCAGAAGCACTTCCTGTTTACATCTAATTCTGGTTGAACATAGGTTCAAGTTTTGATTTTTTTAATTAAAGTTTAGACACGTGTCTCATCGGAATTGGATGTAAGCAGGATTTTCTGCTGAATCCATTCCAGATTAGACTTGGATTTGAGCTTGAGATTAGGACCATAATTATAAATATTAATTTATTTATCAATAGAAAAATTAAAAAATAATACTTACATTCTTCATTGGGATGAGCCCAATGCCCCATTTTCAAAAGAGTCCGTTTTTGCTCCCTAACCTAAAGCGATGTTTGTTTCTCTCTAAAATCGTGCCACATTTTTTTTTCTTCTCATGATTAATCAATGCATTTAATTAAATCTTTATGGAAAAAAACTGCAGGGGTGGCGTGGAGGCCTTTTGAGTAGTGCAGGAAAAGAATTGCTAGTTAAGACCGTGGCTTAGGCATTACCAATGTATATATACTATGCAGTGTTTTCTTCTTCCAAAATCTTTTTGTGAGGAATATGATGATAGCCAAGTTTTGGTGGAGAGGAGAACCCGGGAAGCGCAAAATTTATTGGGTGAACTGGCGAACCTTATGTAAATCAAAAGAGGAAGGGGTTTTGGGTTTCAGAGATCTCTATGCTTTTAACATCGCTCTTCTTGCGAAACAGTCGTGGAGATTTATCATGCAGCCTCATTCGTTATCTTTCACTCTTTTCAAAGCACGGTACTTTCCTTCCACAGATTTCTTGAACGCATCGGTGAAGATAAACACATCGTTTGTATGGCGTAGTATTGCAACCATTCATCCAGTGATCTCTAAAGGTCTAAGTTGGCAAGTGGGAGATGGTTCGTGTATAAAAGTTTGGGGCGATAATTGGTTGCCGAAAGAGAATTCTTTCAAAGTTTTCACTCCCCCTCAATTTCCGCAACTCCTTGAGGCTACGGTGGAGAGTTTGTTTTTGGATGGGACACGAATTTGGGACAAAAACCTGCTTCATCGATTGTTTAGCTTAGAAGAAGTGGAAGTTATTCAGAGCATCCCTTTCAGTATTCGACGTATATCTGATAGACAAGTTTGGCATTACGAACGGAATGTTTTTTTCTCAGTGAAGGTGCTTATTACTTGGCAAAGAGAGAGGTGGATGCTAGAACGTCGGGTTCGAATTCTCAAGATTCGTTAATCTGGAAGGGACTATGTAATGTCTGTGTTCCTGTAAGGTAAAAATATGTGTTTGGCGGGGGTGCTTGGATTCTCTACCTACTGGGACAAAACTTGCTAGAAAACGTATTGCCAAGTAAACAAAGTGTTTGTTTTGCTCCGGGCAGCCAAAAACTGTCGAATATGTGTTAAGAGATTGCTCAATGGCAGTATGGTTCGCGAGTTTGGGCATTAGAGGCCGAGATAATTCATGAGTATGTTTCAGAGATTGGGTAACTAAGCTTGCTCAATGCTCATGATTCCTCCAAGTTGACTTTTGGCTTGGTGTTGACAGCTATATGGAGCATTTGGAGAGCTCGTAATGATCTTTTGTGGAAAGGTACAATCACTCATCCGCATGATGTGGCCTTGAGAGCCGAGGAATGGATGCTTGCTTTTAGGCACCATCACTCCCCTAGCAAAATGGTATCGATGCAAACCATACAAAAGTGGTCTCCTCCTGACACATGTTTCTTAAAGTGTAACTTCGATGGTGCTTGGGATGAGAGATCGAGGGAAGGTGGCGTTGGGGTGATTATTCGCAATTGTAGAGGCGAATTTTTGGCGGGTCTTGCAGCTGTTGAGGAAGACGTCGGTTCGGCGCTGCAAGCAGAGCTCTTGGCAACTTGCTCAGTAAATAGTTTCATGCAGCTCGGGGATCTTTTCGAAGGGGATTCCAGCTTGACCCTTGCGGCAATGAATGGGGAGGGTGATGATCACTCCATTTTGGGTCCTATCGTCAATGATAATCGTGTTCTCCTGCGAAGTTTTGTTCATGCAATGACAAACTTCATTCGACGTGAGGGGAACGGTGCTGCCCATCGTTTGGCTCGGGCGGGTTTGCGAGGAACAGGGGAGTCGATCTAGGCTGAGACCCCACCAGATATGCTTGCTGACATCTTGATTGAGGAGAGTTCTCATCGCAACCTTAGTTCACGTTGATGTAACTTTAATGCTTTATGAGGATAGCTAACTATAGTTAAGTTGTTTTGTGTGTAACACTCTTTTTCCTTCGACCAGGTTGAAATCACCGGTAAAGTTTTTTATTGAGGCCCTTTTTGGCAAACTATCCTTTCATAATATGTGGGTGAGGACAAAAAAGCAAATTTTTTTTTTGTCCGGATTACTTTAAGGCACATGATTTTTCTTTCTAATATTTTCTTTCAATTATGCATGAAAGAGTATAATAGTATTTTCCTTAATTTTTTGTCAAAAAAATAGTGTTCTATTAAGATGTAGTGTAGTATTGATTTGTCCATAAAAGCCATATTTATGTGTATAAATTAAACAAAAATGTTCTCGTAGTCACTAGGTGAGCTAAGAATGCTCACCTATCATTGCATTTGATATTAAGGGTAAAGAATCAATGGATATATTAATGTTTTAATCTTAACTCTTGATATCAAATCTAACAGTAAAGCGAATAAGTGACCTTGAATACTTATTTAACATGTGACAAAAAAAAAAATATTCATAAATAAAATGCTTGAATTCACTATCACATTTCCAACAAAAAAGGAAAAAAAAAAAAAAAAAGTGATTGTGACATAATAACTTTAATAATTTAAAAGGGAATGCAAACATTGCATCGGAATGTAAGGTGTATAATGAAATCTACTGAATGTAGTAACCGTTGGAAATGGATGTAAGAAATTCATCAAAGCTGATGACAATTTTTCTCTTCAGAAAATGAGAGTACCAATGAGCAGAGAGTTTAGGTTGTCTTTTTAAATCAGGGTCTTCCAAATCCACGTAGTATAGGCCGTAGCTTGATTTATAGCCGTCTAACAACTCAATGGAATCCAAGAAGGACCATACAAAATAACCTTTTGCGTTTGATCCATTCCTTCCAAAATCATATAGGATGAATTAGTAATTTAGAAGTATTATAATTACTAGTACTTCCACTGTGATATCTTGTAGGCTCCCATATTTACATATATATACACGGGCTTTTGACTATGATTCACTTTTGATATTTGGTTATTGAAATGATCTGTTTTTAGTCTGTCGCCATTATATTATCGTTGTATCCTCAATAGATGATCGATATGTTAGAGACATTCAATTTCAATCATTACAGCAACCAAAATGTCAAAAGCGAATCATTTTAGCTAATTGCCCTAAACACTTTTCTTACACACTTTCATTTGGACTTGTGCAGTTAGCTTTGCAATCGAGAGATCAAAATAAATTGTATATATATACCTTACAGCTGCAAGCAAAGATTGGATGTATCCGTCCAAATATTTCACCCTCGGCCAGTCCTCCAATGAGGAATTACGTCGAGTCGATTGACCTAATATATAGGGCCAGTTTTTTATTTTCAGATGATGATACAGATAAAAAGGAAAATGATAAAGCAGCTAATACCAACTATTGCATGCAGAGGGCAAAGTTAAACCAGAGAGAGAGAGAGAGAGAGAGAGAGAGAGAGAGAGAGAGAGAGAGAGAGAGACCATTTTCATGGATATATAAAGGAGGATTTCCAAAATTTTGCTTGACATATTCCAACAGTCCTTGAAGGCCCCAGGGAGTTATTGGAAACTGATTCAAACAAGCGATCAATAGTGCTCTAAAATTGAACCCATAAGTAGTACTGAACCTACACCACTTTATATTTTGTGTTCAAGCTTTTACCTCAAATGGTGACGTATCATTTTGCAGTGCTGCGAATGCAATTCAAAGTTTTTTGTAAGCTCCAAGAATTATAGGTATATCTAGATATGATCGACGAAATGTTGACATTTTATTGACACATCGGTCATAACAAGGGCAGACAATTGAGAGAATTTCACTACATACATACATATAAGAAAAAACTTACCCAACATCAGTACTGCTGAGTCTGCCGTATAGTCTCTGATTTCCATCTTTAAAATGCTGGTGTAGTCCTTGACGTGGAATGTGGAATAATGATTCACTCCAATGAAGTCAAATGAACCCATGACACTTCGGGACTCGAGACTAGTAAAAACAGGAAGTCTAGAGCCTGCAATCTTTTTCATTACATCAGGGTAATCTCCAAACACCAAGGGATTCAAAAACCTAAAAAACGAAATAGACTCATGGGAATTACAGGTACCTAAAATGGCATCAAGTTTCGGACAAGTAAGAAATATATATGGATGAAGAGGGATGAGTGCCCAACATCTGACTTACCAACCAAAATAGAAGTCCATGGCTCTTTGGGTAGCAAGTTCATCTTCACTAGTTTTTGTTAAAGGAACAAACCAAAAGCCATAAATGTTGATTCCTATATATCCATGCTGCCTGTCCTGTATATGCCGAAAAGTTATCACACTGATTGGCCTATATTTTTTTTTTCATTAAAAGTCTAATTTTATTAAGAAACTTATGTGTTACATATATTGTTACTAGTAGTCTTGATTCTTATTTTTGTAGTTTTTAAGTTTTATTTTCTTTGGGCTTATTGTTTGTTCATGTTGGCTAGCACTACAAAGAATTAGTACAAAGGGAGTTGGAACAAATATTGCAGAGTTAGTACAAAAGAAATAGTAGTTTTCTTTCTTCTTAATTTGCTCTTTTTGTCTCTAATTTTTGTCTCTTAATTTGTGAGACGTCAAACTTATCAAGAGTACTAAGTTTCTAAGGACGGATCGAAGACTTAATAAGTTGATTGTATATTATTAAATTATCACAAAGATAAGAATTTTTGAAGTCCGACAGTGACAAGTTTGACAATTACCTTGTATACTTTCTTGTACAATCTAGCAGCTGATGCATGAGATAACAAGATATTATGAGTTGCCATGTACGGTTCTGTTGAGGAGTTACCCCTAGAACAGTTGACACCAAATGGAGCTGAACATCGTTGTGGTGGAAGAAATCCAAGATCGTACCCCACAAGTACAAAAGCATTAGGCTCATTCATAGTAGTCCAATGCAAAACTCTATCCCCAAAATTTTTGAAGCACACATCTGCATATGCGGTGAAGTCTTTTCTGCATCCACAAAATTGTTCCATATGATCATCTCAAATCCCATTTCTGCATCTCCCATTTAAAACTCACCAATAAAAGTTAGGAACTTACACAATTTTCCGACTAACCCATCCTCCATACTCATCTTCAAGTGCCTGTGGGAGATCACTATGGTGTAAAGTAACATGTGGTTCGATTCCTGGTTTAAACAAACAACTTAATTTATTATCAACACTAGGAAATGTAGATCTCTATAGCTACTCAATTACTGATAGTATAAGCAAGGAAACTGTGGTATGATAGATTGTTACCATGGCTGATTAGTTCATCAATAAGATTGTTGTAATATTGGACACCCTTTGGATTAATAGGTCCTCTTCCATCTAAGAGAAACAAGCCGAATATTGATCAAGTGCATGAAAAACTAAGAACAAGACATCTTTGCTTGTTTTGTTTAATCTGAGTTACAATTCGATGATCATACATACTTGGGATAAGTCTTGACCATGAGATGGAAAATCTATATGCCTCCAAACCAGTATCCACCATTAGTTGGACATCTTCCTGAAATGATATGAATAAACTTGGTCAAGAATAAACCGTATTTGAACTATAATCCATGATATATATGATGCATACGTATCTAATAACATCAGCATATTCCTAATTGGTATGATATTGATTTCTACAACACAAAAAGCTACTAGTTCTGAATGGTCTAAACAAAAATTGAACTAGATTGTGCCGAGTATAGACCTTATATTTGTGATACTGATCACACGCTACATCTCCCGTAGCTCCATCAAAATGACCTGAAGATTTAGGACTAAAGCAGTGAGCTAGTAAAGCTCTCGATACATGTAAGTTAACGTGCAAATTCAAACAGTAAACGGTATCTAATTCAATTATTGATTAGTTGGTTCTAATTGACAATGATCAATTGTTTAATCCTCAATGAGTCGAAATAAACATGCGTTCTTTTTACTTAGTTCACAATGATAAGAAATGTCACCTGGTTTCCAAATTACTAAGAAAATTATATCTGATCAGTAAATCAAGCTTGTCAATAGTTTTCAATAGTCAAATTCCAATTGTGATTAACATTTTACTTGTAAGTGTCGAATTTTTGTTCTCCTCCCTAATTTCCTTGATTATTCTTCCCCTATTTTCAACTTCAATTTTACTTATATTAGCACTCAAATGCTTTCCTCCTATAAAAAATTTGTTGACTCGAACATAGGCGCTCTATGGAAGTTTTTTTGTTTTTGTTTTTGTTAAACGATAGATTTGTTAGATTAGGGAGCTAACAGGGTTTGAACCACGCCATGGGGCAAAGACAACACTCATCTCCACCACCGTGGTAGAGGGCCATTTGTCGCTCAATGGAAGTTAACTAAGGCTCACTTGTTAGTGTTTCTGTTGGAGTTTGATTGTTGTTTTTGAAATCTAAGAAATGAATGAAAATGAAGGATTTGGATTCTTCTGAGTTCTTCCTAGAGAGAATGAGTGCTCAGAGAGGAAAGGAAAACAAATTTTTCATTCTATGCTTCAAACAAAGTGTGTGAGCAATATGACCGTTAGACATAGAGTGAGGAGAGCATCTCTCTCGCATTAGACATAGAGTGAGGAGAGCATCTCTCTCGCTTTTATATCAACAAATTCTAACCATTCAAAACAATCTAGCCCATGAGGTGTTACACTTGTAATGAGTTATGACTCACAAATACATCAATTAAGTGATGCACATGGACTATGACCCATTGGCTCACAATACATCAACTAACAAAATAAAACTTATTTCTTCTATTCTAAGAAATCTGTAATGCGGTTTAAACATCAATGCCCTTTCTAAACTCTTTGTAGATTTCACTCTAAGCACTTCCCTTAAGTAAACAAATCAATGCTTTGGCAATACTTTAGTAAGGATATCAACCATCTGCTCTTCAGTTTTACAGTACTCTAATTCAATATATTATTGTTGTATAGCCTCTCGATTGAAGTGGAACTTCTTGTCAATGTGCCTAGTGTTCTGATGGAAGATATAGTTCTTGGTAATAGCAATAAGAGATGTGGAGTATTCAATGAGGAATCAACAAATGTTACATCCCTTGATAAAATGACCTTTTTGGTAATTAGATTATACAATTTATAGCCCTGCTCACATGTGATGTAGCCAACAAATATACATTTGTATGGAAGACATAATTCTAGGTAATAGCAATTAGAGATGTGGAGTATTCAATGAGGAATCAACAAATGCTACATCTCTTGATAAAATGACCTCATTGGTAATTGGATTGTGCAATCTATAGCCCTGCTCACTTATGCTATAGCCAACAAATATACATTTGTGACTGTTTCTCTCTAGTTTATGTCTCATGCTCAAAGGAATGTGCATATAGCGCAGAGAACCAAAAATCTTGAGATGAGCAATTCCTAGTTTCCTGCCATTATAAGCTTCAAATGGAGTCATCATGTCTAGTGCCTTTGTGGGACACTTTTTGAGAAGATAAACAACAATGTTCACTTCATCTGCCCAAAATTGATATTGAAGATCTTTCCCGTGCATCATTGATTTGACCATTTCCACCACAGTTCTATTTTTCATTTCAACCACTCCATTTTGTTGTGGAGTGTACGCCATTATCAACTATTTTTGTATTCCTGACTCATTGTAGAATTTCACTTGTATAGACATCAACTCTCCATCTCTACCACTTCTTAGGCATTTTAGTTTGTGACTACACTGCAATTCTGTCATTGCCTTAAATTTCTGGAAGCATTCAGAGGCACGTGACTTGTATCTCAAAAAATACACCCAAATCATTCTTGTATAGTCATATATGAATGGCAGAAAATAGTTGTTTCCAGAATTTAATTCAACCTACACCCAAAATTTGATTCAACATGTATTGGCTCATAGATGTCGGTGTGAACTAATTCTAGAGGAAACTTAGCTCTCCAAGTGAACTCAGTTGGGGAAGCATTTCTATGTTGCTTCCCACTCATACAACCTTCACATACACCATTAGATTCCTCCAAGTGTGGCAACCCATGCACCATTTATTGTTCTTAAAGCAGCCTGAGACTACTATCATTCAGGTGCCTCAATCTCTTGAGCCAAGTTTGAGAACAATGAGTTATACTAACTCCCAATATGACTTGATCTGTTGGCATCATTATCAATGTGAAACATCTATTCCTAGTCATTTTCACCTTGACTACTAAATTTTGCAATGAGAAACTATCAAACACATTGACAACACCTCATCCAAATAGCAAATATCTATGCTCCATCATTTGATCAAGACTAAGAAGGTTTTCTTCTAAACTAGGAACCAATATTACTTCCTGCCAAGCTTTTTTTCAATCACTGGTGTACCTTTTCCAGCAACATTTACAATCTCTCTAATTCCCATTTTCACCTTGGAAGAGACGTTTCTTTGCAAATTAATCAGAAGCCTTTCATTTGTCATATGATTGCTACATCCACTGTAGATGTACCAAGAGTTGTTCACCTTCACCTCAGCCATAGCATTACCCATGTAGAATCCTATCTATTGAAGTTGATTGGCATAATTCACCTTCTACATTCCTTTGTTTCCATTTCAATATCTTGGGATATGACCAAACTTCCCACAAATTGTGCACTTGGGTTTACCTTCAAACCAACATTTTCAATAGCATAGTTTATCACAATGTTTGCAGGGAGTTTTGCTTGTGTCCTCCACATTTTGCTTTGAACCAAAGTTTGGCTTGTTATCCCACTTCTTTCCCTCTCTTTTCCAATCCTTCTTAAACTTCTGATGTCCAGTGAATCCATGACGTTTGGATTGCTTGGAAGCAATACTTAAACTAGTTAATGCTCTCTCAATTTTGTTTTCAGCATGCCTATCCAAACATTGCTCAAATATTTTTAAAAATGCTATAACTTAGTAAACCTCAAGGGTATCAAAACCCTTTGAGTGTTCAATTATTGAGCAAATGGAATCATAACTCCTAGGCAAGCTAATTAACAATTTCTGCACAATTCATTGCCTGGACAATTCCTCTCCATAACTTTTCTTTTGATTTAATAGATCAAACAATCTAGTAAGGTAAACAGACAAGGATTCATCATCAAGCATTCGAGTATATTCAAAATCTTGAGGTTTTACATTCCTTACTTGTTTATCTACTTTGAATTCTTGTTGCAGGATACCCCAAGCTCCCTTCGAGGTTTCTTAAAATCTTGGGGTATAGTTGATTTGAAATAGCTCCTTAGATCAAACCAAGAGCTCTTGCATCTCTCATCAAGATCTCGTTCCTTGAAGCTTTCTCTGCAACAATGGGATCGATTTTCTTTGCTTCTTCAGTGAGTTTCTCATTCTCCTTCTTTGAATCTGGTACTTCAAATCCTTTTTCAATGAAAGCCAAGAGTCCATTGGACTTAAGTATAATCCTCATATGGATTCTCCGGAACTCATAGTTTTCACCACTGAAAATTGGCACGCGAAAGCTCAGCTCTACTCGATCCAACCATATTAGACTTGAAATCAAGAAAGCCAGAATTTTTCGAAGCTCAAATCAGCTCTAGTGAAACTCAATTCGATTCGAGTCTCACCGCAATGAGAAGGCACAAATTCATGCTAAGTTTAGACGATTGAACATGGCTCTGAGACCATGTTAGAGTTTAATTTTTGTTTTTGAAATATGAGAAATGAAGGAAAATGAAGGATTATGAAAGATTTAGATTCTTGGAAGTTCTTCAACGAGAGAATGGGACCTCAGATAGGAAGGGAAAACCAATTTTTCATTCTAAGCTTCACACAAAGTGTGTATATGATCGTTAGACATAAGAGTGAGGAGAGCATCTCTCTCTCTTACATCAATAAACCATTCCAAACAATCTACCCTATGAGGTGATTACACTTGTCATGAGTTATGACTCACCAATACATCAATTAAGTGAAGCATTGCACATGGACTATAATCCAATGACTCACAATACATAACTAATAATAAATAAAAAATTCCAAAAATTATTTCTTCCATTCTAAAATATCTGCAATGTTGTTTAAACGCCAACAGTTTCTTCAGAAAAAGATTTACATATTAGTTTCTCAAATAAATTTGCACATTGGTGACTTTGGTATTTTAAAGGTTGCAGTAGAGGCCCTTAGTGATATTCTTATTTCCAAATGTATTTCTCTATCAATGGTTTTTATTTAACTCAAAAGAACACTTTTTAAAACTTTTTTTTTTTTTTTTTTGGTAACAACACTTTTTTAAACTTTTACCAAATGCTCTAGAAGTGATTTTGGTATATATATAATCTTAGTGCGATCTGTAAGTAGTACAATTGTTTAAATCTAAAATTGTTCACCTAGCATCATAAAGTTGCAATACTCAAACCTAACCAATTCTATTTGGATACACTAAATTGGCACACTTACTAGCTAACTCTCTAATAGGAGGATCTTATAGTTGTATGTGAGAGCTACCTGTATTAACTTTATGCGTTTAAATAGCATTATTCTAATATAATTATCAGCACGTAGCCTCAATATGCTAAACCAAGTGTTCACCTTTCACAAGTTGTAAACAAGAAATGAAGACCGTAAATAATTAACAAAAAATTTGATCTTGTTTCAGAGTAAGAGATACTCTAAATTTTTAAACTGTTAAATCTTAGTTTTATATTTTTTAATAAATATTTAATGATTGAAAAACCCAAATATTCCACCATATTCCAAATCACGATAAATAAATCCCTAATATTATATGGAAAGGGTAATGCTAAAGAAACTAAATTTTAGAAACTAAAGAACATAGAATTTGATTATTGGTTTATTACTTAAGCATTAATAAACGTGCTCATTTCTATTGGTGAAACATCATTTAATTTGCAAATTGTCTCCCTTGCATTACCCTATAATGAAAAAGTGATATAAAAGTAGTAGAAGCTAACCGGCCTGGGCATATGTGTCCAAGATGCTTGGGGTCCTTCCGTCTTGGTCTGCAGCACCTTCCACCTATTCATGTAGAATTAGTTTTGAACCAACCCCATTCCATCAGTTTCTTCTCTTCTTTTTATTTTTTTTATTTTTTGTATTTTTATTTTTTTCAATTGAAGCGTAGGACTAGTAATACATACAAAACCATATATATAGGGGCTTATATTATTGTAAGATACTAAGATATATCTAATTAAAATTATTATTATCCCATACATTTTCATGCATGTATGTATGCACATATATGAATCCATGTATACATAAGAAGAACCTGATAAGCAGAGGAGGAAGCACCAAACACGAAGCCTGGAGGGAAGTCATCTCTGCTATATTTATCAGCGCATAAAGAAAGCTTTATGAGAAGAAAACACAGAAAAAATGAAACTCTCAACATGAGTAATAACATAAGTCCGCGGCAAGAACTCAGGAGGGAAGGAGTTTCAAAGGGCAAAAGTTACAAAGAGATTTGAGCGGACACCCTTTAATTTGTTATCCGCACTTTAGAGCGACTGGTAGACTCCAAATCCTCCTTTGTTGTCTTTTCTTTTGTATAGTTGTTGAGTTGATTCCAAGTCTTGTATGATTGGTTCGAAATAGCCAACAAGAAGAAACACAGACAGATGGCGACGCTGAAATGAACTTCACCATTGACGAATGAGGAGGTCCGTGGAAAAGTTGCCGTTCCACATTAGACTTGGATTTGAGCTTGGGATTAATGAGGACCATAATTATAGATATTAGTTTATTTATCAATAGAAAAACTAAAAGATAATAATTGCATTCTCTATGGAAAAGTTAGAAAAATAACCAAATTTTTTGGACTTTATAGAATTATAACCACTCTTTTTAATTTATTATAATTATAACCAAAAGTTAATATAAAAGTACTAATACATCCTTAATGACTTAATTATTTGCAATCATGCCCTGAAATGGAGTCCAATTAGATTCTTGCAAGTTTGGCGTGAAATATATAATTTGCCTCTGAAAGCTTTTGTTGGAGATATGCCCTGAAAGTCAATCTTTGGAAGAAACCTTTCAGGATAATGTTTATATGTATAGATAACTCTAATACAGTAAAAGGCAAAGCCACTCATTAGGACTATCTCAATATACAATATACGTCCAAAATAGTGAATCCATGGACAAGGGATCTATAGAAGAAGTAATCTAATGATGTTAGACTGCAGAAACCTTCTTCATATAACCATAATGTCCAAAAGGTTCATGGTCATAGGATTGTCAGAGGGACACTGACAATACATAGACCAGTACATACTATGTCCCCTTCAAATGGGAAGGATGGAAAGTCTCAAGTCATTCGTATAGTGACACTAAGACAAGTATGTAGGTGCTCATTAAGGGAATGAGTTCATTGAACACAATCAAACGAGAATACTTGCATGGAGGTCTACTCACATGTCAAGCTAGTAACTCTACTGGTTGGAATAATGTAAGTAATCCTTTGACCTGGGACATCATAGTTGTCTTGGGGATACTTTGTTGATCATTTGATAATGAGACATGACCACATCTCATCTTGGATGTGTTCTATGCATTGTTGGGGTCAATGATTTATTCTCAGATGCATGTGAATGATCAATAAGGGATCTCTAATCCTCGTTATGAGAGGAAGAATACTCTAAGATATGATTCGGGAATCTTTGGCCGAACTATCGAGCATAATGATGGAAGGTGTTCCTATACGACTCAATTGAATCATATAACTTGGTATAATCACATTAGGGGTTTGACATTAAGTATCCACACCCTAGTAATGTGATTGTGAGTATTGTATTAGAGAATGATTGAATTACATTATAATTCCAACTGAATAGGTTCTCTGACCAAATTCTACAATACTTGGGTAGCCATGATATATGGTTAGATGTCACTCATGGCTTGTGGGTCTAGATTAATTAAGTAGTCATCAAAGAAGAAAAAGGAGAATTAAAAGTAAGTTTTAATTCACTAAGTAATTGGATAAATTCTAATAAATTGGATTGGTACCAATCACCTCACTACCTCGTTAATTAGAACCTAAAACGATTGTACACCGATACACTCTTGTGGTGAGGCAACTAAAGGATGATGGAATTAATTGATTGGATTAATTAAGTACTATGATTAATTAGAAAGTCTAAAGAAATCATAAAAGCGATGAAAGATCGTTTCGGGCTTAAAGAAAAGTTCGGGTTCATTCGGGCCCATTGGGTCTTTTTATTCAAGCATAGGATGACTTGAAATGATAAAAACCCAAAGTCCAAACCAACACTAAGTGGCCGGCCAAAGATGAGGAAAGAAGAGAGAAAAATAGTCAATTAGTTGACTTACTTCTTTTTCCTTTATAAAGGGAGTTTAATAAAAAAGTTTCATTAGGGCTTTTGTGTGTTCTTTTCAACAAGAGAAAAATAAGTTTATCTCTCTCCCTCTCTCTATACAGATAAGGCCGGCCACCAAGAAGGGAAATAGCTAATCATCTCTTCTCCTTTTGGTTATTCCAACGTCCATCTCACTACACTAGTGGGTGTGGATCTTTAGAGGTCTTCTCTTTGGAGACTAGAGGAGAATCAAAGGAGTTCCAAATCTATCAAGGTGGAGGAAACAAGGAGGGAGGCTAGACTCAAGGAGTTCCAAGAACTAAGAGCTTGGCGGTGGTCCATCATTGGTCTAAAGTCTAGATCAAGAGGTATAAAAGTCAACCTTCACTTTGTTCTTCAATATTTTGTTTGATGCATCATATATGAACCTATGCTTCTAGAAGGGGATTTGCATGACTATAGCTTTGATAATATGTGATAATATGCTTCCGTTGCTTATATATATATAAATTTAGAATTGTATATGCATGCTAGTCACTATAAATCCCACTATTAATCTCAATATTTCCCTTCAGCTTTTGCATAGTGTTGAGGTCCAAAAATGTCATGAACAAGCCCAATCAAGCCTCGAAGCCCAATTGCCATGAGAGTCCCGAGTCAAACCTAAAAACATGCAAGGGTATGGGATCAAGGAAGGAATATTCACAACCATGCCATGCTACGGTAATTAAGTCGAATATTTTATGTACGTCATGCCCATGTCTATTTGTCACACTAAGATAAGCCCAAGTCTCATGCTCGATCAGGGCTTGTCAAGTGAATGTGGTGTGGATGGTTACAAGAGTCTATTGGGCCTATGTGGAGTTAAGATTATTGAGGACTTTGGGCTGCTTGGGGGCCCAAAGATTAAAGCCCATAACTTTTGTAGCCTACATAGGCAAGCATTGAGAGAGAACAGATTTAGCTTACCTCTTTCCCCAGTAAGCTAACCAATCTAATTAGAAAGGATCCAACTCGTGAAACCCCTAGCAAAGCAAGCATTTAATAAAGAGAGGTTGACTTTCACTTCCTAGCTCACGTAGCATTTCAAGCACGAAAGCCATTACACGCTACCAAAAGTAACGTCAGTGGAGAACTGACCCAGGAAAGTAGCGTCTTGAGAAGGAGGCATGATGTATGTTTCATAGGTTGGCAGTGCCTAGCCATCTTGCACCAAAATAGAGGGTAGCGGAAACTCTAGGGAGAAAGAAGAGAAAGAAATAAGCCATAACTAGAGATTCATTGAAAATGAATCATTCAACTACAAATATAGGTCAAGAACTTTAGAGAAAGGAACATAATCCCCCAACATAACATAGAGAGCCAAAGAAATCTAGAAGACATCACTCTGCAACCTTAGTATTTTCCATAACCTCCTTCTGAGTATTCTAGCTATTGTAAACTTTGTTACTAACCTATGAAACCCAGGTTATGCCTAGAACACATTGCAACCATGCCAAATATCTTTCTTATGCTAAACTGATAAACTTCTAGCTTCCACTCCATGTCTCACTTGAGCAAGCCATTATTTGCTTAATCATGTTATCTTCGAGTCATTGATTCAACCGAGATATTTCCTAAGATATGCTAATTCTTTCGAGATATTCCGGGACTTGGTACGAACTGAACCAAGGAAAACAAAAGGACGTTCTCAAAGCCCAAGTCCACTTCGACCTAAAGGTCCCCTAACACATAGCTTTACCAATCCTCCTATGCCGATCAAATACAAAACATGGCACCTCTCAATTTTGTTAGAAACCATGTCCATGAAGCATCATTTTCTGAGTCACCCACACCAAACCAAACCCCAAATCCATTAACACCACCCCAAATTTGTCAACACCATTCATCAATTAAAATGAAAGAGAGGAAACAAAGGAACTTGGCAATTAAGATTTGTAAAACTTGATGGGATCTTAGAGAAAGAAGTTCGTCTCCCTGAATCTATCTGTCTTTGAATCAAATTCATACCTAGAAAAGGAAACATTTGAAAGAGGGTGACGAATTTAGGGTTTGGTTTGATTTTACAGGGTTTCGTTTGAGTTGCTTCGAATTTGGGCAATCCTTCTGTTTGCAGTGCAATTTAATTCAACCTTGATCGGTTCTTAGAGAAAGAAGCTCGTCTCCCTGAATCTATCTGTCTTTGAATCAAATTTGTCCCCATAAAAGAAAACATTTGAAGGATGGTGACGAATTTAGGGTTTGGTTTGAGTTGCTTTGAATTTGGGAAATCTCTCTGTTTGCAGTGCAATTCAATTTAGGGTTTCAAGTTTGATAAGGGAGCAGTGTTAGATACTAATTCCTTACTAGTACAACCTTAACCTTGCTGCAAGGTAGCTATGGCGGACGTACGGGAGGCGGAAGAGAGATTGTTTTTGTAAAATACTTTTCTATTACTTTTTCAAATCTAACCGTTACAAGAAAGAGAGTTACTACTACCAACATTCCACATGTGTGAGTGCCACATGGCAAAACGGACAAAACACTAACACAAAATCCCCACAATAAAAGGAAAATTACATATTAAACCCAACTCCTTACATTTTGATCCCAAACTCAATTACTTGTGATTGAGGCAATCACAATATTTTCGTACATAATGCATCCCCCTTGAAAATCAACCTTGTCCTCAAGGTTCAAACATCAAATTTTGGAAACCGAGACTTGAAAGCATCAAAGTCTTCCCAAAAAGCTTCTACAACATCCTTACCACTCTATTGCACCAGAAGCTACACATTAATTGCATTTCCTTTCTTATACATTCTCCTAGCAAGTATTGCTAAATGAGCTTCATTAGGCAATCCATCATGTGTCACTTGAGGTAGCACCAAGCTTGGGATAATAGAATCTCCCAATTTCTTCTTAAGTCAACTAACATGGAACACAGGATGTGTTTTGGTTCCATCAGGTAGCTTGAGTTTATAAGCTACAGTCCCAATTTTCTCAAGGATTTCATAAGGTCCATATAACCTAGGTTGCAATTTGTGATAATCATAAGCTGCAAAACATTGGAGCTAATAAGGAACCAATTTCAAGTATACCATATCACCCACTTCCAGATATCTCTCAATCATTCTTTTGTCAGCTTGGGTCTTCATCCTGTTTTGAGCCAAAACTAAGTAACTTTTGAGGACAGATAATATCTCATCTCTCTCTAACAAGCATTGTTCCACAATAGCAATATTAGTAGACCCCATTTCATATGGCACTATGTTTGGTGGTGAGTGCCCATAGACCAATTCAAGAAGAGTGAACTTTGCAAAAGTATAATAGGTGGTGTTAAAAACACCACTCAGCCCAAGGTAACCATTGCAACTAGTTCTTGTGTTGTCCTCCTACTAAACACCTTAGATAGGTTTCCACATACTTGTTCATAACCTCACATCATTCTAGGTATGATACCCAAATCTCATGCATAACTTGGAACCTTGTAGTTTAAACTGCTCTTTCCAAAAGGCACTGAGAAATATTGGGCCTACGTCACTTACAATCGAGGTTGGCATACCATGTAACTTGAAAACACTATCAGTGAAACCATTATCTATTTCTTTTTACAATTTTTTATTTTTGTGCTTGGATATAGATTTGCATTTTGCATTTTTTTAGCCTATTACAAACGAGGTATGTGAATTAGGGGATTCTCTCTGAGTCACTGATCAAACCATTATCTATTTTTTAAACGTTGGAATGATACACTAACTACACTGATTAGATGTGTGGATGATATGGTGATGATGAGGAAAAAGGTGAAACATTTGCTTAAGTATTTTACGTCTGAATTTAAGATGAAAGAATTAGGTGAAATGAAGTATTTTCTTGGGGTTGAAGTTACTAGATCAAAAACATGGCATCTTCTTATCGCAATGAAATAATGTTATGAATTTGTTATCATAAACTGAAATGTTGAATTGCAAACCTATTAACTAATACTTCAATTGAACATAATCACAAATTGGAGTTGTACCTTAATCAAGTTTTGAATAGTAAAGAGAGATATCAAATGCTTGTGGGGAGATTGGTTTGTTTGTCTCATATCAAATCGCACGCTTATGTAGCTACTATGGTGAGTCAATTCTTGCATGTAGCTAAACACGTCTCGGATTGAGGCTCCCCAATAAACAAAAAAATGTGAGAGGTCTCGAGTTCGATGCTCTAAGCTGGTGAGTCTGCTTGACTGTAGCCACGGGCAGGGTGAAATTCCCCATAGCCTTTCTAGGCCCCGAATGGGTGGATATCGTGGCTTGGTCAATCAAGAATATTTGGTCTACTCATGCGTATTTAATTTTTGTAGATGGTAATCTTGTTACATTGAGAAGAAAAACCTAAAAAATAGTGGCTAGAAAAAATGTGGAGGCCAAGTTTCGAGGTATGAATCATGTGAATTAGTTCAGTTAAAGAATTGTTGAGAAGTCTTGGACTTGAGACTAACAGGGCCATCAAGTTATGAGTAATGTTATTCATACTATGTTTTTATACCACATTTATATATCACCTTAGGTGGCATCTGATGTGGATAGCCACATTATTTGAAAAATTTGCAAAACCTAAGGAAAGGAAGGAGAAAGACTCATCATATACCACAATCATCATTTAATTAACTAGTTTTTCTTAATTATTAGTTTATTAAATAGTGAACTAAATTTAAAAATATGATTAATTCAAATGATGTGGTTGTCCATCAAATGCCACCTAAAATGGTATGAAAATGTGGTACAAAAGTATAGTATGAATAGTATTACTCTCAACTTATATTATGATACTAAGGTTGCCGTTGGCGTTACCCATATTCCAATGTAACATAATCGTAATAAGTGTGTTGATGTGATCGACATTTTATTAAGGAAAACATAGACGTTGAATTATCGTGATTCCAATTTTATGAAGAATAAAGTTGATGCTCTTACAAAGATAGTCTTGAGTGCTCTACAATTCTCTTGATAAGTTAAGCACGTGTAATATCTTCACACCAACTTCAGAGATAATGTTAGGAATTGACCTATTTTTATAGGTCTTTATTTACTTTTATATTGTAAATGTGATTAATTTTCATGTCTTTTATGTATAGCAATCGTGTAAATTCTATACTTATCCATAGGATACCTAAATCTGAAATTCCCAAATAACTTTTGTTCAGCAAAGACCACATTGGCTCACTGACTATCATCAAGTTGATGCTATTGTTCATTCTTCTAGTTAAAAGAATGGCATCTTTACCATTTAGTACTACGGTCTAATGATATTTTTAAGTTCGATTTTCGCCAAAAGCGAATTTGAACTATATTATTGCTAGCCCGTAATGAGGCTAAGCCCACCCTCTCCTCTTAGTGTAGATAATATCAATTATTAAAAAAACAAAAAACAAAAAGAATGGCATCCTTGTTTGATAAGAAGGAAATAGCATTAAAATTGAGCATGTAAGGTAATTACGAAAATCTTGCATTTAGTGTAAAATCTCAGTTTTCCCATGTTTTCTTTCCTACTGATGCACTCAGATTCCTTTTAGTCCATTCATGAATAATGTAATGGTTTTTTTATTTAATTTTCACGTTCCTCATTAAGGAATGCAATCCAGACACACTGTTAAATGTATTTCTTTATCTAATTTTCCCTGATTAGGCTATCAGCAGCCTATGTTTTTGAAATTTTGTGTCTGACCCCAAACATATGAAATAAAAAAATAAAAAATAAAAAAAAAGCTGAACTGTTGTTTCTTTATATATATATATAAAACAGTTCGAATCTGGATGCCATTTACACCTTGCATATTTCAAAAATTAATGCAGCATTATTGCACCCAAAAGCCAACACAAACCCGATTTAAAAAGGTACCCAAACCCAACTTTAATTTGTTTAAAACCCCATAAAGACAGCTTCCCACCATGTTTAGGACACATGGGGGAACTTGCATAAGCAATGAGCTGGCTAAGCAAGTACTAATAAGATTATAATTTAGGGCCTTAAAGGTGCTCTATGCGGTATGCCCTTTCTTCTCCTTTTCCTTGCATCTGAATGAGGTGGTGGAGTTGGAGTTGGAGTGCTTTGGTACATTCCTTGTTGCATTCCTTCACGCAATTGATCTTCTAATAATTCTTCTGATGGTAACCTTCTTTGTTTACCTTCCTTTCTTCCCTCCTCTTCTTCTTTCTTTGCGCTTAAGATAAAGCTGGCTTCCCCCTTCTTCTTTAGTCCCTCAAGCTAATGTCAAAATCAAGAATATATATATATATATATATATATATATATATATATGGATTAATTGTTAAGTCAACATCATCAACCGAATTGGAACAAAAAAAATTATATACCACCATTGTTATTACATTCGATAGCATAAACAAACTCTTGTCGTTGAGTGTTGAACACTCAGGACCACCTCCGACAAAGTAAAGACTAATCGCAACTATATCAAATTGTCATCGGCAAAGGCCTACATTGTTATTCTCGTGCACATTTCAGTCACAATGACTTCTAGCTAAGAGAGGTCTCATTGACAGGTAAGAATGCAATGTCTTAGTTGATTATACATATGGAAGTTTTGTTAAAATTGACTTAAAATTTAATGGGGAAAAGAAAAAGAAGAGTAAAAATCTAACCTTGCATCCCAATGAACAAAAACGAACAGGATCCCAGAGACATCTCGTACATATTTCACAGATATGTGAGCCCCCTTTAACGGCTGTTTTAGGCTGAGGTCTCTGGTTAAGAAACAACACTCTCGCACTGTTTATCACATAAGTCTGAACTCCGCTGATGTCTAACACCTTCTGAATCTCAGACACCCTCACAACATCGTGATACGACGACCGTCTGATCTGCATTACGATTTCCACACCCCCACAAAAAGAAAAAAAAATTCATTTATACACAATTGAAAATTAAAAAAAGACAAAAAAGTGAACTGAAATATGTTTATGCCTAATTACCTGAATTACTTGGTGATCTTTGTGTCTTGATGATTTACAATAAGAGCAGAATGCGCCATTGTTGCAATCTAAGCAGTACATGTTGCATTCGCCTCTCGGACCATCTTTGTGCCACCGGCAGATGGAGAAGAAGGCTGTCGACAACAATGATTCAAGCCACGAAGGTACCAACATTGCCTGTTCGGATGCCAAGAAAAAAACGATGGGGTAAGCCGAAAAGATAATCAAGACAATAATGCTAGATAGGTTCCAGCTCTCGTTTCCTCGTAAACGTTTCAAACAAGAGAGAGAGAGAGAGAGAGAGAGAGAGAGAGAGAGAGAGAGAGAGAGCTTAAAATCTTCTGAAAGAGTAACATACGATTTATCAGCAGAAGAATGTGAATTATATGAAAAGGACAAAACATTACAGCATACCATTGTTAAATGTGGGCGGGGAGATAAACGCTAGGGTGGCCACAGAAAAGGACAAGGTTTTTCTGTAACGGACGGTTGTGATAAGAGGGTGGATGGGCGGGTTGGAGCTAGGGGGAGGGGTTAGGACCGTTGGATTGGGAGAGACTGGTTTGTGTTAATTGGGAGTTACGAAACTTTTGATTCGTCTCTTAGCAGCGTTGCGTCTTTTTGTAGAAGCACAGAGAGAGTCGGGGAAGCCGAAGTTTGGGCGGGGAAGCCTTTCCGATATATGAAAGGAGAAGTAGGAACTACGACAGAAGAACCTGTATTCCACGTGCAATTAGGGATCCCAGTGGCTTTAGGCTTGCCAAATAAACTAATTTTTCTGTACATCTAAGTAATTTATTATTATTATTTTCAAGTGTTTTTTTTTTTTTTTTTTTTTACTATGTGATGTGCTAAGTCATATTGTAAATGGATTATTTGTCATGGAGGAATTTTTTCCATACCTAAAATATAATTTGTTTTGGTTCAGGAGAATACTCGTGGTCCCAGGATGTATGGATCGAATATTGTATAATGTGACACCACGAAAAGTGGTTCAATGAAAATGCGTAGAATTCCAAGTCAAGTTTGCTCAGTCGTTTTGGGTTTGAGGCGCAAAACTGATAAAAACACGGATGATTCATTGGTTGAAAATTTTGAGAGGACGTGTAGCCAAGGATAGGCTAAAATGCCTTTAGTCTTTTCGGACCCCATGAAAGATTAATCATACCCATTAGAATGTGGGATACCTCAAACTTCTGCGCACACATAAAAACATTGTGTAATGTGATAGTACAATTTATATAGAGAGTGTTTAATTTAATACAAAATTGCAGATAATGTATATGATTTTGAAGTTTTTTGAAGTTTAAAATCTTGTAGGATAGGCCAATATTCCTACTCAGAAATATAATTGGGTGCATTTGTGCAGTTAAGGGTTTGAATATCCCCGAATTCGATCGCTTTACATAAATTATTATGTGAAAGCAAACAAGAAAAATTTACGAAACGCAAGAGATTTGTAACTCAAATTATTAAAAGTAATTTATTCATGCACTTAGAGCACGTTTGTTGAACCAAGATTATGTCGAATTGAACTGACTTCATGTTCTAAGTTAGATTAGCAATATAAGAATTGTGAAGCGCTTGATATAGCGTCAGACTAATAAGCAGGACAAAAAATATTAATTTTGTATTATAATATTATTTTGTAGTTACTATAATTTTTAAAAACCAAATTAAATTGCTTCTATGTTCAAGAACCACTCCCAGCATCCTTTTATTTCCTCTTCCACTCCCAGCAATTCATTGCTTCTCTATTCAAGAAATACCCAGATGTAAATTGTTCTCTGTAGATTGAACAACTGTATGAAGAAACACCCAAATGGTTTCTATCAAATTGACCCAAAAATAACCAATTCTGAAATAGAGAGAACCAGAAATATCATATTCTGCAAGCTAGCACAAACCCAGCACCAACGGTAGTGCCTCCTAGAAAATTTTTGGAGCTGGAACCGCCGTTTCCCTCCAGTAGAGGTTTGGCTGCACCACCATAGTGGTGGGAATTAGTTTTGGGGGATGCGGCGGAAAATTCCCTTGTAATCGACCTTAGAATCGTTCTTCCACGACGAGACGCAATCTGCAGAGTTGACCTTGGATTTGTGACGAAAGAGAGAAGAAGAGAAAAAGACTCATGCGCAGAAGGGGTGGGCTGAGGTCGTCGACGTCGTTTCCTTGTTAGTCCCGCTTAATACCAAGTGAAAGCTTTGGGACTAGATACTAAGGTTTAGTGAAGTGCGGAGAGCCTTTAGTTAAGACGAGTCTCATTTACTCCAAGCCCAAAACCACACCAAACGTAGGATTATGATCCTGCTTAAGCCAGTTCCTCCTAATCCTTCTTAATGAGGTGTAACAAACGTACCCCTAGGGTGTGTTGGTTGCTATGGATTATCCCGAACTGGACTAGCATCAAAGACTAAACTGGACTGGTTTAGAATAGACTAAGTTGGACTGACTTAGAATAGACTAAGCTGGACTAACTTAGTGAAGTGTTTGATGCAGTGTCGGACTAAGAAGTAGGATAATGAAAAAAGAAAAAGGAAACAATAAGCCATGATACAGCGCAGTGGAGCTCCTTTACATTCATCGTCGATCTGTTCGTCGTCAATCTATCATCGAACTCTGTCCGTTCGTTTGAGCAATCTGGGTATTTGTTAGGGAACTGGATCCCTTCCAGATCCAAAAAATCTGAGCCTAAGGATCAAATGATCCTAACCATTAAAATTTGATCCAACGGCTACAAACAGGAGGTCCTTCTAAAAGTTATAATAATTGTAGCCGTTGGATCAAATTTCAATGGTCCGAGTTATTTGATCTTTGGGCTTAGTTCCTTTAGGTCCGGAAGGGATCCGGTTCCATTTGTTAGTGTTGTCCTTATTATGTGGATTCTATTTAAATTTATTGACTTTGATAAGGATTGGGAATCTTTAATCCCAACCCTCTGCGCCAAACATGGATTTTGATCAAATTTCCCAATTGGATTAGACTATTTCTTTTCTGCTTTCACTCTTTAGTTTTGTGTTTGATTGGATTTCGAAATCTTCGAGGTTGGTTAGGTGATGTGCTTGTTCTCACGCTACGCAACAGAAGCATTGCTCACGCTGCCTTCAAAGCAGCCTTCAGATTTTTCAGGTGCAATTTGCATCAGGAAAGGAACGGGAAACCGTAGGAATCGGCTTGTTTCAAATGGGCCGGATGAGGTTCGGTTCTTATGTCAATTTTGTAATGCCCCGCCCCACCCCCACCCCCACCCCCACCTTGTTGTATTTCTAAATGGGTAAAGTTTGGTCCTCTCATTTTGGGTTCGGCCTGGCCCGGCCCGTGCTCACCTCTATGACAGACTCTTGGATCCCTTAATAAAAAGAATAGATTCACATTCAAAATAAATAAATAAAAAATAGAATCATTACTTGCAAGTGATGAATTGTTTTTTATAGTTAGGGTATTTTCTTTAATCAAACTCTTTTTTCTTCTCGTTGTGTAAATTAGTTTAAAATATCTCTTATATAAATAATAAATAGAATGGATACCAGATTTTCTTTATTGGATTATAACCTTTTAATTTTTCAAACTTCTCACTATGTGCAGCATGCTTCACAAGTGCATTTTTGCTCATCATCCTTAAGTAGTGGTAATGCTCACCACCCTACTTAGTACTATTGGATGAGTTTAAATTTTGAGATTTTTGTCTATTCACTACACATATTTTGAAGTTTAAACTTATCCAACGATGATAAATAGAGTGGTGAGCAAGGCCTTAACTTTCAGCCCTATGTTGATTTTCAGGCTAGTTATGTAAACTAACGAATGGGAAAGTGGACTAAATCTCACAGTGAAATTGCTATAATAATTTGGTTAAATTTGACTATCAGACCTCTCACTTACAAGTGAAGAAGAATATCATGAAACCATAATATTCTTGTGGCAAGTCCAGCTTCTAGATTAAGTGATTGTGGGCAAAATAGGAATCTCCGTTGGGCCAAGGTTCTTTCGTTACCTCAGGGTACGTTTGAGTGAAAAACTAAGTTGTGTAAAGTGGGTAGAAAGTGAAGATTGAAGGCGAAGTTGGACGAGCTCAATAATCCAACTTTTTTTTTTTTTGTCAAGAACCCAATAATTCACTAATCCTCAACGAAGTTGGACGAAGTTGGACATCGTGTTAGGATGCTCTGAGAGGATGACTAGGCTTGAAGATCTCTTTTTTGTTTACAGCCGGCCTTACGCGAGCCTTCACAAAGCCAATTGTCTTCTAAGTATGCCCACATACATAGGAATTAAACAATGAACCACATGCGCTGTCAGATGTGTATGAGCACATGGGAGAATTTGATTAATATACATTAATCATGCCTATATATAGTTAAGATCTTATGCACCGTCAGGGTGGTTGTGTCTGTCCTATATGATGATCTGATGGGTCTGCAGAGAGAGAGAGAGAGAGAGAGAGAGAGAGAGAGAGGAGAATGCAAATTATATATGCATGCTGCTTGCTAGAAGAATCATAGTTCACTTCACATTATCTGTCCCTTGCGTGGACAGCTAAAACCGTACAGTACACCAAACGTGTAATCCATATCATGATATAGAAATGTTATCTTCTTCACCAGTGATTAAGAAATGCATATTCGTTTATATATTGAATTTTATGGGGGAGTTAGCCCTTTTTAGTTACTCTGTATGAGAAGGTAGTCTACTTTGTAGTTGATGGCGATTTCTAGGGTATTGGTTCTTTCTTACCACCTTGTGCTGGTTTAGAGAGTAAGACTACTACTATAGTCCAACAACTAAATCTTATGTGTAGTTCGTCTCGCCTAATCCATTATCATCCTTTCATTAAAAAAAATTCAAACTCAAGTGTGTTTGGTGAAAAATATACGAATGTGTTTATAATGCTTTAATCTCAACCCATAATATCAAATTCAATAACCATAAATTCTCAATCGCCAAGACCAATAACGAAACTCTATAATGCTTTTGCCCACTCATTATTTAGAGGACTCAATTGGGACCATGTGTTTGAACAACAATATAAACATCCACAATTTAGAAATTTCTAGCAATAATTAACTTGATTAGCATCTTCTCCCGTAATTGTTTTTAACTATTCATTCCTTTCAAGGGAAATCCTAAAAAATTAAACACACTCCATCCTTAGGGCAATGATATCATATGAATATCCTCCAATTACATAACTCGCTTTATTTCTCTGATCACAACATACGATTGAATTTAACCATATAATATAATAGATTTCCACATATTAGAAAAGGAAGTTTACATATACAACAAACACAAACAAGAATTTTATCGCCTGACACATTAGATTAAAAAAAACGTATGGGCAATGAGTTGGCTAAAAATGCTAAATATCTTGCTTAGCCAGCAGGTTTTCCGAAACAGAAATCTTATGTGGAAGTAAAACTTGCAGATAAGTCACCAAATTTTTGTTCACTTCTCCCTTGATATTTCTTTTGAGGGAAACTTGAATGTCCATGATAGCTCCATTTACCTAAAGTAGTGGTCCAAAGTAAGGTCCATTTTTCTTAATTAGCCGAATTTCTATGGTTGTTGCACAAGTGATGTTTCACCATACATTTTTCTTCAGTGCCCAAACTACCTGTGACAATAAAACTTGTCCAGGCAGCATTTCTATTTCAGAAATTTAACATATCTTATGCAATTTTCTCAAATTGTTTCTTTGGCCATGAATTATTCAGAAGCATTGTTGCTTAAGAGGCAACTAAAAGTAGGATGAGCTTATAGGATGGCCTCTCCATGCATGGGAGTTTGCTACCTATAACCTCTATGTATATATGTGGTGTAAATGTGAATCAATGTAAATAATCAAATAAATAGATTCTGAAAAGATACTATTATTTACACTTACAAATTGTTATCATGCACACTTTTTATACATGTAAGACGTCTTTTTTGAAGTGTCAATAAACAGTTCCATTCTGAAATTGTTGCCAACCTTTCTTTATTTTTAATCTGTTCGGTTCACCTTGAGAAGACAATAAAACTTGACCCAATAGATTCCAAGAAAAATAGGTGTCAATTCGATTGAGACTTCCTATATCTTTTAAACATGTCAATCATCCAACAATTTTCAGCTACAACCCAAATTAAATGTTTAAAACATTTGGCAGTAAGTCCTTTTGCAACGTTGGGGAAGCTGTTCATCTTGTGCAGGATAGGCAACAATAAATTATGAACGTATAAATAAATATTAAAAACATAAATAAATAAACCTTGTGCAAGAACCCAACTATACATGGATTTCGTCGTCGAACTATGCCCTATATTCATATATGATCATTCGAAAAAATATTCAATATTATGAAAATATGGTCATTCGTAAAATATTCAACAGTGAGCAAAACGTGTTTCCACAAAAGGAATATTTTTTTTCTCACCACCCTCAAGTGATGGTGATTAGCTCCACCATATTTATTACCTTTGGATATAGACTATAGAGTGTTTGATTCGATTTATAAATGAGAGATAGTATTTGGCAAATTTGTGATAGGGCTAGTGGTTGTGATGATGGTTAGTGGTGGTGGTGGAAAGGTGGTAGCAGTAGTGATGGTGGTAATGGCCACGAGAAGGTGGTGATGGTCATGGTCATTGGTCATGGAAGGTGGTGGTAGAGATGGTAGTGGTTGGTGACAAGGTGGTGGTGATTGCTGCGATGATGGTGGTGGGGTTTGTGCAGACTTAGAAATGATAATTATTAATATGGAACCTAAAGTTGAACTTATGATCTCGTTCTAAGTGTTTTTTGCACATGAAATTTCTATATTTACGGCAAGGAGTGGGATATGTGCATTTCCTAATATTAGGAAATGCAAGTATTATCCATAAAGGTGTAAATAAATATAAGGGGTTTCTCCATTTTAATCCTTGACAAACCAAGATTTGTGACTCTATCATTAGTTTCTATAAAAACATACAAAACTGCATAAAAAGGTATTTAGAGTGCAGGGGAGAGACCCTGTAATCTACCTATCTTCCGGAATTTCTAATATTTTCAACATCAATTCAATCTAGTATTTACATGTATACACTACCAAATAGTGGCACACTCGCAATCTAACACACTCATTTGGCCTTTGTAGATATGGTAGAGAATTTGGGGTATACGTATAAGAGTAATAGTCTGGTCCAAAGTCGGATTAATTGGTGTGCATCTTACTTATGGTTTCTTATTTGATCAAGTACATAGTTGATTTTTGTAATCCACACATACACTTTTTATGAGAATTCACCGTGTATATTAAGAGCCAAACGAATGCACCGTGACTATGTACATGCATAGGGAAAGTCGCACTTGCTATAACAAGAAATTAAATAACAAAATCTTTTCTTTGATTTTACTGATTGACCGCTTCTAAAAAAAAAATTCTGAAAGTTATTATATATCATAGAAACAATATGCTACTACTTATTTCCAACACTTTTAAAAATTCCCGCCTAGACTCTAGGCAGCTGGGCACCGCTCTTATTAATCCCTGGGCATTTGAAAATCAAGAAAGAGCGCCTAGATCTGCTTAGACATCCGTCTAGTCGTGACTCTCACTTATACAAAAAATAAGTAGCTTCGATCTTTGCATTTTATTTTTTTAATAAAATACAAAGACTTGTTGGATACTCGAATAACACTCAATAAATAAGAATGATGATAAACCCACACCATTATCTGATTTCCTCACCAACATTATAATCACACCCACCATAAAAGGTTAAAAATATAAAATCATGTTTTCCCACCCAGTACAATTCCATTGTCCTGTTTCCGCCGCCAAGAGGACAAAATAGATGATTGGATGGAACCTAAAATAATAAAACAATTTTTTTGAAAAATATACAGATTCCCAAACTTTCTAAAACATTCCAAATGCACTACAATGAGCTGCCTTGAAAATTGGATGGAACCTAATCTAATAAAACAAACCCAAAATTTGCAATCACCATGATCGTAATCCAATATTAGACGATATCATATGCATAGAATGATATGCAGAGTAATCAAACCTAATCAGGTAAATTCAAGCTTATTTGAATTGATTTTTTTTTGGGGGGGGGGGGGGGGGGGGGATAGCTAGAAATTATGAGGGCATGTGCGAATGAACTCCGAAGAAAAATTTCAGATTCGAAGAGAGAGATAGATTTAGGGCATTGGTCAAATGCCATAAAAACAATTCTATGACGCCTAAAAAGTGTCATCATGTCGTTTATTAGGGATGAAGAGAGAGAGACGGTGGCGGTTGGTGGAGAAGCCGTGGCAGTAGATGTAGAAGGCGAGAAGAGATGAAACTAAAGATGGAGAATCAAGACGGAGAGAAAAACGGGATAGGGGTTGAAATGTCTTTTTCTAGAAAAATAAACATGTTATATAATATAAATAAATTTACTTAAATTTATTTTCTGTTAGACAAAGACAAGGTAAGCTTTTTGTTGCTAATATTAATCTTCAGTAGTCTCTGTACATATAAAATCTCCTTCTACTGCATGCTTTATTTCCCAGCAAGTTAAGAAGTTGCTCTCTCTCTCTCTCTCTCTCTCTCTCTCTTTCTCTCTCCAGTATTTGCTCTCCCAACAATGGAAAAGCTTTCTGTAATACTTTCCGTCTCTCTTCTCCTTTTTGTACCACTTTTTCATGGAGGAACTGCAAAAACAGCGGCTGCTGCAGGAACCATAGATGGATCAGAGGAGTGGGGCTATGTTGAAGTCAGACCCAGTAAGCAATTCACTCACATGCACAATATCTAAATTCTTTCTGTATTGAAGCCAGAAATGTTAATTTTAATGTTCATGGAATTTTTGTTTTGGTATTGTTTTTAAACAGAAGCCCACATGTTCTGGTGGCTCTACAGAAGTCCCAACAGAGTTGAGGATCCCTCCAAGCCATGGCCAACCATTCTCTGGCTTCAGGGTGGACCTGTGAGTATCACCAAACTATATCAAATCAAATAATATGAACAACCCTTTTTTTTTTTTTTTTTTTTAAACATTATATTGTTTTCATTGATTACTTTTTCAAAAAAAATAGGGAGGTTCAGGAGTGGGGATGGGGAATTTTCAAGAGATTGGACCATTGGACACAAATTTGAACCCAAGAAACTCAACCTGGTTGCAAAAAGCAGATCTTTTATTTGTTGTAAGTTCATACAAAACTTCCCACTCTGTTTCCTTCTTTTGAGTTTTATTAATTATATGAATTTAAATTTCTTCTGATTTTTTTTTGGATAATTTAGGACAACCCTGTTGGGACTGGATACAGTTTTGTGGAAGACACATCTCTGTTTGTGAAAAATGATTTGGAGGCAGCTGCTGATTTGACAACATTGCTGGTGGAGCTTTTCAACAGAAATGAGAGCCTCCAAAAGAGTCCTCTGTTCATTGTGGCAGAGTCCTATGGAGGCAAATTTGCAGTCACTCTTGGACTTTCAGCTCTTAAAGCCATTCAACAAGGAAAGCTAAAACTTAGACTTGGAGGTAAGTAAATTAATTTAATCAATTTTTAATTATTAATTGGTCTAATTAAAAATACCAACATCTTAAAATGTATATTTTTTTTCCTTTGAATTATTTGGTTGTTTTTGTAGGAGTGGCATTGGGAGACAGTTGGATCTCTCCGGAAGATTTTGTGGTAAGTTACCATACTTCTAACTGCTGTTGACCCACTAATTTTACTTCCATGCATTATATTGTCTTTTAAATACAACCATATTGGGCGTAGATAGGGTTCTTCGATTTAAGTCACATAATGGGAATCAATTTGTATTAAACTCGTCATTTATGGAAGTCGAACTCTAAATTTTTATTAAAAGATTATATAGTGCTATTGACAAATTTCCGTTAATGTGTAATTACATTTAGTTATTGATAATTTATTTTTGTACACTTGCAGCTTTCTTGGGGTCCTCTGCTCAAAGACGTGTCAAGGCTTGACGACAATGGATTACAGGAATCAAATAATGTGGCTCAAAGAATTAAGCAACAGATTCGGGATGGTCAATTAGTGGACGCAACCAATTCATGGAGGGAGCTTGAGCAAGTCATCATGTCTAGCAGCAATGCTGTGGTAATTTTTTTAAATTTTAATTTAATTTTCATATTAATTTACTATTGTTTGTGACTGAAACTCAATTAAAACTCACATTTTCTGATTTCATTTAGATATTGGATTTGTGACATTTGCAGGATTTCTATAATTTTCTGTTGGATTCAGGAATGGATCCAGTTTCATCCTTGGCATCAATTCGCTATAACCAAAGAATCGAAAAATATTCAATATACCTAAGTTCTTTAAGGTCTTCAGCAGGTGGCGGTAAAGGTCATCTTGGTTCTTTGTTAAATGGTGTCATTAAAAAGAAGCTTGAGATAATCCCAGATAATGTGACGTGAGTATATATACTCTTTTCACTATGTTTTGTTTTAAATACATTATCAGTTGAAAATAGAATCATTTTTTTGCAACGCCAACAACAGTTCTCTTTTAGTTTTTACGGTTAAAAATGCTTGTAATCCGTAAATGGTGTATATTTTTTGGGTTTGCAGATGGGGAGGGCAGTCTGATAAGGTCTTCCCAGCCATGGCAGGCGAATTTATGAACCCAAGGATTAATGAGGTAATAATTTTTCTAATCCAGAAGAGCAGAAATACAATATAACCATAACGTGTGCACTTGCATTATATTATAAGATAGTTGTGGTGTACATTTAATCAAAAGTTTAGGAAGCTTAGGAGTGGATGAGATTAGGAGACAAGTCGTGAAAACTAAGAAAATGTTACCAAAATCTAACAAAATCGGCTAAAACGATGTGATTTCTCTCTACACCTAAAGTTCGAGTTAATTTTATCTTGTAGGAATCGAATAGAGAAATCGAAGTAGTTATTCTTTTTTATTAGATACCTTTTGCCTAATTGAGTATTTTATCAGCAAGGAAATCGAATTTTTTTATTGCTCTACCATATTTCTTATTTGTCTTGAAAGAATCTTATGTTGTGCCAACTTTTAATTTTCCTTTGACTTCCCTTTTCTCTTCACATAGGTTGATGAACTCCTTGCTAAAGGGGTCAATGTCACAATATACAATGGGCAAGTAAGTTTTTCTCAACGTTGCTTTCATTTTAAACAGCAACATCCAACAGTTTAATATTATTAAAAAAAAAATAGGACTAGCGAATAGAAAACTGACAGATCCGTTCTAGAATTAAGATATGTGTTAGCGATATTAATTGTACATTCCAAAATAATTAAAAAAAATTTGCTACATTCTGCTGTATTTATTGGATGAGTTAGTTTGTTTTGCTGGTTGTAAACTTCGTAAAGGTTGTAAACTTTTTCTCCCCTCGTTATTGTATATGCTTGACTAACATAGCAGTAGTACAAGTCCTTTCTCTCACCTTCAGCAGCCCGCAGACCCTAGGTCTCTCTTGTTGACTTTGTAGTGTATGTCTCCTTAAATCAAGGGAGATTGTTTCTTAGTTATTGCCACTTAAAGGCTTGTGTTGTGATCTCGTTCTTCAATAATGAAAAATACACTTTCTTCAATTTTTCACAGTATTTCTCTTCTCTTATCAAATTTTTAGACCGAAAACAAATATCACTAGCTATTTAAAGTTAATTATAATGAAGAATTGGATGCTGTTGGATTTGTGCAGACGAGCTAATTTTGACATGACTTGGTTGATGTTGTAGGTTGATCTCATATGTGCAACCAAGGGGACTGAAGCATGGGTTGAAAAGCTCAAGTACTCTCTCTCTCTCTCTCTCTCTCTCTCTCTCTCTCTCTCTCATGTGGGTGGTGATTTTTTCCATTTTGTTGTTCAGGTGGGAAGGACTCCCACATTTCTTGAACAAGAGTAGAACCCCTCTTTATTGTGGCCAAGAGGAAATTACAAGAGGGTTCACCAGGTCCTACAAAAACCTGCACTTTTATTGGATTCTTGGAGCAGGACATTTTGTAAGTCGAAACTTTCCTCCATCAGCACGTAATTATTACTTCTTTTTTAATGTCTTATCAGTCTTATCACCTCTACATGACCATGCTAACAATTAGACCAATTTACATTGTATAAATACACCTTCACATAGCTACCCGTGTCGGTAAAACAATAATATTTGGACAAAAAATTACACATATCTTTGTTTTATTTACATGAAACGTTGCTGTAACAATGTATTTGTGTCATATAAGTCTTTTCGGATAACATCATAGTCACACACTAGCACAATTTAGGAAAATATAAGAAAATATACGAAGAAATCAACATCACTATTTTGGGAGGGCAACACTGTGCTTTTGCGATGCATTCATGCAAGTGCAAATAATGCTAAATACACAGAATTACACTTCAAAGCATCGACTTAAGAAGAGAAAAATTGAGATTTGATTTCTCTATCCATATAAAATATGAGCTGCATATCTATAAGCCAATACATTATTGGCATATTAAAAATGTAATTCTAAGGCCATAATTAAGATGTCATCTTGGTAATTATGTCATGGTTTTGGATAAAGTTGAGTGAAAAATCTGTATATGCTAAAACATTTGCTTAAAACAATATTATTCTCTCTAATGAAAGCTTATTAGGTGTACAAATGTAGCAACTCATTTGACTATTTGCTTCAAGCATTTGAGTGCAACCCCTAGCTGTATGCTGGTCTACCAATTTTTTGGATTAATCTGTTTACAAATCTTAATTATAGGGGAGTGATTTCTACCTATTTTTTCCACTTTTGCACACGATTGCTAAATGCGTACCTTTAATTCTTTTAATCAGTTGAGTCTAATGACAGAATGGTGTGCATAACTTATTTTCTTAAATATAAATATGGTCTAAAATTCACTTAAAATTTTACAAAATTTTGAAAGTGAATAATTGCATAGAGAGACACAGACTTTCATCGTTCACTATTATGTTGACTATTATTCAAAGCACATTTCGCGATTTCAACTTGGGAGAAAGGGAGTCTAAGATGAAATCACCTTGGGATTGGATGAAGGAGACAGAACGTGCTAAATGCAGTTCTCTTTAAACAAGCTGTCCACAGCTTGGATCAGCTTGTACCTTGGATGCTTACATGACGAGAGTGATAAGTTATCACAAACATGCAATGACAAGCCAAAGAAAGAAAATATTACCAAAAAAAGCAAACATAAATGATCCCCCTTAGTTTTCGATTAAGATCATCTCCAACTTTTGGATTAAAACGTAAAATTTAGGTTTATAACTAACTCAGTTCTTCTTCAGTGGTTGGCCTAAAATAAGTTTTGGGTTAAAACCTAAAATTTGGATAAATTTAACCTAGAATTTAGGTCAGGGTTTAAAGGTTGGGCTACCAAAATTTAGGTTTGAGAAGTATTGGAGCAAAAAAAACTGTTTCTGGATTAAAATCTAAAGTTTTAGGTTTTAACCTAAAGATTGGAGATGGTGTAAAGAAAAACAAACCCATGTAACGATCACATGTTTTGTTACATTATATAATTGTTTGGGGTATTTGTCGATTTCTTTCCGAACTTGTAAGAAGTTGCTAATCCCCCCCCCCCCCCTCTCCTTTCCCAAAAATTTTATAATTAGCCCATTTCCCTCCTAACGTTAGATTTTAGAATTTTTCATCCAATTTTCTATCCATTTTGATCATATGTCAAATGTTTATCCCTCCACTAGTTGACTTTTTTTTTTTTTTTGAATTAGTCATGTTAGTCCAATTAGCAACTATAAATATTGGCCCTATGCCAATTTACCAAAGGAAAATTACTTTTTTGCCCTCATATAGTTGCTGTGTGATGTCCTTTGACCAAAATAGATCGAAAATTGGATGAAGATTTCAAAATTTAACACCAAGGGAAACTAGCTATTTATACAGGTTCAAGGGATAACCAACTAAAATTAAAGTCTAGAGAGATATTGACAACTCTATACAAATTCGAATGAAAAATCAGCAAATAAGTCTAATTGTTATGATCATTTGTTTGATTATTATTTGTCTCATCATACGATAAAACATATATAAGATTTTTAGTAGTATTTATGAAGAAATACATGCATAGAGCATGGAAAAATTAAAGCTGTAATTTTTCGTTGTCTCATTTAAATCATTTGATTGCAAGAATTTCAAAACAAAAAGAAGGGTTTTGGCTTTCAATTGCTTATGGTACATAAGCTGTTCTTAATCATTGGTTGATACGTATAATACACTACAAACTTTACGAATATGATGAAACTTATGTACGACTAATCCTAGTATTATTTAGGGTGAAACAAAAATATACATAATCGTAGGTATTGTTTGTTTCAAGTCACGCTTTGTTATATGTTTCGTTGCATTGCATGCATATGACGTGATAATTACCTGATACATATTAATTATAGAAGAAGTAATATATAGATATATATATATATATATATGTGTGTGTGTGTGTATTACTACTGACAGTCCACGAAATAAGAGAAGTCTGACCGGTCAGTATGTATATAGTAACACTCATGTGCACGACAAAGCTGACAAAGTCCAACTAACTCGGAAAACTTTTCGATTCTAAATATTTTAGAAAAAAATACACACAAATGTTATTATAAATTTTATATAATATATATGAACAATAATTTGATGCTTAAGTTCCATTTTTAATTTAAAAGTACCCAATTAAATTTCGTTTTTGTATATTTACCGACTTCAATGATATTTTACTTAATTTACAGGTACCTGTGGATCAGCCATGCATTGCATTGAATATGGTGGCCGACATCACGCAATCACCTGCTGCTGCTGCTTCTACGTAGAAAACAAAACACATAATAATATCAATGGCAGACAGACACTGTGTACAAGAAAAGACAGACTGCAGGCACACTACTACAGTAAGTAAGCAAACAAAAGAAAAATGATTGATGGGGAGAGGACTCTGAGTACAAAGAGGAGTCAACAAGCAAACCCATAACCACGTGGGACACAAACATGCAATGAGGGGAAAAGCTGCAGACTCTGCAGGGTAGATGGTTTTACTTTTCGTAGGAGGCTGCAGCAATTTTTATTTTTAATTTTCATTCTTCAATCTTGAATTGGTATATGGTCGAACATTTCTCTTATTAGTTCGGTGTTTTTTTTTTTTTTTTTTTTTTTTTTATTTTTATTTATAACTAGGAATAGTTGTTTGATTACAAACGGAAGTGTCCATTTTTTTATGCGACGATTTTGTTTTATTGTTTTTATCAAAATATACGACGGTTTTTTATTTATCTAATTTATAAGAAGAAAATTAACTTAAATGAAAGAATCACATAACAAGCAATCGTTTTTAGACAAACTTATGCATAAGTATCTATTTGGTTTTTAATTGCATCCAACTGTAATAATGTTGGGGTTTTAATTGAATCTAGTTAAACTGTCGCGACAAACTATTTGCTCCCGATTTTTACTTTGCCTCTCATTGCACAAGGAGGGAGAGAGAGGGTGTGCAAGCATGTTAGTGCAAGTGTGTGTTGCACTTTTCTTAATTTTGAAACCAAATGATTATGCTATGAGTAGGACGTTGGCTCGGTTAAGTTGCTATCTATTCCTCGAATGCTGATGACTTCACTCTTATGGATTGGTTGCTAAGAACTATAGAGACGAAGTTGAATAAAAACTAGTTTTCGTCATTCCAATTTGTATAGAAAGAGTACAATTCTTAAACATAAGCGTTAAAGACTAAAAATCTAATACAAGAACTAGTGAAACTTAAGAAAGTGCACATGATTTTAGGAAGGAAACAGGAAATGAAGCAAGATGATGAAGCTCTGAGAGGCTGGAAAATGCCTTATCGATCAAGACAATGGAAACAAGTGTCCTCGAAGAGGAAGCTCAGTCGGGAAGCTTTGATAGCATAGAGTGTTGGTTGATTACTTAAGGTCCTTTCCTCTAGGCTCTCCTCTGGCTTTTATAGTAAAATGAAGCTTCTGTGTCCTTTGTGGCATGCTGATAATGAGGGTAATTCGGGAAAAAAAACTTACATAGAACAAATTCATCATCACATGGCGCCATGTATCCAATAATACATTGTCAAGTGTGAGTTTTTTTCCACACAACAATGTATTATTAGATTGAGAGGTCATGGCGATGAACTTTTTCTCTGTAATCTTCAAATAAGATTACAAAGTTATTATTTCCACACATAGAATTGGGATAGATGTTTTTTTTCTCCGTTTACTTGTCCCAACATAATAACCGTTTGATAACTATTTTGGTTTTTTATTTTCAAATTTTAGCTTTTGAGTTGGTGACGACGGAAAATATGTGGAGGAAAACAAAAGACAAATGAAAACCAAAAACCTCAAAACCAATAACTATTTAAAGCTATCTACGCTTACAAAATTTTGTTTTTGTTGATTCATTTTTATTTCTCCCTTTCCCATCACCCTTCTTCATATGTCCCTTACCCATATACTTTCCTCGTATTTTAAACACAAAAAGTAAAATAATAATAATAATAAATTTAAAAAAAAAAAAAAAAGAATATAAAAAAGGGTCCTAAATATATGTTAGATAACTATTACTAACAGAATAAAAAGATCCTTTGAGGTACCATTTCCCTAAACATTATGTTTGGGGAGAAGGATTGGCAAGTTTCAAGAAATTGAGTCCAAGTTGATAAAAAATGGATCACACAAAAAATTGATAGGAGGGATTAAGAAATGCGCTCCATAATCATTACAATTTACAAAGGTTTGTTGGAGGGTTTGCAAACGACACCTTCCAAGTATTTGCAAATCTCTCTAAAATGCCTTTGTACTGGTCATGGAGGGCTTTATATCTTACATTTCATAACTTAACCTCAGTCACTTGGGACTTTGAAATCATAATCGCTCACCCAAACATAGATAAGATGCCTTTCTGTGAAGATTTCAAGGTCCCTAGCTATTCTACAGAACCAATTCATAAGCATCTGCTCAAGCAAGGTAACGGAAAATTGCGCGAAAGCTTTACTACAGTTCGATGAAAGCTCGTGGTTCCAACTTCCAATTGTACGTTTTTCTCTTGATATATCATTATTTCGAGACTCATGTGATCCAAAAATACATTTAATCGTCCCTATTAGGGATGACAATATATTACAAACTCAGACACGAGAAAATATACAACCGGGATCAACATGTACGGTGCACATGATGATGAAAAATCAAAACAAAATCAAATATACGTAGCTCATTAGAAAAAAATTAAGTGAAGAGTGAGAGACGACAATACGTGAGGTTCTAAATGATTAAAACACCTACCACGCTTAGCCGAAGTTGCATGCTCATTCAATCTTTTCTAGCACTTCCAGTCTGGTTTTTCTCTTCCAACTTTTCATAGTGGCAACAAGGTTGATCAACCCAACAATTTGATTTTTTGTGTATTCCTGCAGTGGAAAAGGTAAGTTCATATTCATGATGTAAGAAAATCAGTGTCCAAAATCTAAACACAAGAAGTCCGCAGTGATGGAATCTCTTACCGGGTGAGCACGTGCCCAGTGTACATATTCAGTTTCCGGAAGATAGTATGCCTGACCAAGAGTAGAAAGAGAGTGAAAGTTAGTTTCAAAACCCCATTTCAACCAAGTTGTTCTAGTCACTTACCAATATAGCAGAATTCCCCAAGATCTTGCTAACTATTTAGTCTATGTTTGAGCTTACCTTAATGAAGGCTTCAACTATTTGTAAATGGGGCTTCACATTCATTGCGACAAAATGCTGCAAGCCATTGATCAAAACCTAAAACCCACAAAGGAGTCCTGAAATTCATTAAGCTGCAAAGGAGAGCAACGCTAAAGGAATGTTGAGATTCATATCTTGTCCAATTTGAGAGAGAACCTGTAGATCCAATGACATGAGAGCCCGCCCTTCATCTGTACACCTCTTGACACGGGAGAGTCCTTCTATGAGAGTTTGGGCCACAATTTCAAGTCCGTATTCTAAGAGGAGGTCTTGAACCTACATGTATACATACATATATTTGCAATCAAGCACATTTTTATTTTTAAAATACATGCCCACTTTCAATAACACATAAAGTTCTTAGCACAAGCATGTGGTTATTCACTATGCAATTCAGATACCAATTTCATATTTAGCAGTTGCGTCATGTCAAAAGTGCATACCATTATACAAAAATATAAGCGCAATTTATCCCTGTAGTCTGATATAAACAACGTAAAACCAAACAACTTATTGTCTGTTATCATTCGGGAAAACAGAACTGTAGATAGAGCACGATGGCATAACAGAATAACCACACAATAACATTCCATACCCAAGGTAAAACCTAATAAATTATTTTCTTTTACCACCCAGGAAAAAGGTAACTTTAGATAGAGCAGAATGGCATGGCAGAATAACCACACCATAAAAATGCATACCCAACGTAAAACCTAATAACTTATTTCTTTTACCACCCGAGAAAAAGTAACTTTAGATAGAGCATAAAGGCATAACAGAATAACCACACAATAACAGTCCATACCCAAAGAATACACAATTTCCAGAAGCAAGCCAATCAAGTCATCCCATTAACCATTCGAACCCTATTGAGAGAAGAGCAACTTCTCCATTTTATTGTGAAAGTTCCAAGAAAAACAGCCAGTTATTTACCTCCTTGCGAATTCCCCCATGAGCAAGCCTTGTTTTATAGTGCTTGAATTCTCCCAATAACAAATCAACATACCTATTAAAGCAACAACTCATGTCAGAAAACTTGACACTTGTCATATGGTAGTAGAGAGGAAAAATTGGTGTGAAAGCCATTTCAGCAAGACTTTTCACAAATCTCTGTTTCTTGCACATACAAAGACAAGGCGAACATGGTCGTCAAGGATTGACATGCAAAGAGGAACCATGCATTAGACCTAAAAGAAGGGCCTAAAACAAGTTATGCTCAGGGAAGAAATTTCTGAGACTTGAGGATTTGTGGCAAATGATATATTTAAGAAAACGCCCAAAAGAAAACAATAAATTATAATGCCATATGATACAAAAGTTAAAACCTTCAGAAACATAAGACCACAAATTGAAGAGCCATAAGCATAATTGAAGTTTGGTTCTCATCCAAGATCTAAATAACTACCACAGAATCAGTTTTTGTAAACATGTCGCTCCTAATTTATCATACAGATAAAGCTTCGATGTGTTAAAAGCTAGCTGGCCCCAAGAAGGAATTTTACAAAATCTGAAAGATCATTGTCAACGGCATGGTACAAGATCATAAAAATGAAACCGGAAACTTTCAAATAAATAAAGAATAAATATCAAGAAACTAACCCATTATGCTCTAGTCCAAGCTCTTTCACTTCCCATTTTGCATTGGCTATCCGATCCACATAACTGCAAATAATGGTTCTCCATGAAATGACAAAGTAGAAACCAAGAGAAAAAGGGGAGCCTTTTTAAATGAAAAGATGTTTGATTTATCTGCAGAAAGAAAAACCTAATAGTAAAGTAAACCCAACCAGGCCATGAACTCTGGTCTTACCCATTAATATGGAGCAGTTGTCTTGCACTTGTCCTATGAATGTGCTCTACAAGATCTGGTACAGCATCAACCTAATAAAGATATATATATAAATTCAAACTGAATTATAGGCATTCATCAAAAAAATTAATGATTTGTCAAAACATTTGACTCCTATAGATGAATAACAAATAAAGAAATCAAACAAGTCATATTAATAAAATTGTGAGAAACATACAAAAACTTAATTGTGAGAAAAATTAGTGTTACTTATACAAGGTTTACAAGCCTACCTAGTATCTAGCAGTACCGAAACAATTTTCTTTTTCTACTTTGGATTTATTTTCAATGTCAAATGCACATTGGTAAGAATCTAAGAAGTATCACTTACAAATACAATTATACAACCCCCATCATAGTATCATCCATGTCACAGAGATATTTATTTATGAGATTCAATTGTATCAAGAATCATTTTATACCAATAAAACATGTTCCTAGTCAATTATTGCTAAACCGTCCACTATGGAAAATTAAACTAAGATCATATCACATCATTTTATTAACACCCCACCAAGCTAGCATGAAATCTTTGAAAAACTCCAGCAGACAATAACAAAGGAACCTACCAGATGTGCATAGAAGTCTTCAACCACAGCAGCATTATTCTGAAGTAGCATTGTCTTGAGATGAGCTTTAGATCTATGCAATATTCGAGCAACAAGGGAGATAGTGTCAGCACCAGCGCATCTTTCCTGCAACAAAATGGTCATGCAACTTAAAGCAGATTTATATTGCATATGGCTTAGTTCTAACTTCTAACTAAAAAACCAAGAGAGTATAGAACATCTGGTAACTTCCATGCCATCACTGAATAGCATTGTAACTAAGGAATTGCTTTAAATTTATGAAGTTATACTGCAACATTACAAAGATTGAACCTAGTGTACAGCATCATAGTTTCGTAACGTTTAAAAAAAAATAAAAAGGATGACTGAAACTTGTTGTATAGGTGTAGCATGCCAACCCATATATGCTCTGCAGACCATGATAAACTGCCAATATGAATAAATGCACAAGTACAGCACATAAAACTTTCTAACTTATAGGGCAAGTAATGAATGCACAAGGTGCATAAAACTCAAAAATTTTGGAATGAAAAGTTGTTATTATTTTCCATCTAAAAGATGATCTAGGAGGACCAAATGATATTTAATTATTACCTTGAGACCAAAGGATGTTCCTGGTGTGTTACTGGGAGGACTCATAGGTGTGATGTCTGTATATGACGAATTTAGAGATGTGGATGAAGATGATGGGGACTTTATCCACTGGTCACAGTCTTGTTGTATTCTGGACAAGGCTGTCTTCAGCCGATCTGTGTAGAACAACATGATAAGGTTCAAGCGTGCATCAGAATCACAAAGTATCATAATCAGTAGATGATCAGATAAAGAACACAAAATAGTTTGAAGCACTGAAAAAGAAAGCACTCACAGTTAATCGGATCTGGTGACCCTTTTCCACCTGAATTGTTGTTTTGCTGAGCAAATGTTTCAAATACAAAATGAAAAAATACCTCAAACAACTGGCATATTCCCTGCAACAATATACTGAATCAGGAAAAATAGACTCATCACAGGTTTTTATTAATAAGCATAAAGAACAGACATGGAAGTGAGAAAAAGATATATAAAGAGTATAAGATACCTTGAAGAACTCAACATTGACTATTTCCAATTTCTGCATAAGCCTGGCGTATTTATCCATTGACCTAAAATGTACAAGAAAATACAGATCAACTGTCAAGCATCCATTCCAAAATACATAATTCAGGCTTTTATATCTGAAAGTGCATTAATCTCTCCAGTAAATACAGAGCAGTTCACCTTAGAAGACAAATAGATGATCCAGTTTGAGCTATGATTTCTCCATCATTATAATGTAAAGATTGATTTCTTGACAGTCTAGGTTTCGAAATTCGACTTGGGAGTTGACTATCCTCATCAATAAAGTCTGCAAGAAGATCTTCATTATCTTCTTCCGAAACAGAATTAGCACCATCAGAATGACTTGAATCACTGTTTTGTTGAGAGACCTTATCACCAAGCCTTTCGCTAAAATTACCATCAGATTCACCAGTTGTACTGTTCCACTTAAGACCTTCTTTGGATGTATGTGCCAGCTTTAACAAAAAGGGGTTTCCATTTCTAAGCCAATTAGAGAATCCACTCTTCTTGGCACCAGTATCAACAACTCTTGTAGACTTATCAGAATGTAGAACCCTGGCATTAGACTTACCCTCAGATGGAACAATTATAGGTGCTCCATCACCAGCAAGCCCGGGAAATGTAATTTCTTGTACTGCATCCGGTGGCATCATGAACCAAATTTCTCTTTCCAACACCATTTTAAGCGCCTAAAAATTTTTTTAAAGTATCAACTATCTATATAAGTGCATCTGGACAGTGTTGTGCTTGTGCATAGTAAAAGTTTAAATCTACAACATAATTTCGAAAAATAAACTAATGAGAATGTATAAAATAAGTGTTGGGAGGCAAAACTGTTCAAACAAAATGTTTCTAATACATTTGAATTGCAATACACAACAGGGGAACACATGTGACTGGACAACCATGGTAGCACACCAGTTATGTACATGCCACCTAAGTAGGGTTTTATCTTGCATGTGATATTACAAGTTTGGACAAGTAAAAGCAAATGCAATAAAAAACTATTTATGTGTGTAACATCAGGCAGTGAGCAATGTCTGGTAGTCCACAACTCTTATTTGGTCACGAGTTCATAACAATCAATAATTTCTTAATCAGTAACCAATCAGTTTTATAATTAGAAAGAACAGAAATAAACAAACATAATATCAGTCATCACATAGCATAGCCCTATTTGGAGGACAAAACCTGTAAAGTTGACTTACATGTATATTCTGCCGATGAAAAGCTAAAAAATAATTTTCACATACTGCCTTCAACTTCTGCCTGAAGTCAGCTGCTTCAATTCCGCAAAATGCTTCCCCAGCCAAGATAAAGACACCCAGATCTTCATAGTTTTTCAAGAATTGGTGTATGCTAGCAGAAGAAACAGAAGCTGAAGAAAGCAAGACCGATACACGAGTAGCTGTGAGTTGCCAAAGATTTTTGCGTCCCCTCTGAAGGGTTTGTGAAACAAATGCTGTGGCATCTTTTCGTAGTTGATACCATGGGGATCCACTTGTTGATGTTGTACTGTCATCC